>NC_064644.1:563476861-564109231 GCF_023864345.2 Schistocerca serialis cubense
TGAACTGAAACTAATAATACAGTTTTGTTTACAAATATGCTCTGTATCGTGCTGCCTGTCAGTTAATGTCGGATTTGCTGAGAAAGCTATGGATACCGACCAAGGTAATTCAGCTTCTCCCAAAACTGCTACTTCCATCAGCCACCCTACCAATAGTATTCTCAGAATGAATAATTAGTACCACTTTTTACTGTTAATATTTTCTGTTGTTTCATATGCCTTTTCCACTTTGTGAATTTTTTGTTTATGGTTAATTTTTGTAACCCATTTTCTTGAATTTTTTTCTCATAGATAATTAAACTTTTTGACATTTTCTATTTGACCAAGGTCTGTATGCAAACAATTTGGTGCATTTTTTACCTGTGATAAATTTGGTTTTCTCAGTAGAGAACCTTAAACATGCTCTACTGGCTGCCTGTTCCAAGAAATTGTTTTGTATTTTTGTATCTGATAAATTTTCACATAATACAGCAAAATTATTTTCAAATGTCAGACAGATTACTTTAGTAAACTGTTTCTTTCTTCTTTTACTTTGTTAAAGTGCAATATATTTTTCTGAACACAGTAGAGTAAAATTTGTGGTATTTCTACTCTCTCTCTCTCTCTCTCTCTCTCTCTCTCTCTCTCTCTCTCTCTCTCTCTCTCTCTCTCTGTGTGTGTGCGTGTGTGTGTGTGTGTGTGTGTGTGCATGGATTTGTACTCTAGCTCATCAAAGTATTTGTCCCAAAAGCTAGCAAAGTTTTCATTCTTTTTTGTGTGCATGTCGACTATGTAATGCTTCTTCCATTTGCTGTGTGATCTCCTTTATGCCTAAAGTATTTACATCCTGCCAACACTTCACTTACTACATTATATTTAACATGGGCAGTTCACAGCTTTGCTGATGTATTTGCATATGCACCTTTCCTCAGCAAAAATAATAGTATAAACAGAGTTACCATGAAATTCCAGAACATCTATATCAGTGCACGCATTAAAATTCATTCCATTAATGGCAAGAAATTAAATTAACAGATAAACAATTCAGTGATATATTAGGGAACTGCAGTGTATGAGGACATTTAAGAAGTTTATAAGTGTGTCTGATGCTTTCCACGGTATCCACGTGTACTGTCAGAACCTTTTCAAATTCTATAATGTTGATCT
The DNA here is from genome assembly GCF_023864345.2 of Schistocerca serialis cubense. Classification (NCBI taxonomy): domain Eukaryota; kingdom Metazoa; phylum Arthropoda; class Insecta; order Orthoptera; family Acrididae; genus Schistocerca; species Schistocerca serialis. The sequence continues at coordinate 563,478,008 of NC_064644.1, forward strand.
AATAATAATTGTATGCATGTAAATATGAACAAATTATTTCTTGTTAATTTGCTTACTTTCATTGCTGCACAAACTTCAGGAATCTCTCTATCTGCTGTGTATTCCAAGACATGGCAGAATGCAAGATTAATATTTGAATATCCAATATGTTCAGCCATTGCTGGCCAAATCAAAGGTGAACATGGTAGGTTAGCTGCATTTCCCAAGAACTGGAAACATCTGTTTGAAATAAAACAGTTTATTAGTTAAGAGGCAAGCATTATTTTCATTATTACATTTGATAGTGAATTGTATTACAAGAATGTGAGTGTTGAACAAAGATTCAGGCAGACATCTGATGAGCAGTTTGCGTAATTCTGAAAATATGGTCTAAGTACATAACAGATGTGTACATAACAGATGTGTGGTACCAGTAAGCTATGAGAGAGTTCTACCTCATTTGAGTTGTTATTTTGATGTAACATTGCTACTTTCTTTTAAAAATGTTAATTAATGTGACACGATGAAGGAAAATAAGTGGTACTGAACTTACTAGGTAATTATTTATTTCTGTTACTTGACTGAAATACAAGTTTTCCTTATGAACTGGAAAGAGATAAATGACTGCGGATAGATATGGCTAGTGTATTAGTAAATTAAACTCTTGGCAAAAACCCTGTATCCTATGTAGCTGGCTAATTTATGAATTATTATACCCACTTTCAATTTTAGTGAAAAAGACTGTCATAAAAATCTGATCACTGGTAACAGTATGTTACAATTAAGAATGTCTTCAGTCATTAATAAGTATTCTAACCAAAGTTTTGGAGTGGAATAAAATCCAACCAGTTATAGCTTAGCATTTTTCAACAACATACATGAGCAATGTGGGGGTAAAGAACATTTGTTACACTTTAATTACCATGGATACATTTTTAGATATACTTTCTTGGAGATTTTTAAACTTTTTTAGTGAACAATCTTCTCCTCCTCCTCAAGAGTCCATTGACAGTAATCAGTAAATCATACTATCTCTTTATTAAAGATATACAAAATTACTGATAAGCTCATTTCATCATGCTGATAAAATCAGAACAGCTGATTAACAGACATTATTTATGTAAAATAATTGAGGCATGAGAAGCAAATATTTGATCAAGCTGGCTGAATCAGTCCTGGACTTACATGTAAGCAGGTTAGCAAATATTGGTTTCCAAAATTCTGTTTTCATGTTAAGAAAATTTTGTTGGATATGGACAGGGTGAATGTTGTTATTCTGTTCCGTGTCATGGGGATGGCACGAGTCAGGGAATAGTCAGCAGATTCTGCAGTGTACTTACTGCTGTTAAGTCACCTTATCAGAGGAGTGGATATGACAAACCCCACACTACCAGCCAATGCAGTGCTGTAAACCATGCATGCCACTAGGGTATTCAACTTACCTCACAGGAATCAGATAATTAATATTATCTAACACCTATGTGTACTCAGATCCCAGGCACTAATATCTCACCTACATCCTCTATCCAGTGTACTAATGCAATAGAATAGACATCAGCAAAAGATGACAAATTATTTAAACACAATGTCAACACTTTCTATCACACCTTATGCAGTAGACTTCTAATATAGACTTCTAATATGGACTTCTATAGCAATGTCCCTAAACCATAAGATAAAGTAATCTTAATATTGCCCCCCCCCCCCTCCCCCCTCCCTCTCTCTTGACTAACTCAGTTGCCAAACCAAGTGAAATTACATTTTCTTATGCTCAAGAAATGTAGAAACAAAAAACAAGAAGGCCTATAAACAGACATGTTTACTGTTGGTAAATGGGTAACATTTTATATGAAGTTTTTATGTAACATAATCTAAAACATTAATTTATCAAGATGAAGTCATACCTCTCCATATCACCAGAGCACAGTATATATACAGATGCTGCAAACCAGTCAAATCTTTGGAACTCAAATTTATTTCGAGTAATACCAGCTCTGAGCATAAGAGTAAGATTATGTTCATGCTGTTGCTGGGAATCCAAAAGTTTCACTGCTATGCCATATCTGAAAATAACAAAAAAATTACTATATCTGCTGATATTTGTATTAAAGCACTTGCCAACTTCTGATTATATTCAAAAAATGCAGAAGAATAGTTGTACATCAACTGTTCAGCTGCTAATTGTGGTGTTATCTGAAGAGCGAGTTGCCAAAGTGAGGTCAGTATGTTGCAATGCAACTACAAGAGAAGATATCTGTTGCAAACTGCATTGATGAATGAGTGATGTCAGTGTAGCCATGCCCAGAAATGTTTCATTATGCCACTGCAACTGCTCTTCTACGTATGGTCGAGTGCAGCCCCAGTATCATGAGATCATCAACTAAGATGACAGCATCAACTTTGTGATCAATGTATTAGGCAGACTCTTTGTGAAAATTATAATGCACTCTGAGTGAGACATTCATATTTTGTTTGTATCAAGTGATACGTTAACCAACTCTGATTTCATAAGGAACCCTTCTTTGTAAATGACACATTAATATTCACAGACAGCTGTAAATATTCATGATATTTCTGTGAAAATGGACTGTACAAAGTTAAATAATTCTTCTTATCTATATTTTAATAAAGTGTACAAATATTTTACATGTTATAGCATCCACTCATGCTCCTCCTGTAGCAAAGTAAAGAACCCACCATTGTACCAATGAGTATATTTTTGTCTGGTACAACACTGGTTATTCTATAACATGAAAAAAATAATACTTGAGTACAGAAAGAATGGCAAATGCAATGGAATCTTATTTATCCTGACCAGGTGCGACTGTAGGTCATCCAGATTACTGAAAATCTGTGTAATCTAGAAACTTGATAAAAATTAGACTGAAATTGGTTTGATGCTTTAAATATGCACATTATATTTATTTTTCACATCACCACATGAATTATGCACTTTTATCACATAAATGTTGAGCAAATACTGTAAAAGAAGACAGTGAGTTTTATACACTGAAAAAAAATCAGTAAATTTCTTTTTAAGCCTGATTATTACTTCTTTCATGGCACCATGGCCACACAAGCCTTCCACTACCACTAGTACAGACAAAGCTATTACCTCCTGGTGTCCCAAATAAAGCATTATTTCGTTTAGCTTCATTGTTGCTTCTGTATGTGTCATAATGTTTTCAGACTGAGTACCAACATCATCAGCTAATCCCTCATCACTATCATCATTGTCTGCAAATCAACAAAAGCATTACTTTCATCATCAGAACTCATATTGTATTGTTATCATTTCATAACTTGGCATTAACATCTTTAGAGCATGTGTCTGAGTACCCTGGAGTGTTTGCAAATGCTTCAACAAACTCCGACCTGTCAACAATGCCACCAGTTTCTTTATTCAATGAATAAACTGCTTCTGTTGTTTCATAAATGACTGATCATCAATTATTTTTCCAATCTGACAACACTGAAGTATCAACACAAATATTTTTCAACAATCCTTCTATATCCACCCTACGTGGAGCATCCTTTTGTCCATAACCCAATACTATTGAAGCCCAGACTACATATTACCTTTTTTCAACCATCTATGAACCCATATCCTAAATGAGGCTGATTCTACAGGCTTTTATCGCCAGACTGCTCATAATATTTGTTCATTGATTGTGCAATCTGCACAATATCTACTGTTTCCTTGGCATTTGATTCATGTCCTCTCATTACATGAGCTAAGATTCAAGCCCTTCACACTGGTAAATGTTGTCCTAAAGAGCTTTTAGAAATCTGGCTCAGTAATGGGCCAGTGACAGTTTGCAGGTCATCAGCAGAAAAGATCCTAAATTTCATAAAGTAGTTAGAAACAGTCGTAATGAGGATGTGCCAACTTATGAGAATTATGAGGGTTGGAACTTTAATAGTGGCAACTATTTATATACAGCTCGTATAAAATAGATATGTTTTTCAAAGTTTTACTGACCTTCAAAGTAGTCACCAGCATTATGTATAAACCATTGCCAGTGATGTGGAAGTCATAGGATACCCTTAGCAGTACCAGTTGTGTTGACAGTTTGATTGGCAGGGTCTGTTGCCCAAAGAATTTGTAGCAGTTCTGAAGCAAATGCCGTGAAGTGTTTTCTTCAGTTTGGAAATCGAGTTGAACTCATGAGGGCTTAAGTCAGGGGAGTGCAGCAGGTGGTATAGCACTTAGCAGTCCCATCAGTCAAACAAATCAGTAACAGCTTGCATTGTATGTGCTTGAGCATTGTTCTGCAAAATGATGGTCAGGTTCTGCAGAAAGTGTCATCACTTCTGTCTCTAAGCTGGTCGTAGGTTGTGTTCCAAAAATGAACAGTGTGGAGACAGAAGTGATGACACTTTCTGACCATCATTTTGCAGGACAATGTTCAAGTACGTACAGTGCAAGCTGTTACTGATTTGTTTGACTGATGTGGCTAAGAGTTATACCACCTACTGCACTCCCCAGACCTAAGCCCTCTTGAGTTCAACTTGATTTCTAAACCGAAGGAAACACTTCATGGCATTCGCTTCAGAACTGCTACAAATTCGTCGGGCAATAGACCATGCCACTCGAACTGTCAACACAAATGGCACTGCTAAGAGTATCCTATGACTTCCACATCACTGGCAATGGGTTATGCAAAATGCAGGTGACTACTTTGAAGGTCAGTATAACTTCGAAACATGTATCTGTTTTGTATGAGCTGTAAATAAATAGTTGCCGCTATTAAAGTTCCAGCCCTCGTATAATTTGTGGGGGCTGTTATCTTGATAAGATGTAAATGTAGATTATCAGTCAGATAGTGTTAATGAAGGGCACCTTGAGTTGCTGATGCCCAACTTTGCATTAATTCCCACACTAAAATTTGCTATGAGGACTGAAGTGCACAGTGAAAGAGCGGTTGACAGATAGTTATTAGATCCACCCTCCAATGACTTAGCTGTAATTCAGTAGTCAATAGTTTGTCCAATCAGGATGGCCAAATTTTAATGATACAATATACTGACTATTTAGGTGCACATAATAGAATAAAATTATTACACCATAGAGTCAAAAAAATGAATCGAGCATGGCAATTAGGGACAACTTTTGTGAAGAATGCTAGGGAAGACAGAGTAGAAGGAAAATTTAACTCTTGCTTGAATGTATTCCAACGACACATTGAGTCTGGTTTTTCCTTAAAAGTAATAAGGATTGGGTGTCAACAACTTCAGGTGCTCTTCATCAATAGTATGAGATTGAAATTACTATGTGCTACCCAAACTTTCTGAGAATATTCCCATAAAAAAAAATCAGAAAACTAACCTTACATGTTAATTTCCACCATCTGCCTTCTGTCATAGTAATTGCACTCTCATAATTGTTTCTGGACCTGTAGATGATGGTGACACTTGACTGAGTGTTTGTCACCCTCCACAGACTTCTGGCTATCTGTAAATTGCTTAAACAACTCACGAGTTCTTGTTTGGCTCAAAGCTTGTCCGCAAAAGCCTCCCTTACCGCTGAGTGGGTTTCAGCTGCAGTTTTGTGGCGCTTATAAGTAAAACTTAATACAGAGCCTGTCTTCCTTCAAGTCAGCCATTCGCAGACACACAAGAACACAATGTAAAGAAACCAACAGTAATGTTCCCACTGATGCATTCACAATTGTGGTACGGTAGGGAAATTGTGGTGCCACATCAAAATCAGCGACATGAATTGATACCACAGACATGAGCAAGTGCTCACTGCAATTCACAACCATTGGGAGACACTCCAGAAGACTCCCTCTCAGCATAGCAGCACCCTCGTGCTGAGGACAATATAGTGTCAAGTATGCAAGAACTCAGCCCCAGGTTTCATGACATTGGCTACAGCAGTCAACATCATTGTGTAGGATGAAAATGTACTTTTGTAAATGTAGTATTTTGTGCCTCAAGAGAACAGTTTGTTCATTAGTGCATGACGTGATGCTTTGCTAGTCAATGATAGTACTAAATTATTATCAAGTATACCTGTGGCAAAGATGTGTATCATAGTTAAGCAATCTTTTATCCAGTAATAAAGAGAACTAATATTTCGTTTGCTCTAGTTTGATGAACATTCTCACAGAGCAATCAAAGAATGGACAGCTATTTTTCCAGGGAGATTGAAATATGCCAAGTTCCCTTTAAGAAAGATGTTAAGAGAGATGTCAATAACTACCAACCTGTTTCACTGCTAACATCATTCTCCAAAATTTTTGAAGAAAATTATGTGTTCTAGAATAGTATCTCACATTAGCAACAACAGTATCCTCAGCAAATCACAGTTTGGGTTTCAGAAGGGTTGCCCAACTGAGAATGACATTTATACATTCACTCACTAGATTTTACAAGTGTTAAATAACAAAAGACTGCTAGATGGTATCTTCTGCAACCTCTCTAAGGCATTAGACTGTGTGAATCACAGTAATCTCATAGATAAATTGACACTGGGATTGATTGTATAGCCAATCAATGGATAATTTCAAATCTAATCAAAAGACTGCAGCAAGTTGTACTTTGTAATTCAAACACTATAGTCCAGGGATGTAATTCTGACTGGGGAGAAATCACATATGCGTTTCCCCAAGGTTCAATCTTGGGTCCACTACTGTTCCTCATATATATGAACTACCTTCCATGTTATATACAAGCAGAATTAGTTATTTTTGTAGATGGCACTAGTATTATAATCACTCCAAGCATTCATTCAGAAACAGAAGAAATGATAAACAAAGTATCATTGACTGGTTTTCTGTGAATGGTCTCATCCTCAATTTTAAAAAGACATGACATATTCAGTTCTGCACATCTAGAAGTACTAAACTAATAAGTACAATACATGGTGAGAAAATAATAAATAGGGTGGAAACTAGAAAGTCTTAGGGGTCCATATTGATGAGAATTTAAATTGGAAAAAAGACATTTTGAAACTCCTAAAACAATTTGTACTTAGCGTCATTACAAATCTTGGAGAGAGAGAAATCAGTAATTTGACATATTTTGCCTATTTTTATTCAATAATTTCATATGAAATAAAGTTCTGGGTAACTCATCTTTAAGAAAGAAGTGCAAAAACGTGCTATAAGAATAATACATGGTGCTCACCCATGTTAATCTTGTAGACATCTGTGTGAGGAGTTGGGTATTCTGACTACTACTTCACTACATATTTATTCCCTCATGAAGTTTGTTGTAAATAAATGGCTACAATTCAAGAGGAACAGTGAGGTGCACAACTGCAATGCCGGAAGGAGAAATGACATTTATTACTCCATACTAACCGCCTTTAGCACAAAAGCAGGGTGTACAGTGTTGTAACAATAATTTTTGATCACTTACCCAGTGATATAAAATGCCTGATAGATAGAAAAGTAAAATTTGATGAAAAACTGAGAAAGTTTCTTCTTGCCAACTCCTTCTATTCTATAGAAGAATTTCTGTAACTGTAATGTGTAACCGGTGGTCGGTAGGAATTACTAACTCACATCTGTATATAAGATTTAGAAATGTTCAGACTGTAACAGTATGTACAAATTAATTTGCAATGCAAAAGTAAAATGACTCATTCCATCTCATTATGATCTATAATACAAAATGGTCCATGGAACATGTAAGTAATTAACTAACTATGGCTACACGAATGCAGTTTAATAGTTTCATCTGGTCACAACAACAGTGATACAACATGGCAGACTGGAAGTTGAAAGACACAACTAGAGACACCAAGCGGTGGAAGATTTTACTGCTTAAGATGTAACAAGTAGGTACTTCACATCTGCTGTGTCATTAGCTCCCAGTAATTATCGATTTTTCCCCAATATGATTATATTTTTAATAGAGTTGCTTCTGTAACATGCAATAGGTACATGAAAATCAGCAAATCATTATGAGGCAAAGTTCAATTTAAATTCATTGTGCAGTTTATTCTTCTCCCAGCACTGATTTTACTGATACCATTCATTTGGCTATATATCATATCAATTGAAAATAATAGCTAATTAAAAATTCTAATACAGTACACAATATATAAACACTTTGAGATATTATGTATAATCCAGTGTAATGACCTATACCATTTGAAAGCTAAACATTCTAGTTTTCAAATAACATATTACCTGAAAATAATTGTCCTGTGAAATAATTACAGTTGAAGTTGTGAGACATTACCAATTTTCATTGCAGATTTTGCCCTAACCTCTGTTAGATTCAGGCCTTTGAGTACTTACTTTTGTTACCACCTTAATTTTTCTGCACACTACAATGTACAGCACTAATTTATTATCCCTTTAATTAATAATTTCATGCAAAATACTTTGATTTTCACTGTGATGCTTATATTTGTAAATAAAGGATTCACGTCACAGAAGCATAAAAGTATCCATAATTTTATTCAGTTGTAGCCAGTAACATTTTTTTTTATAAGCCAAAAGTTAGTAAAAGCTTGCAATTCATTCAAACCAGCCAAATTCAACACAGCCGATTTTTGAAGTACCTTGTAGTTTATGAAGTAACAGTTTGTTCTCACACCAGTCTCTATGAGGTCATCTGAGCCCCCGAGCTGCAGTCTGCAGCCAGATATAATTGAAACAACAACTACATCAGTCAGCACGGGGCAGTCTGCTGCAGTCAGTCTGACAGCAACAACAACTCATAAAATGTACCACACTCAGGTCAGATTTCATATACTGTTATTTGTCTCTTAATAGATCAGTCACATTACATTCTGATCATTTTTCATTGCAAATCTGATTGTGGTGTGGCTTAATGTGTTAGATCTCAACAATGACCTACTGGAGCAGTGATAATTAATTGCCACGACAGACAGTGTTAACTAACGAGAACATGTGGTTACATGCAAACTTGTTTAATTTTGGTGTCTCTGCTCAGCATGAAAGATGATGGGAAGTCTAGAATGGAATAAAAACATCATGAAAAGATGAACTGCTACTCATCACATAGAGTAGATGTAAATTAAAGGAACAATCAGAAAGGTACGTGGAACAGTGGATAATTGGAATGAGTGACAGTAATCAGTCTGTTAGATATTTTGTAGGAAATGCAGCAGGATATATGAATTAAAAAATGGACAAAAAAAGAGAAAAATGGTTGTGATTAAAACTAATACTACAAACTTGAGGACGAAAAGATAGAGTCTGTAAAAGTTCATTTTAAATATAAGTTAGAGAAAGTAGCACAGAAAACAGATATAAAGATAAAGACTGTTAGCAAAAATTATAAAACTGAAAAGGGCAGAATTAGAAAAAAATCTGTGAAAAGAGGATGGATGCTGTTGCTGATTCCAGTAAGAACAGTTATTTGACTTCAAATAAATTTTGTTCTGGCAGTAGGTATGAGCATGAAAATCAAAGTGAATGGGCCAAAACAAGGCTGGACAATAAAATAGAAACAGTAGAAAGACAAGTACTGAATAAGTGTCTGGTTACTATTAAAAAGAAAATGAAAGCTTCTGGAAACCCAGCAGTTGCAGCATCAAATCCCATGAAAATATGTCCTAGTATCCTCCAAAAGCATGCAAGGAAAAACTGACCACACACAAAGGATGTCTATTTAATTAATTAGTCAATCAATCTGGTAGAGCAAGGGAATATTTCCAAGGTATCCAAAGTTGAAGGGGGGGGGGGGGGGGGGAGGGGGGATTTACAGGGAGGTGACAAGGGTGATCCTGAATCCATATTTTTCAATAGGAAGGCCAGCTGAAATCTGTCCATGGAGATGGTCTTCTGACCATGAAATGGTTCAATAAGGGACTATTTTTTTAGAGTGTGAATGTATCAGATATTGTCCATCATAGATAGGTTGTAGAGGATTTCTCCTTGCAAGGAGGTCATGAGTTCAGGATGGATGAAGACAGAGATGTTGTAACCTGTCAAACATCAGTTGGTTTAAGTGAAGTCATTTGCTGTTTCAAGTTGAAAATGATCATTGTGATGTCACACTCCATGGGTGTGGGATCAACAAAATCAGCAGCAGGTCTAGTTGTCATGCTGTAAGCCATTTCTGCAGCAGTGGTATTATATTCTTGAATCATGTAACTACAGAGACACATTAAAATTGTTGGTAAGTTGTCAACATAGTCATCTGAAAGTCAGGCTCTCAATGCTGTCTTGATGTTGTGATGTACTATTCAACTCTGACATTCAGTGCTGTATGGTAAGCAGTGGTTTTTATGTGGTGTATACCTATGGTCACTGGAAGGTGAGTGAACAACTGACACTCAAACTGTCATCCTCTGTCAGTGGTGTTGATTTTTGGGTCTCCAAAATTGGATCCATGGTAATAAGAGAGTGTTGGCAACACTTTCTGCAGATGTGTCCTTCGGTGGAACTTCCTCTGGCCAACGTGAAAATCTGTCAATCATTTTTAAGAGATAAGTGAAGCCTCGACAGCAAGATAATGGTTCCACTAGATCAACATGTATATGTGAGAAGTGACTGTCAGTTTCACAGAAAGCTCCACAAGCACTGGTTGAACATTTTGAAATTTTTGCTTGTTCACAGCTAACACATGTTTTTTCCCATGACTTTATATCTTGTTTCAGTGAAGGCCACATGAAGTGCTGTTACATCAAGTTTACTATGCCTTTGATACCAGGATGAGGGAAGTTATGTAGTGGATGAAAGAACTGTTGTCAGCAGGGTGGAGGAACGTATGGCCTGAGTTTACCTGTAGATTTATCACAAAGTAGCTATGATCCATCAGGTAACAATATCAGCAAAAACACTAAAGAACAGGAGTCTGAATTCTTCACTTTGTCCAGTTCACAGTCACTGCTTTGTGCCTTTGCATTGCCTTCATATGAAATGCTGGATGGTAACATGATGCCTGCAACTATGGGACATGTTTCAGCAGGAAGGTATTGAATATCCATGGTGAAATGACTGAAAAATTCCAGATGATGCAGCTGCTTGGGTGTTGCTTTTTCTGACTACTTTCTGTGAATACTGTGAATTCTCTGCCTGCCAAAGGAAAAGAAAAATGTTTGACTTCCAAATGTGATGCCAACAGTTCATGGTCATAGGTAATGTAGTTATGTTGTGTGTCGGTGAGAGGCCTGGAGAAAAACACAAGTAATTCCTTCTTGTAGCTGGTGTAAGGAAGGACCTGTAGCATAGTCCAAAGCATCAAGCATCAAAATTAAGAAAATATCTGTCAAGGAATGAGCAAGCTCAGCTGCATTAGCACTTTCTTCTTGTACCTCCTAGAAGGATTTGTCCATTTTTGCCAGTCCATGTAACAGTGAAATTATCCTCTGCCTTGGTGTTTTTGCACAAGTTAAACAAAGGTTGTTGGATTTCTGCAGCATACATCTGCAGAAATTCATGTCCTGGAAAATGATGTACTTTTGCTGCTCCTTTAGGAAAATGGAAGTACTTGATTATATACAATGATAACCCAAGAACGATATCTCTTCCTCTCCAAAAATGCATTTTCCCATGTTAATATTAAGATGATATTATTCCTGCCACTGAAGAAGCTGTTGCCACTACCGGTACTTTACATGTTCTTCATCTGGTGCCAAAGGAACAAGCTTCTCACATGTGTAGGAATACACAAAATGCAAATCAAAGTTCCTTCCATACAGTCATCAAAGCAAATGTATTTGTTCATATGCAGAAACACAGCAAGTGCCATGTAGATTCTTCCCCCAGACACCAGTTTCTGTGAACTCCGCAAGTGTGAACTGGCATCACAACATGTCCTTTATTCTTGCCACCCACCTGTTCTTGATTTAAATTAATTTCTGTAGTCACAGTACTCCTTTCTTCGGTCCCTTTTAGTTTTCTATATCTTTTTTTTCTGACCTGTCTACTTTCTGCCCCCCCCCCCCCCCCCATGTGAACCACATACAATGCAATTAGCTTTACACTATTTATTAACTCATTGCCAATGTTTAGTCAATAATCTCTGTACTGCATATTGCACTATCTTGTACCTTAAAGCTCTTAGGTTTTCAAATCTCATCCAGTACAGTCCTCCACAATCAGTCTTTCCTTCTCATCCCATCCAGTAAGACTCTCCAGAACTGGGGTTATGGGCAGCTTTTTCAAACTCACCCCATTTCCTAAACCTCATGTCATTTTCCTTCACCCCACCTCCTAACCCTTCATGCCTTCTGCTAGAAGGAGTCACTGGCTCCAAAAGCTTGTACATTTCTATACCTTTATATGCGTGTTATGTAAATTGGTGGCTGATCATCTCAAGTTTTGCTTCCACAAATTTTTCTGGTAAAAAGTGTCTGGCTCATGCATGCACTGGAGGTCCTGTTATTGTGATTGTAAGTTACACATTAACTTCAGGAAAAATGCAATTAGGTTCCTCTGTGTGAATGTTAGGATATCTCTTAAGCACATCTCAATATTTATGATGTACGTCAATCAAATGCACTAAACTGTCAGAGGTATGTATGTAGAGCCAGTACTAGAGATTAAAGTTTCTCATTCCAGTAACTATTTTGAGTGAACATCAAGCAACAGACCACAATGATTCAAGAAATCAGCACCAATAATTGGGTGGCGAATATCTGCAAAAACAAATGCGCATTTGAGTGTGTAGAGACTATGTGTGCTAGATGAAGTGATAATTCCTGCAGTCAGCACTAGAAAGGTAACTGTCATGTGTCATTCCATGCATCAACCCATAGATCTTGTAGTGGAATGTTAGAGAAGCACACCACTGAAGAATAACTTGGTCATCCCAGCCTCTTTCATCTCATTTAAGAACGGATTCAGTGAATTGTGGAAAGTTAACTGTTACCAAGAACCACAGATCCTTCCAAGATGCATGTGTGTAGCAAATGCTGAGCTGTTTATTGAAGAACAGCTGAGCATCATAGAAACCTCCCATGCTGAGACTGTGGGCAAAATTAGCGCTACCACTATGAGACAAGATCTTCTAGTTCAACTATCACCAGATCTCACTAAGGAACAACAGAAGAAGCTACTTGCCATTCTTCAAGAGTTCTCTGAATGCTTCAATCCACAGGTGAAGAACAAATTAGACAAATCGATGGTGAAGCACCAGATTAGCACTGGAGACCATCAACCAATAAGCCAGAGAGCGTACCATGTGTCAGCAACAGAATGTCGAATAATCTGCGACGAGGTAGAGAAAATGATGAAGAATGACATCATTCAGCCTTCGCAGAGCCCATGGTCATCACCAGTGGTTCTCATCAGGAAGAAGGCTGGCAGTTGGCGCTTTTGTGTTGATTACAGGGAGCTTAATAAGATAACTAAAAAGGACGTTTACCCTCTTCCACGAATTGACGATACACTAGATTGTCTGAAGGGGGCTAAGTTTTTCTCAACCATGGACATGTACTTGGGATACTGGAAAATTGAAGTAGATGAGGCTGATCATGAGAAAACTGTATTAATTACCCCTTAGGGCCTATATGAGTTTAAGGTAATGCCGTTTGGTTTGTGTAACGCACCAGCAACTTTTGAACAGATGATGGGTAATCTTCTACGTCACCTGAGGTGGACGATGTGCATTGTTATTTAGATGACATTATAGTGTTCTCAGAGACATTTGATAAACACATAGAAGACTGAGGGCCATTCTTAAGTGTTTCCAACAAGGAGGACTGAAACTTAATCCAAGGAAGTGTCTCTTTGGAGCAAAAGAAATCAAAATGCTGGGACACCTTGTGTCAAACGAAGGTGTGCGGCCAGACCCAGAAAAGGTGAGATCTATAATGGAATTTCCTGTTCCTAAAAGTATTAGATATGTGAGAAGCTTCCTTGGATTATGTTCTTATTACCATCATTTTATCGAAGACTTTTGTATCAAAGCCAGGGCACTCCAAGAGTTGTTAAAAGCTGATGCTAAATTTATCTGGGGTGGTGCTCAACAAGATTCTTTCAATGTGCTGTGAACAGGTCTGACGACTGACCCTGTACTTGGTCTGTATGATGAGAGAGCACCTACAGAACTACACACAGATACCAGTGGGTATGGGATCAGTGCTGTTCTGGTGCAAATTTCAAATGGAAAAGAGAAGGTTATAGCCTGTGCATCTAGGACACTTACAAAAGCTGAGAGAAAATATTCAACTACAGAAAGAGAATGTCTTGCTGTGATCTGGGCCATGTGCAAATTTCGACAGTATCTCTATGGAAGACCATTCACAGTTGTTACAGACCATCATTCACTTTGTTGGTTGACAGGTCTTAAGGATCCAACAAGATAACTCACCAGGTGGGCACTATGTCTTCCAGAGTATGACATTACCATAGTGTACAAAAGTCGAAGAAAACACCAAGATGCCGACTGTCTCTCAAGAAACCCTGTGCGTCCATCAAGACTTTGATGAAGATAGTGACTGTCTCATTGCACTCCAGGATCTCCCTGCTGAGCAGAAGAAGGACGCCAAGATATCTCAAATTATGCTTGCCTTAAATCAGTCAGAGGATGTGAAAGGACAATTTAAGGTAGTTAATGGATGACTTTGCAAGAAAAACTTTGTTCCTTTTGGAAAGAGGTGGCTACCAGTGATTCCTAAACACATGCGCGTAAATGTACTACAGAAATCCCATGACACACCTGAGGCCAGACATTTAGGATTTATTAAGACATATGATAGGATCCACAAGAGATTTTTCTGGCCAGGTTTATTTAGGAGTGTCCGTCACTATGTGTCGCACTGTCGAGAGTCCCAGAGGAGAAAGGCAGTTCCTCAGAAACCACCCGGCCAACTCATACCAATTCCACCAGCCAAAACACCTTTCCAGCATCCAGCATGTTGGGATTGACCTCCTCAGACTATTTCCAATGTCTGCTAGTGGCAATAGATGGATTATTGTTTGCACTGATTATCTGACATGCTATGCCATTACAAAAGCTGTGAAAACAGCCAAAGCATTCAAGGTACCCAAATTCATCATAGAAGACATTGTATTAAAACACGGTACCCCAAGGTTGTTACTTTTGGATTGAGGGAAAGTTTTTCAATCGAGTCTTGTGACAGAGATAAACCGTCGGTGCAACATTACTCATCATGATGACTGCCTACCATCTGCAAATTAACGGGCTTACTGAACACCTTAATAAGACGTTGGCCGACATGCTACCAATGTTTGTCAATGTTAAGCGGAGCAACTGGGATGAGGTGCTACCTTTCATGACATTTGCCTACAACACTGTCAAACAAGACACCACAGGATTTATGCCATTTTTCGTGGTGCAAGGGTGTGAAGCGACGATGACGACAACAACGATGGACACTGTGCTTCCGTTACAACCTGATGACACGGACGAAGAGTACATCAGCCAGGTGTTAACCAGAAATGAGGAAGCTCCGTAGTTAGCTTCACTCCACATGCTGCAGGCTCAAGATATTGATCACTGGAGGTATGATGCTAGCCATTGCCCTGTTTACTACCAGCCTGGTGACCTCATCTGGATCTTCACTCCTGTTCGGAAGGTTGGTCTCTCTGAGAAGCTCCACAGGCACTACTTTGGACCTTATAAGGTTGTAAGACAGTTGCCTGATGTTACTTATGAAGTTGAAGATTTCCACCCCGACACAAGATGATGAAAGATCAGAGATACGGTCCATGTCCTTCGAATGAAGCCCTATAAGGATCCTGCAACCCAGGGTAAATTCAAAGCTCCAGTGACAGGCAACAAGCAGAAAGGTGATGAAGAGCATAGTGGCAAGGGAAGTTCTAAGAAGATCACTGCCAGGGTGAACATCTGTTATCAGGAGTCAGAGTATGCAGGACCAATTACTCATTCCCGAACGAGGAGGGCGTAACACCAAGATGCTGTTCTCTTAAGGAGGGAGCAATGTCACAGAAGAAGCTGAGTAGCACAGCCACTGTAGTGTAGTGGTTATTATACTAGACTGTTGCATGGAGAGTCGTGAGTTCACAACCCAACTGAACTGTAAAATTTTAATTTCTATATTCAGTTTCACTACATTCTAGAAGTATCCACAAACATCAAGAATCAATGTACTGGAATATTCTGTAACTCTATATATATCGTATGTGTTCTGGCCACAGGCAGTTTGCTCTGCACTCTTGTATGTACAAGTGCTGAATAAACCTTCATTAAGTGAAGTTAGTGTTCATCATTCATTTAATTACACGTTCTTCTACGTGACAGTATAGTTCTTAAAAAAATCATTCATTACTTGCATTCCAGCAACTGCAGGCGTCCCTTGAGGAAAAGTAGATGGTGGCTTTTTGTCTCCTGGTTCTACTCTGGTTGGCAATTTCTTAACTTTGTGTGATTCTGATTATTCAAACTATGCAGTAAGATGTGTTTTTAAGTCATACATGGGAAAGCTGATAATGGTTTGGTCATGAAACCTGAAATCACCTCAGACACTTCACTATTGAGCAATCCCAAAATGTAATGCTACTTTGTCATCTCATTGCTAATATTTGCAAAAAATTTGAAAAAACCATAGCTTTACATTTTTCACCAGAAAGATTGTATTTTCACTGCCACACACAATATTTCAATACTGGTGTTATTCGATGATAGGTTTGCCATAAAAAATCTTATTTAAACTGCCACAGTAAAATTTAAATAATGACTGGAGTGATTCTTGTGTATTGACTATCATGCCAGGCTCCCCAGTTGTTAGTTCTAGTAAAAATTATTATTTATTTCACAACACACAAAGGAAGTTATCAAGAATTCAAATGTATTATGTCTTTTACAGTATCAGATGTAATGGAAATTATGAACAGACAAACAAAACACTAATTACTCCAATGTGTATCTATAATTATTATGGAGTTTACATTTCACTGTGTCCTTTACACCCACAACATTTTTCCAGTACTGTGCAGAAACAGTGACAATCACTGCATATCCAGAAGTGAGTAGCATGTAGGTTGTTTTACATTACACATGAAAACAATGCTGACATTTGTATAAAAAAAAAAATCACATGAGAAAAAAGCAAAGTTATGAGACACAATTACTGTCCATTATGTACCTTCGAAAGCCAATAGAATACACATAAAATACATGGCACGATTGTAGCTTTTGGAATTATTAGAACACGGGAACAGGGGGAGGCAGACCTTTATCTGTCCCTGTCCTCACAGCAGGTAATTGCCTCACAACCTGGGGCCTGAGTGACCTGTCTTCCATTTTAACCTTTCCCCTGTTATACCTCCCTCCTCCCTGAAAAGGAATTGATAGTTCTGAAAGCTAAGGTACTGACATGTGTTTTATATGGGTGCGTACCTGCTAAGCTAATATTTTGCCTCCTGCAGACAGTTGCTAGCAATTATATCTCATAATTTTACAATGTTGACATGCCTCACACTAATTAGCATTCCTAATGATTCTCTAGGAGTTTTTGCATAGGTTTGTTTTGGAAAGTGAATTTGTGCTTAAGGGATTTAGTTAAAAATTGTTTATGAGGGGATTGCTAAATTTTATTTTTTGACAAAATAATTTGCAATTGAGATTATTTAGCAACAGATGAATTTTGTAATTTAAATGTAGCTTTAAAGCATAAGTACTCTCTGAAATGATATTTACTTATGAGAAAAAGTGAGAATTATTTACGAACAATAAGTTTATTTACAAAAGATAATTAAAGTATCTACACAATATTAAGCTTACATGATTTGTAAGGACACTTTATTAAGTGTTGATTAATGAAGACTACATGATATATAAAAAAAGTTTACTGCTACAGGAATAATGGATAAGTCAGTTCATAGCCACTAAACAATAAAAATAAGTCTTATTAGCAGCTCTTTGTACAAATGATCCAGAATTGAAGGATTGCAGGAGAGGTAGCAGAGCTCATCATAAAAAGATCTCTAGTTTTGTGGCATAAAGATAACCATTCTAAGCTAGCAAAAGGACATAAACAGTACTTATTTAATATAACCAAGAAAGTAGCTTTTTTGTCCTTCAAAAGCAGGATCTTGGCTATTAACTTCATTATGTCAAAATTTGTTTATATAAGCCAAACAATTTGTTGTAGTTGATGATGTTGAATAAAATCTTCTCGGTTTTCAAGCCGCATCAATTCCAATAACATTCTCAAGCTTTAAATGGTCATCAGGAGTAAAAATACTGACTGCCAGGACTGGCACTATTTCGCATTTATATACCTATGATTATGGCCACTGGTACCAATCAGAGAGGGCTGACATGATCCGTGCATGGAAGGTGAGCTGGGCAGCTCAAAGCAGCTCCGGCCCATCGCATGATCGAGTGACGTCAGGTGCCCCAAGAGGCCAGCGCCATGTTTGAAACTGCTGCTCCCACCTCCCTACAAGTGTTAGGCATCCACTGTTGCTTCCTTTCGACATCCAAAGTCTGCCCCCATGTCCCACTCAGTCTGTAGCCCTGTACTCTGTTGAAATTGTTGCTGTTCATTCTAATCTAATCCACCTCTTTTGTAACTGAGTCCCAGTTTGTTGACACCTGAGCCAAGACTCTTGTGTTATCAAACTGTATTTTGTGTCCATCGAGGCAATGCTCAGCTATGGTCGCTTGTCGAGCTCCCTTTGCTTAATATGTCTCTTGTGCTCAGTACAATGCTCCGCAACTGTGTGAATTGTCTGGTCTATATACATGCTGCCGCAAAGGCAAGGGACACCATAGACACTGGGCACATGTAGAGCTATTTCATTTTAAACAGGGTACAACATATCTCATATCTTGCTGTGGGCTGGAACACTGGTCTCAATCCATGTCTTTGCAGTAGACATCCTAACTTGCTGCTTGTTGCCCCACAGCATGGCAGGAAAGCCACGGGCTTGGCTTCTTCTGCCACTTCACAAGGCATCCTTCTTTGGTGACACCTGAAAGCATTTGCAATTTCTCTTTTGCTGTAGCCATTCTCCTTGAATATGTGCCTCAAGTGCTGAAATTCAGACTGTAGGTGGTCATCGTCTGAAATAAATTTGGCTCTGTGTATTAATGTGTTTAGGATTGCTTTCTTATGTAGGTTTCATCAACATACCTAGGGAAGCAAGAGAGACGCAACACCACAGAGTTCAGAGCCTGTTCCTCAAAGGGCTCCATGAAGAAATTTGTGACTGCAGGAGACAGTGGCGAGCCCATTACTGTGCCATCTGTCATTTCATAATATTTGTCACAGTACAAGAAGTACATTGTTGTTAGAACAAGATGGAACAACTTGAAGATTCCAGGTGAAAACTGTTGGCCCGAAGGATCCAGCGTGTCTTGTACTGGCATCCTCGTAAAAAGTGATACCACGTCCAGACTAACCATTACATCATTTCAACATATTTCCCAGTTTTGGTGCTATGAGCAGCCCAGCTTGCCTTTCGTGCACATGTCATTTCAGCCCTTTCCAATTTGTGCCAGTGGCCATAATCATAGGTATACAAATGGGAAATAGTGCCAGTCCTGGCATTCAGTAGTTTTACTCCTGACAACGATGGTGGAGCTAGCCATTGAAAGCTCGTGAATGTTATTGGAATAGACACAGCCTGAAAACCAAGAAGATTTTATCTAGTCATGCCACCATGAAAGACTCTGAGGACACAGTTGGTGATGATGTTTACAACATCTTTTTCACTTTTATAATGTACAACTTGATTCATACCACATTCCTGAAGGTACTCTTCCATGATGCAATTTACAGAAGATTAAAATGAGTACTAATAGTTGTGACCCTCATACCAGCTCCACTACATAGTCTTACAATCAAAACAACCAACTGATAAATTTGGAGTTGTGAATTTGTCCTGGAGAAGGGTTTTTTTTTTCTTGTCAAATTTCACTATATTATCCATTAACTTCTAAGTTGGTTTCTCTCTCTGTTCAATGCCACATATCTTTAAGCCATGCATTTGTTACACCATTTTCTCACTACTTCATGTTTATTGACTTTATCTTATAATTTGTCTCCTCTATTTCTTGAATTCTACATTTGCTTTTCTTTACAGTTTGATCATCAGCTATCTGCGTCTTTCCTTTTTCATTTTGACCATTCTGTCACTGTATTACATTTTTTCCTCCTCTTACTTCACACTTCTTAATTGTTATCTCTCATCTATATCTACATCTACATCTACGTGGATACTCTGCAAATCACATTTTAGTGCCTGGCAGAGGGTTCATTGAACCACATTGACAATTCTCTATTATTTCAATCTCATATAGTGTGCGGAAAGAATGAACACCTATATCTTTCCGTACAAGCTCTGATTTCTCTTATTTTATCATGGTGATCATTTCTCCATGTGTAGGCTAGCATCAACAAAATATTTTCACATTCAGAGGAGAAATTTGGTGATTGGTATTTCGTGAGAAGATTGCCGTACAGCAAAAAATGCCTTTGCTTTAATGATGTCCATCCCGAAACCTGTATCATTTCAGAGACACTCTTTCCCCAATTTCATGATAATACAAAACATGTTGCCCTTCTTTGAACTGTTTTGATGTACTCTGTCAGTCTTATCTGGTAAGGATCCCACACCGTGCAGCAGTAGACAAAAATAGTGTACGCAGTCTCCTTAGTAGATCTGTTACATTTTCTAAGTGTCCTGCCAATAAAATGCAGTCTTTGGTTAGCCTTCCCCACAGCGTTTTCTATATGATCCTTCAAATTTAAGTTGGAAGCAACACATAGAAAATGTCTATCATCTTCAGTATTGACACTTCATGAAAGATTAAAACTGTATGCTGCAGTTAGATTCAAATATAGTCACAATATCATACAGTGACAATCTTACTACCTGAGCCATCATTGTATGTACCTCACAACTTAATCCGGCAGCAATCTCTTCTCCTGAAGTTCTGCAGTGTAATTAGTCCATATATATGAAGGTTGGAACTTTAATAGTGGCAACTATTTATTTACAGCTCGTACAAAATAGATACATGTTTCCAAGTTTTACTGACCTTCAAAGTAGTCACCAGCATTGTGTATAACCCATTGCCAGTGATAAGTAAGTCATAGGATACTCTTAGCAGTGCCAGTTGTATTGACAGTTCGAACGGCACGGTTCTGAAGCGAATGCCATGAAGTGTTTCCTTCAGTTTAGAAATCAAGTTGAACTCTCAAGGGCTTAAGTCAAGGAGGTGCAGTAGTTAGTACAGCACTTAGCAGCCCCATCAGCGAAACAAATCAGTAACAGCTTGCACTGTACATGCTTGAGCATTGTCCTGCAAAATGATGGTCAGTTACTGCAGAAAGTGTCATCACTTCTGTATCTAAGCTGGTCACAGGTTGTGTTCCAAAAATGAACAGCATAGAGGCAGAAGTGATGACACTTTCTGCAGGAGCTGACCATCATTTTGCAGAACAATGCTCAAGCACATGCAGTGCAAGCTGTTACTGATTTGTTTGACTGATGGAGCTGCTAAGTGCTATATCACCAACTGCACTCCCCTGACTTAAACCCTCGTGAGTTCAACTCAGTTTCTAAACAGAAGGAAACACTTCACGGCATTCGCTTCAGAACTGCTACAAATTCGTCAGGCAATAGACCACGCTGCTCAAACTGTCAACACAACTGGCACTGTTAAGAGTATCCACATCACTGGCATTGGGTTATACACAACACTAGTGACTACTTTGAAGGTCAGTAAAATTTTGAAACACATATCTACCTTGTAGGAGCTGTAAATAAATAGTTACCACTATTAAAGTTCCAATCCTCATATTTTCTGAGCAATATGGATGGTACACATCACATGCCAGTATGTTTTAGTTGACAAATTTTATTTGTCCTGTCGTAAGTCTTAGAAGAACATTTCTGACTAAGGGAATTATTTATCTATTTAATCTGATATGATAGGGCCATCAAGCCCTCTCTTACACTGGAGCAGGATTTCTAACTTACAGTGCCTTTTTTACATCATATTTTCCTAAAAAATAACAGTTGTAATATGAGTACTGAAATGATTTGAGTGTCTGAAGTGCCAGTGTGAGTATATAATACTGACTAGGGCTAATAAAGTTAACAGTGGCAGTAACAGTGCTATGGCAATTGCTACCACTGATAGTAATAATAAAAATAATGGCAATAATAATAATTTATTAGTTTATGTTGTATGGCAAGTTGTTGATGTATTATTTTTGCTACATTATCATATCTTCTGGGGTATTCTATATTTGCTAGTATTGTACATCCACTTGTGATGCGATCTACTGTTTCTATTTGTTGTTTGCAAAGTCTGCATTTATCTGTTGTGGTATTGGGATCTTTAATAATATGCTTGCTGTAATATCTTGTGTTTATTGTTTGATCCTGTATTGCAATCATGAATCCTTCCATCTCACTGTATATATTGCCTTTTCATAGCCATGTGTTGGATGTGTCTTGATTGATGTGTGGCTGTGTTAGATGATACGGGTGCTTGCCATGTAGTGTTTTCTTTTTCCAATTTACTTTCTTTGTATCTGTTGATGATATGTGATCTAAAGGGTTGTAGAAGTGGTTATGAAATTGCAATGGTGTAGCCGATGTATTTATATGAGTGACTGCTTTGTGTACATCATGGACAGGTAGACAATTTAAGAAAATTCTTTATAGAATGAGCAGAAACTAGCAAAATACACAAAACAGTCACTCATATAAATACATCAGCTACACCACTGCAATTTCATAACCACTTCTACAACCCTTTAGATCACATAACATCAACAGATATGAAAAAAGTAAATTGGAAAAAGAAAACACTACACGGCAGGTACCCGTATCATCTAACACAGCCACACATCGATCAAGATGCATCCAACACATGGCCAAGAAAAGGCAATATATACAGTGAGATGGAAGGATTCATGATTGCAATACAGGATCAAACAATAAACACCAGATATTACAGCAAGCATATTACTAAAGATCCCAATACCACAACAGATAAATGCAGACTTTGCAAACAACAAATAGAAACAGTAGATCACATCACTAGCGGATGTACAATACTAGCAAATACAGAATACCCCAGAAGACATAACAATGTAGCAAAAATAATACATAAACAACTTGCCATACAACATAAACTAATAAAACATTACGTTCTCACATACAAGTATGCACCACAAAATGTACTGGAGAATGATGAATACAAATTATACTGGAACAGAACCATTATAACAGATAAAACAACACCACATATCAAACCTTATATCATACTCACCAATAAAAAGAAGAAATTAACACAACTAATTGAAATATCCATACCCAATACAACAAATATACAGAAGAAAACAGGAGAAAAAATTGAAAAATACATCCAACTGGTTGAGGAAGTCAAAGACATGTGGCATCAGGAAAAGTTGACATTATAGCAATTATACTATCAACTACAGGAGTCATACCACACAATATCCACCAGTACATCAACGCAATACAGCTACATCCAAACGTATATATACTACTACAGAAATCTGTAATTATTGATACATGTTCAATTAACCGAAAGTTCCTAAATGCAAAATAACATATACCATACAGTTAAAAGGAAGTCACACTTGATCAAGGTCCGCGTCACTTTCCATTTTTAACCAGACATAACGTCTGAGAAAGGAAAGAAATAATAATAATAATAATAATAATAATGATAGTAGCAGATACAAGAATAATTTATAGGTGTACAAAATAGATGCTTTCTGATATAGTGAGTTCTGGGGTACAGAAAATTTAAGGTTACTGCATTGGCTCAGAATACTGGGAAATGAGGAAGATTAGGTTCGAAAGAACGATGTACAAGAGTAATGAGTATGTACAGGTAAACGGTAATCCTTATTGCTGCTTTAGCAGATGTGTCATTAGGTGTTTTCTGAAGTTGAAGGTGTTACTCAGTTCTCTAATATAATGTGAGAAGTTGTACAAGAGTTGGGTTTCTGCTAATGAGAAAGACTTCAAGAAAGTGGCTGAACAATGAAGTGGGGGAGAAAGGATTTTGCTCTGATGGGAGCAGTGTTTATGCCATGTTGTTCAGGTAAGAGCATTAAGGGTGAGGATAGATATGGGGTACAGTGTTCATTGATAAGACAGTAAAGACAGAGGGTATGGAAATCTCTGCATTTGTCTACCAGCAGAGCTATGAATATAATGATGAAATGTGGTCAAAGAGTGGAACATCAGAAATATAATGAACACAGGCATTACCCACCAGCTCCAAGTCCCATGAGTTTTCCTGAGAACAGCCTTCCAGGATAACATCACTGTAACCAATAATTAGGAATAGAAGTGTTTGTACAACGTCCTTTTTCAGGTCAAGAGGGAAGACCTTTTTATATTTTCATGGGGTATAGAGATAATGCTGATCCCTTCTTGCCCATTGCAGTTACATGCTCAGTTCAATATAGATTTTCAGCTATTGTTACTCACAGACTCTTTTTTGAAGGAGAGAAGTAGATATTTGTCCCATTTAGGGTTAAAGATAGTAGGGATTCACAATATTTTGGGCTAATGAGCCTAGAATGCTCAACCAGTACTGCATGGGTTTTGGATGGGCTGAACTTTAATCCTATATCCTGTGCCCATTTTGATAGTGCACATAGGTCAGTAATGAGATTCTTGGTAGGTGTCTAAACGGTTTATTGGTTTTGTACTTATATACAACTGAAAGTCATCAGTGTACAGATAGTATCTGCAGTAGGACAAAACTGACGGCACATCATTTATGTACAATGGAAAGAGAATAAGACCTAGTATCAAATCATGGGAGACCCATGATACCATCTGCCTTTACTGTGACTTTATGGTGCCAGATCAGTGAGACATCAGGTATGAGTGAAACCATTGCACTGCAGTTGGTGAGAAATTTGGGATGCTTAAGTTTGGCAAGTAAAATGTCCTAGTTGACAGTGTCAAAGGCTTTGCTGAAATCTGAGAAGCACATAATAATCACCTATTGTGCACCCATAGTGAGCTTCAGGTGATCTGTCACCTTTATTAAGGCAGATATGCTGTGATGTTGGTGGAAGCCTGATTGTTATTCATCTAGGAGATTGTGTGTAGTTAGGTAGTTGCTTAGCTAGTCAGGGACTACATATTTCAAAGCCCTGAACAGTGCAGGAAGAATGCCAATAGGTAGGTAGTCAGAGGGTGCTATGGCAACACCCTTTTTAGGCAATGGCTTAACTAGTCCCAGTTTCCAGGCCCAGAAAAAGCACTTGTTTTTAATGAGCTTTTAAGACATCTGTTATTGTGGTCAGAAGTTGGTCAATCACATGCTTCATCATTAGGACTGTGATGCCATCGTGTCCAGTAGATGCTGATCTGATATGCATGATGGCTTTTATGAAGTTGTTGCAAGTAACATGCTTTAGAGAGAATCTTTTGTGGATATGGTCCTGTACCCCCATGAAGAAATCAATGAATCTCTGTTTCATTTGTGTTCAGTTGTGGTTTAGGTAATGTAAAGTATCAGTTCAGTTCATCAGCTGAACCAATAGGATCAGCTGCAGCTTTTGCTTTTCATATACCGAGACCACACAGATCTTTCTAGAGGACAGCTGACATTAAAGTATGGACACATCTGAGTTTTGTGTTTCTCACAGCTTGACCAACTCTGCTCCATTTATACTTGTAAGTAATAGGATTTTCTGGAGTGGGGTGTAGCTTATACTCCATGTCCGATGTGCAGTGTCTCTGAGGTTCATTAGCCATTTTAGTTATTCAGTTGTAGTCTGGTCCCTTCAACCCCCACAAACCAACCAACGGAGTTATTCAGTTAGCCAAGATGCATGTTTCTGTCTTACTTTTCTGGTGCTAAGGGGGACATAATTATCATGTAGCTGAGTAAGTTTATTAGTAAACCGATGAAGTTTATGGCTTATGTCAGAGAATGGATCAGAGAACAATCCCCACACTACCTGTTGTGCCTCAGTTGCAAGTTCAGATAAATTAATGCATTTGAAGTCTCAGTATGTAGTCAGCAGCAGTATCTTTCTAGCACTTTCTAGTGAGTACATCGTGAAAATTAAGTCATGGGTGAATATGACAGGTGCAGGTATTTCAGAGATACAAACAATTCTGTCTGGGGATTTCGTCACAAATATATCTGTGATAGTGTGACTATTGTCCATATGATGGGTAACAGCAAGCTGAAGTAGTGATATGTTTGAAGAAAGCATCTACTTAAATTTCACCCTGGATGGACTACTGTACAGAAAATTTATTTATGGCAGTGCCACCAACTGTAATAATATATATATGTATGTTGAATCAAGTCTTTAAAGAGCAGTTTCAAAGCAGGCAAATCACCTTACTATAGGAAGGCTGTAGAGTACACATATCAGGCACTTGCAGTTAATGGATTCAATCTCTAGGAACAAGTATTCCACTTGTTTATCCCCATTATCATTGGATGTATGTAGTACAGTAGATGATAAATCAGAGCATACATGTGCCCCCTCTCCACTCCTTTGTCAGTCACATTTGTTGTGTCTTAGAAAGATACAGCTGTCTAGATTTACTGAACTTGTGGGAATACTCGATTGGAGCCAGGTCTCCGAAAGAAGTACGAGGGTGGTTTGAAAAGTTCTCGGACTCACCACGAGAGGTCAGTGGTAGTGCAACATGTTGTTCACGTAATATTCATTGGACTGTTGCCTGTAAACATGTGCCATGTCAGTGCTCTTGGAAAAGAGCTGTGGTGGTGATGTGGCTCTGTTGTTCCTGCATAGTGATTTGCGAAGATGGAAAAAATTGAGATTCGAGCAGTGAGTAAGTACTTTGCAAAGAAAGGTATGAAAGCAAAGAACATACATGCTGATTTCCAGAATACACTGGGGGACTCTCCTCCTTCGTATTCAACTGTTGTCAAGTGCACAAATGAATTTAAATTTGGTAGGGAGGGCTTAGATGATGATCTGCACAGCAGTTAGCCAAGATGTGTCACTACTCCAGAAATCATTGCAAAAGTGCACAAAATGGTCATGGAGATTGCCAACTGAAAGTGCATGAAATTGCTCACACTTGCCAGATGTCATCTGAAATGGTATATCACATTTTAACTGAAGAATTAGAAATGAAAAAATTATCTGCAAGATGGATGCTGCAACTCTTGCAGCTGGATCAAAAATGCATGAGAATGGACATATCGGAACAACGTTTGGCCGTTTTGCACCAATTTGTCACAACAGATGAAAACTGGGTGCACTACTATACCCCAGAGACAAAACAACAGTCAAAGCAGTGGAAAAATGCTGATTCTCCACCACCAAATAAAGCAAAGACAATTCCTTTGGCGGGAAAGGTCATGGCATTAGTGTTCTGTGATGTGAAGGAGGTACTGTTTGTAGGTTATCTCCCCAGTTTGCAAATAATAACTGGAGAATACTATGCTAACCTCCTGGACAAATTGCAACAAAAGATACAAGAAAAAATCCAGGTTTAGCAAGGAAGAAATTCATCTTCCATCAAGACAATGTGTGCCCACACACATGTGCCATCACCATGGCAAAATTACAGGAACTAAGGTATGAATTGTAGCCACACCTGCCTTATTCACCTGATATGTCTCCGTCATACTTCCATTTCTTTCCAAAACTGAAAATTTTTCTTGGTGGTCAAAGATTCACTTCAAATGAAAAATTGACAGTCAGAATTGACAACTATTTTGCAGGCCTGGAGGAAACTCATTTTGGAGATGGGATCAAGGCACTGGAACATTGTTGGACCAAGGCATTACTCTACAAGGAGACTACATTTCAGAAATATAAAAAGTTTCAGTGATGTAAGTACTTTTTTTCAATTCCATTCTGAGAACTTTTCAAACCTCCCTTGTATTACATGGATGTCCATTTCTTGAAATGTATGATGTAACTTTTTGAGATGAGCTGGTGAGACTGGACATTTGTGCATGCAGTGTGAAGCTTAGTACATTCAGGTGCAAAGCTGGAGAAGATTCCACTGGTTGGAGACAGTGACTCTGGGCCAGTAAAGATGGGGAACGATGTGTAATGGAATGCTCTGATGTAGAGGAGGTAAAGGAGCAGGATTCCTGGATGTGAAGTGACAGCTAACAGGTGGAGTAAGGAGATATTGTCACTGAGGCCAGCTGGTGTTATATTGGTTGCTGAACAGCCAACTGGAAACAAGAGAAGAAACTCACTAAACAGAATTAGAATAACCTATGTGGAACAGCATTGAAAGCTAAATGGAACAAAAACACAGTGTGTCATTAATAGTTCCAATTATGAGTAAGAACAGTAATACTATAATAAATTCCTAAATGAAAATGGAAATAAGACAGTACATTAATTGTCTGAATTGGGGCCCTGTGGGAATAGTGAAATAATAGTGAAAGAATACACTATATTGATATTGGAAGTATGAGAATTGAACAGAAAATCTGTAATTGGTATTAAAAGTAAACCTAAACAAACAAAATTATTATATCAGGAACCTGTTTTAAGAAAAGATTACAAAATCTGATTGTTTCTTTACAAAATAAAGACACAAAGATAAACACACGAACTAGAGGTAGCAAGAGTTGAGATGTTTTAGCTTCTAAAGCACATGCATTTGAGTTCATCTGCATCGTACACTGATCTTTTCCCATTTTCAGTCTTCATCATTATTCTGCCACCTTTTGTTCACAACACATTTTGTAGCCCAAGTCTTGATCACACTGTTCAGAACCTTTAGTCTTCCAGGTGAGATCCTTGCATATTGTCAGACCTGACTTTGTGAGTTTCTTCTTCACTCTGAAGATTTCAGATCTTTCACTGTAAGACACAAACTTCACTATTATGTGTCTGGGTTTTGAAGGTCCTGGCATCTTACACCCCACTCTGTGACTTCTGTCTATGTCACTCAGTGTCACCTGCAGGCCTAGCTTCTCTTGGTTAAGATCAATCACTAGTTCATTGGTGTCCTCTCTGTTGTTGAGAGTATTGCATCTCTGATATTGCTCAAATTTGCCCAATTTCTCAATCATTCAAGCAATCATGCCCTATCCTCTGTTTCTTTTAAAGTTGTTTAGAGCATGGATCTCACTCACATTCATCTCCAGAGTCTCCTGTATCTTGATCGTCACTGCTGCAATGACAACATCAGTGGTGGTCTGCACATTGAGTCCAAGTGCATCTTGTGACTGGCATGCAGCACTCACTTCAGCTTTCATGAGCATGGCAATGTCAGGGATGCCGGGTTATGTCGCTGCAGCTCCTGGTGTCGGCTCGACTCCAGACTGGCCACGGGTGATGCTGCTGCACATTGCTCGACAATTGTCTATTTTAAGTGCAGTTCCAAGTCACAGATTTTCAAAATCAAATGCTAATGTGTCGCTAGGCACTCTCCATACTATTCTTGTAATATATATAACAGCCTAGTTGCTTAATAATACCTCCAAAATTCAGATGATCTTGCGAGCCAAACTAACGCACATCACTCATTCACTGCCATCTTACATATTTACTCCTGGCCATACAGATAATTTAAGAAGTGATGTCAGAATATAAGTTATGCTAAATTAATAGTGCTAATTTTTTAAAAAAAGATTTTACCTCACAGTCATGCGAATCCCAAGCTGTTCCTCTGGCCATAAGCTATGATCTGCAGTACTACCCCAATCAATACTTGATATAGTGTTTCCATAGTATTCAGACAAATTTCCTACAATTCTGTGGACAACAGTACCCTGTAAAAATGTTGCACATGATGGATATTAGTGAAAACGATATATTTTTCACAGACTTGAAACTAAGGTCTTGACCATATCACTTCACACACACCCAAAATAATAGTGTATTATGATCAGGTTTTTAATGCATAAATTGTTTACAAAAGCTGGCAGATTACTTGAGATATTGTACTAAGGACAAGGATCAACAGTTAGTCACATAAATTTTTTTCAGTTTATAAGGATTATGGTAAAAAACATTGCATTAATTTATCTCAGAAAACATTTAGTTTATTAATTTTCCACAAGGAAACTTTCACTTTTCATGTCTACACTTCAACAAAACTATATTAGATTGTCTTACATCAATTATCTCATATACAGAAACACAGTGTTTCCACTTTACAGAAAACAAAGTTAATTTCTGAAATATAGTTATATGAAAATCTGTTGTAAATGAATTTCCTACTGAGTGGAATGTGTATTCAACTAAGTCTTTGTATCATATTAAAGTTAAATGCTCAAGTGTGATTTGAATTCAATTAATTTTTTTCTGTTTTATGAGTAATTTTTTTTTTCAAAAATTAACTTAAATCATCAGTTTGTTACAGAGAAAAATCTTACATAGCTTAGCTGGGAAAACATTATGCACAAAAGACAGATTTCAGTTCTGAATAATCTACTCATTTCATATTCCCTAATCATAAATGAGACATGATGGAAAGAAAGCCATGCTGAAAACACAAAGACCTTCTAAAATGAATAATTCATTTTGCTCCCAGTTTACATCACAAATGATCATCCTGAGATAGAGAAACCACCACATTAGCACTGCAATGGGTAAACAATCATAACATCAGAAATACCAATTGGAAGTTGAATTAGTTATTAAAGATGAAGGTTGTTGAGAGTTTCAGGGGAGCATTAGGCAATAGTTGACTAAAACAGGGGAAAGGAATATAGTAGACGATGAATGGGTTGTTTTTAGAGATGAAATGATGATGGCAGTATAGGATAAACAGGTAAAATGACAAACTGAGGTGGCGCAGTGGTTAGCACACTGGACTTGCACTTGGGAGAATGATGGTTCAAATCCACGTCAGGCCATCCTGATTTAGGTTTTCCATGATTTCCCTAAATCGCTTCCTGTGAAAGGGCACAGCCGACTTCCATCCATAATCTAATGGGACTGATGACCTTGTTGTTTGGTCCCCCCCCCCCCCCCCCCCCAAATCAACCAATCAATCTTAAATGACAAGGCCTAGCAGAAATCTTTGGATAACACAAGAGATATTGAATTACTGAATTTAATTGATGAAAGGAGAAAAAATAAAAATGCAGCACATGCAGCTGGCAAAATGGAATACAAACATCTAAAAATTGAGATTGACAGGAAGAGCAAATTGGATAAGCGGGAATGGCTAGAGGGCAAATGTTAGGATTTAGAAGCAAGGATTATACAGGGTGTCTATACAAGGGAAATGAAGACAATATTTTAGAAATGGAAGGGGACATAGATGAAAATGATATGCAAGATATGATATGGTGAAAAGAATGTGACAGAGCACTGAAACACCTAATTCGAATGAAGGCCCCATGAGTAGATGACATTCCATCGGAACTACTGACAGCCTTGGGAGAGCGTCATGACTAAACTCTTCCACCTGGTGTGCAAGATGTATGACACAGATGAAATACCATCAGGTGTCAAGAAGAATGTAATAATTCCAATTCCAAAGAAAGCAGGTACTGAAATGTGTGAAAATTACCAAACTATCAGTTTAATAAGTCACTGTTGCAAAATACTGACACAAATTCTTTACAAAAGAATGGAGACTGGTAGAAACTGACCTTGGGTAAGATTAGTTTGGATTCCAGAGAAACATAGGAAGACACAAGGCAGTACTGACCCAATGACTTATCTTAGAAGAGAGGTTGAGGATAGACAAACATGCATTTATAGCACTTGTAGAGATAGTTTCTGACAATGTTGACTGGAATACTCTCTTTCAAATTCTGAATGTATCAGGGGTAAAATGCAGGGAGCAAAAGGTTATTACAACTTGTGCAGAAACCAGACAGCAGTTATAAGAGTCAAGGGGCATGAAAAGTAAGCTGTGGTTGAGAAGGGAGTGACACAGTGTTGTATCATATCCCCACTGCTATTCAATCTATACACTGAGCAAGGAAACCAAAGAAAAATTTGGAAAAGGAATTATAGTTCAGGGAGAACAAACAGAAACTTCGAGATTTGCCAATGACACTATAATTCTGTCAGAGAGAGAGCAAAGGACTTAGAAGAGCAGTTCAATGGAATAGACATTGTCTTGAAAAGAGGATGTAAGATGAACATAAAAACGGATGATGGAATATCTATAAATTATAGAGTGCAGCAATGAATCGTCTGTTTTTTTTTTTTTTTTTTTTTTTTTTTTTTCGGGAGTCAGTCACAGTTGTTTGAATACTACCGAATACAGTAGGGATGACTGATTGCTGCGCTCTATAATTTATAAATAATTTCAGTCACTGAGTGCACCAACTTTCCTAATGGAAGGTAACCTGATAATGGAATAGAGTTGAATTAAATCAGGTGATGCTGAGGGAATCAGATTAGGAAATGGGACACTTTTAGTAGTAGATGGGTTTTGCTATTTAGGCAGCAAAGTAACAGATGATGGCTGAAATACAGGAGATATAGAATGCAGACTGGCAACGACAAGAAAAGTGTTTCTAAAGAAGGGAAATTTGTTAACATCAAATATAGACTTAAGTGTTATGAAGTGTTCTAAATGTACATCTATTCTGGAAGCCACCATAGGTGCATGGCGGAGGGCAGCATGTTCCACCACTGGTCATTTCCTTTCCTGTTCCACTCACAAATAGAGCAAGCGAAAAATTACTATCTATATGCCTCTGTATGAGCCCTAATTTATCGTATCTTATCTTCGTGGTCCTTACACACAAGGTATATTGGCAACAGTAGAATCATTTCACAGTCAGCTACAAATGCCAATTCTCTACATTTTTCAATAGTGTTTCTTGACAAGAACATCACCATCCAGGGATTACCATTTGAGTTCCCAAAGCATCTCCATAAGACTTACATGTTGTTCAAACCTGCCAATAACAAATCTAGCAGTCTGTTTCTGAACTGATTACATGTCATCTCTCAATCCGACTGGTATGGATCCCAACACTCAAGAAGTGCTCAAGAATAAGCCACACCAGAGTCCTATATGTGGTCTCCCTTACAGGTTAACCACTCTTTCCTAAAATTATCCCAATAAACCAAAGTCAACCATTTGCCTTTCCTACTCACACGCTCGTTCCATTTCATATCGCTTTGCAATGTTATGCCCAGATATTTAAATGATTTAATTGTGTCAAGCAGCACACCATTAATACTGTATCTGAATGTTACAGGTTTGTTCTTCCTACTCATCTGCATTAACTTACATTTTCCCACATTTAGAGCTAGTTGCTATTCATGACATCAACTGGAAATTTTGTCTAAGTTGTCTTGTATCTCCCTACAGTCACTTAACTTCGACATCTTACTGTGCACCACAGCATCATCAGTGAACAGCCCAGATTGCTGCCCACTCTGACTGCCAAGTAATTTATGTATACAGAGAACAACAAAGGTCCTATCACACTTTCCTGGGACACTCCTGATGATACCTTAGTAGGAACACTCGCAGTCAATGACATACTGGGTTCTATTACTTACGAAGCCTTCGAGCCATTCATATATCTGCAAAATTATTCCATATGCTTATACCTTTGTTAACAACCTGCAATGGGGCACTGTGTCAGATACTTTCTGGATATCTAGAAATATGGAAGCTGCCTGTTGCCTTTCATCATAGTTTACAGTATCTCATGTGAGAAAATGGCAAGTTGAGTTTCGCATAAGCAGTGCTTTCTAAAACCATGCTGATTTGCAGACATAAGCTTCTCAGTGTCAAGAAAGTTTATTATATTCTGATTGAGAATATGTTCAATAATTCTGCAGCAAACTGAAGATAGGGATATTGGTCTGTAATTTTGCGGTTCCATTCTTTTACTCTTCTTCTATACAGAAGTCACCTGCACTTTTTGTCAGTCACTTGGTACTTGGTGCTGGGCAAGAAATGCAAGATAAAATGCAGGTTAGGTAAGGGGCCAATGCTGTAGAGTACTCTCTGTATAACTGAACTGGGATTTCATCCAGACTTGGTGACTTATTTGCTTTCAAATCTTTCAGTTGTTTCTCTATGTCAGAAATGCTTATTACTATGTTGTCGATATGGGAGTCTGTCCAATGGTCAAATGATGGCATGTTTGTATGCTTCTCTTGTGTGAATGATTTCTTGAACGTGAAATTTAAAAATTTGCTTTTGTTTTGCTGTCTTCAACTGCCACAGCAGACTTGTCAACGAGTGACTGAATGGAGGCCTTGCACTTGCTTAGTGATTTTACATAGGACCAGAATTTTTTCAGGTTCTCCACCACATCTTTTGTTAAGGTGTGACAGTGGTACTCATTGTATGCTTCATGCATAGATCTTTTTACTGGTACAAATCTCTACTAACCTTTGCTTGTCATCATTTGTGTGTTCCCTTTTTAAACTGAGTGTGCGACAGCCTCTGTTTCCTCTGCATCTTCCATATTTTGTTACTGAACTATGTTGGGTCTTTTCCATCCTTTATCCACTTACTAGGCACATAACTCTACAGACCATAATTTGCAATCTGATTAAAGTTTACCCATAATCCCTCTGCATCCATCTTACTGGAACTAAGTGATATCAATTCACTGTGAGATGCTAACAACTGCTTATCTGCTCTATCTGGTGGAAAAACTATCCTAGCCTTCTTGACTTTCGTAATCATAGTTGCTATAATGACACCATTATCACTGATCCCCATTTCCATACCGATCTTATCAATAAGATCTGGTCTATTTGTAGCTACAAGGCCTAAGATATTTCCATTGTGTGTGGGCTGCTGAGCTAGCTGCTCAAGACAGTTTTCAGAAAATTTGTGTTTGCAGCTTGGCTATATGTCACTTCACTGTTGTTTGGATAACGAACAAATCTACTTCATTTTAAAGACTTTTTGAGTCTGTAGTCACACAGACATCCTCTGATAAACTTTCATTGTTTAGCTATTTTCATCTAGCCACCCAAGAAGATAAATACATATCTTCTGGTAAACCTTGCGGGATGTAAGGTCGTGGTCTATGAAACTCTTCAGCTCCTAATGTTTCGTCCAGAGCTGCGCTGGACATCTTCAGAGGGGTGTTTCTCATCCGGTGAGTCGGCAAGACTCACCGGACGAGAAACACCCCTCTGAAGATGTCCAGCGCAGCTCTGGACGAAACGTTAGGAGCTGAAGAGTTTCATGGACCACGACCTTACATCCCGCAAGGTTTACCAGAAGATATGTCATCCGGTCGTGAAAGCCTTCATACTAAGATAAATACACATTGTGACCACTGTTGGGAGGTAATGAACATCAAGTATTTAAGTGACTAAAATGAAATGATTGTCTATGACTCTTAATTTTTACAATTCAGTAAATCTCTTTGTTTGTGTCCTCTGCAGGCTATGCATGTGAAATATGTCATTGTGACTTAAATTTAGGTACTACAGATACTGCTGTTACAGATCACACACTTTTAACTTAGCTGTGGGCAGAAAATGTTGGGTGTGACAACTTGTGATCAGCTCATGGCACATTGGCTGCTGAGACAAGCTCCATCCCCTCCTTCCAGAGCATCCAGTTTGTAGTTTATAAGAGAAATGAACATGTAATGGATTAATGCATTGTAAAGGTGACACAAAACTTGATGGTGAAGCACTAAATTGACCTGCTTTCTGCTATGGTGTACAATACTATTATATAGCTATGTTTGGCCACTAGCATAAACATTCTGGAGCAGAATGAAGTCACCCAACTTTCATCAAACAGAGAGGGGCCACATTAAAGCGTGTGAACTGTTCCATCATTGGTCTCTGCACCACCATTATCAATATTTATGTAAAAACAAAAACATCACGTATCTCCAGGTGCTTTATACCATTTTTCTTATTAAGTGTGTGCTCTAACATGACTCTTGGCAAAGTTGTTCATGGGAGTAGTTGAACAATGTAAGCTGAATTACCTTGAACAGCACTGAGTGCTTTGAAGTCATTTCCAACATTAATTAGCAGACAACACTGTATTCCAAGTAGAAGCGACATGTGGAGTTAACATATGCTGAAATGTTATGTATAACTGGGTTTGAAATCATTGTATTTATTGATATGTTGCATGTGTTAAGCATTGTGTTGTTTGATAACTAAAGTCAATTATGACACTGGAAAGTGTTGATTAGCAGACATCATATTTTACTTGTTACTGATGCAGTTATATGCAAACATAATACAAATGTCACCCAGCTTGTGGTTACCTAAGCACATGACTGGCCTTCTCGTGCTTTCACCTCTCAATGTATTTTTATTTTATTTTAAGTTACTGCTTAGTGAGAAAATTTGAAACTGAGCACAACTGTCTTGAAGCTCACACCTTCACCAACTACTAACCAGGACTTTCAATAAGTCTATACCCTGCACAACACCACCTTACGGTATGTGGCAGTGTGCTACAATTATCCAACACACCCTTCCTTGCCCCATTTGTGAATGACACATGAGAGGAACAATTGTCACTAAAACCAATATTAGCTTTAATTGTTTTTCTCGTTTTCATCATTTCTTGAGACATATGTGGCAGAAGTAATACATTGACTGACCATTATCAAAAAACATTGCCTAGGATTTTGACAGTAAACTCTCTATGATGCACAATGCCTCTTTTGTAGTGCCTGCCACTGGAGTTTGTTGAACATCTCTGTAATACTCTCATTCCAGCTAAACGATATGAGAAAATGCACTACTCTTCATTAGGTCTTATTTATCTCTTCCATTAATCCAACCTGGCAAGGGTCGCATATTGATGAACAATATCCAAGAATCAGCCAAACAAGTGTTTTGCAAGTCACTTCTTTTGTGAATGAATTACATTTCCTCAAGATTCTTTCTATGGAATCTCAGCCTGGCATCTGGTTTCTCAACTATTTGTTAATGTGGTCATTCCACTCTAGTTTACTCTGGGTAGTTACTCCTAGGTGTTTTATGGTAGTTACTGTTTCCAGTGGCTTGTCTCTGGTAGTGAAATAGTACAGTAGTGGAGGTTATAGGCAGCAAGCATACAAAATTCCACCAACTGAGGGAAATGACCCGAACAGCCACTGGCAAGGGCAGAATGCAACTGGGTGACAAAATGATCTGTCACAAGCTGACTATAATCAGTACAATCAAAATTACATTTCGAATAGTAGCCAGGGACAACAAAATTTCGAATCAAGAACCATGCCAGATACTAACCGGTTGGTGAAACAAGTCAAATAATGTGTACATAGTTGAGGTTACCCCTAATGAAGAGGTCAGTGCTCAGGGTAATTCAGAAATCTCAAAACAGTCTTAATAGGTCCTCATTCAACAACCAGTAATAGGGGTGGAAGCATGGAACTAGTTGAAAGCTGTGTTCTTAGGTATGACAACTGTGGTGATATCAAAGATGACCTGCATTGAGAACATATTATGAACTGTGTAGATGAAAATGAAGACACAGTATAGGCAGTATTCAATGCACAAGTATTTGGTTTCGGGATACCCATTTGTACTGGACACTGGAGCTACCACCAATATAATTTCATAGGGTCTGTTTGACCAATTACAAAAATGAGGACACACCCATGCTTCCAGTCCATAATTGTAAAATCCAAACGGCTGTAGGGGTTAAGTCTAAAGGCATAATATTACAGGCATGGATTCCTATTCAAATTGATAACTTCTCTTTAGAACGCATTTTTCTGATGGTCAAAAGGCTAATAGTAAACTGCCTTATTGGCATGGACACCTCGAGGAAGTACCAAGCACAAATTGACACTGGTAACGAGATGTGCCATTTTGTTGGGAATGACCAACAATATTCAGTAGACCTAGTCAAGTCAAACAGTAGTGAAATTAAATGAGAACACCCTGCTGACATTCTAATACAATTCTTCTTTCCTACCATCATGTTTGTAAACACACAAGAAATTGAGCAATCAGAGAAAGAGGAAATAGGCCATGAGATCATGCCGGCCAAGGTGAGTGAGTCAGTGCATCTTACAGAAGAACAAAAAGAAGAACTGCAGGAGATTTTAATACATTATGCTAACATTTTTGAATAATGCCCTGGTATAATCAAAGGATACAAATATAAAATGGAGGTGTACCCACATGAAACCTTCGGTTTTTATTTTTACCCCATTCCATGGGCCAAGAGGGAAGTGATCAGTAGAACACTAAACTAGGAATAATAAAACCATTCTTTTCTCAATACTGTGGCCGCATTTTAGTCATTAGAAAATCAGATGGTAGTGTCTGCTTCATGATCAACACATGAGGAATAGATACAATTATTATTCCTGTCAGGATGCAGCCTGACAACCTGAAAGAACAACTTCAAAAAATTCCATAATGTTAAGTACCTCACCATAATAGATCTCTGAGCCTTGTACTGCCAAATTTCACTACATGAAGTAAGTACACTGTCTTTGTATGTGGGGGCAAAAACTATGAATTCTGTGTTCGCCCTTTTGGTTTAAATGTCAGTGTAGGTGTATTTATTTCTGCTTTAGATTGAGTCTTAGGGCCTGAAATGTTAAGTAGACTCACAGTGTATATTGATGATTTACTGATGGGTACCCCCACATGGTCAGAACACTTAGGCTCTTGGCTCAAGTCTTGTATAGGTTTTCAAAATACAGAGCCACAGCCAATCTAATGAAGTCACATTTTGGTAAATAAATGGTTAAATTGGACACATAATATCTCCTCAAGGCATACTTCCAGACCCTAAGAAGCTTGTGTTATCAGACTCTGTGGTATGACTCAAAATAAGAAACAGAGTGATATCTTGGATTAGTATCTTTCTTCAGAAAAGTTGTACCACAGAAGCCTTTAAATAGAGATGCTCTATCAAGCTATTTTTAATGCCAACATCTTGCATCATCCTGACATGATCCAGGATTTTTGTGTGTGTGTGCAGATGTGTTCTCACAATGGTTGGGTGCTTGTTTACTCCAAATCATTGACATGAATAGGGAGGTTACCCAAAGGTAATTAGTTTTGCTAGTAGGACCCTATCTGAAGATGAACAACTATATTCTGCGACCAAATTGGAAGCTCTCATCGTAATATTGGCTTTCAAAAAGTTTGAATATTACACACTCACAATTACCTGTGGGGAAAGTATTGTGACCATCAGTTTTTTTCCTTCCTTTTCAATTGTAAAATCTTAGACAGGAGGTTTGCTAGGTAGAATTTGTATTTACAGAAGTGTGCATATCAAAGGTAATTAAAATGTAATTGCTGATGCCTTATCAATGTTTCCACAAGGTCTGGATGAATTCTTGGAATTTGTGTAGAACAGTTCAGACATCATGGTTCTGTTGATGAAAGATAAAACACAACAGCCATGCTACATTAGGATGTATAAAAGCATGGAGCAACTACAACAAAATGACCCCAGATGGTAAAAGGTAAAGTTACAACTGGTGCAGAACAAAGATGACAGGTTGAAGAAATTTTTTGCGATTTACCAAGGTGTATTGTTTCATCGACACCACCCAGAACAGAGCCTGTGGTGTGTTTGTTTACCAGATGATCATGTTAATTACATTATGTTACACACTCACAATGTTTGAGGACACTATGACGTCTCCATATGCCTTAGTAAGATAAGTACTTATTGTTACTATTGAAATTTAAGACGAAAAGTTCTGCTGGTAAAATGGAAATTTGTTGTGTGTCAGAAGGCTAAGCATAGAAATAAGTCAAAACTAATTGACCTACACCCAATATTGCCTAAAAGACCCTTGGAGATAGTTTCCTTGGACATGGTTGGACAGTACCCACAGGGGAAACAAGGTGTACAATATGTTGTTGTGCTATATGATGTTTTCTCCAAGTATGTCAAATCCTGTGCCATATAGTCAGTGATTGTGAGCATCATCATCAGAAGGATTACAATGTATTTTCTACCCAGAGCAGACAAGCCAGAAATATTGTTGGTGCAAAATGCATTGTGCTTTACAGGCAACTGTTGGAAAGAGTTCATGAACACCAACAGTGTTAAACATGTACTTTTACCCAGGCTTCACCCAGAAGCAAGTCCCTTAGTGAGGATATTTAAGGACTTTAACAGATTTATCTAGACTTACACCCCTCAAAAACATACAAGGTGGATCAAATAGATTACCCCATTCCGGTAAGTTGTTAATAATCTCCCACATAGCTCAACTAGCTATGGAATTGCTGTTTGACAAAAGACAAATACATAATTGGTAAAAACATCTATCTGAGGTCTCTAGGAAGGAAATATTACATGAGGAGAAAATCGTTGGGCACTGCACTGGTTAGCATTGAAGAAAAGGCAGAGTACAGAAAACAACTGTATGATAAGAAAGTAGGAAGCACTGTAAAGTACCATGTGGGACAACAAGTACTCCTTAGGATCCATCCAGAATCATTAAAGTACGGTAAGCTGAATCACAAATGGCAACGCTGCACACAGGGCCATTTTTTATATCAAAAATCCTTCACCTACAATCCTATATGTTAGCATACTGAAACAGTGGTAAGGAGAAAGGACTCTATCCACACAAAGATTTAGGTGAATTTGTGCACTAAACAGAATTTGTCACTGATCAGGCATGGCTTAGTTCAAAGTATATAAGTGTATGTAAGAGCTTCCCTACTGCCCACTTGAATATACTTATTATGACTGATCTTTAGTGTCAACAAAATATTTCATTTTTGCCTGTGTCATGTGTGTTGCCCTATTAGGATGTAAATTTTAGTTATGTAAGATTTTTATTGTATGTTTATGGGCCAGAGAAGCTCAGAAAACATTACCCTCACTGACAGCCTCCATGCATGTGCACAGCACAGCTGCCAGATGACAATTGTAACTTAGCGAAGAAATGCCAAGCAAAGTATGCTTACAGAAAACTTTAGACTTGACTTCTAAGGAAATAAAATATCTACCCCACAGAACTAAACTAAGATTAAGAAATTAGGAAGAATTATGCTAAGGAATGTGTATACAAAGAATGAAGCAAACACTATCTACAGAAAACTATCTACACACTATAATACCACGGGCAAGCTATTTACATTTATACAAATGGCTTCTTACATGTTACAGAAAAGGGGATATCCACATGAGGAATTAAGGAAGATAAATTATGTCTTGAATATACTATTTGAAACAGGATTGTGCCCCACATACAACAACACTTTTCTTCCCAAGTGCAAAAAGGTAAGTCAAAACAACAACTACATACGAACTTGTAAACTCTTACAACTAAAAATAAATCAATAAATAAATTTGATAAACTGATAAAGACTGAAGTGCATACTGATAGAAATTGACTGTATGAATATTAAAAATGTGATGCATTAGCAGCAAGCAGCTACGCACTTCCAGAATGAAATTTTCACTCTGCAGTGGAGTGTGTGCTGAAACAACCTGGCAGATTAAAACTGTGTGCCGGACCGAGACTCGAACTCAAGACCTTTACCTTTTGCAGGCACGTGTACAGCACTTGCCTGCAATAGGCAAAGGCCCCAAGTTCGAGTATCAGTCTGGCAAAGAGTTTTAATCTGCCAGGAAGTTTCAACTATGCACTTAATTTTAAGTTAATATTTAAGTATCCTTCCAGCAAAGATTCCAGAGTCACATCATTGGCAAAACAGAGAATATAATAGTTAGGTGTTTGGAACCAAAGCATAAGGGCTGCACTGAAAATAAATAATTATATGTATAAAAATATGTGTGAATGTGGTTTGTGTATGAAAAAGTTATTGTATGCCAGATGTATAAAAAGGTTGGACTCAGGTCTTGTGCTACCAAATGAAAGGTGGTCAAACCAAGCATTACAAGTCCATGTGACTGAGAAGAGCATCAAGCAATAGATATTTCAGTACATTTGCACACGAACACAATTTGTCTCAGCATTGTTTAACACTAGCTCATTGACACAATTCTCAGAGAGACATATTCATGCACAACAGAATACACAGGGGTGATATCATGTAGCAAAGGAAGTATAAGTTTCTGATACTGGAGTACATTGTTTACAGTTGATGATGTCACAATACTGTACTGCCAGAATGTATCAGTAGATAGTAAACATGAAGTAAGTGTATTAATGCTAACAGGTAGTCATGAAATGACGTACTCATTAGTTTTCTCATGATGAATGAAGGATTGCAGTGGTAGAGTAAAAATGAATGCTTCTTGCTGTCCATAACATTTCCTGAAGATCAGTAGACACATCCTAATAAACTTTTCAGAGGCACAGCTAAACGTAGTTATGTGGGCTTATCACTATTTTGTGTTATGAAACTTCCCTTCCTCTGCATCTGTGGCACTGATGCTCATGTCAGATGTGGTTTATGAACAAAAAGCTTATGCACATCATGTGATAATGTTGTATGCAAATATTTTATCAATACTGGAAAATGAGATTGACAAAACGACAATCTGTATAATGTTAAAGTAAGACTGTGAGACTATGAACATAGACTACTAACAAATGAACATTCAAAAGAGTAATACCGAAAAGCAAAATGTGATAAAAATGACAATGTAAAAACCGAAAGACGTTACGTGACATAAAAATCACAAGAAATGTATGTTGTATTACTGTCTTGTATTTATAATTTCTGTACAGTGTTTATATAAATGTTTGTACAATCTTTACGTGAAGAAAGGTAAATACCATATGAAAATATGTATGCATCGGGTAAAAAATACACAAACCCAGTGGGTCAATATATTTTTAAATATAAATACTCAGGTTATTGTAACAGTGATAACTATGATGCAGTGTAAAGCTGAATATGTTTTCCGGGACTGCACATGTGAACAAATAACTGCAAATGTGTTACAAACATTTTCTGAAGGTTCAAAACCCTTAATTCTGTGTGTTACCATAAAAAAAAGGTGTGCTAGTGCTGTGCCTTAACGAACATTTATATCCTTGGTAGATTCAGGTATCGACAATACATTGTACTGCAGAGAGGGTATGAAAATGAATAAAGGCATTGGAGACTTACCTTGGACCCATTCTAATATCTTCAGGATGCTGATAGCATCAGCCTGGTTTAACCACTTAAACATGTGTATCATGACAGGAACAAATGCCTGGGTCGTAAATAATGAACCTCCTCGCTACAGCATTGATGGTTCCACTAATACACAATCCTTAGCACACAACATTGCAGTAATGGGATGAAAAATTTTATTGACTTAGGGTAAAAAAATTAAATTATAGCGCACTGATGGACAGCTCGACTTAACTGGAAACTAAACTCAAGAGCGTGCACAACATATGTCAAGTGAAATGCGCACACTGGTCAATGTTGCAGTAGCAGTGGTTATATTCCAATAACCAAACTACAGACTCCGAATTCAAATGTGGCTGCTGATGCAACATTAAAAATGTTTTTTTTTTTTTTTTGTAAATAGTAGTAGTAATAATTTGTAAAATGTACATTAAACAAAATTAGTCATACATATTATGTAATGACATATTCCAGGGGTAAATGAGGTAAAATTGGCCGTGAATAGAGGTCTCAGTACCCTGACAGGCCAGGAGTGGGAAGTACAGAAAAGGTGCAAATAGTGTGATGCATCACCACTGTATACTGAAGTCCAGTGATATGGATGAAGTCAGTATACAGTGAGAGGGGGGCAGTTGTGTAGGTTCTTTAAAGGACCTACACGTATAAATAAATATTT
Source organism: Schistocerca serialis cubense (assembly GCF_023864345.2). Taxonomy (NCBI): domain Eukaryota; kingdom Metazoa; phylum Arthropoda; class Insecta; order Orthoptera; family Acrididae; genus Schistocerca; species Schistocerca serialis. Next base: position 563,521,468 of record NC_064644.1, read on the forward strand.
GCACCATCTTCATGTGGCAAAGATATCATAGGGAGGTATGTTTATCTCAATATGTTAACAAAAATTTGAAGGGTAAACTGTCAATTTTTTATTTACCTCATTTTTTTTTCCTTCCACTGATCTCGGTCTGTCTGTCTTTTGAGCTGGTGTAATAAAGAAGTATGTAATTGCACTCTCCCAGTATTGTTTTAATTAAAAGTTATAATATGCAGAAGTCACAAGTTTTCATTCTCATACCTAGCTAAATCCTCTCCTCCACCTCTTGATGTGAAGAGGACTTGCAATTTTAAATGAACCTTTTGGGTGAGAAAGGCAACACAAAGAGAGGATAGCCACAGCAGACAGGCCAGCATTTTTGTACATCTTTGGGGAGAAAAGGTAAATACCATGCTGCACACCAAAACTAAAAGGAATTAACATTTATCCAAAGTTCCAGAACTGCGACAAAGTTCTTGACACACAAGCATTTATACCTGCGTGCACTTATGGGTAGGGAATTTTTGGTGCAGCTGAATGGTAATTACTACAGCTTTGGGCAATTCACATTATTTCTCTCCCCAACCACTGTAGTGCCTTCTTGGTGTCACAGGATGTCAGCCTTTTGTGGGATATGATGGAAAGACAGGTGCAGTGCTGTGATCCAATGACAACTACGACAGATGAACTTCGGAACCAGGTGAATGCAGCATGGATGGCTATACCACAGGACACTGTTCACGCCTTATAAGCATTGATGTCATCACACTTAGAACAAGTTATCAGGGCCCATGATAGATCCTGTGCCTACTAGACAACAGTACACATGAAGAGCTGAGGTGTCTGAAACGCTAATCATTTCTGCAGAACACATTAATGTACATGTCCTGTGAATGTGATTGCCCTATCTCTAGTTGTTCAAGGTGTTCTGTTTTTTTCTGAGCAAGAGTATTAGTGTAAAACAAAGCATAGTGCTGGTGACAGAGATGTTGAATGGGAGATGTTTGGCCAATTCCTGATGCCTTCAATGACTACTGTAGCAGAATATTGTCAAGTGAACTTTCACAAAACCCAAAAAATTCTGGTCATATATACAGGCTGTTAGTGGCACCAAAGTTAATGTTCAGTCCCTAGTGAATCAGATACTTAACTCAGTTTTCAAATGTTCCTTTACAAAGGAAAACCCAGGAGAACTGCCCCAATTTAATCCTCATACCACTGAAAGGATGAATGAAATAAATATTTATGTTAGTGGTGTTGAGAAACAGCTGAAATTGTTAAAACAGAACAAAGCCCCAGAGCCAATGGAATCCCTGTCACGTCCTATACTGAGATTGTGGCTGACTTAGCCCCTCTTCTAACTGTAATTGATCATAGATGCTCCAAACAAAAAACCGTGACCAGTTCTTGGAAAAAGGCACCAGTCTCACCCATCTACAAGAAGGGTAGTAGAAGTGATCCACAAAACTACAGTCCAGTATTCTCGACTTTGATTTGTTGTAGCATTTTAGAGCATATTCTGAGCTCAATCATAATAAGGTATCTTGAATGGAATTGACCTCATCCATGCCAACAACAGCAGATTTCGAAAACATCGATCATATGAAGTCCCACTTGCACTTTTCTCACATGACATACTGAAAGCTTTGGATCACGGTTGTTAGATAGATGCTGCATTTCTTGATTTTGGAAACGCATTTGACTCAGTATCACACCCACCCTTATTGTCAAAAGTTTGATCATATGGGATATCAAGTGAAGTTTGTAACTGGATTGAGGACTTTTTGGTATCACACCCACCCTTATTGTCAAAAGTATGATCATATCAAGTGAAGTCTGTAACTGGATTGAGGACTTTTTAGTAGGGACAGAGAGTCATCATCAGATGTACGAGTATCTTCAAATGTGCCTCAGGGAAGTGTGTTGGGATCCCTGCTGTTCATGTTGTACACTAATGACTTTGAAGACAATATTAATAGTAAAATCAGGCTTTTTGCAGATGATGCAGTTATCTGTAACGAAGTACCATCTGAAAGAAGCTGTATAAATATTAACTCAGATCTTGATAAGATTTCAAAGTGGTGCAAGGATTGGAAACATGCTTTAAATGTTCATAAATGTAAAATTTTGCACTTCACAAAATGAAAAAATGTAGTATCCTATGACTACAACATCATTGAGTCACTGTTGGAATTAGCCAACTCTTACAAATACCTGGGTGTAATGCTTTGTAAGGATATGAAGTGGAATGAATACATAGGGCGAGCCGTGGGTAAAGCAGGTGGTAGACTTTACTTTATTGGTAGAATACTCGGAAACTGCAATCAATCCACAAAGGAGATCTTACTAATCACTTGTGACCAGTTCTAGAATAATGTTCAAGTGTGTAGGACCCATAACAGATAGGACTATCAGGGGATGAACATATACAGAGCAGGGCAGTGCAAATTGTCAGAGGTCTGTTTAATATGTGACAGTGTGTCACAGATTTATTGAAGGAACTGAATTGGAAGACTCTTGAAGACAGACATAAAAATATCCTGAGAAATACTATTAACAAAGTTTCAAAAACTGGCTTTAAATGATTAATGAATATTCTACAACCATATATATATCCTCTGCCATGCATCTAATGGTGGTATGCAGAGTATAGATGTAGAATCCCTTTCTAGCACACAGTTTTAATGAGCCAGAAGATTTTGTACTATTCTTATGGTTCACTTTTCAAAAATAATGCTTTATTTATTTTAATTGTATTTCCTGTCTGCAGAAAAGCAATATAGCATCAAATTGAAACAAGGTCAAAATAAGAACAGTAGCTTTTAAATTTTCATCCATGCTCTACAAATTAGAGTGAAGTGTATGACAGATGATACTTCCCATTTGCCGGCCGGAGTGGCTGTGTGGTTCTAGGTGCTGCAGTCTGGAGCCAAGCAACCGCTATGGTCGCTGGTTCGAATCCTGCCTCGGGCATGGATGTGTGTGATGTCCTTATGTTAGTTAGGTTTAATTAGTTCTCAGTTCTAGGCGACTGATGACCTCAGAAGTTAAGTCACATAGAGCTCAGCCATTTTTTGAACTTCCCATTTACCCATATTAGGAGTTCTTCCTACTCCATTTGTTTAAAATTTACAGGTAGAAATATGGTTTAAATGCTCCTGTGGCACTGTAATTAGTCAGTTCTTGACTTGATGACTCCTGGGGGAGTGACGCGTAAAAGGTTGTAATATGTTCCTTGATTCTTTGCTTAATAGCAATTCTTGAAATGTTGCAGGGTACTTAATACCTAGCTTCAAACATCTGCCAATTCAGCTTTTTCGGCATTTCTATTACTCTCTCGCATGAGTCAAACAAAAATTCCATGGTTCATGCTGCCCCCCTCCCACACCTTTCTTTCAAAGCGGTCTCCTTTTATAGGCTGATTGTATTTTCCTAGGATCAGAAGTCTGCCACCTCCCACAGATGAACATGTACCATCATTCCTCTCGATATCCTCACAAATTGTTGCAACCAAGTATATTTATATGAGTTGATTGATTCCAGTTGTGACAGTCATGTTGTAATTAGAATTGAGTCCAAGTCCAAAATCAGGTTCTTATTAAAGTACAGCACTTGGCAATGAAAGCAAGTTTATTATCTACATGAATATATAACCAGAACATAAAAGAACTGACCTCATGGACAGAGAGTGCTGCTGTTTATACAAACAATGAATATTCTTGAATTTACAAACATAAGAAATTTCTAGAACCTTCCAAAACTGATAAACACAAAATAACAAGTACACATTAATGTGAGCACCACCTACGTTTGACATCAGTGTGCAATAACCATTCACATACAGCAGCTGCCAGCACTAGCAGTGGAGAGAATATAAAGTGTGTCAGGAGTCTGCGGAAAACTGTGCAGTTGTTGTTGTATTGGGAAAACAGAGCAATTTACCTGATGCCCAAAAGGTAATGATCATTGGCTTTTGGGCCAAGGGTGGAATTATTTATGAAATGATTAAGTTTGCAAACAATTTATGTGATGACATGGGTGAACAACAGTTGCAGAGATGTATACAGACAAGTACACATTCAACAGCTGAGCAGGTGGCCACCCAGTTGATCCAAGGGGATACAAACAGTTTCTCTTCAGTGATGGTCCAGTGAATGTTGCTATGTACAGGCCTCAGCAACAGGTGCCTGGTTTGTGTACCTATGCTGACTGCTGTTTACTGACAACAAAGGCTGAAATCTGCATGTCAATACTGCAACTAGAACGCACTGAGTGGCAACAGCTGGCCTTTTCACATGAATCAGTTTTTATACTCCATTGGACAGATGGCTGTTGGTATGTATGGCATGAAACATCTGAAAGCAAACACCATGCAACAATTGTTGGAAGGGTTTAGGCCAGAGGAGGGAGTGTTATAGTTGGGGGAAAGTTTCCATGGCAAAGTGCATCAACAAAAATACCGTATTTACCCAAGCATAAGACAACTCTGGTTATATAAGATGACTCCCATTTTTTTAAGAGACTTCTTGAAAAAAAATTATTTTTAACGAATTCTGACTAATCAAAATCACAAACTTTTTACTGGCATAAAGTTTCAGCCTGACATGTTGGCATATGTTATATACAGTAGAGTCCCATTAATCCGAACTAATTGGGACTGGACCTAGTTTGGATTAGCCGGAATTACGGTGACGAGTTTCTAGAATGAAGTATACCAAGCAGATAAGTAGGTACACCATGGTAACAAATGGGAACAAGTGTGGGAACAATAGCTCATTCTCACTCCCTGCCCTTTTTGTTGTGCATTATTGAGACCTTTGTAGTGTCTGAGGTCAGTGCACAGCCAGTTGGCTCATAAAGCACTTGGTTATGTTAGTTATCGATTGCTGACACACATAACAGTTGTATTCATTCAGGTGTAGTGGTGTATGTATTTTCATTATGAGTACACGGAACACACAATGTTAACGCTCAAAGAAAAACTGAAAGCTATGAAATGGATAGACAATGGTGAAAATGTATCTAAGTTGGCAACAGAACTGGGTGTTGGTACAGCAACCATTTGTAATTGGAAGAAGAACTGAGTGAAGCTTGAACAGTCCTGTGCAATGTCTTCGGGAAAAACACTCGAAATTCGGCAGACTTTGAAACATTCCCAGTACAAAAAAGTGGATGAAGCTCTTTACCTTTGGTTTATGCAGGAAAGAGAAAGGGGAACTCCTTTGAGATGAGCACTGTTTCAGGAGAAGGCTGTTTACCTGAACAAGTTAATGAATGGTGATGAGTCTTTTAGTGCAAGTATGGGTTGGTTGGACAGATTCAAAAAAGTCATGGAATCCATCAGCTAACAATTGCTGGAGAGAAGCTTTCTTCTGACCATGATGCAGTGAAGGACTACTTGGGTGTGTCTGAAAAAATTATGAGAGAGGGAAAGTATTCTCCCCAACAAATTTATAATGCTGATGAGACTGATCATGTGACTTTATTAGTATGCAGCAACACTGCTGGTAATCACAAGCTGCCTTCAATGCTGATCGGCATATCTGCTAGGCCCAGATCTTTTAAAAACTGCAACATGAAGTCCCTGCCCATGTATTATCGCAACCAGAAAAAAAGCACGGATAGGTTGTAAGCTGTTCAAAGAATGGTTTCACGGCCAGTTTGTTCCCTCCATTCGACAGTTTTCTAAGGAAAATTATTTGGCTCTCCATGCAGTCCTATTCATTGATAATGCGCTGTCTCACCCCAGCACTGAGGAATCATGTGATGGAGAAATTGTGGCAAAGTTTTTGCCGCCGAATGTTGCACTGGTTCTACAACCGATGGACCAGGGCATACTGCAAACATTAAAACTGATTTACAGAAGACAATTTTTAAGAATGCTGATGCAACATGACAGCATTCCATTAGTGGAAAAAAATAATAAAGACCTATGTGAAGGATGTTGTTTATTGGGCCGCTGAGGCATGGCAGAATATTTCAGAAAATACTCTGAGAAAATCATGGAGAAAACTGCGGACATCTCTTGAATTTCAGGACAACCTAGTTGAAAATGAAGAGGAAAATCAACTACAAATGATACAGACAGTCAATGGATGTGAGGAAGCTAGTGAAGGAGATGTAGATGAGTAGATGGCAGCGGATGGGGCTGATTTAGTTGCTGCTGTGAACCATACCAGGAAGAAGTGGACTGCTGTGATGGAAGTGACAATGAGCCTGAGAGCGACAAAGGAGAGCTGGTGTCACACAATGATGCAGCAGCCCTTCACCTTGCGCTACATTACTTAGAGCAACAGCCCCCTGCTACACCTGCTGATTTGATGTTTATGAGATGATGGCGCAACTATGTGTCATACATTAGACTTTCTTCATTATGCCAAAAAACAATGACTGAGTTTTTGTTATCTAAAAAGTAGGGATAAAATGTCCGATGTATTTTAGTACGTTTGTGAGCTTTTCTTTCATAATTATGCATTGTTTAAACCTAATTTTTTCTTGCCAATTTTTCTAATACACATTTAATGTACTGTGTAAATTAAAATAGTTTGTATGAACACAGTTTACTGCACAGTTTTCCATACTTAGACTAACATTTTTTCATGTTCAGGTTAACCGAATGTTCGGATTATCAGGGTTTGGATTAGTGGGACTCTGATGTATTCTAAAGCTGGACCATTTATTGTTTGCCTGCAATTTGATAATATAAGGAGAAATAAAATAAACAAAAAGAAATGGTTTACATTAATTTTTATCCTCATAATCTGTAAGCCAGTTATTTGGGGTACCACTGTTTTTAATCACTACCATCATCCTAATAACACAGCTGTGAAACTTATTTGACTGTTCTCTCTGAATATATTGTGATTTCTGAGGTTGTGGTTATGGTTGTCCTGAGAATACAGCTGTTTCTTGCTGAACACATATTGGATTTCCCTTCTCTACTGCTGTGAGAATGTTACAATGTTTCTTGCTTCCAAACATATCATCTGCCCACCTCTCTGTCATTCGCTGTGTAGAAGCAGCACCTGACACATCCCCTTTCATTCCCAGCATACCTCACAGTGAACTTGACAACACTGCTGCAGTATGCTACTGGGCCCTGTGTAGACTCTTACTGTCTCCTGCAGAAATGTATACTATTGGTGCATATTTCTCAAGTTTTGATGTGAATTCAAATGGATCCGGACAAACTGTAGTTTAAACATGGTATACATTCATAAAAAGTCAGCACTGTGCAAGGTGGTGCAGTGGTTAGCACACTGGACTCACATTCGGGAGGGCGACGGTTCAAAACCATCTCCAACCATCCTGGTTTAGGTTTTCTGTGATTTCCCTAAATCATTTCAGACCAATGCCAGGATGGTTCCTTTGAAAGGGCATGACTGATTTCCTTCCCAGTCCTTCCCTAATCCGAGCTCGTGCTCCATCTCTAATGCTCTAATGACCTTGTTGTCAATGGGAAGATAAACACTAATCTCCTCCTCCTCATAAAAAGTCAAAGTTCTTGGTATAGATTCCCTTGGTTGGCACCATGATGAAATTTGTTGCCCACTCACCACTCCTCTTCCCACACTCATCCTACTTTTCAGCTGATCTGACGTCACTGTTCCCCCTCCAACATTTGCACAATGCTGTGCTTGAACAAACATTGTTTGTAACATCATCTAGGGTGTAGGTCACACACAAGAACACCAACTCACATGTAAATAAAAGATGGTAAGCACAGATCAGTCCAATTCTCGAACTTTCGCTCACCCTGTGGTCTCGTGACATCTGTCAGTACTATCTCCATGACTGGTCTTGCAGTTGAAATTTATTCTTACAATAGAAATTACAGTCAGTTTAGCATGATTTATTTCAATATTTTTAGACATTTAATTCTGGATTAATTTTCTTTCTTGCTTCATCTGAATGTCACCATCCTGTTATAAATCTGATTAAAAGGTTGTAATGTTTTTACCCTGTATTCTAATACATGACAGTGACAAATTTCTCATTTGCAACCCACTTGGTAAATCATTACAACTCTCATAACCAAATAAAATACTGACCTGTATTCAGAATCGAGCAGTGTTTGCTGGAGACCAACATTTAGGCCTTTCAATATTACCGTTACTTAAAGAGCAGCATAAATGTTTGTATATGGTACCCATACATGTACAAGAACTTTTATTGCAAACCTGTTCAAATACTACAAGAGCTTATAATATCTTAGAATTTAATGCTATGTCCTCTTGTAGTTCACAAAATTGTCAAATTTCAAGAAGATCAGTTAGTTCCTAGTTGCCTGTGCACCTCTTGCACTAGTACCCTGTGAGTCAAATTTCTGTAGAATGCAGTTTATTCATCTCATAACATACAGTTACAAATCAAAGATTTTTGTACTGGAAACATGTGAAAAAAAAAAAAAAAAGTTATAATAATTAACATATTTCAGCAGGCATTTCTGCATTTAACACATGAACAGTTTAACAAGAACATATATAACACTTATGGTCATTTTGCAGCTTGTAATACAATTTATACAATATATTAACAATTTATTATACACCTGCCAGGTTAGCCAAGACCGTTAACGCACTGCTTCCTGCCCCGGTTCGAATTCGCCCAGTGGCTTAACGATGGGGGCCAGTGTGCCGCCCAGCCTGGATGTGCTTTTTAGGTGGTTTTCCACATCCCGCTAGGTGAATATTGGGCTGGTCCCCATGTTCCATCCCTGCTTAGCCATTTTGCACTTCCTGTTAATCTCATTTTTGAGACGTTTGTATTCCTTTTTGCCTGCTTCATTTACTGCATTTTTATATTTTCTCCTTTCATCAATTAAATTCAATATTTCTTCTGTTACCCAAGGCTTTCTATTAGCCTTCGTCTTTTTACCTACTTGATCCTCTGCTGCCTTCACTACTTCATCCCTCAAAGCTACCCATTCTTCTTCTACTGTATTTATTTCCCCCATTCCTGTCAATTGCTCCCTTATGCTCTCCCTGAAACTCTCTACAACCTCTGGTTCTTTTAGTGTATCCAGGTCCCATCTCCTTAAATTCCCACCTTTTTGCAGTTTCTTCAGTTTTAATCTACAGGTCATAACCAATAGATTGTGGTCAGAGTCCACATCTGCCCCTGGATATGTCGTACAATTTAAAACCTGGTTCCAAAATCTCTGTCTTACCATTATATAATCTATCTGATACCTTTTAGTATCTCCAGGGTTCTTCCATGTATACAACCTTCTTTCATGATTCTTAAACCAAGTGTTAGTTATGATTATGTTGTGCTCTGTGCAAAATTCTACCAGGCGGCTTCCTCTTTCATTTCTTAGCCCCAATCCATATTCACCTACTATGTTTCCTTCTCTCCCTTTTCCTACTGACGAATTCCAGTCACCCATGACTATTAAATTTTCATCTCCCTTCACAATCTGAATAATTTCTTTTATTTCATCATACATTTCTTCAATTTCTTCGTCATCTGCAGAGCTAGTTGGCATATAAACTTGTACTACTGTAGTAGGTGTGGGCTTCGTATCTATCTTGGCCACAATAATGCGTTCACTATGCTGTTTGTAGTAGCTTACCCGCATTCCTATTTTCCTATTCATTATTAAACCTACTCCTGCATTACCCCTATTTGATTTTGTGTTTATAACCCTGTAGTCACCTGACCAGAAGTCTTGTTCGTCCTGCCACCGAACTTCACTAATTCCCACTATATCTAACTTCAACCTATCCATTTCCCTTTTTAAATTTTCTAACCTACCTGCCCGATTAAGGGATCTGACATTCCACGCTACGATCTGTAGAACGCCAGTTTTCTTTCTCCTGATAACGACGTCCTCTTGAGTAGTCCCCGCCCGGAGATCCGAATGGGGGACTATTTTACCTCCGGAATATTTTACCCAAGAGGACGCCATCATCATGTAATCATACAGTAAAGCTGTATATAGAATAGATAACCTTTATTGTTTCTTTTCCTTTCAAACTTCCAAACAGCCCTGCATGAATTCTTCAATTGAATAATAACATTTTTCCACTAGTGTATTGAGTAAGAATCTCTTTAGTGGGTTAAACTTCATATTTAACAGATTTGTGTTATTTAATTTATTGTAAACTCTTAGTCCCATGTACAATGGTGTTTGAGCATAAAGTTTTAAATTGCGAGAGGGAAATTTGAAGCTGTGTCTGTGACAAGTACTATAATTGTGGATAAAATGAAAATTGTCAGGTGAATTTTGATTTTGCGTATGAAAATAAAAATTATGATTCTCTTGTGAAGTGTAAGTAATCTCGGGCTGTTCATAGAGTTTCCCCAGAAAATTATTCTGTATCAACTTATAGACTCAAAGCAGCTGTGGTGGACTATCTTCTTGGTGTCGATAAGGGAGGGACCAGATAAGACAGTCATTTCATAAGCTAGGCTGTTTAGTTTGTTTGCTAAGAAGTCTACACGTGCCCTCCAATTTAAATTTTTGTCAAGGTTTAGACCTAGAAATTTTACATAACTTGCTTCAGTCATTTCCTGATTGCCTTGCCCTATTTTTATGGGAGATGATGATATTTTAGGACTGAACAGCACTAACTGTGTTTTTGTGACATTGAGTTTTAATCCATTGTGCTGAAACCATAATTCTACATTTCCCATTATATTTTACACAGTATCATGAATTTGTTCTAAATTGTCACTATCACTTAAAACCGAGGTGTCATCTGCAACTAAAATGGAGTGAACATCAATGTTTAAAGGTAACTCATTTATGTACATCAGAAAAAGATAAGGTCCTAAAATTGAGACCTGTGGGACCGCTGTACAAACTTTTTGCAGTCCGAGAATGAATTTTTTCCATTTTAATTTAGAATAACTGTCTGTTTTCTTTCTGACAAATGATTTGAACCACTGCATGCCCTGTCCATGACCCTCTACCTATCTAACTTGTGTAGTGATTGACCAAATCAAAAGCTTTGGTCAAATTACAAAAAATACCTGGGACCTTTTTACCCTTTTCTAAAGCAGAGCTTATCTTTTCAGTGAATTCCCTGATAGCATTTATCATTTTTCCCCTTTTGAAATCCAAATTGATTTTTAACTATAATGTTGTTTTCTATAAGAAAGTTTTCAAGATGTTTTGCAATGATCCTTTCTATCACCTTAGCAAAACCTGGAAGCAGGGATATACGGCAGCAATTTCCTGTGTCATCTGGTGAGCCTTTCTTGAACAACAGTCTTATTTCAGCATATTTTAACACATCTGGGAAATATCCTTCCTCAAATGACTGATAAATAATTTTAGCCAATGGATGAGAAATGATGTTATAAACAGCCTTGAGTACAATGGTTGGAATTTCATCCCACCCAGCTGATTTCTTGTTTTTTAAAATCTTCTACATCTTTTGGGATAATTCTTTTGAATGTTTTAAAGCTTGCATTTTGCTTTCTATTTACAAAGTTGACATCTACCTTGTCCTGGTGGGCTGTGATATCTACTTTTAATTTTGCCACATCTATGAAGAAATCATCGAAACAGTTTGAGATTTTAAAAGTGTGGTGTCACCGCCAGACACCACACTTGCTAGGTGGTGGCCTTTAAATCGGCCGCGGTCCGTTTGATGTTATAAACAGCCTTGAGTACAATGGTTGGAATTTCATCCCACCCAGCTGATTTCTTGTTTTTTAAAATCTTCTACATCTTTTGGGATAATTCTTTTGAATGTTTTAAAGCTTGCATTTTGCTTTCTATTTACAAAGTTGACATCTACCTTGTCCTGGTGGGCTGTGATATCTACTTTTAATTTTGCCACATCTATGAAGAAATCATCGAAACAGTTTGAGATTTTAAAAGTGTGGTGTCACCGCCAGACACCACACTTGCTAGGTGGTGGCCTTTAAATCGGCCGCGGTCCGTTAGTATACATTGGACCCGCGTGTCGCCACTATCAGTGATTGCAGACCGAGCGCTGCCACACGGCAGGTCTAGAGAGACTTCCTAGCACTCGCCCCAGTTGTACAGCCGACTTTGCTAGCGATGGTTCACTGACAAAATACGTTCTCATTTGCCGAGACCCTAGTTAGCATAGCCTTCAGCTACGTCATTTGCTACGACCTAGCAAGGCGCCATTACCAGTTACTATTGATGCTGTAAAACATGTACCATCAAGAGCGATGTTCACCAATTATGGATTAAAGTTAAGTATTCCAGCAGCTATGTACGTTTTTTGTTAGTCTCATTTCCTTGACCTGTTCCTGACCTCACGCCAGCCTGCGTGAGCTAAAACGCGTGCCTTTCGGCTTCCTCTCATAGTGGGTTGGCTGTCTTGCCAGTCCACAACAAAAAGGATCTATAATTATATGATTTTTAATTTTTATTTGGACAGTTTCTTGGCACTTTTTTTTTCTCCCTGCACAATTTTTTTGAATGTATTCTTATATCCCTTTACATACCCCACAGAGTCAGCATTTTTATTATGTTTTAACTCATTGTGAAGCTGTCTTTTCCTGGCACTAGAAACTTTTATTCTTGGTGTAATCCAATTTATTTTGTTGGCCACTCTCTGTTGCCAAGCTTGAGGGGGAAAAGTTTCATTGAAAATATCTAAGAAACAGTTTAGGAATGTTTTGAAATTTTTTTCACTTGACACACTATTATCTAGAGGCCAGTTTATAGTTCTCACTTTATAAGAAAATATATTTACATTCTCTTAGGTAAAGATCCATTTAAAACATATTTTCACATATTCTGGTTTTGCTATTTTTGGAAGCCCTATGAGCGGTGCTGAATGATCCGATATGCCTAAATCTAAACAGAATTTGATGCCATCCTCAAACATAAATTGTCAGAATATTGTCAATACATGTTTCAGAGTGGCTGTTCCTTTTAGTACATTCAGTGAAATTTAAATTAAAAGCATATTTCTGAATTAAGTCACAAACATTTAGTGTCATTATTATTATTTAATACATTTATATTAAAGTCTGCTGGAATTACAATTTTTTTCTTTCTGTCTTTCTAATAAACATTGAAATCTGGATAAAAATAATTGTGTTACAGCACTTCCAGGAATTCTGCAAAGAGATACATTTACAGAATTTAAACAATTAGCTCCACAGCTCAACTTTCAAAATTACCTTCCTCATTCAAACAATTAAATTCATTTCTCTCTTTGAAATTTATTGAGTCATTTAGAAGGATGCAGCAGCACCCACAAGATCTGTTACCTCTACAAAAACTACTGGAAACTGTAAAATGTTCAATTTTGTTAAGGATCTCTATACTGCCTTTTGTCAGGCAATGTTCGCTTAAACATACAATTTTTAAATTTGAACATTCTGAAAGCAGAACCTGAAGTTCATCAATTTTTGAATAACTTGGGTTACAAAAATCTGAGACTATACCACTTATATTCCAATGCATTAGAAAATGTTTATTGCTATTTTGAATGCTTTTAAGTAATTTGTTGCAATATATCTATACTTTTTATTTTCAGTTGATTCTTTTGTTTTAACATCCCTTCCACACTTTGTCAGTTTCCCTGATTATTGATGATTTTGCAAATGTCCAAAAACATTTGACTCAGAGTTACTGAGCCCAGCCTATTTAGATGTACCCCATCTATACCCAGACATCTGTTACTTATAAATTTGTTTTGGTTTATAAATATAGCACCTAGCTTATCACATTGGCCCCTAATTCCATTGTTTATTTTATCTGTGTGTCACTCACCGATCTCCTGTAAAAAATACTGCTTATTACCTGTCTTTAGTTACTACACAAAGATTTGGCAGTACAAATCAAGTTTTGAGATTCACTAATGATTTAGGCCTCACTGCTGTGTCGAACAGAGTTTGTCGCAATATGCATGAATATGCCCTTGAAATTTGATTTGACACCATTTTGGTTAGTAGCAATGGTTTTTGAATGGTTGTTTAGTTGATCCAGCCTAATGCCTGGATGCACGTCATCTTTTGAATTTGGCACAACGATATTTTTAAGTAAGGAATCGCCTATGAAGAGAAATTCTTCTTTTCCATTTGCTTAAACCTTACTTTGAGGCTTAATTTTCTTTTTCTTGTAAGTAACACTGCACCACTGGTATTTATTTTCTGAGTTTGTGCTGTTTGACTGCAGGCCTATGTCATTACAAACTGATTTAGAAGCATTTGTGGATCTTGTGAAATATCACTAAGTTTGCCAAAATTTTTGTTTTCACATTGGACTTGCTCTAAAGTCACTATGTATGCATTTGTAACTTCATCTCTTTGCAAATTGGACTGATTTGGATTGATTGTAAACCTATCACTCCACGTGGTTTGAGGTTATGTTTTTCACTTTCACGATTCACGCAACTGCATATTTTGCGATTCTTCATATCAGTGTTTTCTTTCTTGAGTAATAATAGCTCTGGTTTTAGAGTGTTAACTTTGTTTTGCAGTCCTTTGATGGTGACATCTTTTGTTTTCACTTCCGAAGCTAGTGACAATCCAGAAATGACCAGTGACATTGTCATCGATGAATTTTAACGATATTTTTGCGCACTTTTCGTGCAACCAAAAGTTGCATTTCACACACAGAATATCTTTTACCACACATTTTAAACATTTTTTACACTATGAGCCACTAATCTTATTGTTTTTCATGAGACTTGTTCCACTGCACTGTTCTACAGATGCCATGTTTCCTTCTGTATCAAGCGCTTCAGCATATCAGGAAATCTCTTGTTTTTTTGAGTGCAAGTGTCGTTTGCTTGAACTATGCTTCCTAATTCTTAAAAATAAATCTGCATGAGATCTCAATAGCCAAAGCTTAATTTGTAAATGTAAAACGATCCCTATATCACTTTATTAAACAATGTTAATCTCAGCAGCCATAGATTAATCTGCAAGTTTAAGAAAACCCAGCATTTTTCAACTGAACATTTTGGGAAAAACTTCATCTTATAATTGAGTAAATGTGATATGCATATACCCTTGTGGGCTATGTCCACTTTTAAATGCAGTTTATTTCTCCTCGGCACAATGGCATCTACTGTCAGGACAGTGCAAGATGTCACACAGCTCACACTGTACGAGCATGGTTCAAAGAGCACCTGGATGAGTTTACTGTACTTCCCTGGCCACCAAACTCCCTGGATGTAAATCCATTCGAGAATCTGTGGGACCACATCAATCAGGCTGTTCACACACTGGATCCTCAACTGAGAAACCTAGCACAGCTGGCCACGACACTGGAGTTGGCATCGCTTCACATACCTGTTGGTACCTTCCAGAACCCCACTTGCTCTTCCTGCATGTCTCACAGTGAACCACATTGCAAATCATGGTTATTCAGGCTTTTGACAGGTCGTCATATTAATGTTACTGGACAGAGTATTTGTTGGTGGTCACATTTGAACTGGTGACCTGCAGCAGGCCAGCTAATGATGTTAACTACTTTTCTACACTGCATGCAGCAAAGCTCACAGCTTTGCACCCTCTCCTGGAGAAACAGTGACCTGCTATTTTACTGGAGGAAGAGCAACCCACTGTTTCAGAAGATCTCACTGGAGCTGGAGCGGAACCCTGTAGCTAGACTTTGTCAATGGACCTCTGTATGGCAGTGCCGACAGATTCTCAACTGTTATATTCTCTTCATTATGGCAAGCACCAAAGGCAGAACTTTCCATTGAAGTTTCTCAGCTGTTAAGCGGGTCTTCAGTTTCGTTAAATGAGACCTCAATCCTGGTTCTCTTATGACTGTAGTAGGACTTTGTACAGAGAACATGGATGATGTATCTGCACTTTTGAAGGGTCACAATTCTCAACTGCATATGTGATATTTGACAAGCAATGAAGGATACAATACAGTGCAGAGTAGCACTTTAGTCATCCAGGTTGTATCTCATTGGCTGGTGCTTGGTGTTATTGTGCTCTTAGCTTTTCTTCTTGGTGTCCAGGGTCCATATGTGATCTACCTGTGTTGCTTCATGAGTTCTGGTGACTATGTGTTTCATGTATCATCCAGATGAAATGGGACATTGTTGTTTCAGCCTTGCAACCCTGTACAGAAACAACAACGTGAAGCCTGTAGTGTCTTGCTTTGCCATATTGCATGCGAATGTGATAATGAACAGCACTGTACTCCAATCTCTCTGTTAAACATCAATGTACATCAGCAGCATATCTGCTAATATTTTAGTAAAGCATTCTGTGACACCATGGAGCTTGGTAGTTGTCATCCTGTGGTCGATGCTGCAATGTGAAATTACCTCTGGCACTAGCCTTGACTGGTAAATTTTCCATAATCAGAGATGATCGCAAATGGTGTTCTGTGCTCAAAAATAATATCTTCTCCTAGGAAATTTACAATTTCTGGGGATTCTTAAGCTGGAGCAGCTCTGGTGAAAGCATAGCAGGTGAGGTAGTCATTGCAAACCATCAGTGGCCACTTCATGTTTGTCAACTTCAGGAAGCCCACCAAAAGGTCAGTTGCTGCTGCTGGTGGAATTAGTATCAAATGTCCTGGAGGTAACTGTGCCACATACTTTCATCATTAGCATTCATTACAGCATCTCACATAGTGTCTATTGGATTGGTAGAGAGCTGGCCATTGATACCTATGTCTGATTGTGTCTAGAGTCTCCATAAATCCCACATGACCAGATGTAAGAGCATCATGGAAATAGTTCAGAATATCTGACCATAGATGAGTAGGGATAGCAAGAAACCATTTCTACTCCAATGGATCATAGTTCCTCTCATAAAATGATTTGTTTGTTAGCTGGAATTCTTCTTTGGTTGGTCCTTTCTTCATCAGGACTTCAGTGGTTTTCAGCACTGCTGGATCTTCCTTCTTTTCAGCAGCAATGTCATTTAATGCAGTGATGACTGAGGTAAAACATGGCCACCGCTTGGTCAAGTGTCAAGGTTGATATTGGATTACGGAAGATTGGGGTCTGTCAGATTCCTTGCCACTGTGGCATATACACATCAGACAGATGCTACATACTGTTGAAGATCATTACCATGAACACCAATGACAAACCAGATTGCAGTAGCATAACAAGTTGGCAGTCATAGAAGACTGTCTATTAAAATTACACAAAATGGATTACAATCCTACTAGTTCTCACACAGACTTCCAACTTCTGAAATAACCTACTAAGATTAGAGTAAGGAACTGGTCATTGATGTCATGGTAGTGGCTACATCCTTAGCAAGGCCCTGGAACCTGCACATAGTTTGATTAAGAATGCACAATGAACTGACATTGGGGGCAGGTGGAGCAACGGCAGAAATGCTTCCAGCATGCACCAGAGGGTGTGAGCTACAGACCGAGTGACCAGTAGGCAGGAAGAGGTTGGGGTCCAGATATCACACTCAGTGCAAGGTTGGTGGGAGAGGGGAATGTGCCACAAGTGCCACAGTAGCTCCTGGATACTCAGTTAACCAGCACAGCCAATAATGGCATGGTGGTCATTTGCTGAAATATTGTGCCCATTGTAATGACACCCAGCCATTCACCCATGAACTATTTTGTCATAAATTACATGGGAGAAGTTGATAAACATATTATTCACACTATCTATGAGGCTGTAAAAGAAAGATAGTGTTTTTCATTAACTTACGTTTATATGTTTTTCAGATGATGCCTTAAAAGCTCTGCGTACTTGCTGTAACCATTGACTGTCATGCAGTCCTTTATCTTGGAGTACCCTTTGTAACTCATTGTTGTCTTCATATTGGCTAGTTTCTTGGGATTCAGGTGATGGAAGATGCCTTTGAAAGTCCAGAAAAGGAACTGTACTGAGTTCAGCTACAATGTCATCACTGGTCCTCCTGATTTCATTGCAGGATACAGCAATACATTCATTTGGTCCACTTGGTGCATAAAGGCGAAATAGAATACAATGCCGTAAGAGACTGCACTTGTCAACAACAATGTGCAACTTATTAGGTTTCAACAACTCTTGATTAATATCACTCTTTGCTCTAGCATTTTCCTCTTGCAGCTGTAGAAGCTTGCTCTGTAAAAAGAAAATACAGTTTCTGTATTCGCAATAGAAGATAACACAAATCAAAACCAAATATCAAACTCCAGTTTTTCCTAGCACACTCAATAATCAATTAAGTTATGAGCCAATATACAAAATGAAACTATCTGTGTTTACTAATATTTTGCCCCTGTGCTTTGAAGACATATTATGAGTGAGGCAGAGGGTATACAAGGCCAATGCACAAAATATTAGTGGGACATGTTATTTACACCCAGTAGTTGGCCAAAAATTTCAATGACAAAACCAAATAACTATGAACAGATAGTGTTTAAGAAAGTGTTATGTTCTTGCCAACGTAGCACAGATCTGGAAATTGTTTTCTGAAGAAGAAGTGCAATTTAATAAAAATGTAAATAAAGAGCCATTGTGGTCACAATTGGTGGTGTCCTCTCATCAAGGGTCTGAGTAATCTGCCTCCTTTCTAACCTTCCCCAGTCCATTTCTCTGCCATCCTGAGAAAGGAACTAACACTTCCAACAGCTGCAATGGCTGTTTCTACTTTTCTGTGTGTCTATCAGCAGTAGTAATAATTTCACCTGAACGTATGATCTGGGTAGCTGGTGGGTTATGGTTTTGTTGGGCGGATATTCCTTTTGATACATACATTTAAGGACAATTATATTTATAAATTTTGCTCAGAGGAGTAAATAGAAGGATGTGCAACAAAAACAAAATTTCATAGTAACTCTCTATTGAGCGTTCAACAATAATAAAAATGTAGTGGCTACTTGTGATTTTTGTACAGGCTTTCTTAAAAATCATCAGTGAGAACTTTGACAGTATTATGAGAAGGAAAGATTGCTACACACCATATAGCGCAGAAGTTGTGTAGTATGACACTTCCCAAAACATCTAGCAATGCTACCACCTGGCTGGAAACCCGAGGCCACAAGTCCAATAATATCGATGAGAAAAAGGAGGACACTTAATACGGAGCCCTATGGAATGCCATTCTGCTAGGTCTGTCGACAGTTGAGGGAAGTTCCAACCTAAACTCTCAATGACTGGTGGGACAGGAACTGGCAAATAGAAGTTGGAGGGATCCCTGAAGAGCCCACTAATGGAGAATAAATAGGATGAGATGGCACCAAGCTGTGTTGTAGGCCTTACAAAGATTGAAGAAAATTGTGATAAGATGGTAATGTTGAGAAAAGACCTCCCAAACTATCATTTTTAATCAGAGCAGGTTATTGACTGGAGATAGTACCTCCCAAAAGCTGTCACAGAGGAGTAGGTCAAGTACAACTGCAGCTGTTTCAACACTTTGCAGCCTACAACATTTTGGGGGTTGTTCAATGGTCATATTTCTTTCCTCGGGTTGACATAAGTATCTTGTGCATCTTTGTTAAGCCTCCCTCCCATGTATTTCAACTTTCAGGTTTTGACCACTACTGCAGGGTAAAAGTTCTTTTGTATGGAGCACCAACCTACCCTGCACATCTTTGTTAAGCCTCCCTCCCAAATATTTCAACTTCCAGGTTTTGTTCACCACTGCAGGGTATAAGTTCTTTTGTATGAAGCACCAACCTACCCAGTCCTATCAGCAGTGGCTTGTAGAGCTATGAGGCATTACTGCACCTGCAAATTTGTGTGTCCCTGTGGTAAGCGATACGCAGATGCCATGTTGCAGAACACTAAGGTTCAAAATGTTACTATTATCAGACCCTTTGCTTGAGGATGTCATTCAAATAAAGGCTCAGAAATTGTTTGACGCTAAAGAGCTGGAAATCATGCTGCCTGTCAGTCTTGTTTACAAAGGGTCTCTGTTTCTTCCTGGCATTGTAAACAGTGGTTGTTTTGGTTGCACACCCATGGAAACTACATAACAGTGGCATCATTGCTACATCTCTCATGATATAGATGCTTGTCATTTCTGCAAACCAAATGTTTGTTTTGTAAAAGCATTGGGCACATCCAAAACATTTGCTCAAATAAATTATGGTAACTGTCTGTTAACATGACTGCACATGGTTCTGAGCCAATGTATGTCCATTATGTCAATGTCAATGATACCGTGCTCCTCAACTCTTTGCTTCAAACCCCCAGTTCAGATCTGCTACAGCATTTCCTCTATGCAGTAAACTTCCCAGCATCCATGTGAACATACATGAGCCAAAGAAATTTTTATTCAGCTGCTTATTCAGAACCAGGATGTCCAATTGCAGCTGGATGCTGGGGTTGTATCACTGATCAGTAGGTGCACATTTGGGAAGCTCACCTCTCCATGGCTCGAACCTCGAGACAGGCCCTCAGCACATAAAATGGGATAGCATTGTCATCACTGGCACTTGTCTTCTACAGATACAGTAGAGATCTGCATCTAAGGTGTTTTCAGCCATGGTACTTACTCTTACTACAGTCCTAACATATTTGGCTTCTGTAATTGGGTAATCGCAGCACCCCAAAATCACCAATAATGATTTTAGTGGAAGTACTGAACCCCCAGGCTTTTGAATCATCATTCACCACTTATTGAACACAATATGAGCTATACATAAAAAATTTCAGAATTAAAACAAATAATGAACTTTAAATGGAAATTAAAGGTTCTCTAAACACAAAGTTTATGACTTTAAAGCAACTGTTTGATAATATAAAACTTTCAGATAGAGAAACAATTAATTTAAAAGAATTTCAAAAGTTGTTTGAATAACTATAATAACAACCCTTCAGTGGGCAAGAGATCAGGAAGTAAGACTTCATTTCATATGAACCAATTAATAACTGTTTTAGCAATTAACAAAGGGTCAAATGAATAATGACAATTCTCAAAATTTATTTACAACAGATAACAAGCCCCAAGGGGTGTGAATGATACTAATAATAATTTATGCCTAGAAAGAACAAGATGATAGCAATAAAGGGTAAGAACTTGATTTAGGAAAATGAGGGGATCACAACTCCTGCTTATTAAAATAATTTTGAACAATACTGATAATCACTATTAGTGGGGACAAGAATCCCCCATACTGTTAGTGAATATAATGGGTGAAATTCTTCATGCCCAATAGCATTTTTAGGGAATCATTGTCATTTCAAACTAAGAAATATAAAAAATAAACAATAGTAAAAAATATACCAACCTCATTACACAACCTGAAGACATTGTAATATAGTACATAAAACCCTTTTCTTTAAAACAGGATTTAGTGAACACTTTGAGAACACAAGCTATTAAAGGAAACATTCCAAAATTGTGTTGAACACTTTGAGGAATCGTACAAAATGAATATAACTTATCCTGTATATGAATTCTGTGCACGGAATGGGCTCTGATAACACCACTGCACACAATGGTAGACACAGTTAATGCTTCACTGGTGTGACCGCTTGACAGCTGCTGGAGAGACAAACAGTGGACCGCTATGTGCTTGCAAAACAAGGATCAGGATCCCCAACCATGCTTGACCACTCACTTCTGCACATTGTAATACAAGGCCCAAAAGCAATCAAATTTAGCACAGATACCTGGAGTGCAGAAACCTAACATGAACTAACATAACAGTCATTGCTTATTCGATGCAGAGACAACTCCCAAAAGTTCGCAGAAAATATCTGGCAGAATAATGAGGCTGTCGAATATTACAATATACAGTGATGCCTAGAACAGAGTAAACGCCAGTACTGAGAGAGGGTAAAACAACAAATACTGACACTGATAACAGATTTTCAAGGTAACAGTGTCAGTGAAACAGTTCAAAACCTAGTGTGGATAGCTTGAATTACTGTTCAGCACCACTCTGAACTTAATGGATTGTAACACTGACTTGTGTAATAAATCATGAATATGAATTCAGAGTTTAGGTGCAAACAGCAAACTGCACTTAAAACAATTTCAGGGTGAACACATCTGCAACTATAGAGGCCAGAAAACATGTTCAAATAAAATGAGGTAAGCACAGGAAAATCACTTTAAAACATTTCCGAGAGTCCAAGTCTGACACTATAAATTCTCCCGTTGTCAGATAAGTGAACCAAGTCCACATGGCAACAGCTGTCAATGTCCCCTCAGTGCTTAGGCACCCCAGCTAGTCCACACCACAATGCAAGTACTGCTGATGATGCTGAAATCAATGATGACTTTTCGAGGCACTTGCTAGGCCCGTACTGCACTCATCTCTTTCCAATGAACCCTTTTGTCCCCATCAGAGTGTGCCACCTTGTCTTGAGTTGCAACCAATGACCAAAGAGGGCAAAGATCAATAACTGGAGAGTTTCCATGCTCAGCAATAACTTGGCATCTTCAACCCAAATCTCAGATAATGTGGCAACGATAAACTCCCACAACACCCACAACAGCATTGTGGAGCTCTGTGACAAATATAATCAGCTTTGTGAGGACTCTTTGGGTATGGTAAAAGACTTTTCCACCCACTTTACCATGAAGTATACCACCCAGCCACAATTCATGAAATCACAAGAAGTTCCCATGCCACTAAAGAGAAGGTTGCGGCAGACTTGCGAGATATGCGGTTATTATGCCCATCTCCGCCAGTCGGTGGGTGTTGTCCCTCATCATAGTCAGAAAACCCAACAAAAAAACTCCACCTTTGTGCAGATTTTAAGTCCACGGTGAATGCACAGTCCATCATATATCCATACACTCTCCCTCGCCCAGAGCAGTTAAGGGCAAATTGTAAAGGGAAGTATTCTTCTTGAATATTGATTTCAGGGATGCCTATTTGGAGCTCCCATCGGATGATGTGATGTAATCCTTCCCTGTCATTAGCACTCAAATCAAGCAGTTCTAGGATCAGTGTCTACCCTTTGGCAGTGCTTCTGTCCTGGCCATCTTCCAACATTTTTTAGTACAACTGATATTGAAAATGCCTTCCAGCTCCAGTTATCTGGGTGACATTGTCATCTTGGTCAGTACTCCAGAGGAGCACCTCTGGAACCTGGAATGCCTTTGCACTTAATTTGCAGGCATGGAGCATGTGAAGAAATTGATGGTAATAGTAAAATTTCTAAAGGCACACACATTATTCCATTGTCACTTGCAACAGTTTTCAGTGGAACTGAATAAAGACTAGGGAGACTTCATATATAACTCCAAGGTATGTTGGTTAAGTCAGGGGGCACACCTGGAATGATTGAATTGAATTGAATTGAATTCTTCAGTTTAAAACTTGCTATTGTTGAATTTATGAAAGAAAAGGAGTTCAGGAATGAAAATTGGAATATCCAGAATGGATTGCAGACTTCACATTTTAAGTAGACTTCACTGTACATTGCCAATAGTAAGACACTGCAAGGTAGCTTCTTTATGATTTGACAGGGGTGCATTTAAAAAGAAATTGCATTGTACAAGGTACACATTCCAACAGAGACAGTCCAGTTCTCTAAGCTCAATGGCATTAAAGAAAGCAAAGCACAAAGTTTGAAGAATTCATTGTGGCCTTAAAAGAATTACAAGGATAGTTTTATAAAGATTTTGAGGACACTGTCACTCTTGCATCTGTTTTTGAGACCATTTTCCATTTCAGTTGAAAGCATCACAGTGCATGAGCAAATGTAACTGACTGACCTGCAAGGTAATTCCAGTTTTAATGTCAAATTGTTTTACATTAAAACTGTCTGGGGCTTCTACAGTGCTTTCCTTAAGTACAGTCTCCTTAATGAGGTTGCAAAAGTACTACAATATATTGATCAACATATATATGTGATAGACTTTTTTTTTATTACGAAACTAAATAATTCACAATTACATGGCAACTTGAATGTGAAACTTTGTGACATTTTCTATGTTTATCTGTAAGTCGACAGTTTGTACCAAATGAAAATTATCTTATGTCTTCAGCACATCAAAAATAATTAAATAATACTGCAAATTTGTTTTGGTTGTGATCTACGTTGTTGAGAAACGTGAAATATAAAACTAAATTGCAAGCACTGTGACTGCACTGCCACTAAAATGTGATGCTTTGCAGATTTCCCCCTCCTGACTGCCTCCACAGTGGCAGTGAGCAACCAGATCAGCCCAGTGCAAGAGGGCAGCAGCTGATGCATACAACATGTGGTGGCATAACTTGTCTTAGCATGATGCAGCAATGAGGTCCATTAAGAGTGTAATTTGTTCAAATAGTTTGAATAAATTAAGTGACCTGGTCAAAATGGCTCCTACTAGTGAGACAAGCTCCTTGGGAAGTGGTAAAATAAGTGTTGAGAAAATTTTATGCATTATGGGAAAATCTTTTGATGGTAACAAGAGGGACCTACAGAAATTTATTGAAAATGTCAATTCTGCAATTGAGCTAGTGAAGCCAAAGGAACAGAAAATTTTGCTTAAATTTGTAAAAGCACAAATCACTGGAGTAGCAAAGTCTAGCTCACAAGTAAGGGAAAGAACAGGTGCTTGGGGGGAAGTGAAACTTGTCCTCACAAGAGATTATTCTAGCAGGAGAACAATCAATTACTATGCTTGTAAGATATTACAAGCCAGGAAAATGCATGGGGAACCAATTGCAACATGGGTAAATAGGACTGATGAAATGTAAAGGGATGAAGAGTGACAAGCAAGGATAGTCTGAATGGAGCAATGAAATTAGTTAGCTTCCTGGGCAGGACATGCCTTACATAAGGGCTCAGTAATGACAGGATCTAGACACTTGCGCAAAGGTGAGGAGATGAAATTGGGCTAGCAGCCACAGTAGAACTTGCTCTACTCTCGATGGAAGATATGGGAATAGTACTAGGAAAGAGAATAGGACATGTATATGTAACAGTAAAATGGTGTAGACATATAAAAGACCTAAAGTGCTTTACATGTGGACTGTGAGGAGACATTGCTGGTAAATGCAGAAAGAATAAGCCGGACAGCAGTGTGCAGTTGATGACAGCCATGGAATTTTCAAAATTTTGTTACTCATTTGACAAGAAGGATCACACGTACAAAGAAAGCAGATTAAGGAAAGTGACTTCTATAGATCCAAATGAATTAAAAGCCAATTGGAAGGAGGTTGATGGACTGCAGTCCTTACACAAATGGAAATACCCATAATTCAACTTGTCTGGTAGCTGTGGTGCAATGCATACATGAGAAAGAGATATCACTTATTTTGAGTTTAGGCAATCGGGACACTACACCAAAGATTACCATGAAGGTCTGTGGCATGCACAGAGGAAATGCTGAGTGCCAATGCCAACCAAAAATGGGAAATTGCAGCAAAGCTAAAGCATGGCAAAGCTGCACAGTCAGGCATTGTGGCGTTAAAGAAGCCAACAGTTATGGCAACAGACGGGACCACTGAAAATGATGTGTTTGTACTGTACTGTGTAGAATGAAGAAAGAAATTTAAATCATTGGTAGAGACTGGAGCATGTTGTGCTTGTTAAAGAGAATGAGTATTCCTGCTAACTGCACTGTTAGAATAAGTGAATCAGAAAGGTTTCATCTGAAAGGCATTGCCAGTAAAGCAGTATGCACAATGAGTACCATGGAGGTACACCAAAGTGTGGAAGCTACTGGAGAAGTTGACCACAATTTCATGTATATGGGTCAGGGTTAGACATCTCGTACAATAGGTTAACTGGAAGAGACTTTGTAACACAATATTTGGTTAAGTTAAATTATGCAGGAAAAGTGTTAAGACTACAAGTGCAAGACATATCCTTAGCAGTAAAGAGGAACCGAAAGGTTATGAATTTGAAATGGATCAAGAATCCAGTGGAGAAATAGAACCAATAGAGGAAAAGATAATGTTGCTAAGATGGATGGTAAGGTACCACAAGATAGTAAAAGGGAAATGGTTATCCCAAAACAGAGATTATACGAGGGGTGTCTGTAACAAACTTTTTTGTGACAGTAGAAAGTGGCAGATGCATAGCGAACACAATACATTTTTCAGAGGACGAAATTCAATTGAAGAATGTCAGGTTGTGATGGAAGAATTGGAGTAATTAGCAAAAGTATGCAAAGCGAAAGGTAGAAAGGAAGCCAGAGAGGAGGCAGAAAGTCATGTCAGTGTTTTATGGAAACAACAGAGAATTGATCATTTAAGTGCAGAAGAGAAGAGAGCAATAATGGAGGTTTCCATGGAGTATGGAACCATATTCCATATGCCAGATTACAGATTATCTTATGTGTCCACAGTAAAGCATTGAATTCTGATAGCGCCAGAATAAGAAGGAAAATTAGTGACTGCTAGACTGTACTGGATTCCAAGTATACAAAAGGAAGTTTTAAAAGAGTAAATTGAACAAATGCTGAAGGATGACATAATTGTTGAAAGCAAGAGAGCTTGAAATGCACTGTTATCATTAGATCTAAAAGTGACTGATGACAGTGATAAAGTGAAGTGGAGAGTTGTAGTGGATTACAGGCAATCAAATTATTCACTGTAGGTGATGCACTTCCGATACCAAGTGTCTTTGATGCCTTGGACCATCTAGTGCAGGCAAGGTACTTCCCAACACTTGGTTTGGCAAGCAGATACCATAAAATATAGATGCCTGAGAAGTGTAGAGAAAAAAACTGCATTTAGTTTGTATTATCAGCATTATGAATGTAAGAATGTTTCCAGCAGGTGATGAACACAGTATAAATAGGTTTGCAAGGGGTAAATTGTTTTGTGTGCTATGGAAAAAACCTACAGGAGCATAATGAGAAGCTCTGTGAAATTTTCCGTAGGTTGCAAGAGGTTAATGTAAAGCTGCAACCAGATAAATGTGAGCTCTTAAGGAAAGAAGTGATCTTCTTATGCCAATGAATAACAGACAAGAGGATTGCACCAGATACAGTGAAAGTGGAGAAGGTAATGTTTCTCCCACAGCCATGAACAACAAAAGAATTAAATGGGTTTCTCAGTTTAATCACGTATTACCAGTGGTTTATTGCTAAATTTAGAAAAGTTACTAATCCATGAGATATTAAAGAAAGGAGAAGCATATCAGTCAAGCTGACAATAAAACAATGAATTCGAGGAACTAAAGAAAAATTGATTAATCCACCACTACATCAGTATCCAGACTTCGAAAAAACCATTGATAGTAATGACTGACATAAGGAATGCAGCTTTTGGAGCAGTTTGTTGCAAAGTGAGAAAACTGGTGAACAAGGTGAAATTAAACTATAGCACTACAGACAAAGAATTGTTGGCTATAGTATATGCAATGAAGCAGTTCTAACTATTATATATGGACAAAAGTTAACATTGGTAACAGACTATAAACCATTAAGTGTGAAGGATCCAAGTTCAAAACTCCTGAAGTGGTGTCTAATGCTTGAAGAGTAGTTACAAGGTAATCTATCAAACAGGCAGGTTAAACAGTAATGCAAATTAGGCCCAGAGAACAAGAGCAAAAAGATGAAAAAGAAGTGGTTTTTGAAAGGACTAACGTAAAAACAGAGCAGAGCTCTGTGGCAGAAGCAGGTGGGGACAGTAATTCCATAAACATGCAACAAGCATAGGAAACCCCTGGTATAGAAAAGTAAATGGACAGTGAAGAGGAAATCACTCTTTAAGAGAAGCAGAATATACTAACAGAGATGCATCATAATAAATTTGGAGTACACCAAGGAATGCCCAGGACTTTTGAGAGAATAAAGTTGCATAGGCAGTGGTGCGGAATGAAGTATGATATTGAGGGTTGTGTATGAAAGTGTCTGTCATGTCAGAGAAATAAGTACACACAAGGGAAAACAATAACTTACTAACTTTCAGCATGCTGCAGGTGAAAAATAGGTCTGCAATTATATTATAATTGATATAAATGGTTGTAGCTTCCTCATATGTTGCATTGAGAAGTATCTAGTTTTTGTTTCTTGATGGTGGCTAGTTTCGGACACCTGTGTTCATTTTCAAGCCATTTGTGCTGTAAGTGTGACAAATACAGGTGACTGTCCATGAACAGAAACAGGCCCTGCAGTAATGAAAGTGACATATGGCTGACTTAACAGCCAAAAATACACCACATAGGATGGATATTTTTGCTGTTAAATCAGCCATATACTGCTTTGATTACTGCAGAGGCAGTGGTGTACATGGGCTATCACCTGTATTTGTCACAGACCCAGCCAGAGACTGGAAACTGTCCAAAATGATGATGATGACAGCACGGATGTTTTGAAAATGGACACAGGTGTCCAAAACTAGTCACCATCAAGAAATAAAAAATAGTTACTTCTCAATGCATCTTATGATGAAGCTACAACCCTTTCATTCAATTTCAAAACAGTAATGCCTTTAGAGACCACTGATGCAGCTGAGGCAGTGTTTGAAAAGTGTTCAATGGACACAGTGGGTCCATTAGATATATCAAGTACAGGTAAGAGATATATTTTAACTTTTCAGGATGATCTAAGTCAATTTACTTTAGCAATTCTGATATAAAGATGATACACAGACACAACAGGTGAAGCATTTGTGGAACATACAGTATTAAGGTATCAGTATTAAGGATCATGGTTCAAATTTCTTGAGAGACATTTTCAGAAGAATGTGCAAATTGTAAGGAATTAAGTGGATAGAGACTACAGCTTACTGCACACATTCCAATGGAACACTGGAGAGAAGTCATTGTACATTTGTCAAATATCTAAGGTATTTTGTAACAGGGGATAAGAGCTTTTGGGACAAGTGGGCACACTATATGCAGTTTTTATGTTCAACCCCAACACTGCACGGCAGACAGGGTACACATCATTTGAACTACTGTATCGAAGAAAAGTAAACATATCAGGAATACTGCAACAGGAATCAATGCAGGTAAGTTACAATTACAAATCATACGTGGACAGATTAAGATCAAAGATGCTGGAAGCACACAGAATAGCAAGGTGGTGGGGGTTAAGAATAAGAGAGCCAGTAAGGAGCAATATGATAAGAAACAGATCCTGAAAGAATTGAAGATCAGTGTCAAAGTATTGCTCTCCAATTATTTCATAAGCCAAGGCAGATCTAGAAAACTAGATTCACAGTAGGGAAAACAATAACTTACTAACTTTCAGCATGCTGCAGGTGAAAAATAGGTCTGCAATTATATTATAATTGATATAAATGGTTGTAGCTTCCTCATATGTTGCATTGAGAAGTATCTAGTTTTTGTTTCTTGATGGTGGCTAGTTTCGGACACCTGTGTTCATTTTCAAGCCATTTGTGCTGTAAGTGTGACAAATACAGGTGACTGTCCATGAACAGAAACAGGCCCTGCAGTAATGAAAGTGACATATGGCTGACTTAACAGCAAAAATACACCACATAGGATGGATATTTTTGCTGTTAAATCAGCCATATACTGCTTTGATTACTGCAGAGGCAGTGGTGTACATGGGCTATCACCTGTATTTGTCACAGACCCAGCCAGAGACTGGAAACTGTCCAAAATGATGATGATGACAGCACGGATGTTTTGAAAATGGACACAGGTGTCCAAAACTAGTCACCATCAAGAAATAAAAAATAGTTACTTCTCAATGCATCTTATGATGAAGCTACAACCCTTTCATTCAATTTCAAAACAGTAATGCCTTTAGAGACCACTGATGCAGCTGAGGCAGTGTTTGAAAAGTGTTCAATGGACACAGTGGGTCCATTAGATATATCAAGTACAGGTAAGAGATATATTTTAACTTTTCAGGATGATCTAAGTCAATTTACTTTAGCAATTCTGATATAAAGATGATACACAGACACAACAGGTGAAGCATTTGTGGAACATACAGTATTAAGGTATCAGTATTAAGGATCATGGTTCAAATTTCTTGAGAGACATTTTCAGAAGAATGTGCAAATTGTAAGGAATTAAGTGGATAGAGACTACAGCTTACTGCACACATTCCAATGGAACACTGGAGAGAAGTCATTGTACATTTGTCAAATATCTAAGGTATTTTGTAACAGGGGATAAGAGCTTTTGGGACAAGTGGGCACACTATATGCAGTTTTTATGTTCAACCCCAACACTGCACGGCAGACAGGGTACACATCATTTGAACTACTGTATCGAAGAAAAGTAAACATATCAGGAATACTGCAACAGGAATCAATGCAGGTAAGTTACAATTACAAATCATACGTGGACAGATTAAGATCAAAGATGCTGGAAGCACACAGAATAGCAAGGTGGTGGGGGTTAAGAATAAGAGAGCCAGTAAGGAGCAATATGATAAGAAACAGATCCTGAAAGAATTGAAGATCAGTGTCAAAGTATTGCTCTCCAATTATTTCATAAGCCAAGGCAGATCTAGAAAACTAGATTCACAGTAGCAAAGGCCATATGAAGTAATAAGGGTTGATACTCCAATGGAATAATAAAGATTAAAAGAAACAAATGTATATGCAAACAGACTGAAAAAGTACTTTTAATTTCAGGCATGGCACATGCAGAAAGGATACTACTACTACTACTAGTAGTAGTAGTAGTAGTAGTAGTAGTAGTAGTACTCCTCACAGTACTATGTGCAAGTTTGAACACAGAGCAAATAACTGTGGATTTTGAAGTAACCAACGTAGATAAGAGTTTTGACTGTATTATGATAATTTAAGGGAAGTTGAGACATACTATACTGCATTGAGAATAGTTAGATGTGTAAATTTAGATGCTACACATATCATTTTCAAAAGGCTGAAAGGTATGGAAAATTAGCAGTGCAGAGATGTCGGGACTCAATGAAAGAACTGAATGCAGGATTAATTGAGTGTCGCCTCTTAGGCCAACATGTAGCATGACATATCAAGAAAGTCACAAGGCAATAGCAAATGGTGCAGCAGCTAACAAGGTAAATAAGTAAAATATTATAAGGTAGACTAGATGAAGCTGATGCTACATACTACAGAGAACACATAAAGACCATGGAAAGGAACTCAGAAGTACTGTTAAGGTTGACTATGGAACAAGTGGCAGCAGTAAGAGCAACAGTGTCCGCAATCAATAGGACAGTAAGCGCAATAAAGGAAAATGGAAACACCTAGACACCAGGAATGGAAAAATTTATCAGATCGTAAGTTAAAGAAACAGACATGGGATTTAAAAGGGTAACAACTTTTGTAATTATATGTAACCAACTGCCAGATGTATTTGGGGCAATGGAAGCAGAACATGAACATACAATAATTGCAGTTGTTAATGCACAGAAGGGAATATTGTAGTCACACATAATGAGCCCCATTCAAATTGTAATATGAGAGGAGCTAAAAGACATTAAGTTTCCTGTTCCTATAACTGAATCAGTAGGTACCCTTTGTTAAAGCTGAGTGATGTAGATGTATTCATAACTGTTCCTTTAGTTGATCATAACATGTTTAACTTGTGTAAAATGTTTCCATTACCAAAAGAGAGTCCTCAGTAAGAGGAAAGTACATATTTATTCAGCCTGAAAATGAATTTTTGTTAAGTGATGAAGCAAAGCGACAGTATGCATAGCTGTCTGCTTAAATTGCAAGGAATTAAGTAAAAACAGATGGTTTTGCAGACAAATGTTTGTACTATTCTCAACATTAAATTGGGAAGGCTGCTTCAGCTAGTAGACGAAATTTGCAATGATTGACTAAAAAGAATAGTATATGTAAATCAGAGGCTCTGGATACACCTAAATAATGAGTGGTTGTATGTAGCTCCTAAATAGGAAGGTCTGACAGTACTATGTGGATACAGGTTCCATGGAACATATTGCTGAAAGGAGAGGGAAAGGTGAGTTACTAGAGCAAATGTAAGAGGTATGGAATAAGAGTGTTCACACAGACAGATCAGGTGATCCGTACAAATATGACTAAGAAAGATATAATACCTCAAGCAGGATCAGAGTTTGACTGTTGTCTAATAAATAATGAAAACCCGAATATTAACTTGTCAAATTTAGAATTACCTTTGGATCATGTTGTCATACAGTTTAATGATTTGAAAGTTCTGGGGAAAGATTAGATGATTAGAAATAATGGATGATGAACAGTAGGAGGAGATGAGATGCTCCAGACACTTAACACATTTTTCTGTCTTGACTTATGTAAGCATAACACTTATTATATTGGTTATAGTAACATGCTGTAGCAGACAATGTAAACATTGTATGGAATTATTCTGATAAAATGATTGTTGTGGGAAAATTTGGTTAGAACTACCACAATAAACCAGTGTCCAGACAATATGTCATCTTGACAATCTCTAAACAGAGGCACCAAGGAAGTAGTAATCTATGAAAGACCTCATACAGACCATGACGAAACAGTAGCTTTTAGCAGCAGATGGTACGTTAAAAAGAAAAATATTGTAATGACTGAATACTGTAAAACGGTGTATTATTTTCAGAAAAATAAATAAATGTTTGAATATTGTAGTATAATTATAGAGTGATAAGGTTAAGCCATGTACAGTTCCCAAAGTATAACTGAAATAATAAGTATACCTATTTACAAGACAAAATAAGGTTGAATTTTATTTGTGCAGGTCTCTGACTGAAGCTGTGTGAGAGAAAGAGGAGACACCTGGTAGAGGCTGTAATACATCATAAGAACCCAATGGAAGGTGTAGGATGAACTTGCCTTATATGGAAAAGCTTCCTAACCTCTCCATAGAGCATCTGAAAGGTAATTAAAGAATAACAAAGTAATATTGCAAAAAAATGGTTCAAATGGCTCTGAGCACTATGGGACTCAACATCTTAGGTCATAAGTCCCCTAGAACTTAGAACTACTTAAACCTAACTAACCTAAGGATATCGCACACACACCCATGCCCAAGGCAGGATTTGAACCTGCGACCGTAGCAGTCCCGCGGTTCCGGACTACAGCGCCAAAACTGCTAGACCACCGCGGCCGGCAGTAAGATTGCAAATGAAGCCTTAGACACTATATCATGTCAGGGCCTGGTGGGTTCTAGGGGGAAAAAAAATGCTAGGACTGGAGTCCAGCGACAGATCCATAGGGGACAGTAATTGGGAGAAATAGACAGCTTCAGTGGAGATAGGTGCAGGCAGAGGCAGCCAAAGTGTTAGGCTGATGTTGCTGGCCCAGAATTAGATAGCTGCAAGGCTCTATTGATCATAGATTCAGACGAGGGTTTCAGTCAGTAGACAGAACATTGACAGACCAATACTGTCTCTGTGAAAGGACTTTACTTTAGTGGGGAGACACCTCAGGAAGGAAGGTCAACTTGTACTAAGATCTGAAATAAACTTCAATTTTAATTATTCATTTTGCATGCTTATTCTCCTCATCATCCACACATACCTACATCCACATTAGAAAATTTACATTAGTCAATCAAGTCTCCCTCTTATTTCATCAAGTGACTGAATCTCCTGTCACTCAAATCCCTTTCACTCAATCCCAGGCAAAATCCATACTTGCATGTGACAACTAGCTTCAATAAAAGTTTGGATAGAAGAAAAAATAGATGGATTTGCACAAAATTTGGTATCATTGTTAGAGTCTTAGAGTAAGAGTTTGCAATATAATGTAATGAGGAAATCGAAGTTGAAGCTGTTGATTTGCGTCAGTCTAATTTATATGAAGTAGTACAAAAGTATTTTGGTGGTAGCAATGAAATGATCTTTGATGGAAAGAAAATGTGCTGACAATATTGCAGCAAGGGTGGGAGTAGCTAAAGAGAAGATTGATGCAAACAGTTACATATTTGATGACATTGAAACAGCGTGTGAGCAATTAGTGGATGAACTTTCTGACAAAGTAGGTGACAGGTGAATGAGTGTCTATTCAAAAAAGAATGTAAGTTATTAGTAACTAACAGTAATAGTAATCAGATGTTGTTATTTAAGTTTAATATAAATCACGTTGTGAAGAAAAGTCTAGATCTTGGAAATGAAAAGGTTGTCAAAGCAAATAAATCTATAGTGAAATTAAAAGCAGTAGCTATATACAAATTATTAGAAGTTAACAGTGAAATAAAGAGCTTGTTGGCACAAATTTCTAGTGTAAAGGGCATTTTCAGTGTATATGCTCAGATAGTAGCTGTTAGTGTGTTTGCAATGTTCAGAGGAATTTTAGCTATGAGATCTGGTATTTTCAGAGATTTTGTAGCATTTTGCAGGGGAACAGCAAATATTCTGAAAAATAAAGGTGGAATTTCATTCCATATTGCAAAACTGGATGGAAAGGCAAGGGATGTAACTGTGAACCCATGAGCAAGTAGGGGGGCGGGTTCAATGCTCTTTACTGAATACGGTACATGTCAAGTAATGACTCCCCAGTTGTGCAATTCTATTGTTCCTTCCAGAGATCATTTTACCTTTAACTATTCTATTTATAGGTTATAAGGAAATGTAATCATCTTTTACTTTGCTCAGTTCTTATGTCTGTATTTCAATTTTTTTTTAATTTTATTATTTATATGTATATTTATATTTGTGTGTGTGTGTGTGTGTGTGTGTGTGTGTGTGTGTGTGTTTGTATGTGAATAAAATGCTGATGGTGTGTAAGAGGACTGAAACAAAAATGGTTGATATTAATGTAAGCTAAAATCTTGCAAAAAATATCCTAACTACATTTGGGTTCAATAATGTTGAAAGATTTGTGTAATTAATTCAAAATTCTTTTCCTGCTTAATGTGTAAACTTCAGAATGTAATTAACTAATAAAGTAGCAGCAGTAGGAATAGATTTACCAACAGTTCATACAAGAAACGAAATCAATGTGTCAAAATAATGTGCAAGTGCACATAAGAATATGTCAACATCTTGATCTTCAGGTTGGAGTAAATAAGTATGAGATGAAACAAATAGAGTTACCCACAGTCTTGACTTTGAAAACAGAGCATTTATCATGAAGAAGCCATTCAGGCAGGTTATGAACAGAATATGTAACTAAAGTAACATCCACACATAATGAACTAGAAGGTGTGGTTCTGGAGAGTACAAGCAATGGCGGTGAATAATCTCACAACCTGGATACAATGTAGGACACTTTTATCATCACACAGAGCATACACAAAACAAGTGACTGAACACAACAAAGCCATAAGCCAGACTTTCTGTCAAAAAGTTTCTACTTAGGGTTCCAAGCACCCACCAGTGATGCTATTTGTCCATGCAGTGTTCCCCCACAACCCCCTCCTCCACCCTTAGTGCAGAGCATTGTGGCAGAAGCTGCACAGAGCTGGACTGCACACAGATGGATAAGTCTACCAGGTGTGTTATTGTCTGCAGTGGTATGGTTAACGGGACAGTGGTGTATGCTGGATGGTTTACTGCTGGTAATTGTTGAGGCAGGTTGGCTTCTGGAGGGACTGGCCGTATTACAAGTGTCTAGTGGACATCTGAGGATGGCAGCATGGAGGATGCATCACCAAGGCTGGGTGGCACCAGCAATGGTGAATGGTTCATTGGAAGCAAACATGGTGATTGTGAGGATACCTTTTTGGAAACACAGGATGTGAGGGCAGTGGTATTGATGTTGCATGGCAATTTGATGGTCTTCTGGAAGTGCAATGCGACAGAGCCACCTGCAGTCTGGTGGTTGGCGTGCTGATCTTCTGTAAGGGGGTTGTTGTCTATGAGCTTGACATCAAGTTCCTCAGGAAGGAAGTCACAGATGTTCAGTCATAATCTGAAGGTCGATAGTACGACATTGCCAATGGGAGGGTTGGCAAGTGTGAGACAGGGGGCTTCTTGGCATGTGTTGTCATCCATTGAGGCATCTTGCAGTATCCACATGAAGTTAAGTTGGGTGATGGACACAGTTACAGGTTTCATACTTGACAATATGTTGCTTCAATCATCTCTTAAGAGCATTTTCTGGGGGTCTGGGTGAGGGGTTGGGAGAGGGGGGTGGGGTGGGGGGTGAAGGGCAGGTCATACTGTGTCATCTCTTAACATTATGAAGTCACAATCTGTGAATGCTTTGTGAACAAAGACTGTCAGTGCCAACGGTGGGAGGCACTCTGTCCACTAGGTCTGAGGACATCAATGATGGTTCTTGAAGTACAAAGTCTGCAGGCAGTGATAATGTTTCTGAGGATCTCAAGTCAGGTTTTTGTGCTGTTTGTAGTCTGAGAAGAACCCGTGGGAGTGCCTCAGTCCATAGTCCTCAATAGGACATCAGGGCCACCTTTAAGGTGTGGAGCCATTGTTCAACCAGACCATTACTTTGAGGCTGGTATTCTACGGTTCTGAATCACTTAGTATCTGTCATATTGCACTGTTCAAGAAAAGGTGCAGATCAGAACTGCTGGCCCTGGTCAGTTAAAATGGACATGGAGCAGCCAAAGCATAAAATCCACATTTAAATAAATACTTTGGCAGTAGATTCAGCTGTTATCTCTTTCAGTGTTGCTCTAACCCAACATGGGATCCAATTGATCACTGGGAGAATATAGCACTAGCCATTGCAGACAAATATTGAACTGATGAGGTCAATATGTGTCTGTTGAAATGGCCAATGGGCACTTGTGTATAAAGTGAGACATTGCTCTTCTGACACAGGACACACATAGAAGCCCAAAATTTACAGTCTTTCTTTACAGGTTACCTGAACTTGTCCATTTCTAGGTGGGTGGTTGTGTGAATGCCCTGGTCTGCCAAGTTGTGGAACTGATCAAATATAACATGGCAGAACTGAGACAGGCACCTCTGATTTTGAAAAATGATGCAGAGTATAGGTTGAGTCATCTCCAAGACAGGATGAGATTCAATCCATAGATTTATGGATGGGTTGTGAATGAGGACTTGTACTGTCCATCATGTTGTTGTGCCTCAGCAAACTGATCATAGTTGAGGGTAGATGACAAGGTGCTGATGCATGAAACATAATCTTTCACAACATTCTCTGCACCTTTGAGGTAGTGGACACCAGTGGTAAACTAGGCCATGTAGTCTAAATGCTGAAACCATTGAGGGCAGGTGTCCTTGGGTGGGTTTTAAGAGATCAGTGTAGATAATCAGGGGGTGTCCTTCTACATCCTATCTGAAGTAGAAAATCCCTTCATAAAGTGCTAGTAACTCACTGTCATATGCAGAGCACTTGTTTTGTGAGGATTTGAGCTGGCATGGAAGGAAAAAAAAAAAAAAAAAAACACCAGGGTAGCTGCTGCATTCTCTCCACCTTTTGCTGTAGCACAGCTCCAACAGTGTGTCACTCACACATTGGTGTTATGATGAGCTGTGCATTTCCAAGGTGGTGGCCTGGGTAAGACAGTCCTTAATGCTTTTCAAAAGCAATTTGTATCTCACTCATCTATGCGAGTTTGCATTTGCCAGTGGTATCTTTACAGGCGGGAGCATTTGTTGATGGGACTTGCAGGGAGGCTGCCTGTAGAAGGTGTATTCTGCAGAAATTTATCATGCCTACAAACTAATGTAGTTCTTGATAGTCTTTTAGTGGAAGCAGTTGTAGGATAGTCTCTATACGATGTAGAGTTGGACGGATGCCCAATGCAATGACAATATGATGTCTCAGAAAAAAATACTTCTTTAAGTTGATGTTGACCATTTGTCTTTGTTGATTATGATGTTGTTATGAGAGAGAGTGTTGAAAACTTGTCAAGGTCATGATTATGTATTTCCTGGTCCAGTGATAAAACAAAAAATGTCATCAAAAGAAGCAAAACAGCATGAGCGTTTGAAGAGTAAATAGTTGTTGTTGTTGTTGTGGTCTTCAGTCCTGAGACTGGTTTGATGCAGCTCTCCATGCTACTCTATCCTGTGCAAGCTTTTTCATCTCCCAGTACCTACTGCAACCTACATCCTTCTGAATCTGCTTAGTGTATTCATCTCGTGGTCTCCCTCTACGATTTTTACCCTCCACGCTGCCCTCCAATACTAAATTGGTGATCCCTTGATGCCTCAGAACATGCCCTACCAACCGATCCCTTCTTCTGGTCAAGTTGTGCCACAAACTTCTCTTCTCCCCAATCCTATTCAATACTTCCTCATTAGTTACATGATCTACCCATCTAATCTTCAGCATTCTTCTGTAGCACCACATTTCGAAAGCTTCTATTCTCTTCTTGTCTAAACTATTTATCGTCCATGTTTCACTTCCATACATGGCTACACTCCATACGAATACTTTCAGAAATGACTTCCTGACACTTAAATCAATACTGGATGTTAACAAATTTCTCTTCTTCAGAAACGCTTTCCTTGCCATTGCCAGCCTACATTTTATATCCTCTCTACTTCGACCATCATCAGTTATTTTGCTCCCCAAATAGCAAAACTCCTTTACTACTTTAAGTGCCTCATTTTCTAATCTAATTCCCTCAGCATCACCCGACTTAATTAGACTACATTCCATTATCCTTGTTTTGCTTTTGTTGATGTTCATCTTATATCCTCCTTTCAAGACACTGTCCATTCCATTCAACTGCTCTTCCAAGTCCTTTGCTGTCTCTGACAGAATTACAATGTCATCGGCGAACCTCAAAGTTTTTATTTCTTCTCCATGAATTTTAATACCTACTCCGAATTTTTCTTTTGTTTCCTTTACTGCTTGCTCAATATACAGATTGAATAACATCGGGGAGAGGCTACAACCCTGTCTTACTCCCTTCCCAACCACTGCTTCCCTTTCATGTCCCTCGACTCTTATAACTGCCATCTGGTTTCTGTACAAATTGTAAATAGCCTTTCGCTCCCTGTATTTTACCCCTGCCACCTTTAGAATTTGAAAGAGAGTGTTCCAGTCAACATTGTCAAAAGCTTTCTCTAAGTCTACAAATGCTAGAAACGTAGGTTTGCCTTTCCTTAATCTTTCTTCTAAGATAAGTCGTAAGGTCAGTATTGCCTCACGTGTTCCAGTGTTTCTACGGAATCCAAACTGATCTTCCCCGAGGTTGGCTTCTACTAGTTTTTCCATTCGTCTGTAAAGAATTCGTGTTAGTATTTTGCAGCTGTGACTTATTAAGCTGATAGTTCGGTAATTTTCACATCTGTCAACACCTGCTTTCTTTGGGATTGGAATTATAGTAAATAGTATGGAGTGATTACTGGAGAAGACAATGATTGTTGGGTATATCTATGAGAGGAGGTAATAGTGGCATGGACTGAGCTGTGCTGGTGTTGTGGGCCTCCAAGAGGGCATGGCTGAGCACACCAGAAGCAAAGTATCCACTGAGTTAACAACATGCATTTTTCAGGTCCAGAACCAAATGGAAGTGCTGGAGAAAGTCCACACATATACAGACACAAGCAGACATATTTAAAGACAAAGATTTTGGGCAGAGATGTGCCTGCCCAAACTCTTTGTCTTTAAATATGTCTGCTTATGTCTGTATATGTGTGGATGGATATGTGTGTGTGTGCGTGTGTATACCAGTCCTTTTTTCCCCCTAAGGTAAGTCTTTCCGCTCCCGGGATTGGAATGACTCCTTACCCTCTCCCTTAAAACCCACATCCTTTCGTTTTTCCCTCTCCTTCCCTCTTTCCTGATGAGGCAACAGGTTGTTGCAAAAGCTTGAATTTTGTGCGTATGTTTGTGTTTGTTTGTGTGTCTATCGACCTGCCAGTGCTTTCGTTTGGTAAGTCACATCATCTTTGTTTTTAGATATACATAAATGATTTGGCAGACAAGGTGTGCAGCAATCTGCAGCTGTTCGCTGATGAAGCCTTAGTGTATGGTATTGCATCGAAGTTGAGTGACTGTAGGAAGATACAATGAGACTTAGACAAAATTTCCAGTTGCTGTTATGAATGGCAGCTAGCTCTAAATGTGGGAAAATGTAAATTAATGTGGATGAGTAGAAAAAACAAACCAGTAATGTTCAGATACAGTATTACTAGTGTCCTGCTGGACACAGTCATTTAAATATCTGCGCATAATGTTGCAAAGTGATATGAAATGGAACGAACAAGTGAGAACTACGGTAGGGAAGGCAAATGGTCAACTTAGGTTTATTGGGAGAATATCAGGAAAGAGTGGTTCACCTGTAAAGGAGATCATGACCTATTCTTGATTCTTCAGTACTGCTCAAGTGTTTGGGACCTGTACCAGGTCAGATTGAAGGAAGATGTGAAACCAATTCAGAGGCCGACTACTAGATTTGTTACCAGTAGGTTCAAACAACACACACATTATGGGGATGCTTTGGGGGCTCAACTGGGAATCCCTGGAGGGAAGACACTGAAAAACAGGGTGACTTGGGACACTTTTTGTGTTTCCTTAGCTATTTCTCAGAGCCTATGCAACTTATGAAAAGGATATGTATATCAAAAGTTAGGTCTGCGTCAGTAGATTACATTTATGTGTCAAATACTATCTTAAATTCGGTCATTTATTTTTAATTTAATTTTTTGTTGGTGTCCCAAGTCACCCTGCAGGGTGGGGTGACTTGGGACATGTGGGGTGACTTGGGACACCTACAAATATTTTCCACACAACTGCATTCACCTCACC
The DNA here is from genome assembly GCF_023864345.2 of Schistocerca serialis cubense. Lineage (NCBI taxonomy): Eukaryota > Metazoa > Arthropoda > Insecta > Orthoptera > Acrididae > Schistocerca > Schistocerca serialis. Next base: position 563,561,747 of record NC_064644.1, read on the forward strand.
AAAGAGGTGACTGGGGACAGTGAAAATGTTTTTCTTTTTTCATTTTAAATATGTGACACCAATTTTAGTGTCTTTTAAGATGAAATAATCAAAATTATGATATATTAAAATTTAAAACGAATCATGAAAAGTTAAAAAAGAATCAAAAGAAATTTTTATGACATTTTTGTCTTAAAATAGTGTTTCACATATATAAAAGTACAAAAATGAATTGTTTCATGTTGTTTTTAATTACAGTAATTAGATTTTTTTCACATTAGGTACTCTGCAGTTTCATACGGGAACTTATAACAACCACGAAGAACAAAGAGGGGAACAAGTTTGCACAGAACTTGTGAAATAGAAGCTTCTTGAATGTCTTCTACATTTGGAAAAACATAAATGTCTTGTTGCTTCTGAGACTTTCTCACAAATGAAGTTTTCACTTTGGAATCTTTTATGGCCAATATTTTCCCTATGAATGTTTTCAGAACTATCTAGGATTTTCATCCAACATAGTTAAACATTACAGAAATGAAGTCTCCTTCATTTAACTCATCCTATGAAGTGATAGGTACTGGTGTATTAGTTTATCTAATTGAGGCATCTGTGTGCTCATTGCATTCGTCTGTTGAAAGATGATCATCTGTGTCATTATCAGAGCTCGGATATTTGTCACTCTCTGATCTTAAATTGTCTTCAGCAGAAGGCTTAGAAGTTGAAGGTACTAATGGAGCATTAGTGTCACTATTCTCATGAGAGTGTGAGTCATCAAGATCATCCAAATCTACATTTTAAATGCTTTTACCAGGTGGAACAGAAAGTCTCTTTTGTCTCACACAAAGTGGCTGTGTCTCCTTTCTGAACAATTCATGCAAAAATGTATGAAATGCATTGTTCAGTGTTTGAGAGTCACCTTCATTTTCAGTAGTTTTGGGAATGAGTTTCAAGACCTGTTGTGGATCAAATTAAAAAATTCCAGTTTCCTAGAATCCAGCTTTTAAGTTATGTCTCGTTTGGTCATTGTAATTCATAACGCCGGCTGCAGTGGTCTCGCGGTTCTAGGCGCGCAGTCCGGAACCATGTGACTGCTATGGTCGCAGGTTCGAATCCTGCCTCGGGCATGGATGTGTGTGATGTCCTTAGGTTAGTTAGGTTTAAGTAGTTCTAAGTTCTAGGGGACTGATGACCTCAGCTGTTAAGTCCCATAGTGCTCAGAGCCATTTGAATCATTTGAATTCATAACGTTGAGCATCTTCTTCAGTGCTGCAGGAAATTTGTCCTTCGTAATAGGACCCCGATTCTTCAGCTTCCATTCTTCTAAAACTTTGCGCCACTCAGCCTTCAGTGGATGGAAGTAAGCCACCTCAAGAGGTTGGCACAGATGTGTTGAATTGGGTGGCAGTAATATAAATTTAATGTTATGCTCCCTGCACTTCTGTAAAACATTTATGGAGATATGACTGGACAAGTTATCTCCTATTACAGCCTTCGGCACTTCTTTGGGCAGCTTTTTCACATATGGAAGTGTGATTCCTTTGAAACAATCAGAAAATATAATTTCATTCAACCAGGAAGTGTTTGAACATCCATAAAGTGCACCTTTTGGGCCGCCCTGCCTCCAAGTATCATACACATGCGATGCACCATAAACTACATATGGTGGAAGCAGCTCACCACTAGTTGTGCCACAGAACATGACACTATTACTACTTTTTGAACTGTCCATTATACGGTACACACATTTTGATCCTCTTCGACCAATGACCCTTTTAACTCCAGGATCGTCAGTAATGTTGGTTTCATCATAATTGATTATTGCTTCAGGAGGAATGCCATCTAAACTTTTTTGAAGTTCAGAAAAATATTCTTGCATCATTGTTTGGTCAATTCTAACATGTGCTCTTTTGATATTCATACATCATTGCTCAGACAGAATTTGCTTGTGTCTTTTTAGGAAAGACACAATCCAGTCCTGTCCTGGAAGGTTGTTATTAAACTTTTTCACTCTTTTTGCCAGCCAGTCTAGATATTGTTTGACAATTACTCTAATATCCATTGAAGTCAAGGGAAAACCCCACTCACTCGCAGTTACCAAATTGCTTACTATGAGGTCTTCCTCACGAGAACTGAGAGAAGTTTGGCCACTGGCTTTCTTGGGTGGAAAGTCTTTTGCTGATGATACCCATCTCTGAATAGAGCTCTTGGGGACACCATACTTATCAGCTGCTTGTCTTACAGACAAAGTTTCAGCTTGAACATCTGCCACAGCTTTTGCAAGATTCTCCGTAACATATCGTTTGTAAGGCCTACCGCCAACCTTCCTAATATACTCTCTAGCCATCTGAAACAACATTAACAGTTTTCTTGTAGATATTTAAAGTAATATGTTCTTCAAACTACACTGCAAAACCAAACACATTGATAAACAATTACACACAGTAATATCAAATGTGATGTAACCGAACATAACCTAACCTAACCCCTTATCCTAACCATAAAACAATAAGCAAATACTAACAATGACTCCAATGTGTATAAGAAACATCAAAAAATTCATTTTAATGCGCTTTTGTGCAAACAACTCTCTTTAGTTAAGTCTAATGAAAGGTTTCTGCCAATCAGTGACATGTCCCAAATCACCCCAAGTTTGCTGTCATTTTCAAAACCGAAAATTTCAGTCCAAAATATGGGCCTAAATTTTTATCTTTCTGTGGTTATTATTAGAGATAGAAGTGGGGATCTCATTTAAACATTAACCACATTTCCACTATTAATCCATAACAACCAGCAGGTCTTCCTGTTTCACTATCATTTTTTTGTTAATATTTTGACAATTTTCAAATATTTAAAAGTGGTACTTACATTGATAACAAGCTGCTGAGGACATCAGCACACCATCACATAAATGATAACAATGAGCAAAACACAGTTCTGGCCACCCACAGCTGCCAACGTAACAAAAAACAAGACACTATCAAAATGTCCCGAGTCACCCCACTGTCCCAAGTCACCCCGTTTTATGGCAACATTTTTTTCATGAAACACTACTGAGAAAATTGAGAGAATCAGCATTTTAAGCTGACTGCTGAATGATTCTACTGCCTCCAACATACATTGCACATAAGGACCACAAAGATAAGACACAAGAAATTAGAGCTCACATGGAGGCATATAGACAGCTGTTTTTCCCTCATTCTATTCGCAAGCAGAAAAGGAAAGGAAATTGCTGGTAATCATACAGAGTACTCTACACCATGCACCATATGATGGCTTCTGAGTATCTACTTACATGTAGAAGTAGTTGCTGATATAGATGTAGATGTACTTGTGGGGGGAGCTTCACGATCCACAGAGTCCCTAAAGTATGGTCAGGTAGGAGGTGAAGGTCGATGTGCTTGCAGATGGGATGCTACTGAAAATTCATTGTGAATGATGTGACAGACTTGTTCCTTCAGGGAGTGAGTGAGGCAGGTAACAAATCTTGTTCTATCACTGAAGACATCACTTGATGCAAAGACACTGTCCACCATAGCAAACCATAATGTTGGATGGTCTTGCTGGAATGATGGTATTTTGAGGTGTGTCCAATGGTTCATTAGGTTGGCCAGACAATGTTCATAGTGGGAGAACAGCTGACAACTATTTCCTGTACACAACAGAACATGATGTTTGGTAGATGATGCAGGAGGTGATGCAGTTAGCTGCATGAGCTTCAGTGTGATCAGATTCACATGCAGCATGGTTGATATCTCTTCAAAATCAATTAAGCATATATCCAACTTGTTGGATTGCTGTGGGGTGGATGTAGCCCAATCTGACAAAGAAATGAAGTACATTGTTTGTTACATTCCACTGTGTTGTTGTGTAGCACTTTACCATAGCACTGTCCAATAGAGTATCACTGTCATTTTTTATCACAGGTGCTGCATGTTGTCCACAGACATAAATTATGTGGCACAATGGGGGCACAATGGTAAGATTCCAATTGCACAATAGTTAGAAATGATGAAATTATATGTAAACATGGTCATCAGGGTTCATTAATGTGGTTCTACAAGATATGTAGGTGATGACACTGGCAACTAATTGCACAACCAGAATACAATACAGAACATTTTTATGATCACAAAGAGCATACACAAGACAAACAACCAAGCAGAAGAAAGCTATAAGCCAGACAGCCTGTAAGAGAGACTCTAACTTGAGTTCCAGTCGACCTTCAGCGACAGTGGTGTAACGAACTTAACTGGGGCTCAGAACATGACACTTTATACTTTATTGGCCTTCCTGGCCCCCACCTCCCTTGTCCCATCAGCACCCAGAGCACAACACTTGATGCCCCTCCCCCTCCCCCCACCTCAACACCTGGGGTATGACACTGCACTTTTTGGCACCCCCCTCCCTCCAGAAACAATAGTACTATAATATACAGAATTTACTCAAATAATAACACATTTTCCAGAAAATCTTGTTTATCATGGAGACCATTTCGTGTTCCTCTGCAAGCAGCACCTTGGGAATGATAGAACACTCCCTGCCTCCTCACTACAGCCCTGATCAGTGATGCTAATGGTCAGTGCAATGTTCACAAAAAGGTAAAGACAAGCTTTGCCTGCTATGCAACAAAGAGTAATGTTATGTTGGATAAAAATTTGTTTGTTGCTGTAATGTGTCATTTTTAAACTTAATTTGGAAAAGAAAAAGAAACAATAAATTAAGGTTTAATGACATTATAACGAAGAAGTATTTAATGAAGTAATATAGTAATGAAGTGACGAGTTGTAAAGAAACAATAATGAAGCAACAACGTATTTCTGAAATAATATGGAGTAATAAGAAAGTTAGTGACCAAGTAATAATTGGAGATATGAAATGTACAGTCTAGCACAGCAATGGTTAGGAACCCTCTTTTTGTTGCAATTTGTTTTTACAGATGCACTGTTACAGTTAACTAGGTTCATTATGTAAAATATTAAACAAGAGTACAGAAAAAAGCAAGTAATGAATCATAACTATGTGAAGTTAAAGATAAATTTTGCAGAAAGTTATTGTAGAATGTAAATTCTTTAAGATTAAAGGAGACTACACACTGAAAAGGGGAAGCATTGAGTTGTCAACAGACACACACAATAGGAAGAAAATGTCCTAGCTTTTGGATTTTATCCTTTGATAAGCTAGTGTATAATAAAACTCTTATTCTCTCTCTCTCTCTCTCTCTCTCTCTCTCTCTCTCTCTCTCACACACACACACACACACACACACACACACACACACACACAGACAGTCTGACAGTGACAGTGCTCTCTCGCGGCAGGTGGACTGGTTGTGGTGGGGGAAGTGTGGGGCAGGGTGGGTGGAGGGAGAGGGAGGTAGAAGGTAGGGAGAAGGACTGGGGATGGGTGACTAGTGGCTCAGAGGAAGGCAGCCAGTTTGCTGGCAAGGAATGGGAGAGGGAGAGGTGGCAGGTAGATGGGCTGGCACAATCGTAGCAGCCAGTGGGAAGTGTTGTAGCAGCCAGTGGACAGTGGCACATACTGAAGGAGACGTGAATTAAGAAGGGGTGGTGGATGGAGGAAGGGGAAACTGTTGGGTGGAGGGTGTGGGAACAGTGGGTTACCTGAGATTGAGGCCAGGACAATTACAGGAGCAGAGGCTGTGTTGTAAGGATAACTCCCATCTACGTAGTTCAGAGAAGCTGGTCATGGAGATGTACCGATACATGGTACAAAATATTAAATCATGGAATAACATATCAGACACAAAACAAAGTACAACAGAAAATTGTGAAACTCTGAAAAATCATGTGTAATTAACTGTCAGAACTGTAATTTGTAATGAAACAAAATGATAATGAAGCAAAAGGCTCTACAAGATAACTGTATAGAATCTATGTAGCTATGTAATGGTTCTTTTAGTTGCTGGTCCAAGGGGGGAGGGGGGGGGGGGGGGACCACAGCGTTATTACACACTCTCTCTGTTCTAGCCTTTGACCGCTTCTTGGCATAGCAAAGTTTATTCCATTTAAAAAAGGAAATACTTTCTTTAATTCAAAGGTTTCCTTAAAATTTGCTATGGTGAAGATATCCTGAAGCAAAGCAATATTTTAATGTCATAATACCAAATATAATCCCTGAGATTATGTTTCTGTTTTCGTCTCTATGAACGCTCCACATAGACATCAGTTTTAACAGATTCTAAAAGCATCTCACGCAATCCTATATTAACAAGTTGGTAAGTCATATGCTGTTAAATAAATAGAGCTGAGAGAATGATTTTATGAAAGAATAGATTCTGGGCCCCCATATTATCATTATTTTTTCTTGTGTCCACTCTGCCAAATAAATGCTCTATTCATGCTGTTGCTGGATATAAAATATCAATGAAGTTAGGCGTTAAGATTTTCTTATGCTCTTTTTGTCACATTTGTTGAAGACACCATATGTATACTTGAGATGGTGTCTGGACTTGGGCGTTAGCAGTACAGAGGTAAGGAGCCATATAGTTCAAGTTGTGAAGCAGCCACTGAAACTGAGCATGTTTTGCTGAGCTGCATGTTGTGCCACTGTGTGGGCAACAGCCTACCCAAGATCTTTTCCAGCCCTCCTAAAGTAGTATTTCATTGCCCACCCAACTTACACAACATCTTAGTCTCTACCTATCCCATTCCCACTTCCACTCCCAATCCCTTGCCACAGGGATCATATCCCTGCAGCAGACCAAGGTGCAAGACCTGGCCAATCCATCCACCCAGCACCTCCTACTCCAGTCCTGTCACAGTCTTATCGTACCTCATCAGAAGCAGGGCCACCTGTGGAAACAGCCATGTCATATACCAATTCCGCTGTAAACACTGCATAGCCTTTTATGTTTGTACCCACCAGCTGTCCAGCAGGATGAACAGCCACTGCCAAACTTTTGTGAAGGACAAAGCTGAGCATCTGGTTGCACAACATGCTAATCTGCAATGGCTGCTTCACAACTCAATCCATCTGGACCCTTCCCTCCTTCACCAGCTTCTCTGACCCACCTAAATGGAAGTTACCCTTACAAAACATCCTCTGCTTCTTAATCATCCTGGCTTCAATCTCAGGTAACCCACTGTACCCTAACCCTCCACCCAAAAGTTTTCCCTTCATCTGTCACCACTTCCCAATTTACATAGCCTTCAGTGTGTGCCACCTCCCATCAGCCGCTTCAATCATTCCAACCCATATACTGCCACCCCTCCCTCCCCCAATCCTAGCCAGCAAACTGGCCACTTCCCTCTGAGCTGCTGGCCACCCACCCCCAGTCCCTCTCCCTCCCTCCTCTCTGCCACCTCTCTCTCCTCCACCCACCCCACCTGACACAACTCCCACCACAACCAGTTCACCTGCTGCAAAAGAGCATTGGCACTGTCAGTTTAGTTGGCATCACATAGTGGTGTAGTCATGTGTCTGCATGCATAGGAGTGTTTGCTTTTGTGTATTTTATTTTACTCTAGCTCATCAAAGGATAAAATCTGAGAGCTAGCAAGTTTTCTTCATTTTGTGTGCGCCTATCGACAATCCAATCAATGCTTCTGCTTTTTGGTGTGTGGGCTTCTTTAATCCTCAAGTATTTATGAAGGTAAATATAATTTTGCTATGGTGAAACATTAATATGGATTGAGGCAACATTTGGTACTATGCTTATAATTTGTGACAATTTAAACAAAAATATTACTTTCTCAACATTATGTGAAACTCTATACTGCTGCATAATTTATTTTCAAATTTGCTACCTATGGCTTAAAGCGAATATATATTAAAAGAAAAGATGCTATGGTAATTACCTGGTTGCAACACATGTAAACATGAACGTTCTGAAGGGGAGAAATGCCAGTGAATTTGACTTGTTCTTCAATAAGTTTAAGTAATTTCCTTTGAGTGAAATCAGTTGACATTAAAAAAGAGCTTCCATTCAATTCATTAAAATTATATAATGTGTTGCCATACAATAGTCATCAATATCAAATGCATAATGAAAATTTTTAATTGTTTTACTCTAGGTTTAGAAAGAAGTGTAGCATTTTGCTAAGGTTAGTTATTTTTCATAGTATTATTTTATTTATTATTAATTCCTTTCATCTCTTATTTGGAGCATAGGGCTGCAACAAAGGATCACTGTCTTTTTCTGTCTTCTGCTAGTATTTTCACTTCTTCCAATCCTCTTCCTTGTTGTTGACCTTCTGCTTCAATTGTTTGTCTCCACGTCATTTTTGGCCTACCTCATTTCCGCCATCCCTGAGGGATCCAATAAAGTGCTTCCTTCATAAAATGTTCATTTGGTCTCCTAAGTCTATGTACTAACCATATCCACTTCCTGCTTCTTATTTGCAGCTCTATTCACTTCTGGCTAGTTCTTTCCCAGAGTGTTTTGTTAGAGATGACATTTGGCCACCATTCCCCCAGGATGTTCCTCAGACATCTGTTGTTGAATGTCTGCAGCTTTTGGATTAGCTGCTTTGTCACTTTCCATGTTTCACATTCATATAGAAGCACAAATTTTACATTTACTTCAAATATCTGCAATTTGGTCTTCAATGTTATTTCTGATTATCTTCAGATAGAGCAGAGAGTCATAAAAGAGCTTTTGGCTTTGTTGATGCAACTGTTAATGTTCTCTGTTGCACCATCATATGGTGTAATCATGCTTCCAAGATTGCAAAACTTATCCACCATTTCGATTACCTGTAACCATTGCTTGAGTCATTACAAGATTCAGTACTATGTTAAATAGTATTGGTGAGAGCATGCTGCCTTACTTGATTTCTGTTTTCGCTGTTATTCAATCTGAAAGCGGACTTTGATGTTGAATCTGAAACACATAGTTTTCATACATGCACTTGACAATAGCAATTATTTTCATGGGAATTTCAAAAGTTTGCAGAGAGTTCCATATTTTTGTTCTAATCATACTGTCAAAGGCCTTTTCAAAGTCTACAAACAGCATGTAAAGCGGTGGTTGATTCTAATATGAATGTTCAGCTATTATTCTCAAGGTGTTTGTCTGGTCAATGCAAGTGTGATCTTCCCTAAATCCTGTTTGTTCTCTTCTTATTTCCTTGTCTACATATGATTTTATCCTATTTCGGATTATTTACTAGAGGATCTTGCTTGGGATTAACTGCAGGGTGATGCCTCTCCTATTATCACAAACCGATAGGTCTCCGTTGTTGGGAAGCTTGATGAGCATGCTTCTGTTCCAATCATTCAGTACTTTTTCATTAATCCATATGGAGTGGCTGTCAGGATGAGAGATTGCAGGGCACTCTCACTTCTGATTCAGAGTAGGGAATACGATCTATGGCGATTTGACTTCATACATTGTGATAAAATGGTGGGCAGCAGTTTATGGTCTTGTTTGCATGCTCTATGGAAAGAAATATAGTAAGTTTTACCTGCATTCAAAGGAACAGGGTGCCGACTTAAACGACTGCAGTAAAAGCACAGCATTGGTGGGATGACAAAGCACGTTTTTTTCTGGAGAACGATGAAGAGACATTTCCGGATGGCCCCATGCTGTGGTCGTATTGTGCAGAAACACATTAGAAACACATTAAGCTTGGCACCACAGACAGGGGCAGTTGTCCAGGTATATGGCCTAACGCCGAAAAGTCGCTGACAGCGCATTGTAGGCCTTGTTAGTGAGCAAGCTGCCAAAAGAAATGTAAACATTCTGCAAATGTCCATGGGACAGGAAAACTGGCGCCCAGACGTGCAGACTCTGTTGGAAAACATCTTTTGTCAATGCGAGTTTATGGCCATTCTTTGCAAACTTTGAAATTGACGCAACTGGGGAGATAACAAGCTGTTTATGGAGGGCTGTGTTTCCACCCTGTATTGTGTTAGCAAAAGACTCGAGAAACATGTGGGAAAGAGGCTGCAAAGCTGAATTTTTTTCTGTTCTCTGCCAATTAACTTTAAAGTCTCCAATTGGTCGAATTGGTTTGCAGTGCAAAAAACATTCTCTGAGCTTAGAATGCCAGGCTCCAGCTCGTGATTGGCTTGTGTGAAATTGGGGGAAGTCAAAAACGAGAAATGTGCTTTTGGAACTGAGCTGAGGAGGCAACACAGGGAAAGGGAGATGGACACTTGTACAAGTCTCTTGTACTGGCACTTTGCTAGTAAAGAACTGCAGGTCTCTACCTAAACGGTGAGACTTGTGTCCTTTGCTAGGGTGCGACTTAGAGCCTGTGCCAGTCACCTTCTGAACCATCAGAGGTACTGCTTATATCATCACAGTCACAACGAGTGATGCGTGGGTGTATTTATTTGTCTTGAGTCGGCCATGTAAACATTTGATGTATTCCGACATGCACAGTCGTGGAATGGAGTCAAATTGGTTTGGCAAACCAGCAAATGGATCCACCTGCACACTGGAATCTGTTGGGATTTGAGAGGCTCTTAGGGAAGTACCTGCATTCTGAATTAAACGAACACGAGACCGCTTACTTCATTTCTCGGGAACGCGCATTTAATAACAGATTGCCGCTGTCCATGACTTTGATCGCCGAATGCATCATAGTGTGCCGCCTTGACCAGTAGGATGGTAAAGTATTCACTGCTGTGATGTAGGGCTAGGGCTATAATATCTATTTCTCAGCACTCTGTTCTTTCGAACCATAGTTTTCCTTTTTTTTTTTGTTTGGTAGAATAAAGATGCTTGGTGGTGGCATAGTTTGATGCCATAACCTGGATTCACGTGTATGAAGTGAGATAGAGCGAGCAATGTTCTGGTTAGTGTCTTGTGTCGATCCCCAGCAGATCACTTTGTCCACCATAGATCCCATTTTAGTAAGGCTTTTGTTAAATAAATATTTTTGTATGATGTTTCTTTAATAATTTTGTTGTTTTGTCTTGTTTAAGATCAAAAAATTGATTGTGAATAAGACTACAACTTCTCCCTGAGTTCTGATTAACAGTTCCTTCACATTTTTATGGCAGTCTAGATCAGAAACATAAGGAGTAGCTTTTTCATTTGGTGTCCACTGCATGGATCCTTTACTTTATTAACCGTGGTCATCTTACAAGGAGTGGATGTAAAATTCTGCTGTTATAGAGGGATCCACTTTGAGTAACTCTGGACTGATGTTGTCAAGGCTCGGAGCTTTCCATTTTTTATTTGTTGTGCTGCTTTAACAATTTCTTCTTCAGATGGCGGTTCTATATGTTAACTGACATATCTTGTGGGAGTCTTTCCCCATCCACATTCAGTTGAGTTCCATTGTCATATGTATTTTCATTCTTCAGAATGTTCTCAAAATGTTGTTTCCATGAGGGGTTACTGATCCTCCACCAGGCACCTCCACAGGTGGTGAATAGGAAAATGCTCACGAGATATGATGGGTTCCAATGAAATAAAATACCAGGGGCAGACCAAAACCAGTAGCTGCTGCCTTGCAGAAAGGGAGGACCCTCAAAGCTTAAGGGAGAGAAGCCCAACTGAAAACTCCTGTGAGCTTGACTATAGTCAAGGGAGCAGCCCTCCCATTGAGCTAGGGTGTATGGGCCGCTAACTCATGAACCTGGAACCAGCATATCACGGAAACTGCAACAGAGATTACCAATAATTGAAAGCCTTTAAAGATCACAACTTTGATACTTTTTCATATACTTTTCTTGTAATCAATTCCTGAGCATGTGTGGAGTCATAGAGACAGTTAGGAGCACCTGGAAATGAACCATAGCGTGGACACTTGAATGCTATGATTAGAGGTACTAGTGAAAGAAGATGTATTGCAGGCAAGATGTATCATGAGTGACAGATGTAAAAAAAAGTGCTAGTATTATCCATTTGTAAAATTTTGTTCTTATCCAAGAAATTTATTGTCTATACCTACATAAAAGTAATGTAAAAAATTAACAATGTAGGAAAAGACAGATTGCTACTTACAGTAAAGAAGACATGTCAAGTTGAAGACAGTCACAATTAGAAGACACATAAAGCTTTTGGCCACAGCCTTCATCAGTAAAAGAGAGATATACACCATTCAAACACACAATTGTCTTTTAATTGTTCCTGTCTGCAACTTAATGTGTCTGCTCTGCTTTACAGTAAATAGCAGCCTGTCTTTTCCTACACTGTTGATATACTTGCCTGGAGTTTCTATTGTTTAATGTGAAACAAATTGGTATATTTAAGTATGAAGGGCAATGACCAGCCCCAGCCCCTTTACAATTTGATGTTTATTATTGAAAATTAAGATTATATGAAAAATCTGATAACTGATTTCCAATTTATTTTAAGAAATTTGTAGCTAATTGTTGTATAATGGATTATACAATCAGCTATCTGTCTATATAACACAATATGGGAGTGTTGTGATATAGCAAGTTGGAATTATTCCATCTGTTATGACTTCAACTTCTGTTAATAACTAATTTTTTCCCTTAGCTTATTTCTCAAGTTTTGCATATTTTCTAGGTATGTATATGTGTGAGGTATTCAAATATTTCAAAATGTCAAATAAGCTGTTTCCCACTTAGATACATTACTCTGTGCTGATTTTTTTCCAATTTCTGCATGGATGTGACAACTAACAAGCTGTCTAACAGCATGAATGGGCACCGCCAAACTGTGACCAAGAGACAGCTGGGCCATGCAGCTGCAGAACACATCACCCAACAAGTTAAGTTTTACTTTAATGACTGATCATAGCCTGTGTCATCTGGATTCTTCCTACCATCACCAGCCTTTCTTAATTTTGTGGGTGGTAACCCTCCCTACAACATATCCTTTGTCCCCATGACCTGTCTGGCCTCAACCTTTGCTAGACCCTGCCCTCCACCCACCTATTCCCTTCCCTGCCCCCATTCCAACATTATATTTCTGGGAATTACCAATTGCCTTGTTTTACACTAGCTGGAGCTTGTTTAGTATCTTTGCCCCAGAATAAATAACTCCACTTAGAACCCTATACATGTAGGAAGTCTACATGAAAAACACATTTGTGTTTGGTATTACAATTTTGCATATCACAGTTCATTTGTAACTGCTTTTTACTATCAACAACAACAAAATTAAGGAGTAAATTCACTGGAAAGTGAGTGTAAGAATGCTGAGAGCCGTAATAAAACTTATGCTAGTTGTTCAGCTATCTATTTTACAACATTTTTTTCTGCTTGACTCTACTGAATAAATAATTTACTTATTATAGTGTCACTGCTGCAGAAGATAATTTCATATGACAACAGGGAGAGCAAATATATGAAATAAGCAGACACACAATTCTTTAGCTCAACACAATGAGAGGTATTATACTGCAGTGTCTGTCTTATTCTGAATTGCAAAGTTCCTTTGCACATGCAAGCATGTCCAAAGGAACAGGCACTGCTGTGACTACAGCCATCATGAAATACATTAAATGTATTCACAATTGTGAATTTGGACAACCATCAGCAGTACAATGGAATGATGACAATGAAAATTTTTGCCAGACTGGGAATCGAACCAATACTTCCCACTTATCGTGAGTGGTCACCTTACCATTTGGCTATCCATGCAGGACTCATGGCCAGACCCAAACTCCCATGTGGCATCAACCATGTGTCTCTAACCTGTACTCGTACATCCATTATACAGAGTGACCCATTTATCTTGACCACCCTAAATAACTGTTTTTCCAGATGCAAATTACAAAATGTTTCAAGAAAATATTCTTTAGCTGTCAGGGGGACATCAATCAGCATGATTGCCTTTGTTGAAGCTTTGTTTTTTACAAAGATATGAACAGTAGTATGACCTTTTTAAATGGCACGCTATATTTTTTATTCAGTAATTCATTTTGTCTCCTAAAGACCTATTCAAAAATGTATCACAGTGTACCATTCACTGAAACACAACATTATTAATTACATAACACAACATTGATGTTGACACACCCAGTGCTTAGTGCGGGTACTCAGGGTAATGGAACACATCCATGTGCTGACGTTGACAGAGGACAAATGTAAACATAAGTAGAGTGCACACCTGTCATTCCATCAACCATCATCAGTTGAAGAGTTGTGTGAGTAGAATGCACACAAATGAAGAGAAGGTAGAAATGCTACTCATCTATGGGGAATGTAAGTTAGCAGAACAGTAACTGCAATACTGTTTTCTTATGTATGGGTATATTTAGTACAGTAGTTTAGTCCTTTTAAGTACTGTTGTGTAGAGTAGGCATACAGTGAAGGCTGTCCTTCCTAAAAACTGCATCAACATAACATTTCTTTTATTGTTGTTGTTGTTGTTGTTGTTGAAGGTAGGCGAAATGCTACACCTTCCCAATGGATGTTTTCTCATATTGTTGTGATGCTTCAGGAAACAGGAAGTTTCAACCCATGACAACGCAATCGATGTAGCACTCGCACAGACGAAGCTACCAAAGTTACTGTTCTCACTTCCATTGCTATGAATCCACATGTGAGCACATGACAGCCTGAACATGAGATTAGCATTCCTAAAACCACTGTACATCGTATTCTTACACATCACTGGTTCCATCCTTACCATGTACACCTGCATCAAGAATTGCATGGGAATGATTTCCAGAATCGTGTACAGTTCTGTGAGTGTGCACAGCGGCAAATTCTTGCCAACCAGAACTTCTTTTTCAGTGTTCTATTTACTGATCAATGTTCCTTCACAAACAAAGGTCAGGTAAATACAAGGAACACGCATTATTGGTCCAGCGACAACCCATGATGGCTTAGACAGGTGAAACATCAGCGTCTATGGACAGTTAACATCTGACACTACAATTATTGGCCCTTACTTCATCAGTTCCATGGGAATGCATTAAAGACGTTGTCTATCACAATATTCCAACTCCAGTGAGCACCTTTGAATGTTCTGCTCTTGGGCAATGGTACAGGAGAGACAAAGTCAATTTTGCATTATGTTTTTACTTGGTTTTCATTTGTTTTCTGACAACTGCAGCAAGTGGACGTGTTTGTGATCCCAGGCTCAAAGTCAGTGTTGTGTTATGTAATTAATAACGTTGTATTTCAGTGAATGGTGCACTGTGATACATTTTTGAATAGGTCTTTAGGAGAGGAAATGAATTACTGAATAAAAAATACAAGGCACCATTTAAAAAAGTCATACCACTGTTCATATCTTCATAAAAAAACAAAGCTACAATGAAGGCAATCATGCTGATTGATGTCCCCCTGACAGCTAAAGAACATTTGCTTGAAACATTTTGTAATTTGCATCTGGACAAACAGTTATTTAGCGTGTTCAAGATAAATGGGACACCATATATATATATTCCGGTACAGGTGAGACATTTTACTTGAAAGTTGTCTGCCCAGTTGTGGCAGATAAATACAATATTGCAGTGCAGTGTTATTCCAAATTATGATGCCAGGTTCCTTTGGTCATGTACACATGTCCAAAGGATCTTTGTATTGTAATTCGGAATAACAAAAGCACAGCAATATCATATTTATCCACCACGACAGGGCAAGTGACTTTCAAATAAAATGTCTCACCTGTATGGGAATATACATATTGGATGTACGAGTACAGGTTGGAGATTCATGGATGATGACATATGGAAGTTGGGGTCTGGCTATGAGTCATGCACGGATAGCCAAATGGTAAGACGACCACTTGCGATAAGCACGAAATTTGGATTTGAGATGCGGTCTGGCACAAAATTTCATTGTCGTCACTCCATTCTAAAGCTGATGGTGGTCCATATTTGCAGCTGTGAATACGTTCAATGAGAGGTATCTCTAAGACTAAAACATGGTGAACTGCAATCTTGGTTAGTTTATTTTTGCATTGACTGCATTTTAAATTGTTATCCAGAAATTACAAAAACAATGTTTAATTTAGTGTATGTAGTGGATGGCTAGAAGGTAATCTTTGCTTGTTTAAAATTTAATGATACTAGTGTTTGCTGTGGACCAACTGTATTAGTTTGTATGGTGATGCACTGTTTTTTGAGTTAAAGAGGGTATGAATAAGCTTTTCAGTGTTTTATATTTGTATTTATTGCTGCAGGCTATGAACCAGCTTTCAGCCTGAATGGTCACCACAAAATTATGACCAACACCACCCAGCAGCAGAACATGCTGCTGGGCACTATATGCTCCACTTAAGAGGCTCCTTCAGAACTCTTGACATCTGGTTCCTACCCCCAAGTCCTAGTTGTGAAAATATCCAGTGCCTTTTGTTATAAACATGAAATAGAATGTACTGATCAGTTCAGTATCCCACTACTTTAATTTTGCCATATATATTCTACGAGCAATATTTTTTCTCCTTTCTTCCTCTTACTCTTTGTGGTGGCTAGAGTAATATAACCCACCAGTTTCTTTAAATCTCCTATGACTAGTCTAAATGCCACACGGTTATGTTTACTTGTTAACAGGAACACTTAGTGAAAGCCACTGAAAGGCTACACCACCCATCATTGACAGTACATCCCTCTTACAATAAGATGGCCCTTTCATAGTCTGGCCTTGCATGGTCTG
This sequence comes from Schistocerca serialis cubense, assembly GCF_023864345.2. Lineage (NCBI taxonomy): Eukaryota > Metazoa > Arthropoda > Insecta > Orthoptera > Acrididae > Schistocerca > Schistocerca serialis. Next base: position 563,578,223 of record NC_064644.1, read on the forward strand.
TGCATCTGCAGTGATAAACAGTCTTGTCACCAGACCTTCACAGAGAGTCCCTATAGCTTCCAAATCTATTCCATAAACTGATCTTTCCTGACATACTCCCACATGCCCCTCATCCAACAACTGCCCCGTTAAGTACTTGTAAGAAGTACCACCCCAATAACCCAATATCACCGCGTACCGTAGCAACTTAACTACATTCTTTCACAGAGTATTAGCTACAAATCACTGCTCCCAAAAATGAGGAACATCCTACCCACAATCCTTCCTAACTCTCCCACTGTGGGTTTCTGCTGCCCAGACAATCTACAAATTATCTTGGTCTATCATTATCACAGGCTACTCCTAACCCCTTTCCACATAGACCATATCTCTGTGAAAGACCAAGACACAAGAACTGTCCTACGCATGCACCTGGTACATTCTATTCCAATCCCATCACAGTCATATCCCACCCTGTCAGAAACAGTGCCACCTGTAAAAACAGTCATGTCATATACCAGCTCTGTTGTAACTTTTGCATATCCTTTTATGTTGACATGACCACGAACCAACTACCCACCCAAAACGAAAGACAACTGCCAAACTGTGGTCAAGTGCAGAGTTGACCACCCAGTGGCAGAACATACCACTGAGCACAACATGACTGACATAAATGACTGCTTCACAACTCACTGCCATCTGATGTAGTAGACACAGGCTGCCAGAAGGAAATACATGTGTAAGTATATAGCCAATGATCACATGCCCTGCAAAACATGCACTGCTTCCACAAACTGCCTTCATTCCTTTCTGTTTTGTGCTCAGTTCTTCCAGATATCTGCAGTCCCGAGGGCTGCAAAGTCCTTCACCAGCTTATCCAGCCACCACTGTCTTGGTCATCCTTTGGGGCATCTGGTGCTCAGTTTCCTTTCAAGTGTCTTCTTCATCTGTCTTTCTGCTGGCATACGGGCTGCATGGCCTGCCCATTAGATTCTTTTACTCTTCAACTTCTGTAGGATTATTAGATATTGTGTCAAGAAGTAGATTTTGTCATTCTTCATCTTCCTCCTCCTCCTCTAGTCTCCTTTACCTGATATCAGTCCCCATATATTCCTCATTGCTCTTCTTTCACATAATAAATTTTTTTGCCTTCTCACATTTTATCATGTTCCATGTTTCCATACATGACTGCTGGGCAATTCCTTGTGTTACAGATTCTTATCTTAGTGTTTGCTGATATTGATTTTGAGCTGAGTGTCTCCCTGAGTGATACATGCAATTCATCTGTACTGCTATTCTTTTCTTGATATTCACTTCTATGCTGTAGTTACTGGTAAACCAAAATCCCAGGTATCCGAAGTGGCAAACTCTATTGAGCCTCATGCCACCTATATCAAAAAATTATCCATGCTCTTGTCTTCTTCTTAATTGCTTTTACTCTGTTTTGTCTTGATTCACTTTTAACCAAAACTTCTGTGTGTAGGTGTCCATTTTCTGGTACATTTCTTTCAACTAATAATTTCATTCACTTAGTAGTATTATACGAACTGTATATGCACGACAATTAAAATTACCATCCATCTGTATGCCAGCCCATTCCTGTTACCTACATTTCCTTATTACTTTCTCTAAGATGACACTGAACAGAACACATGAGAGAACATCTCCATGCCTAAGACCTGTCTCAGTTTCAAACATTTCTGAAGTGACACCTCAGAAATGCACTGCTGCCCTTGACCCATTAATACATGTTTGCACCATTATTACAAGCTTCTCAGGGTTTCTGAAGACACGCAGTGCACTGTACAGGCTATTCCTGTGGATGCTGTTGTATGCGCACTGAAAACTGATGAACAGACTGTAGATATCTTTATCATATTACCAGTCTTTTCAAGCGACTATCTCAGAGTGAAAACGGGTCTATAGTTGATCGATTGTGTAGAAAGAAACTGTATTACCAATTTCTTCATTAAGCATTTTGAAAGATAAACAGTGGATTTGATACCTTGTAAACGTATGGAGTAGTGCAGGTACGTCACATTTGACATGTTGAATCATGGTGAAGAATGTCTCAATGGCTTCCTAACACATCTGAACAGTCTTTGTGCCAGTTTTCTATGGAGACAGAAAAATACAAGAATGCTACTCTTTCTCGATATGCTGGTTACAAGGAATGATACAAACCAATACCAGCATGAACTTCCAAGTCACCAACTGAGCCACAAAAGAGGTGTGATCATTATGCTCATAATGTTATGAGGTACAATGGGTAATCCATCAGGGATATAAGGAGCTTCACAAAACTTAATGCCCAGTGAAGTTACACATCAGTAAAAGAAATGTCAGGCATCAATTTTCTGCCATACATCCCCAGAGTGACAAATAGAATTGGCCATATATTGTGCAAACATGGTAACCAAGAATTTCAGAGGTCTTAGATTCAATAAGGACAAATGGGACCCACTAGCCATATCAGGAGTTTACCACATGCCATGTACACATAGAGACATCTATGTTGGAATGACCAGATGATCCAGCAATACCAGGATCACTGAACATAAATGGCACTGCAGGTTGGAACAGGTGGAGAAATCAACATTGGTGGAGTATGAACTGTGTGAGACAGACCACATTCTAAAATTTGTAGACTAAGAGAAAGGTAATCACTTACCTATAGAGAATTGTTATGTGGCACACAGAAACATTAAATAGAAAAGAGTTAACACTTGCTCTCAAGCTCTTTTTCTTTTTCTGGAAGAGTGTGCACATTCACATGTGAATGTATGTACTCATATTAGAAAAAGCTTGAAAGCTTGTATTAACTGTTTTCTATTGCATGTTTCTTTCTTCTATAGGTAAGTGATTGCCTTTCCCTTATTTTGCATTCTTTTTCATCCAGAAATTTACATTATTTTATACATTATAAAATTCATTTATATGCAGGGTCTTGCTGTGGAGTAGAACTAGCCTACCGATTTGTGAAGATTAGCCTTAAAAATTCAAAATCTTGACAACAGTTTCAAAAGAACCAGAAAAGTCTCAAGATAAATGGAGTCTAGATTCTCCTGCTGCAGGAAACTATTGTTGCAGGCAACAAGGGGAATCGACAGTGGTAATGACCTGAAAGACATAAGTTGATGTGACAAGTGCATATAACATCCATGTGCATGTGTGAATTCAGTCCGCCACCAGCAACAGAGGAGTGAATTTTGGACAGTGCTAGCCATTTTTATGGGTAAATGTCAGAAAAACTAATAAATAACTGCTGCCTAAAGATACGAAAATGAGTTTCAACAGGTAATACAGCAAGAGGTGGCCATGAAAGCTATAACAATTTCATATTATTGTATTTTATAGCTTCTAACTTTTCAAAAAGTGAAGCTACTATATATTTCCTTTTTAACTATTTATTTTTCCCACAGAAAATACTGGTGTAAGTACAGACATTGTCTTACCATCCAGTGCAGAATGGCAGCATGACAGAATTTTCTCTGAGAACAAGTGTCATTAAGAACATGTACATACAACTGAACTGATATGATAAATGTCTACAAAACAATCACACCAAATCTTATAAAAGTTGAATAGTAGGATGAAAAAGAACCTCAGATAATAAGAAACCCAGGACTTCCCATTCCATCCTTGACAATTAAGAACACACATTTTATGTTCTTGAATAATCAATGTTCTACTGTATGTAAATTATATGAACAGTTTGAGTTTATGTTTGTCCTACATCTAAGTGTAATAAGCACACTACAAGAATGATGATAAGATGAAATATAATCAAATCACTCTATTCAATATAGACTTGGAAAATCATAAATACTTACAACAATTTGTCTTACCTCTATCCCAAAATTTGTTTCTATATGCAAACAAATGTCTAGATTTGCATTTAATCCTTGTAATATCCACAAGCATAAACTATGCCAAGGTTCTGTTCTGTCCTCTAGAGAAATTAACTCTGATATTTGCTTGTATTGAAACACATTATCTTCTGGCACTGTCTCTAATTTTTCTGGTGGTACATCCAAGATGCCTTTTGCTCCTGTAATTGACACATTTCACAAACTTATCTCTGAGTAATCAGCTAGATGTACCTTACAAATAAGTGAATAAAATATATGTTTATTAAAAAGGCATTCTCTCTCTCTCTCTCTGTCTCACTCGTGCACACACACACACACACATATTTATTCATACAAGCAAGCATACCCAACGCATAGCTGACTGCCATCTATAGCATCTCAGACCAGAATCCAGCTGTCATGTAGAACAGAAGCAGCAATCTGGAGAAAGTGGGGAAAGGCAAGGTATGCCAGGATATTCGTGGGCAGAGGGAAGAGTGTTGTCTGGTGGAGCATGCAGGGATTAAACTGCTAACAAGCACAACATTGGGAGGCTGTGTGGCAGGGACATGAGGATGGAATAGGGCAGGAGGAGGGAGGGGCGAGGGGGGGGGGGGGGGGGGGGTTGGCGGGGAAGCGAGGAGCAATAAAGGAAAGGGGAGGGCAAGGGAACAGATGGGCAGATGCATAGGCAGAGGCGGCACACAAAGAGGGTGATGGGACAAGAGTAGGGAGGAAGTGACAAGACAGAGGGGCAGAAACTGTTGGATGGAGGGTGGAGAGACAGTAGATTACTGTAGTTTGAGGCTGGGATAATTATCGAAGTGGAGAATGTGTTGTAAGGAAAACTCATTTCTGCAGTTCAGAAAAGCTGGTAGTGGAGCTGAGGATCAAAAAGACCAGGAATGTGAAGCAGCGATTGAAATCAAGCAATTTCTGTTCAGCTGCATGTTGTGCCACAGGGGTCTACTTTGCTCTTGGCCACAGTTCAGCCACAACTGTTCATATTGGTGGACAGCTGGTTGGTAGTCATACCAATGCAAAAGGCTGTGCAATGATTGCAGCAGAGCTGGTGTATGATATGGCTGCTTTCACAGGTGGTGTGGCTTCTGGTTGAGTAGGAGAAACCTGTGACAGGACTGGAATAGGAAGTGCTGGATGGGTGGAATGGGCAGCTCTTGCACCTGGGTCTTCCTCCCTGAGGTTAAGGGTTGGGACTGAGAGTGGCAAAGCAGTATACTAGACAGTTGATGGTGTTGGGTGGATGGCAGAACACCACTTTAGGGGGGGTAGGATGCCCTTATTTCAGAACATGGTGATAGGTAATCAAAGCACTGATGAAGCATGTGGTTCAGTTGTTCCTGTCTGGGGTGGTAATGGATGGCAAAGGTGGCACTCCTTTGTAGCTGCATCTTTGGGGGGATGGGAGGATTGGGGATATCTGTTTGCAGACTACATCTGAGGGGTAATGCCTGTCTGGGAAGGCCTTGGTGAGACCCTCAGTATACTGTGGAAGGCAAGGAAGTTCTAATCACTGCAAATATGATGTCCTCTACAGAGCACGCTGTGTTGGAGGCATTTTTTGCTGTGGAAGGGATGACAGCAGTTGCAATTGGTGGTTGGGGGATTTAATGTGGGCAGAGGTGTGGATAAAGCCATAAGAGAGAAGGAAGTCAATGTCCAGGAAGGTGGCATGTTGGGTTGAAGAGGACTGGATGAAATAGATGGGAAAGAAGGTGTTTAGGTTGTGAAGGAATGAGGATAAAGTGTATTGTCCATGAGTCCTGATTATGAAGATATCATCAGTGAACCAGAACCATACTAGGAATTTGGCACTTTGGGAGACTAGGAAGGTCTCCTCCTCTAGAGGGCCCATAAACAGGTTGGCATAGGAGGAAGCTATGTGGGTGCCCATGGCTGTGCCATGGATTTGTTTGTATATCTTCTCTTCAAAGGGGAAGTATTTGTGAGTTAGGAAAAAGTCAGTATGGTGTATGAGGAATGAGGTAGTATGTTTGGAGTCTGAAGGATGTTGGGGAAGGTTGCATTCAATAGGGATAAGACCATGGATGTGAGGAACATTAGTGTATAGGTAAGTCACATCAACAGTGATGAGTAGGGATCCAGGAGGTGAGATGGTGGAGAGTTGATGAAGGAACTGATGGGTATCATTGACATGGGAGGTTACATTATGGGCAACTGGTTGGAGGCATTGGTCAATAAGTGTCGGAATTCTTTCAGTGTAGGCCCAGTAGCAGTTACAATAGGACATCCAGGATTTATGATGATTTTTTTTTTTCAAATGCAATGTGTGATCTTTTATGTGACTGTATAATATTCAATCTGTAGGTCTTAATATTGGGGTTTTATGCCCAGTTCCAATAACCAGATTAATGTCAAAAGCATATGTTGTATTTTTGTTAAAAAAAGTTTTCTATATATGTATCATACTTTGTGTAAGCTTATGTATATTCTTCATGCTTTGTTTTTTGGGGCATTGAATTTTCCAGGTAGCTGTTTTCAATACCTATCTGGTCAATTCAATCAGGGGTTTATGTAGCAAAGCAAGCTGGGATCCATTCCCATGTTGTTTTGTTATTTGCCTCTTTAAATGACTTCTTTTTGCTTTCTTAGTTATCATTAGTGTTAGTTAGTGATATGCCATAACATATAGCTATCATTCTGTAATTTCAAGTATAAGACCAGGTCCAGATTTGCTAAATTATATTAGAATAATTTGGTAATTAATTTAAATGATTTCAAGTAACTAGTTTTGCTAAAGCTCATTTCAGTTAACTAACAGTAATTATTTCCTATTCCAGTCACATTGTTGACATGTAAACAGATGTAGCTATTATATTAATGGCAAATTTAGGAAAGTAACCCATAGAAATTCTTAACGTAATTTCCATGACATGGTAGGAACATCTGAAATTAATTGGCTTATGGGTAATTAACACTTTTATGTATGGTATTGATTATTAACCTGTTTTTGCAGTTTCATCATCAAGATGGCTTATTTCAATCAAAACTCTTGTTGTAACATAAAGTTCAGAACAAAATTAATTTTGGAATGGAGAGCAATGGTCAAGGGGAAAGCTGGGAGGATGTACTGGCAGAGGGTGACACACAAAGAGGGTGGGAGAATGAGAACAGGGAGGAGATGATATGACAGAAGGCAGTGGAAATTGTTGGGTGGAGAGTGTGGGTACAATAGGATAGTGAAGGTTGAGGGTGGGATAATTTCAAGAGTGGAGAATACGTTGTAAGGATAACTCCCATCTCTGCAGTTCAGAAAAGCTGGTGTTGGAAGGGAGAATCCAACTGGCTCAAGTTGTGAAGCAGCCATTGAAAAAAGCACATTATGTTCAGCTGTATGTTGTGCCACAGGGTGGCATACCGTGATCTCGGCCACTGTTTGATGGCAGCTGTTCATACTGGTGGACAGCTGGTTGGTAATTATACCAAATAAGAAGCTGTAGAGTGATTGCAGCAGAGGTGCCCGTGGCAAAGGACTGGGTTTGGGAGTGCCATAGGAATGGACTAGGATGTTGTGGAGGTTGGGGTGGTGACGGAACACCACTTTAGGAGGGGTGGGAAGGATTTTGGGGAGGATCTTGGGAAGGGTCTACCTTATTTCAGGGCATGATGATAGTCAGCCTGGCAAAGGATGTGGTTCAGTTGTTTGAATCTGGTGTGGCACTTGGTGGTGAAAGGGGCACTCCTATCATAATGCTTCTTTGGGGTTGTGAAAGGATTGGGGATGTGTGGGTAAATGGGACAGGAGATCTATTTGTGGTCTAGGTCTGGGGGATAGTGGCTGTTTGCAGAGGCCTTGGTAGGACCCTCAGGATAATCAGCAAGGCAGTTCTTCTCACTGCAGTTATGCCATAGTTCCCTCACGACCATCTAACACCTTCCTTTGCCCACTTTCATGTCATTCCCGTTTCACCTATAGCACTGCTGCAACAACAGACTCCTGGGCCATATTTCTGCACCAGTTCAGAAAAGTATCACTTTCCCTATTTAAACCCAGTCCCATGCCCTGTTTCTTAAATGCTGCCTAAATAATGGAATTTCTCAAAATGACCTAACCATAAAAATTCATTTCTTTGGATCCCAATCCTCCTTTCACAATGATTGTTGCCTTTTCAGATTCTGCCAGTCCCCATCCCACAAAAGCCTGGTACTGCAAAAATGCATCTCCATTGCACAGGCATCCCAGAACCACATCTGCTCCCTCTGCAAGATACTGCTACTGTGCAATACCTACTACATACAACACATATCTGAAATTGAAGCCCTTGCTATCCAGCACCTGGAGGAGCATTCCAGACACATCCTTCATAATTTATCCAACCTGCTGACATCTTACTGGCATTTCAGGGTACCACTATCCCACTCCTTCCCCAACCACAGCATTCCTCCTTGTTAACTCCTCACAGCACCCTGAGCCTGCCTCACTGACCTTTTTTTCCTTTCTGTATCCCCCAAAACTCCCTACCAACACTCCACCAAATCCAAAGCTGAAACATTCCCATACTATTATTGTTAGTCTTTGCAGCAAAACCTTCTGCTGTGTGGAAGATTCAGTCCTATCCAAATGTCTCACCTTTAGCTCTGCACATGACTTTAATTATTTTGGATTTGTGAAGGAAGAGATGAAGATACAGTAGAAAAATTTGGATTAGGAATAGGAAATGAGAGAGGTGAATGACTAATTAGTTTCTGTAAGGAAAATTCATTAGCAGTGGGGAACACATTATTTGAACACCACAAAAGGAGATGTTACACATGGATATCAAATTTTAATAGGGAAAGATATCAGTTGGACTACATCCTGATACAAAAAAGGTTTAGGAACTGTTAGAAGAATGCCAAAGCTTATCCAGGAGCAGATATAAATTCATACCACAACCTAGTAGTGGGAGAAATACAAGTGAATTTGAAAAAAGTCTGGAGAGGTAAAGCAAAAGAAAGACTAAACACAGAAAGACTCAAAGAGGTAGGAAAGGCATCAGATTTGGAAAACAGATTTATGGAAAAATGGGAAAGAGGTAGTGTTGATGAAAGTGTTAATGACAAATGGATAAAAATGAGGGAAGGACTCATGGACTCTGCCAAAGAAGTACTAGGAATTAGAGTATCCCAAAGTACCAGGAAAGAATGGATAACAGAAAACACATTGAAAAAGATGGAAGAGCGGAAAAAAGTGGAAAAGTGTAGAAACTGAAGAATGCAAAAAGAGGTACAGGAAACTGAATAATGAACTAAGAAGAGAAACTGAAGAAGCAAGGGAAAAATGGATGAAACAGAAATGCAACGAAATAGAGAAAATGGAGAAAGAGAGAAAGTATGAAATGATGTATAGACTGGCTAGTGAGATAATTTTTGAATGTAAAAGAAAGAGGAATAACATGGAAATAGAAAGAGCGGATGGTACTCTTGCAGAACAACTACAGAAGGTTTTGAACAGATGGCAAGAATACACTGAATGTCTGTACAAGGGGGATGAAATACAAAATGAAAATAAGGTTGAAGAGGAGCAATATGTGCTGGAAGATGAAAAGGGATTCACCATCTTGGAAGCAGAAGTAGAAAAGGTGCTGAAGGAGATGAAGAACAGGAAGGCATGTGGAATTGATGATTTGCCAGCAGAACTGTTGAAGAGTCTGGGAAACAAGGCAAGAAAAGAAATAGTCTATGTCTGTAACAAGATATATGACAAAGGGGAATGGCCTGAGGACTTCCTTGCAACAGTTATGATACCAATAGAGAAAAAAGAGAAACACTAAAAAATGTGAAGAGCATAGGACCATCAGTCTAATTTCGCATGCAGCTAAAGTCTTGCTGAGAGTGTTGAATAGAAGGTTATATGGAAAGCTGGATAGAGGGATTGCAGAGGAGCAGTTCGGATTTAGAAGAGGAAAAGGAACAAGAGATGCTATTGGCCTGCTAAGAACTATAGGGGAAAGATATATGGAAAAGGGTAGAGAAATCTTTGCTGTTTTTATAGATTTAGACAAGGCTTTTGACAGAGTTCAGTGGAACAAGCTGATAGATATTTTGAAGAGGAAAGGAGTAGACTGGAAAGAGAGATCACTGATACAGAATCTATATTTACACCAGAAAGTAAGGATAAAGATTGGAACTGAAATTTCAGAAGGAAGCAGCATTGGACGAAGTGTTAGACAAGGTTGTTGTCTTTCCCCACTGTTGTTTAATGCATACATTGAAGGGATTATTGCGAAAGGCCTAGGTGGGAAAAAAGGAATATGTAGTGTGTATAAGATTTGCTGATGACATGGTATAAGTGGCAGAAAGTGAGCGGACAGTGAATAACATGCTGAAAGATCTGAATGAAGCTTGTGTGGAATATGGGATGCAAATAAACACTGCAAAAACAAAGAGTATGGTCATCAGTACAAGATGCAGACTATCCAATATTAAAATAGGACAATCTACCTTTAGCCAAGTAAGAGCATTTAAATATCTTGGGAGCACAATAACTGAAGACTTGAGATGTCACCAGGAGGTGAAAACTCGAATTGCCATAGTGAAGGAGGCATTCAACAGAAAGAGTAGACTCTTATGTGGCAAATTAGATAAAGGACTAAGGAATAGGCTTGGCAAATGTTTTGTCTGGATTGTGTCACTATATGGGGCAGAAACATGGATGCTGAGATAAAAGGATGAAAAAAGGTTAGAAGCATTTGAGATGTGGATGTGGAGGAGAATGGAGAGAATAAGCTGGATGGAAAGAGTGAGTAATGAAAGAGTACTGGAAAGGGTGGGTGAGAGGAGATGTCTGCTGAAGGTTGTAAGAGAAAGGAAAAAGAACTAGTTGGGACATTCATTGAGAAGGGAGCACTTGCTAGCAGATGCTTTGGAAGGATTGATTTGTGGGAGAAGACTGGGAGGAAGAAGGAGATACAAGATGACATAAAGGGAAGAGGAAATTATGCAGACCTGAAGAGGATGGCAGAAGATGGGACAGCCTGGAGAACTACCATGTGAATATCTGCCTTTTAGCAGAACACAGATGATGATGATGATAATGATGATGTGAAAGACCCCTGCAATGGAAAAACTTCTTTGCCATCACTCTCCCCAATCAAAGCCAACCGAATCTCAATACTGAACACTATCTCCCCCAGTTCATACCACTATCTGATCATCATCTTTCCCCTCTCCCACCTAACCACCTTCTGGTCACCTTCCAGGAATTCCTTACCTCCAACTTGGCCTCACAATCATCCCCAACATCCTTTCATCAGAACATCAACCTTTCAGAAGAAGAAATGACAGCCATACATAACTTCAAAACAAATGTTGACCTAATCATCCTACCTGCATACAGATGTTCCACCACTGTCATGAACTGCAGTAACTACCTGGCAGGAGGTCTCTGGCAATTATCTGACTCCTCTACCTATAACATCTGCCACAGTGATCTTATCCAAGAAGTCCAACATAGCTTCCAACCCCTGTATAAAGCCTTAGGGCCTTCCTAGAACATCTCTCCCCTGTATCAATTTCCCGCCTCACATGTATGATAGCCCACACACCCACACGATCCTCAAAATCCACAAACTCAACTATCCTGGATGCCCCACTGTAACTAGTTATTGTGCCTCCACTAAAAGAATTTTGGCACTCATTGATCAATGTCTCCAACCAGTTGCCCATAATGAAACCTCCCATTTCAATGATACCAACCACTTCCTTCACTGACTCTCCAACATCCCCATCCCTATGTCTCCTGGATCCCTACTCGCCACTGTTAATGGCACCTCCCTACTCATCACCATCTGTCATGCCTATGGTCTTACCTCTATTGAACACTACCTTTCCCAATACCTTCATAATCTAAACACATCACCTCATTCCTTATACACCATACTAACTTTTTTCTAGCTCACAAATACTTCTTCTTTGAAGGGAAGATACACAATCAAATCCACGGCACAGCCATGGGCACATGCATAGCTTCATCCTATACCAACTTGTTTATGGGCCATCTAGTTTCCCAAAATGCCAAACCCTAATAGTATGGTTCTGATTCACTAATCATATCTTCATTATCGGGAATCCTGGCCAAGACACCTGATCCCCATTCCTTCACAAGCTCAACTCCTTCTCTCCTGTCCATTTCATCTAGACCTCTTCAACCCAGCATGTCACTTTCCTGGACATTGACCTCCTTCTCTCTGATGGCTCCATCCACAACTCTGTCCACATTAAGCCCCACAACCACCAATAGTACTTGCATATCAACAGCTGTCATCCCTTTCACACCTAAACATCCCTCCAAAACAGCCTGGCTACCTGGAGATTTCATATCTGCAGTAACAAGAGCTCTCTTGCGCAGAATGCTGACAGTTGCACCAAGCCCTTGACAGACAGACAGTATCCCCTAGACATAGTCTGCAAATAGATGTCCCATGCCATTTCTCCAGACACTTCCAATCCTTCCACCACCACTCACCATCCAACCCCTTGCCACTAGGATATTATCCCTGTGGAACACCTGGGTGCAAGATCTGTCCAGTCCTGGCACAGGCTTATCGTACCCCACAGAGTCCGAGCCATTGAAGCAGCCATGTCATACACAGTTAGTTCCTTTATGACCGAGGCTATTAAGAATAAAATCCACTAGTCTCCCCCTGACCCAGCACACAGCTGAAATTGTTTTAAAAGTGTTTTCAAACAGTCACTGCAGTCCGTTTTTGGAACTTCATTTAGTACTGCAGTACAATTTTCTTGTATGTCCTTCACTGCATTGTAACAGTGCCAGCTTCAATTTGGGGAACAGCACAAATTTGGCAGGGTTCAATTTTGGTGACTGTAGTGAGTGATCAGCACTGTGATCCAGTTGCTGGCCAGAAAATTGTGATTGATCTTCATTTTGTGAGGCGGGGCTTTGTTGAGGCAAAGTGATCAGGAACCTGCCTCTCAGTATTCTAGCTGAATTCAATGAATTCTCAACCTCAAACACAAAACGTAACACGAAACTTGATGTTGCCTCACTACTCCATCACCATTTTCTGATAAATGTCGGACACATACTGTTACATTTGCGACCAGGACACCTACTGCAGCAATGCTAGTGCTCTGACCTTCTCCAAGGCTGTTGAAACTTCATGAATTGTAATGCCACACCTCATCCAGAGATAGCATTGGAGTTAAGAATTTTACACAAGCAGTCTTAATGGGTCTGGGACACACTGTGTATACTAGTTCTGCTGCAATCATTGCACAGCTTTTTATATTGGCATGACTGCCAACCAGATGTCCACCAGTATGAACGGCCACCACTAAGCTGTGGCCAAGAGCAAAGTAGAACACCTTGAGCAGAACATGCAGCAGAATATAACATGCTTGGTTTCAATGGCTGTATCACTACCCAAGCCTCTGGACTCTCCCCTCCACCATCAGCTTTTCTGAACTGTGGACATGGGATTTATCCTTGCAACACATTCTGCGCTCCTGAAATTATCTCAGCCTCAACCTACAGAAACCTACTGTTCCTATACCTCCACCCAACAGTTTCTGCCCCCTCTGTCCTATCACTTCCTCTCATTTCTTCTTCCCTCAATGTCTTTCTGTGCTATTCTCTGTCAACACACCCTCCTATCTTTCCCACTGCCAACCCTCTCCTTTTTCACTCACCACTTCCTCCCCCCCCCCCCCCCCTCCTTTCTCACTTCACTGCCCCACATCCTCCTAAAACTGCACCTGTTGGTAATCGAGTCCCTGCACTCCCTGCAAGAAAGTGCTTCCCTCTCCCCATCCCTCCCCTCTGCCGTACCCCGCTATCCATCCCTTCTCCTTGTCATCCCCTTCAGATTGCTATTTCCGTTCCATGTGACAGATGTATACCGGTCCAAGCTGCTGTATATGCCAGTTATTTGTGTGTGAGGTGTGTCTGCTTGTGTGAATGAATGTGTATGTGTTTAATTTTCCAAAGAAGGCTTTGGGTCCTGCAACCTTAATGTGTAACTGTCCTTTTGGTGTGCCTGTCTGCAACTCAACAGGTCATCTTCACAATGAGCAGCACTCTATCTTTTCCTTATATTGTTTCCATTGCTTGATTCTACCTACATTTCAATTATTTTTCAATCTGCTGTTTCAGTTTTTCTTCATTGACACCATGACAACCTTGAAGAAAAAAATGGATACATGGATACAGGAATCTTCACTGTTCATACATAATGCCCTGGAGCAGTCAGTATTCTCCTCACAATAGCTATAACCTCAGTGCTTGCTCAGTCACATGAATACCCTGAGACACAGGTCTACAAAGCTCTCTAGATGGAAACTTGCTGCCCCCCTTTTATGTTTCTGTAAATTATTTACTGGTCTTTTTTTTCCAGGGAAGAGTGAAAGATGCTCACCCAGCACGTTGATGAGATTGGCGTAAATGAAATTTGGTTTTTATTAAGCTGGTAGATGTAGTGTTGCCACATGACATCATTATAGAAGCCAAATAGCTGTGCCACATTACTGTTGACTGCCATGGGGCCACATGCAGATTTCACCAGGAGCATCCTCTTACAAGGCCATGCCTACCAAATGAAATGAGCTTATGGCATCGTTGGCCGGGAGGCCCCATCCGGGGAAGTTCGGCCGCCAAGTGCAAGTCTTATTTTAGTCGACGCCACATTGGGCGACTTGTGTGCCGGTGATGAGAATGAAATGATGATGAGTACAACACAACACCCAGTCCCCGAGAGGAGAAAACCTCCAACCCAGCCGGGAATCAAACCCAGGCCCGCTTGCATGGGAGGTGAGCACATTACCACCCAGCTAAGCAGGAGGACCATGCCTAACAGAATCCTGCTTATAAGCTGGCCTATATCCAATCTGAGTCAGTTATAATTCAGAAGCAGTGTTTATGCAGTGGAAATGCTTGCTGATCTGTCTATTCATTTGGTTACCACTATGGATTTGATTTAGGCTGTTGACTCTTCAGACTGTTAGTAACTGGCTGTGCTCTGACACAGCAAAAATTGTACTTGGGTTGGATTGCTTACTTGATGACACCTTGCACACTACTCTGGTGTGTGTTCTGCAACTTATCTCAGGCAGTTGAACTAACAGGGGTGATTCTCCATTGGTTTTGAATGTAGATGACCTCTTCAAAAGTGGTGACAACTTGGGCCCTGTGATGCATGCAGGTCAGAATTTGAACACTTGTCATTGGGCAAGAATGGGGGTTTACAACCAGGGAGCAACTACAACAACTGCTAATGCAAACTGCATGGGGTTTTCAAGAGTTAAAGGCAGCAACATTACCAGCAGTGCAAGTGTTAAAAAATGGAATTGGTACATCTTGCATGCCATCCACATCCATCACTTTTCCACCCTTTTACCAACAAAGTGAATAGTGTGACACTTACCACTAACCAATGCAGTTACATTTTACAGATTGTGGTGTTTTAGACATGGAAAGACCAAAGATCACATTTTCATAAGAAAATACTGAACTATGTCATACTATACAGGAACTACAGCCACTAATGAATCCAGCAGAACTTGATTGCCTGGAATATTGTCTTTACTACTTAGAATATTTCTTGACAAAGAAATACACTACTGCAGACAGGATAGAATTTTTGCAGTGAAAGATATGCCCAATCCATCTAATGTAGACTGGTCTGTTGATCAATATTGATTAAATAAGAATTGCAATTTTCAATGTTTGTGTGGGCAGAATTATGCTGACTCTCTAATAGAGGATATTATAGCAAGTCTTCTACATCTACATCTACATCTATACTCTAAAAACCACTGTGAGGTGCATGGCAGAGGGATACATCCCATTGTACCAGATATTAGGGTTTCTTCCTGTTCCATTCACATATGAGGCATGGGAAGAATGATTGTTTGAATGCCTCTGTGCATGCATTAATTATTCTAATTTTACCGTCATGACCTGTGTGTGAGTGATATGTAGGGTGTTGTAGTATATTCCTAGAGTAATCATTTAAAGCTGGTTCTTGAAACTTTGTTAATAGACTTTCTCAAGATAATTTACATCTGTCTTCAAGAGTCTGCCATTTCCATTTCTTCAGTATCTCTGTGTCACCATCCCATGGATTAAACAAACCTGTGACCATTTGTGCTGCTCTTCTGTGTATGAATTCAATATCACCTGTTAGTCCTATGTGGTATGGGTCCCACACACCTGAGCAATATTCTACATGATTTGTAACCAAGATCATTTGTAGACTGACTGCTTTTTCCCAGTATTCTAGCAATAATTCGAAGTCTACCACCTGCTTTACCCACAATTGAACCTATGTCATCACTCCGTTTGATATCCTTATAAAGTTTTACACCAAGGTATGTGTATTAGTTGGCTGGTTCCAACAGTGACTCATTGAGATTAGAGTTATAGGATACTACATTTCTCCATTTTGCGAAGTGTACAATTTTTTCTGAAGACAGGCATAGTGAAGCAGCTTTTCTAAAGGAGTAAAGCTCCCACAAATCCTGGTCCTCCAAGTTGGGGATTGGGGAAGTGGCTAACAACCCCTTCCTTTAAAAAAATTCTTGTTCAGAAACCTCAGAGTAAAGAAGCCAGACAGATTTATGGATGACGACATGGCACTGTTAAAGGCAAATGAAAATGAAAAAATGATGTGTTTATTGGAACCTGGAATGTACAATCATTGTACAGTGTGGGGGCCCTGAGGTCACTGCTAGATCAACTCAATAAAACCAAAGCAGGCATAATTGCCCTACAGGAAATACGATGGACTGGACACGGAGTGCTTGACATGGAAAGCTGGATAATTTTCTACCATGGTTCAGAGAGACACCATGAATTTGGTACAGGGTTCATGGTAAGACAAAAATTTTAACACCTAGTGAGTGGATTCACTGGAATAACATCTAGGATCACATATGAGACTGAGTACTCGAATCTCAAACTACTCATTTATCAATATACATGCACCCACAGAAGTATCAGATGACCAGGATAAAGACACCCTCTTTGAGAACCTCGAGAGAACTTATGGCAGATGCCCTGTGTATGACACTAAAATAATTATTGGAGACCTCAATGCACAGATTGGTAAAGAAGAACATTACCTCCCAGCAACAGGAAAGCACAGCCTCTGCGAATACATAAATGACAATGGCCACAGAGTCATTCAGTTTGCACTGTCACATAACATGGCTATAGGTAGCACTAAGTTCCCACACAAAAGGGTTCATAAAGCAACATGGTGTAGCCCTGATCAGCATACCTTCAACCAAATTCATCATGTAATTATTGATGGCAGGCATTCCTCAAACTTACTAGATGTACGAACTTACAGAGGAGTTAATGTAAATTCAGACCACTACCTCGTAATTGCGAAATCAAGAGCTTGAATATCCAAAGCAAGACAAGTCAAAGGAACACCTCAAAGTAAGTACATGGTATCGAATTTAAAAAATGAAGACATCTCTAAAATGTACTTGGAGCAGGTTGCTGAGAATCTTGCATTATACTCCGGTACCTGGATCAGGAAAGGAACTCTTGCAGGGATGCAGTCATTAAAGCAGCAGAAGAAGTGCTAGGGAAAGAAGGAAAACAATCAAGGAATTCCTGGTTTGCTGAAGAATGTACGAGAATAAGTCAGGAGAAAAATCTGGCATACAGGAAAATGCTTGAGAAATCATGTACTCACTTAGTGGTAAGAAATTATCAAGATAAAAGGAAAGAAGAGAAGAAACTGCATCAGAGAAAGAAAAGGGACTGGAAAAGAAAGCAGATTGAAGAACTGGAGACAACTGGAAAAACAAATGATGTTAGAAAATTTTATCAGAAAATTAATAGTGAAAGAGGAGCATTTAAGCCGCACATCAACCTGTGTAAAAGTAAAAATGGGGCACAACTAACCAATGGTAAAGACGTATTGGAATGTTGGGTAGAGTATTTCAGTGAATTGTTGGATGCTTCAGAGTCCATTAATGAAGATATCCCAGTCACTCCAGAAGTTGATGCCATAGTCCTTCCCCCTTCCCAAGGAGAAGTGAGCAAAGTAATTGCCCAATTGAAGAACAATAAAGCAGAAGGGACTGACAATATAACATGTGAAATATTGAAAGCTGGAGGAATTGAGCTAAATCATAGGACCTATAAGATTGTGTGACTCATCTGGGAAAAGGAAGAATTACCAGAAGAATGGACTGTAGGAATATTGTGTCTGGTGCATAAGAAAGGAGACCTACTTGAATGCAGCAACTACAGAGGCATAACACTTTTAAATATTATATATAAAGTACTATCAAATATCCTGTTTAGTAGGCTTTTGCTGATAGCAGAAGATATTACGGGAAGCTATAAATGTGGGTTCAGACCAGGAAAGTCAACTATAAAACAGGTATTTACTCTCTCACAAATAGCAGAAAAGACCAATGAATTCAATTTTGGTGCGCACCATCATTTCATTGACTTTAAATCTGCATATGACACAATAAACTGGGCTAAAATTTCTGAAGCAATGCAAGAATTTCGAGTGACTGAAAAATTGGTGCGTTTAATAGAGGTCACCCTAAAGTATCCTCAGTGTACTGTGCAAGTGCAGTCAAGGCTATCAACTCAGTTTCCCATTCGAACTGGACTAAGGCAAAGAGATGGGCTTTCCTGCCAACTTTTCAACCAGGCACCTGAAAAAGTGGTATGCAAATTGGGTATTCAGACAAGAGGAACTATCTACTATAATTCTGTACAATTGCTGGGATATGCAGATGACTTGGATTTAATGAGCAGAACATTTAGAGATCTACAAAGTGCATTTTCAGCAACTGAGTGCAGAGAAGATGGATCCGAGAATTAATGAAGGAAAGATGAAGTATATGTGTAATGGCACTAACCAACCCTTACAGCCCACAATAACCCTTGATGGAATGACATTTGAGTGAGTGGAATGTTTCACCTATCTGGGCTCGAAGGTAGAAGCAAATGTCACCGTCTTTACTGAAATTATGACTCACATAAGTGCTTCTAACCAATGCTACTTTGGGATGTTGCGACATTTTAAATCCAAGCTTATATCACGAGCAACCAAGTGCTGACTTTACAAATTATTTAAAGCTGGTTCTTGAAACTTTGTTAATAGACTTTCTCAAGATAGTTTATATCTGCCTTCGAGAATCTGCCATTTCAATTCTTTCAGTATCTCTGTGTCACCCTCCCATGGATTAAACAAACCTGTGACCATTTGTGCTGCTCTTCTCTGTATGAATTCAATATCACCTGTTAGCCCTATGTGGTGTGGGTCCCACGCACTTCAGCAATATTCCACATGATTTGTAACCAACCTCTTTTGTAGACTGACTGCTTTTTCCCAATATTCTACCAATAATCCAAAGTTTACCACCTGCTTTACCCACAATTGAACCTATGTCATCATTCCATTTGATACACCCAGGTATGCGTATGAGTTGGCTGGTTCCAACAGTGACTCATTGAGATCACAGTCATAGGATACTATATTCCTCCATTTTGCAAAGTGCACAATTTTACATTTCTGAACATTTAGAGCAAGTTGTCAATCTACACCATGTTGAAATCTTATCAAGATATGACCAAATATTTATGCAGCTTCTCTCAGGTAGTACTTCATTATAGATAACTGCATCATCTGCAAAAAAGCCTGATTTTCCTATTGATATTGTCTGCACTGTCATTAATATACAACATGAACAGCAATAGTCCAATGCACTTTCCTGTGGCACACTCAAAGTTACTTCTACATCTGACAATGACCCTCCATCCAAGATACCATGCTGTGTCCTACCTACCAAAAAGTTCTCAATCCAATCACAAATTTCAATTGATACCCCATATGATCATACTTTTGACAATAAGCATACATGTGGTACTGAATCAAATGCTTTTCGGTAATCAGAAACATTGAATATACCCGACTGCCTTGATCCAAAGCTTTCAGTATGACATACGGAAAAAGTGTGAGTAAGGTTTCACATGATTGTTGATGGCTGGCATTGAGGAGGTCCTTTTGTTCAAGATACCTCATTATGTTTGAGCTCAGGATATGTCATAAAGTTCTATAGCAAATTGACATCAAGGAATCTGTAAGAGAGTTTTGTGAATCACTTCTACTACCCTTCTTGTATACGGGTGTGACCTGTGCCTTTTTTCCAAGGACTGGGCACAACTTTTTGTTCAAGGGATCTACAGTACATTATAGTGAGAAGAGGGGATAACTCAGCCACAAATTTAGTATAGAATCTGACAGGGATTCTGTTGGGACCTGGAGCTTTGTTCAATTTTAAAGATTTCAGCTAATTCTCAATACCACTGACAAAACTTATTTCATTCATCTTTTCAGTGGTATGAGGGTTGAATTGGGGCAATTATCCTAGGTTTTCTTTTGTAAAGGAACATTTGAAAGCAGAGTTTTACCCCAAACTCAGATGGGAGAAACCACACACAGAGGAAATTGGAGCCTTCTCTGATGGACATAATGCAGATATCTGAAGGCCATAAAACTGTCCATGTAGCTCAGAATTTTTTTACAATGGAAAAAGACATTGCAGCAATCAATTCCCCAGCACTGGGTTTGCAGGATGTCATGTCAGCTCTTTCAGGGGCCTCACCTCCTCCATAGCCTGGATGACCACATCAGCAACCCCACCAGCAGTGATGGTCCCCACAGCCTGGATGTAAGCATTGTACCCTTCACCACATTTGCAGCATGTGGTCAGTTGGTGCACAACATGTCACATGCATGGCAAAAGTGGACACTTGCAAGAAACACATTTTAGCAGCTCCTCTGCAAATGTACCCTACCTGTGAATGTGAACCAAGTGAGTCTTAAATCTGCAAAAGTCAGACTTCTCATAATGTAGTCCAGAAAATGTGCTTAGATGCATTCATAGGCAAAAGCTCAGAAATTTACTCCTTGATCCTGACACTTCTGTGCTTGTGCTAAACCAAACCACTTATTTAAGTTTTAGGTTGCTGCACTTGCAGGCAACTAAGACCAACCTTTAGGCCTATGGACACTGTCAAGGACCCTTGTTAGAAAATCTTTAAGTTTTATGCACTTACAATAAATCACATGTCTAGTAAATATTCTTGAGGTAACTGACCCCAAAGTGGACAATGATTTTATGACAGAACCTTTCCATGCTTTTGGACTTACGGTTCTTGAAACAATATATTCCATGCAATATGAGGACCTTGTGTCACTCTCTGTGATAGGTACACTCAAATTTTCTTACCTGGGTTACAGAAAGAAACTGATTTTGAAACTCATTGCATTCTTCATGTAATACCTAGACCACAATTCTTCATGTCTCACATGGTGCCTCAGCTTGTAAAGTACACCCTCAAGACAGAACTAGACAGACTCACTCATGAAGATTTGCAAAACGCACAGCATGGGCTAGTCACATACAGCATTTTTAAAACATTATTGGTAATTTATGAAATGAATCCACTGGTTTTGCACCATCTGAACTTATGTTTGGTGAGAGACCAACTAACATTATTAGAGAAGAGGTGGATTTTCCAATGATAAAAGAAGTAGAAAAAGGTGAGAAAGCTACATTCGCCAAAGAAGTGATGAAGAAGAAGGCATTAGGAAGGAAGACCAGACACAACCAAAATGACTGGAGAATCCTTCCTGGTGAAGACAAAAGAAAAATCTAGCAGGATTAACGATGAAACTAAGAAATTTTTGCATGTATAATCAACATTATCTGAACTGCACATGATAATGCTTATGCCTATACTAAGTATTATAGAATTTTTGTCTTAAAGAATGTAACTGACTTAAAACTGTATGATCTGTAATATGTTTGAAAGGTGATTCACAACCATTTGAACTATTTCTCAGTTTGGTTAAATCATGCGTGAGTTATTTAAGCAGTAATCTCTGTCTGCACATTACCCTATTTCCACCTTTAAACTCTTGTGTTTTCAAATCTTGTCTGATGCAGTCCCCAAAAACCAGTCTTTCCTCCTCACCACGCGTGGTAAGTCTCCCCTGACCTGCATCTCTGGGTGACTTTCCCAAAATCTATCCCTTTTCATAGACTTCTCCCATCCTTCTTCTTCAGCCTTCTTCCTTCCCTTTCAACCCTTCTGCCTGAAGAAGGAACTACTGACTCCAAAAGCTTGCCAGTTACAACCATCTTTTATGTGTGTGTTAACTGGTATATGTGTGGATGGATATGTGTGTGTGTGTGTGTGTGTGTGCGAGTGTATACCCGTCCTTTTTTCCCCCCTAAGGTAAGTCTTTCCTCTCCCGGGATTGGAATGACTCCTTACCCTCTCCCTTAAAACCCACAACCCACATCCTTTCGTCTTTCCCTCTCCTTCCCTCTTTCCTGATGAGGCAACAGTTTGTTGCGAAAGCTTGAATTTTGTGTGTATGTTTGTGTGTCTGTCGACCTACCAGCACTTTCATTTGGTAAGTCACATCATCTTTGTTTTTAGATATATTTTTCCTACGTGGAATGTTTCCCTTTATTTTAACTGTGTAAAGATACATATGATTTTGTATAATGGAACACCTTGAAGAAATTAAACAATGGAAACTCCATTAGGAATATCAACAATATAGGAAACAACAGACAGCTATTTATCATAAAGAAGACATATTAAGTTGCAGACAGGCACAATTAAAAGACACATACACAAAGCATTTGGCCACTGCCATCATCAGCAAAAGAGAAACAAAGAAACACACACCATTCATACACAGAAGCAAGCTCACCTCACACGCACACATGATCAGCAATTCCGGCAGCTCAGGCCAGAATCTGGGCTGAGTTGCTGCATAAGGCAGTCATGAGTGTGTGAGATGTGGTTGATTGAGTGTTTGAATGGTGTGTGTTTCTCTTTTTCTCTTTTGCTGACAAAAGTTGTTGCTGAAAGCTTTGCATACATGTCTTAATTATGCCTGATGCAGCTTAATGCTTCTTCTTTATGGTAAGTAGAGATCTATATTTTCCTACAGTGTTGAACACCCTGGTGAGTTAGGCAACAATAGTGGATATGAAAATTGAATAGAAGACTAATATTTTGATGAAGTACTAATAATGTTCTGCTGCATATCCAATTTTCTTGCAGTTAGTAGTTGCTACTGAAGTTTTCAATACGAATGATGATCAGTAAAAATGAATAAGACTTTTGTTAATTGAGTAACTAATTACAATGTGTAAACAGTAATTTGAATCTGCAGAGTGGATTTGCCATTAACAAAATAGAAGTTATGAGAAGTATTAAGTAGTATTTTGCAAATTTGACTGACATTTTGACTTTTGAGTTCACTTACATGGAATGGTGATCCACGTTCATGTACAGGAGGACATGAAACAGATCCAATTCCAATTACATTATTTGAAGTAAACCATTGTGACAATTTGACAAATATGCAGCAATGGAAAGTCCAGATAGGAATATCAACAATTACACAATGAGACAATGAGTTGCAGAGAAGCGCAACAAAAAGGTTATTACACACTTAACTTTTGGCCAAAGGCTTCTTCAGAAAATAAAATATAACACCCATATGCATGTTCACATGAGATGGCACAGCTCAGGCACACATGACAGCTATCTCTGGCCACTTTAGCTGGACTGAATTTACTGTGTTGAACAAAAGGAGCAATCAGGGGCAGGGCAGGGATAGCAGGGTACTGGTGGGGGTGGGAGATGGGGGAGGGGAGAAGGCCGCTGTCGGGCAGTGATTGCTGTAGAAGGTGGCAGGGCAAGGCTCGGCCAATGTTGGGTAGCGTGAGGAAGGAGGGGTGGGGAATGGGGACCAGAAAAGAAGAGGACCAGAGAGGGTAAAAGACTGGTGGCGGCATTGGTAGAGAACAAGCACAATGAGGGTGAAAGAACATGAACTGGGAGAGAGTTATAGGACAGAAATGTTGTGTGGAGGGCGTGGAGCAGTAGGTTATCATAGGTTGATGCTGGGATAATTTCAAGAGCAGAGAATACATTGTAAGGATAACTCCCATCTGATAGTTCAGAAAAAGCTGGTGGTGGAGGCGAGGTTCCTGATAGCTTGGGATGTGAAACAGCCATTAAAATCAAACACGTTATGTTCAGTTGCATAATGTGCCACAGGGTGGTCCACTTTGCTCTTTGCCACAGTTTGGAAGAGGTAATTCATCCTGGTGGACTGCCAGCTGGTAGTCATACCAATATAAAAAGCTATGCAATTATTGCAACAGAGCTGCTATACAACATGGCTGCTTTCACAGGTGGCCTACCTCTGAAGGGGTAGGATAAGCCTGTGACAGGATGGTAATAGGAAGTGCTGGATGGTTGGATTGGGTAAATCTTGCTCCTGGGTCTTCCTTAAGAATATGACACTTGTGGCAAGGGGTTGGGATTGCGAGTGGCATAGGGATGGATTAAGATGTTGCAGAGGTTGGGTGGGCAGTGGAGTACCAGTTTAGGAGAAGTGGGAAAGATCTTAGGTAGGATGTCCCTTATTTCAGAGCATGCTAAGGGATAATTAAAGCATTCATGAAGGATGTATTTCAGCTGTTCTAGGCCAGGGTGGTACTCGGTGATGAATGTGGTGGTCCTTTGTAGCTGGTTCTTGGTGTGGTGGGAGGATTTGGGATGAGTGGGGAAATGGCATGGGAGACTTGTTTGCGGTCTAGGTTTGCCTGACCATGAGGCCCTTAGTGAGACCTTCAGCATACTGGGAAAGGGAGGTCCTGTCACTGCAGGTATGCTGTACCCTGGTGGCCACACAGTGTGGAAGGGATATTTTGGTTTGGGAGGGATGTTTTGGTGTGGAAGGGATGGTGGCTGTCAAAATGCAGGTACTGCTGGAGGTTGGTGGAGTTAATGTGAACTTGTTGGAAGCCATTTAAAGTCAATCTGCAGTGAGTTTGAAAGAAGCAAGACATATGTCAACAAATATGAGAAAATGTACCACAGATGAGAATAAATTAGAAGTAACAAAATGTACTGCATTTTATCTAAAGTTCATGTCTGTGAATTTTATTGACTGTTCAAATGATTAACTGGACAGTGAAGGTGTAATTATTATTATGGACTGCGTTAAATTTCAATAATATTTAGTTGTGACAATAGGGTCATGGTGTGGGTTCCTGTAGTCATGTCCTAGTTCATGAACCACGGGCAACATATGAGTGGCCAAGTAAGTGGTCCCGACAGTCGGGATACCAGTTACTTTGGAATAAGGCTGGGCATCTCGGACATATTCTGAGTCGGGGTCACCTTTGTGCTCATACAGCAAAGACTACCAAATCCACTGGTTAGTCCCTCAGCCGTTAGGGGTAAAACCCAATGGGACTCGGGGCAAGTAAGGCTAGCAACCTGCTTCCCTGGTACTTTAAATATGATGCTGGCAACAATCAGAGCAAAATGCCTCGGACCTTTGGAGGTGATGGAGTCCCACCTCTAACTGACAAACCAGGGACTCCTAAGATACGACTTGGCAAACAAATGGTAATGAGATGGGGAGCTATTAATATCAATGGGGGCTACTCTGGGAAGAAGGTAGAGCTGGCAGAGGCTGCAAGTAAGATGGGGCTGGACGTTTTAGCTGTTAGTGACATTCGGGTAAGGGGTGAGAAAGAAGAGGAAGTGGGAGAATATAAGGTCTACCTGTCAGGAGTCAAAGCAGGAATAGCACAATGGGGTGTAGGGCTTTACATTAGGAAAGAAATGGAACCCAGCGTAGTTGCAATAAGGTATGTAAACGAACGACTGATGTGGATAGATTTGACAGTGTCTAGCAAGAAAATTAGGATTGTGTCAGTATATTCGCATTGTGAAGGGCCAGATCAAGATAAGATGGATAGTTTTTATGAGGCACTCAGTGATGTAGTTGTTAGAGTAAAGGACAAGGACAGTGTTCTGCTCATGGGTGATTTTAATGCCAGGATTGGAAATCGAACAGAAGGGTATGAAAAGGTTATGGGTAAATTTGGAGAGGATATGGAGGCCAACAGGAACGGGAAACAACTCTTGGATTTCTGTGCCAGTATGGGCTTAGTAATCACAAACTCCTTTTTTAAACATAAGAACATTCACCGGTATACTTGGGAAGGCAGGGGAACCAGATCTGTCATTGACTATATAATAACAGATCAGGAATTCAGGAAGGCTGTGAGGGACACATGTGTATTCAGGGGAGTCTTTGATGACACTGATCATTATTTAATCTGCAGTGAAATTGGGATTGTGAGGCCGAAAGTGCAGGAGGTCAGGTCCATATGTAGGAGGATAAGAGTGGAGAAACTTCAGGATAAGGAAATCAGGCACAAGTACATAACAGCGATCTCAGAAAGGTACCAGTTAGTTGAATGTAGTCAATTACAGTCATTGGAAAAGGAATGGACAAGGTACAGGGACACAGTACTAGAAGTGGCTAAAGAATGTCTTGGAACAGTAGTGTGTAAAAGTAGGATGAAGCAAACAGCTTGGTGGAATGATACAGTCAAGGCAGCCTGTAAAAGGAAAAAGAAGGCGTATCAAAAATGGCTACATACCAGAACCCAGGTAGACAGAGAAAGTTATGTTGAAGAAAGAAACAAAGCCAAACAGATAATTGCAGCATCCAAGAAGAAATCGTGGGAAGACTTTGGAAACAGGCTGGAGACTATGGGTCAAGCTGCTGGAAAACCATTCTGGAGTGTAATTAGCAGTCTTCGAAAGGGAGGTAAGAAGGAAATGACAAGTATTTTGGACAGGTCAGGAAAACTGCTGGTGAATCCTGTGGATGCCTTGGGCAGATGGAGGGAATATTTTGAAGAGTTGCTCAATGTAGGTGAAAATGCGATCAGTAATGTTTCAGATTTCGAGGTAGAATGGGATAGGAATGATGATAGAAATAGGATCACATTTGAGGAAGTGTAGAAAATGGTCAATAGATTGCAGTGCAATAAAGCGGCTTGGGTGGATGAAATTAAGTCGGAACTCATCAAATACAGTGGAATGTCAGGTCTTAAATGGCTACACAGGATAATTGAAATGGCCT
Source organism: Schistocerca serialis cubense (assembly GCF_023864345.2). Taxonomy (NCBI): domain Eukaryota; kingdom Metazoa; phylum Arthropoda; class Insecta; order Orthoptera; family Acrididae; genus Schistocerca; species Schistocerca serialis. Next base: position 563,605,059 of record NC_064644.1, read on the forward strand.
GGGAGTCGGGACAGGTTCCATCAGACTGGACAAAAGCAGTAATCACACCAATCTTTAAACATGGAAACAGAAAAGATGGTAACAACTACAGAGGTATCTCTTTAATCAGCGTTGTGGGTCAAATCTTCTCAGGTATTGTTGAAAGGAAAGTGCGAGTATTAGTTGAGGACCAATTGGATGAAAATCAGTGTGGGTTTAGGCCTCTTAGAGGTTGTCAGGACCAGATCTTTAGCTTACGGCAAATAATGGAGAAGTGTTATGAGTGGAACAGGGAATTGTATCTATGCTTTATAGATCTAGAAAAGGCATGTGACCGGGTTCCTAGGAGGAAGTTATTGTCTGTTCTACAAGATTATGGAATAGGAGGCAAACTTTTGCAAGCAATTAAAGGTCTTTACATGGATAGTCAGGCAGCAGTTAGAGTTGACGGTAAATTGAGTTCATGGCTCAGAGTAGTTTCAGGGGTAAGACAAGGCTGCAACCTGTCTCCACTGTTGTTCATATTATTTATGGATCATATGTTGAAAACAATAGACTGGCTGGGTGAGATTAAGATATGTGAACACAAAATAAGCAGTCTTGCATATGCGGATGACTTAGTTGTGATGGCAGATTCCATTGAAAGTTTGCAAAGTAATATTTCAGAGCTAGATCAGAAATGTAAGGACTATGGTATGAAGATTAGCATCTCCAAAACGAAAGTAATGTCAGTGGGAAAGAAATATAAATGGATTGAGTGCCAAATAGGAGGAACAAAGTTAGAACAGGTGGACGGTTTCAAGTACTTAGGATGCATATTCTCACAGGATGGCAACATAGTGAAAGAACTGGAAGTAAGGTGTAGCAATAACGCAGTGAGCGCTCAGCTACGATCTACTCTCTTCTGCAAGAAGGAAGTCAGTACCAAGACTAAGTTATCTGTGCACCGTTCAATCTTTTGACCAACTTTGTTGTACGGGAGCGAAAGCTGGGTGGATTCAGGTTACCTTATCAACAAGGTTGAGGTTACGGATATGAAAGTAGCTAGGATGATTGCAGGTACTAGTAGATGGGAACAATGGCAGGAGGGTGTCCACAATGAGGAAATCAAAGAAAAACTGGGAATGAACTCTATAGATGTAGCAGTCAGGGCGAACAGGCTTAGATGGTGGGGTCATGTTGCACACATGGGAGAAGCAAGGTTACCCAAGAGACTCATGGGTTCAGCAATAGAGGGTAGGAGTAGTCGAGGTAGACAAGGGAGAAGATACGTGGATTCGGTTAAGAATTATTTTGAAGTAATAGGCTTAACATCGGAAGAGGCACCAATGTTAGCACTGAATAGGGGATCATGGAGGAACTGTATAAGGGGGGCTATGCTCCAGACTGAACGCTGAAACGCATAATCAGTCTTAAATGATGATGATGATGATGATGATGATGATGAATAGGGTCAAGCTGTGACCTGTGACATTTCCGAATGATAATTACTGTGCACATTGTTTTCATTTTCATATGACTGTTAGATTTCAAGAACAATGATTTAGGAACTGTGTTACTTATCTGTTTGCCACACATTAACTTCTGTGAATAGTTTCTTCAGTGTTAGGATACAACACTCTAACGATATCACAGGACAGCAATGCAATATGCAACTGTTTGTTTATCTGCATTGCAATTATAATACATGAGATTTGATCTGCCCATAAACTGTATTTCAGTCGGAACCAAAGTACAAGTAAAGTGTCTGAACTACAAACCTGATGTGGACTGCATTATTAATAGCCAGATATGATGGAGGTGCAGCTACCGAAGGCATACTTGTACAAATAACAGCAAGTTTACATACTGTGTGCTGCACTTATCTATTTTTCACTATTTTATCCACTGTCGATAAGTGAAGTTACAGGCTAATGTGAATGCGCTGTTCTGACAGCCCCATGCCCATGGGGACCGACCTAGTTTTTGACCAGCATGAACTGGTGTGTTTTAAACTTCATGCAGATCTGGATTCAGCTGTTCAGCTTTCCCCTTGACATAATTTAACTTCACATACACCATCTATCAGGACCCTATGTTATACAACCTCACTTATTTTGTGTAAAATGGAAGGCTGATCAAACCTGCTGGTCTTGATTTTCTCAGCTACTGGCCACATTGAAATCAACTGCACCTAAATCAAGGGGTTCTGTTGTGGATCTCAGATGAGATGCACCACAATATACTTATCCCTCTATCTCTTTCATCATGAGAGCTGCAACATCTGCACACTGCCTGTTAGGGCATGTACCAGACGAAAAGCATGGTGTGACAACCTGTGTTCTGACCCAGTACTGATTCTGACATCACTGACCTTCTCTGTCAATAATTTTTCTGTCAGGCCCATGACGCTGGTCCTCCCCAATGGTTCTCTCCTAGGCCTCATCCTGTGGAGCTGTGGGAGTGTATCCAGCTAGATTTCACTGGCTGGTTTTTGGGTTTCATATAGTCGGTTGTGGTTGATTCATTTTTTCACTTCACCTTTGTGTTCAGCATGTGCCAGGTCACTTCAGCTCCATGATAACAGCTTTGGAAAAAATTCCACACAGTTTTGTGCCCATAATGGTATCAACACCTTTGTAAAATGCTACTTTGTCCAGTCTCCAACAGTCATGTGGAATGCCTTTTCAGCACTTTCAAGACTTAACTATGCAAGGAGATGATTCCAACATAGCACCTAATGCCACCTGTAATATTTTGGTAACTCACAGAGCCAGATCAATTAAAGGTTGCAGCCTGGTGAAGTGACTTCAAGGCTGCCCTCATTATGTACTCTTGGGGAGTCTCATCATTGGGACCTCTCCTTTCCTGATCCACAGAATGACCTCCATCCTTCATGTACATTATGGTCTCCACCCAAGGCCTGCTGCACCACTGTCAAAATAAACTTTGGCTCCAATATCCTGATCAACAGCCAACTGCTTCTCCACCACCATTGTAGCTTCCAGTGCCACAGTGGCTCATGTATCTTCCATTGAGCTTCATCCTCTTCTGGCCTTCTGGAGTGCCATCCACCGACACCAGTCTGCTGCCTCTCCCAGGGGTGGCTCCAGTGGATCATGTTCAACCATCTTTTTCTCCCTGACTTGTCACTGCTGGTTGGGTGGGGAGGTAGGAGTGCCACATCACAATGGAAACTGAGTAGCTTGCAAACACTGATGTCAGCCAGCATGGCACTGATATCCAGGTGGCAACTACCACTAGGAGCACCCTCTGATGAGGTCACACCTACTAGACTCCTCCATATTAGCTGGCCCAGGGCTGGATTGAACCTGTTGTAATTTGATTGCAGTGTGGATTGAAGTTCACACTGATCAGCTATTGTTTTGGCTCTGACTATGGACTTGGTTTGTAGGTGTATACTCTCTGGACTCTGTCGGTAACTGGCTGCACTCTGATACTGAATGAGCTGGTCTTGATTTGACTGCTTTATTGAGGATGGCTTGCACTTCTCTGGGAAGCTTTCTGCAATATATCTCACTTAGCCAAATAAACCAGTGTGGGTTGCGTTAGTTGTCTATAGTGTAGATTGCATATGAGGACCCCAGAGGTCAAGGGGTCCAAGTGACATTTTTGACAAAAATTGGTTAAGTACAGGAATGGGACGTGATAATACTAATCTGTTTGGTGGTAAAGGAATCCTAGTGATTTTATCGACAGTACCTGTCATTTAGCATGAAGCCCCTTGGCTACTTGGTGGGTTGTAGTTAAACAGTGGTGCACCAGAAGTCCAATATCACTAGGATGCCTTTACCACCAAACAGTGCAATAGATTCTGTTTGTAGAAGCAGACATTAGCGATAGTGACAATGTGTGTCACCACATTATCTTTCATACAAGACTAGCTGACACGTGACCATTTCATGCTGTGCTTAGTCACATTTGGGCATTTCATACAAAGTAATTGTAAATACATCATTTGTATACAATGAATTGGTATGAGAAAGATGTTCAGCCTAAGCTGCAAATGATCAACATATTTATAACTGGGTAACAATTTACTTATTTAATAGTAGAAGTATGGAAACTTTAGGCCTCTCATCTGTGTAGCAACAAACAATGAAATTGTGTATGAATTTGTTTTAAAAAAGTAGTTGTTTCCAGATCTTATGCCCAAGGCTGATAACAGAAACAGTCATGGTGATACCAATAATGACAATAACAGTTATATTAGTAGTAGCAGTGATGCACCACTGTTTGGAGATGGTCATGATTCTGACACAGACAATGATTGGAATTCTTGTGGTGACAATGATGAAACCAGTGAGGCTTCTTCAGGTTGGTTGGTTGGTTTAAAGATTGAAGGGACCAAACTACAAAGATCATCGGTCCCACTTCTTCAGGTACATTACCTTTGTAAGTTAGATATTCCTAAAGCTACATATCTAACACATTTATTTTTGTGTTTACATTTCAATACAATTTAAGATACCACAACATTGTTAGCTGACGTTATAAAAACCCTGATTATTATACATTATTTTTAGATGACACAGAAGAAGAAGCAGAACGAAGACCTGGTCAAATTGAGGACTTGCCGGCCAATGGTATTGCCCCTGAACCTCAGCCCAGGAACAAAGGGAAAGAAGGGAGCACACCAGGAAATCTCAGAAGAGGAAGAAATTGAGGAACATAGGACAGGCTTATGTTGATCGTTATATGACGCTGCATGGGGCTAGAAAGTTACATGAATACGATCACCTATGTAAGTACAAATGTAATGAAACTATTCCCCATGAGCAGAAGGAAGTAATATTTAGAGTTATTGGAAACTAAGTAGCTGGGAACTTCAGACATCGTTCTTGAATGGTACCATAGACATACAGCCTGTGTTGAGGAAGAAAACCAGTTGTTGTGCACAAAGACACATCATGTATTGATAAACTAAATGGTTTTAGAGTGTTCAAACCCTTTTTTGTAAAAACGCTTGACATATCTAACAAAAGGATAAGAAATGTTATCATTAACAAAAAATCAAACCCATCTGGCATTTCACCATGTGACAAACAGGGAAGGAAGGAGCCCTCAAATAAAATTCCAGCAAACAGAATTGCAATAATCAAGGAGCATATAGGAAGATTCCTGATGTACTCAAGCCATTACAGTAGAGCAAGAGCTCCAAACCAAAAATTCTTACAAAGACAAAAAAGTGAAACCTGAAAATGAAAGTTTGTACAGACATATATTCAGGACAGAATTTAACCTAAGCTTTTACAGGCCTCATACTGATACCTTTGTAATTAGTGACAGGTTGCAAATGAAAAGTGTACATGGTACGCCTGATGGAAAAAAGGCAGCTGGAGTTTAAAAAGAATTTCATCTCAGGAAGACAGAAGCAGGAAAAGAAGCCAAAAGCAAATGCAAGGAATTAAAGGACGACAACCACGTTGAAATATGCTTTGATCTTCAAAAGACGTTGCCAACACCACATGTGACAAATCGACAGCCTACTATATACGACAGTTGTGGACATACAACTTCAATATTCACAACTTAACCAGTGGTACTGCCCATATGTTTATGTGGCATGAAGGATAGGCAAGTAGGGGTTTCCAGGAGATAGGATCTTGCCTGCTGAAGTATATCCAGAGTCTTCATCACACTGTGAAGCACATCTCAGCCATCAGTGACAGCTGTGGAGGCCAGAACAAGAGCCATCTAATAGTAAAATTTTGGTGTTATATTGTTACAAACACCCAAATTGAAACTGTTGATCACTATTTCCTCATTTCTGGACATTCATACAATGAATGTGATCAGGACTTTGGGATCATTGAACTTAAAAGAAAGAGGAACCAATGCGACATTTATATACTGGAAGACTGGATGAATCTGGCTGCTGCAGCAAGTCAAAAATTTGTTGTTATGAAAAGACGGATGAGGGCTTCATTGATCTGCAACCACTAAACTGGTACTTTAGGAAGTCTGTGCCAGGGATATGAGGAATGCAGGTACTTCTTTTTGAAAGGGGAAACCCAAATACCCTTCTTTATAAGACATCAGCTGAAGGTATTCTGCCTTACCAGAAACTGCCAATGGGAAAAAAAAGAACAGGAAAAATGCCTAAACAATGTCTCAGTCTTCAATCCACTGCTGTGAAGCCAAAGCTAACATACACAAAATATGAAGACCTGATGGAAGTTCTGCAATTTGTGCCACTGATACACCACCAATTTTGTAAAAATTTATTCCATGAAACAAAGACTGGTGAACCATTTAAGCCTAGCACTCATGTGGATGATGATGATGATGGTGATGATGATGTCACTACGGACTTGTATAACATCTATGTGTAACATGTATGACATAGTTAATGACTGTGATATATATTTATAAGTGTTAAACCCGAATATTTGTATTTTGTAAATCAATCAGTTTACAAAAATCAATCAGTCCCCCCCATGAACCATGGACCTTGCCGTTGGTGGGGAGGCTTGCGTGCCTCAGCGACACAGATAGCCGTACCGTAGGTGCAACCACAACGGAGGGGTATCTGTTGAGAGGCTAGACAAACGTGTGGTTCCTGAAGAGGGGCAGCAGCCTTTTCAGTAGTTGCAAGGGCAACAGTCTGGATGATTGACTGATCTGGCCTTGTAACAATAACCAAAACGGCCTTGCTGTGCTGGTACTGCGAACGGCTGAAAGCAAGGGGAAACTACAGCCGTAATTTTTCCCGAGGGCATGCAGCTTTACTGTATGATTACATAATGATGGCGTCCTCTTGGGTAAAATATTCCGGAGGTAAAATAGTCCCCCATTCGGATCTCCGGGCGGGGACTACTCAAGAGGATGTCGTTATCAGGAGAAAGAAAACTGGTGTTCTACGGATCGGAGCGTGGAATGTCAGATCCCTTAATCGGGCAGGTAGGTTAGAAAATTTAAAAAGGGAAATGGATAGGTTGAAGTTAGATATAGTGGGAATTAGTGAAGTTCGGTGGCAGGAGGAACAAGACTTCTGGTCAGGTGACTACAGGGTTATAAACACAAAATCAAATAGGGGGAATGCAGGAGTAGGTTTAATAATGAATAGGAAAATAGGAATGCGGGTAAGCTACTACAAACAGCATAGTGAACGCATTATTGTGGCCAAGATAGATACGAAGCCCACACCTACTACAGTAGTACAAGTTTATATGCCAACTAGCTCTGCAGATGACGAAGAAATTGAAGAAATGTATGATGAAATAAAAGAAATTATTCAGATTGTGAAGGGAGACGAAAATTTAATAGTCATGGGTGACTGGAATTCGAGTGTAGGAAAAGGGAGAGAAGGAAACATAGTAGGTGAATATGGATTGGGGGACAGAAATGAAAGAGGAAGCCGCCTGGTAGAATTTTGCACAGAGCACAACATAATCATAACTAACACTTGGTTTAAGAATCATGAAAGAAGGTTGTATACATGGAAGAACCCTGGAGATACTAAAAGGTATCAGATAGATTATATAATGGTAAGACAGAGATTTAGGAACCAGGTTTTAAATTGTAAGACATTTCCAGGGGCAGATGTGGACTCTGACCACAATCTATTGGTTATGACCTGTAGATTAAAACTGAAGAAACTGCAAAAAGGTGGGAATTTAAGGAGATGGGACCTGGATAAACTAAAAGAACCAGAGGTTGTACAGAGATTCAGGGAGAGCATAAGGGAGCAATTGACAGGAATGGGGGAAATAAATACAGTAGAAGAAGAATGGGTAGCTTTGAGGGATGAAGTAGTGAAGGCAGCAGAGGATCAAGTAGGTAAAAAGACGAGGGCTAGTAGAAATCCTTGGGTAACAGAAGAAATATTGAATTTAATTGATGAAAGGAGAAAATATAAAAATGCAGTAAGTGAAACAGGCAAAAAGGAATACAAACGTCTCAAAAATGAGATCGACAGGAAGTGCAAAATGGCTAAGCAGGGATGGCTAGAGGACAAATGTAAGGATGTAGAGGCCTATCTCACTAGGGGTAAGATAGATACCGCCTACAGGAAAATTAAAGAGACCTTTGGAGATAAGAGAACGACTTGTATAAATATCAAGAGCTCAGATGGAAACCCAGTGCTAAGCAAAGAAGGGAAAGCAGAAAGGTGGAAGGAGTATATAGAGGGTCTATACAAGGGCGATGTACTTGAGGACAATATTATGGAAATGGAAGAGGATGTAGATGAAGATGAAATGGGAGATACGATACTGCGTGAAGAGTTTGACAGAGCACTGAAAGACCTGAGTCGAAACAAGGCCCCCGGAGTAGACAATATTCCATTGGAACTACTGACGGCCGTGGGAGAGCCAGTCCTGACAAAACTCTACCATCTGGTGAGCAAGATGTATGAAACAGGCGAAATACCCTCAGACTTCAAGAAGAATATAATAATTCCAATCCCAAAGAAAGCAGGTGTTGACAGATGTGAAAATTACCGAACTATCAGCTTAATAAGTCACAGCTGCAAAATACTAACACGAATTCTTTACAGACGAATGGAAAAACTAGTAGAAGCCAACCTCGGGGAAGATCAGTTTGGATTCCGTAGAAACACTGGAACACGTGAGGCAATACTGACCTTACGACTTATCTTAGAAGAAAGATTAAGGAAAGGCAAACCTACGTTTCTAGCATTTGTAGGCTTAGAGAAAGCTTTTGACAATGTTGACTGGAATACTCTCTTTCAAATTCTAAAGGTGGCAGGGGTAAAATACAGGGAGCGAAAGGCTATTTACAATTTGTACAGAAACCAGATGGCAGTTATAAGAGTCGAGGGACATGAAAGGGAAGCAGTGGTTGGGAAGGGAGTAAGACAGGGTTGTAGCCTCTCCCCGATGTTGTTCAATCTGTATATTGAGCAAGCAGTAAAGGAAACAAAAGAAAACTTCGGAGTAGGTATTACAATTCATGGAGAAGAAATAAAAACTTTGAGGTTCGCCGATGACATTGTAATTCTGTCAGAGACAGCAAAGGACTTGGAAGAGCAGTTGAATGGAATGGACAGTGTCTTGAAAGGAGGATATAAGATGAACATCAACAAAAGCAAAACAAGGATAATGGAATGTAGTCTAATTAAGTCGGGTGATGCTGAGGGAATTAGATTAGGAAATGAGGCACTTAAAGTAGTAAAGGAGTTTTGCTATTTGGGGAGCAAAATAACTGATGATGGTCGAAGTAGAGAGGATATAAAATGTAGACTGGCAATGGCAAGGAAAGCGTTTCTGAAGAAGAGAAATTTGTTAACATCCAGTATTGATTTAAGTGTCAGGAAGTCATTTCTGAAAGTATTCGTATGGAGTGTAGCCATGTATGGAAGTGAAACATGGACGATAAATAGTTTAGACAAGAAGAGAATAGAAGCTTTCGAAATGTGGTGCTACAGAAGAATGCTGAAGATTAGATGGGTAGATCATGTAACTAATGAGGAAGTATTGAATAGGATTGGGGAGAAGAGAAGTTTGTGGCACAACTTGACCAGAAGAAGGGATCGGTTGGTAGGGCATGTTCTGAGGCATCAAGGGATCACCAATTTAGTATTGGAGGGCAGCGTGGAGGGTAAAAATCGTAGAGGGAGACCACGAGATGAATACACTAAGCAGATTCAGAAGGATGTAGGTTGCAGTAGGTACTGGGAGATGAAAAAGCTTGCACAGGATAGAATAGCATGGAGAGCTGCATCAAACCAGTCTCAGGACTGAAGACCACAACAACAACAACAACAAATCAATCAGTACACTATTGATGCAATACTGTATCCTGTTATAACAATAAATCTCTGTTATGTTGAGTATGTACTCTGAGTATTATCATTTTATTCTGTTGTACGTGAGAGGTAAAGGGGTCTAAGTGTGTTTGTCCATTCTTTCTACCTATCAACTATAAACCAGATTTTCTACCTACTTATTATCATTGGTAATAAAAGGCTAAGGACCGGAGTACTTGTCTGAAATGTTCGAAATGGTGAAAATCTCATGTCCCCTCCTACGAAAAACTTTGACATGCGTTTTCTCGAAACTATGATTTTTGTCTCTTAGACCGCTTGACCTCTGGGGTCCTCATACACAAAAATAGCTTATGTTCTTTCTTTCCTCTCCAGTCTGAAGACTGGTTTCATGCAGCTGTCCATAATAGTCTATCTTCTTAATATCTGCATATCTACTGAAAACTACAACCACTGAAACTTGCTTGCAACTGTCAAGCCTTGGTCTAGTTCTACAATTTTAACCACCATTGCTTCCTTACAATATAAAAATAACTGTTCTTTGGTACCTCAGGATGTATTCTATCAACCAATCCCTTCTTTCAGCCATGTTTTTGCAGAAAGTTTTCTGCTCCCTGGCTCAGGTCAGTGCCTCTTCATTGGTTACACCCAATCTTCAGCATTAATTGGTAACATAATATTTCAAAAGCTACTACTCTCATTCTGTCTGTATTTTTTGTTACTAATATTGCACTTCAATGTAAGCTGGTAGTTCAGACAATTTCTTGTTTCCATACTTTGTTTTTCATTAACAACATGATTTGAAATATTTCACTGCTGATCTCTCAAGAACATCGGGTTTATAGCCTGAGAACTATGACCATTTTTGTCCTAAGGACTGTTTATTTATTTGAAGTAAACAGTTTTTACTACAAAAATAGTCACAGATCTCACACTATAACTTTATAGTTCTTGCCAGATAAGCAGCAGAGTATTCCAAATCATTTATTTAATGAAAGCCAAAGAATGATAACAAGGAAATCAAATGATATTAACATGAATATGGGTAATTTTCAGAAGTAATTTAGCAGTTACATTGTAATAAAGCTTAACACATATTTTGAACTCTCTGATACCAGGAGGTAGCAATCAATTCATTTGTAAGACAGTAACTGAAAATGAGACTGTTTATATGAAAATGTCATGCTTCATGCTCTGCTGTTTATGTTCTATATTATTAAGATAATTTGAAGTTATTTAACATGGAAATATGCAACTCTTATTTCCATTAAATCAAGTTTCATTTATATAAGTAGTATTTATCAGTCAATCTAAGAGTTTTGCAGCTCCTGTGAGCAGCTACTAAGACCACTATACCCCAGAGAAGAAGACAATGAATCCAGTATTCAAAATTGGTTATGTACAAAATTCTCAATCTATCAAAGTGGGAATGCCTTTCAATTTTATATAAAAAAAACTATGAGCATCTGAACAGTGGATGTGTCACAAGACATATATTTCTTACTGCAAGAGCATGTTACACAATATGTTCACTAATTAATGCATGGATGAGAGAAAATATATAAAACAAGTATTTATATACTTTATGTGGGAAATGGTAACACCATGATTCTTGTTAATCACTGTTTGATTTAGTATATTCAACTGGTATCACTAACTACATTGACTGGAAATTTAACACTGAAATCTATCTAAAATGTAGGAGATATGAGAAACAATCACTGGTATTGGTAATGTGCAGAAAGCATTACCCAAAATATGTTTAATTTTTAATTCATACATGTATCCAAAACATCTACATCTAAATACATACTTTGCAAGCTAATTTATGGTGTATGACAGAAGGTAGAACGTTCCATTACTAACCATTTCCTTTCTTGTTCCACACAGAGATAGACTGAGGGAAAAACAAATGTCTAAAAGCCTCCATACAAACCCTAATGTCTCTCATCTTATCTTTGTGGTCCTTATGTGAAATGTATGCTGGCAGCAATAAAATCATTCTGCATTTGGGCTCAAATGCCATTTTGCTAAATTTCTGCAATAGTGCCCCACAAAAAGAGTATCACCTTCCCTCCAGGGATTCCCATTTGATTTGACAAAGCACCTCCATAATACTTGCATGCTTATTGAATCTACCAGTGACAAATCTAGCAACAAGCCTCTGAACTGCTTCACTCTTTTTCTTTGATTTAACTTGGTGGGGATCCCAAATACTTAAGCAGCACTCAAGAGTGGATCATACTAGCATTGTTTACACCATATTCTTTATAGATGACATATGCTTTCCCAAAATTCTCCCAATGAAACAAAGTTGAGCGTTCACTTTCCTATTATGAACCTGATGTGCTCAATCCATTTCATAGGGCTCTCCATCAGATATTTAATCAATTTGACTGTGTCATGGATCACACTACTAATGCTGTATTTGAACATTACAGGATTATTTTTCCTACCCATCCACATTAACTTACATTTTTCTAAATTTAGAGAAAGCTGCCATTCATGCCAACAACTAGAAATTTTGTCTGTCATCTTGTATCCTCCTTTAGTCACTCAATGATGACACCTTCCCAAGCATCACAGTGCATCAGCAAACATCCATAAATATGGGTTGTTGAAATGGGACTACCTTTTGACCCTTACCTGAAATTCCTCCCTCATGTCAACATTCTCTGAAGAGGTCAGTGTAGCTTTAATTTTTAATTTTATGGACTGTTTAAAAGAAAAACATTCCAAATTAATTTTTTTCTGTGTTTATGTACTCTACACTTCACGGAAATGGCCATGGAACATGAAAATTTGTTTCAAAAATTTACTTTACCTGGAAATCAAAGGCCACCCATGTGACAACCTGGCATCCTACCACAAAGCCACACAGCCCATCAAAACAGTGTACATGCTTTATGGTGTTAAACAACTTCCATGAACTTTAAGGTAGATTTTGTGGGGAATTTTTGAGAGCTGCATTGAACTATTTTAGATAACTGATATTTGATTTTGAGCTTCATGCATCACATATATAAAAAATTACAAAACTCTGATTACTGTGTGGTCTCTTTGTCAGTTCCCAACTTATGGAAAAAAAAAAGAAAAAGAAAAAAAAATTGTCTGTTTCAGTTCAAGACATACGTTTGGATGGCATCAACTAGTAAACAAATAGGACCTAAGAAGAGGAAAGTTACAGAAGAGTTGAGAAATTTTCAAGACAAGTGAACTGTAACAATTTTTTTGTGGGATATAAAACAAAACCCATATGTCCAATATATGACTACAATGAATCTGTCTCGGTTTCAAAAGAATGTAACATCAAATAGTATTACGAGATTAAACATGCAGCTATGTCCGATAAGTATAAGGGACAATTTTGCCAAGACCAGATAAACTACTTAGAAAGGAAACTTTCTGTCCAATAGCAGATATTTACAAGGTGAATTCAGAGTCAACATGCTGTCTGAAAGGGAGTTGTGCAACATTTCTGATACTGGGGGAAAAAAAAATCAAAGCCATGTTCAGTTGACAAAATGGTTAAGTAATGCTTAGAGACCATTGTTGAAATTGTGAAAAAAAAAAAAAAAGGATTTCTCAAAAATAGGCCTGTTTTGTCATACTGTACTGACATGTGGACGACACAGGAAAACAAATTGTGCATCACATCGTGCATCTCAGTTAATATTTTATACTCTAACTTTGGATGAATGCACAGATACAGTGGATACTGCCCAAGTGGTGATTTGTGTCAGAGGTGCTGATGCCCTTTGTAATAAAACATAAGTATTAGTGGCACTGAATCTACTTAAGGATACCCTGACATTGCGTGATTTGTTGGAAGCATGTTTATCAGCAGTAAGTCACTTCTCATTAAAACTTAACAAGCTATGGGGGCTAACAGTGGATGATGCTCCACCAATGGCTGGGAAACATGAGGGTTTAGTACAGCTGATTGAAAATGAGGCCCACAAAGTTGGCAATGTGTCAATGCTAGACTTTCATTACATTATCTATCAAGAGAATTTATGTGGCAAGTCCTTCAAAATGGACCATGTCATGAAGGTAGTTGTCAAAACAGTGAATTTTATTAAGTCAAAAAGAATTGAATCACCATCAGTTCCAAGAATTTCTCAAGTCTTTGGATTCAGAGGATGATAACATCTTGTAGTACGCAGAATTAAGATGGCTAACAGGTGCAAAAATGTTGAAAAGAGTGTTTGATTTGAAGCAAGAAATACAATCATTATTTGACAGCAAGTCAAAGAGGTCCCAGAGTTCAAAAATGAAAACTGGCTCTCCGACTTTGTGTTCTTGGTTGATATTACTAACCACCTAAATGATGTTAATACTCAACTCCAAAGAAAAGATCAGCTGAACAATATCATGCATGATCTTATTTCTGCATTCCAAAGTAACTTGGGTTTTGGGAACAGAGTTAGGAACAGAAAACTTCACAAATTTTCCTACACTGTCATAGCAATCGGACATCACACTGGCGGAAGCAGTTAAATAAGCTTCTTTGATATCTTGACTTGAAATACAAATTTGAAAACCGATTTCAAGATTCTAAGAAACATTGTCTGCTTTTTATTCTGTATGTCCTATGCCAGTCTCCTATGGGACCAGGATGCATGTAGCAGAATACTGAACAAACTGTCCCACAAATATCTGGACATAAATATATATTTCCACAGTAGTTGTACACATGTACACAGCAAGAGACATAAATGCAGACTGCTAGAATAACATGGCAGCTTGAATGTCCGATCTCAGTCAAAGACCATGTTGTTCATGGTTGATATGACCTATTGATGCCCCCCCCCCCCCTTTCCCCCAAAGTACGAATCTTGGCTAGAGACAGTGTGGGCATTGACACTGTTGGTGGTCATACGAGATGGCAGATGTGTGACCGGGACCTTCACTTTGACCGGGGTGGGGTGCGGAGGTGGAACGACAGGAGGCAGGTCCACCTCGAAGCCGTTGAGCCAATGAGGGTGGACGATGTAGCAGCCGGCCCATGAGCAGCGGGCAGAATGGCGCATGGGGGGGTGTAGGTGTGGCAAGCCAGGATGCTAACTGAGCCATCTGGCAAGATGAAGGTACAAATTGTCATTGGGTCGCACTCACGAGGGAGGGTGAGGCTATGCGCAACACTGAAGTTTAGCTGATCGTTGGGTGGTGAGGTCACGGTGTCTGTGAGTAAAATGAGAACTCAGTCATCGAGAGTTATGATTGAAATGTCATCCACGTGGTGTGGTGGTATGTTGCAGAACAGGGTGACTATGTGAGAGAGTATCTCTGTAGTCGGTGAGGTAGATGCAAAACCCGCACATGGGATGGACATTGACATATCCAAGAAACCTGCAAATGGCAATGGGGAGGCATCGGGTGAAAAAATCGGCATGGTGGCTGGAGGAGAAACGTTGTCGGACTCCACGGCAGGAGAGAGACTGGCGGGAGAGTCGTTAGAAGAATCTTACTGAGCCAGCATGGGGGAATCGGGGTCCACGAATGCTGGTTTGAGTCAGTGTGATGAAACAGTTTGGGGAGAGTCTTTGATGACGATGTCGAAAGTTATATCACCCTGCCAGAGGACTTTAAAGGGGCCGAGGTAAGGTGGTTGCACAGGTTGTTGTTCCAAATCATCTCTCAGCTTCACATGGGAGCAAGTGTTGAGAGCAGTTGGCACGCAAGTGTCCGGCGGGGAGTGGCTGATAGGTGGGTGCAGGCGCGTATGTTTGAAGTGAGTGTGCATGAGACTTAAGAAATCCGGGTGGGGGGGGGGGGGGAATCTTTGGGTACCTGAGAGGCTGAATGAGTTCCCATAGTAGGATGGGGTTCTCCCTGAAAGCGAATTCTGAGATAGTTTCCTGTAAGTCAGGTGGGTTCAGGCGCATATGTTTGAAGTGAGTGTGCATGAGACTTAAGAAATCCGGGTGGGGGGGGGGGAATCTTTGGGTACCTGAGAGGCTGAATGAGTTCCCCTAGTAGGATGGGGTTCTCCCTGAAAGTGAATTCTGAGATAGTTTCCTGTAAGTCAGGGTTGAAAGTTGAGCGGAGACTGAGAAGCACCCATGAAAGGGCTTTGGACCAGAGGTAGTCGTGGCACCTGAGGGCCATTTTCAGATTGCGGTGCTACCTTTCTACCAACCCACTGCTTTGTGGGTGGTAGGCTGTGGTATGAATTTTCTTCATGCCACAGATGTTACACAAAATGGTGAACAGAGAAGACTCAAACTGTCGACCCTGGTCGGTGGTGATGGGGGTCAGGCAACAGAACCTAGCAATCCATGAGTAGATGAAACCCTTGGCCACGGTCTCGGACATGATGATAGGTAAAGGAACTGCTTCTACCCAGCGGGACATGTGGTTTATTGTGAATAGAAGGTACCTGTGGCCCTCTGAAGCTGGAAGAGGACCAATAAGATCGATATGTACATGGTGAAATCGTCCTGGGGAATGTCGAACCTGCCCAGTGGTGGGGTGGTGTGGCGGCTGATTTTGTTGTCTTGACAGGGGACACAGCTGTGTGCCCAGGTCTGGGCGGTGAGCGAGGTTATGCAACACGTCAAAGGCCTGCCAGCGCGGAGGGGGGGTGGGGGTGGGGGGGGGGCAGGGGGCATGGGCATAAGGTACCAGCAGAAGAGTTGCACGACACCTTGTCCACAACACTGGGGAATTTAGCTTTGGTAAACACAAGGGATGTTTGAGGGTCCGCGAGGAGAGCTTGAGATTCCTCGTCAGAGGCTTGTCAGACGGGCAAGTTGGATAAGTCTATGATGCGCAAATAGTACTGATCCATGAGAAAAAATCTACGGTGATGTTGTCCTTGCCTTTGATGTAGCAAACGTCAGTTGTCAATTGGGAGACTAGATCAAAGTGGCGGAAACGTCGAGGGGGTGGGTCCTTGGGGGGGGGGGGGGGGGGGGGGTGCAGAAAGCATCTGCTAGTCAGAGTGGTTTGTGATCTTTGAGGACGAAGAACGAGTGACCCTCCACGTCAGGGTGAAAGTGTCTGACGGCCTTGTAGCCTGCAAGGAGTTCTCTGTTGAAAGTGGAGTATTTCTTCTGAGGTGTTGATAGTTTTTTAGAGAAGAAATGAAGAGGGGAACCGTGTCTGCCTTGCATTGCTGTAGTACCGCTCCCACTGCGATGTCACTGGCATCCGCAGTGATGAACAACTCGGCCGAGGGGTCAGGGTGGGCTCACGGCGTGGGCTAAAGAAGTCTTTAGTGCATTGAAGGCCTCCGGAATAGATGCAGTTCAGCAAACAGGTTTGAGTCCTGAAGTCTGTTTATCTGGCAACGAGTCTGTCAGTGGTGCATGCACAGCGGTGGAAGAGAGCAGCTGATGGTGGTAGTAATTTATTGTGCCAAGGAAACGTTGGAGTTCTTTGTAAGTAGCAGGGGGTGGCATTGACATGATGGCCTGCACGTGAGATTTGGGAGGCTGTATTCTGTGTAACCCAAGAAAGTGACGAAAGGCTGGCACAATTGGAATTTGTCTTTGTTGACCTCGATGCCGTTGGAGTTCAAGGTCTGGAGGACCACAGATAAATCATTTTTATGTTCCTCAGCAATCTTTCTGAAAATGAGTATGTCATCCAGATATGCAAAGCAAACCTCGAACTGTCTTAAGATGGAGTCAATGAATCACTGCCACATTTGTGCCACGTTTTTCAGGCCGAATGGCATGAAATTGTATTGGAACAAACCAAGTAGCATGATAATTGCTGTTTTAGGGATGTCTTCTGGAGCTACGGAAATCTGGTGGTAGGCACATTTACAGTCGATAACACTGAAGATTGTAGCATCTGATAACATATGAGTGAAATCATGTATGTTAGGCACGGGGTAATTGTCTATGACAGTAGGAGTTTTTAGACATCTGTAATCACTGCACATTTGAGAAGAACCGTCATGTTTGAGGGCAAGGTGAATCAGTGAAGACGAGTTGCTGTCTGACGGTTGCAGGATACCTGCCTCCAAAAGTTCATTAATTTGCTGCCGGGCCACGTGCAACTTAATAGAGTTGAGGCATCTAACCTTGTGCCTAATAGGAGGGCCGGCAGTACTAACTATCTTGTGCATCATTCCATCAGTGATGAAAGAAACTGAGAACAGCACACGAGACTGATCATTGTTATGAAACAAAGTTTTTGGACGAGTAGGGCACGATGAGGCGTAGCCGTTAGCGTAAGTGGGAAAGGGCAACCAGAAAGTCACATGCCTAGAACATGAGCGCAGCATGTGCTTGTGTGGAGAGGGTGGCTGTGTGCACAGTGTGGAGCAGGCCGGAACGCGTGGTGAGTGTGTGCTGACAACCTTGCACTTGGTAACTGGCGTGGGGGAGAGCAGCGTTGGTGTTGCACGTGGAACTTGAATGACAAAAGTTTGAGTTCTCTACGCACGTTGAAGATACGCCTTGTGAGGTCAGACTAGAAATGACCAGTGGAACATGTGGAAAGTCACTCTGGTGTGGTAAGACACCATTGGAAGGTGAAACAGCGAATGATGCACTCGAACCAGCGTGGTCGAAAACTTGAGCGACCGGTCTGGGGGGTGAGCATGGAGAATTGTGCACACTAACATGTCCTATATTAGTTTGCAAATGAGGCAAAACCTGACCAGGTCATGGTTGATAGGGGCTGGGTGCGTTTTGCGGTAATGGTAGCACTGCACACGGCACCACAGTAACTGTCGTTGCGGCCCATTGAGAGTCAAAGTATGTGTGTGGATGTAGGTCGCTTTGAGCATTATATGATTGATCAGTAGGTACACAGTCCTGAATATTGTTAACTTCAAACTTCACACATTGGCTAGCACAGTCTGGTGACACGAAACCTGAGTCCATTGTATTTGTTAGCGGTGTAGCATTCGACCGTTGTAGAGTGACAAAGTTTGAGGTTAACATGGCCGGAGATCACAAATCACTGTGAATTAATGTATAACTGGTCATTGGCAAAGGAATGAAGAAGTCAGGCGATCATTGTTGAGCTTCCAAATCTTCAAACAAAGTGTTGGGTGAAGCGGCCATGGCGGCATGCACATAACCTGTTGATGCTACAACACCAGGCGTGGTAGTCGCAGAAGACATGTAAACTTCAGGGTCACCAGTATGGGAACAGGATGCATGTAGTGGTATACTGAACAATCTGTCCCACACATATCTGCACATAAATATACACTCCTGGAAATGGAAAAAAGAACACATTGACACCGGTGTGTCAGACCCACCATACTTGCTCCGGACACTGCGAGAGGGCTGTACAAGCAATGATCAGACGCACGGCACAGCGGACACACCAGGAACCGTGGTGTTGGCCGTCGAATGGCGCTAGCTGCGCAGCATTTGTGCACCGCCGCCGTCAGTGTCAGCCAGTTTGCCGTGGCATACAGAGCTCCATCGCAGTCTTTAACACTGGTAGCATGCCGCAACAGCGTGGACGTGAACCGTATGTGCAGTTGACGGACTTTGAGCGAGGGCGTATAGTGGGCATGCGGGAGGCCGGGTGGACGTACCGCCGAATTGCTCAACACGTGGGGCGTGAGGTCTCCACAGTAAATCGATGTTGTCGCCAGTGGTCGGCGGAAGGTGCACGTGCCCGTCGACCTGGGACCGGACCGCAGTGACGCACGGATGCACGCCAAGACCGTAGGATCCTACGCAGTGCCGTAGGGGACCGCACCGCCACTTCCCAGCAAATTAGGGACACTGTTGCTCCTGGGGTATCGGCGAGGACCATTCGCAACCGTCTCCATGAAGCTGGGCTACGGTCCCGCACACCGTTAGGCCGTCTTCCACTCACGCCCCAACATCGTGCAGCCCGCCTCCACAGTACATCGATGTTGTCGCCAGTGGTCGGCGGAAGGTGCACGTGCCCGTCGACCTGGGACCGGACCGCAGCGACGCACGGATGCACGCCAAGACCGTAGGATCCTACGCAGTGCCGTAGGGGACCGCACCGCCACTTCCCAGCAAATTAGGGACACTGTTGCTCCTGGGGTATCGGCGAGGACCATTCGCAACCGTCTCCATGAAGCTGGGCTACGGTCCCGCACACCGTTAGGCCGTCTTCCGCTCACGCCCCAACATCGTGCAGCCCGCCTCCAGTGGTGTCGCGACAGGCGTGAATGGAGGGACGAATGGAGACGTGACGTCTTCAGCGATGAGAGTCGCTTCTGCCTTGGTGCCAATGATGGTCGTATGCGTGTTTGGCGCCGTGCATGTGAGCGCCACAATCAGGACTGCATACGACCGAGGCACACAGGGCCAACACCCGGATCCATGGTGTGGGAAGCGATCTCCTACACTGGCCGTACACCACTGGTGATCGTCGAGGGGACACTGAATAGTGCACGGTACATCCAAACCGTCATCGAACCCATCGTTCTACCATTCCTAGACTGGCAAGGGAACTTGCTGTTCCAACAGGACAATGCACGTCCGCATGTATCCCGTGCCACCCAACGTGCTCTAGAAGGTGTAAGTCAACTACCCTGGCCAGCAAGATCTCCGGATCTGTCCCCCATTGAGCATGTTTGAGACTGGATGAAGCGTTGTCTCACGCGGTTTGCACGTCCAGCACGAACGCTGGTCCAACTGAGGCGCCAGGTGGAAATGGCATGGCAAGCCGTTCCACAGGACTACATCCAGCATCTCTACGATCGTCTCCATGGGAGAATAGCAGCCTGCATTGCTGCGAAAGGTGGATATACACTGTACTAGTGCCGACATTGTGCATGCTCTGTTGCCTGTGTCTATGTGCCTGTGGTTCTGTCAGTGTGATCATGTGATGTATCTGACCCCAGGAATGTGTCAATAAAGTTTCCCCTTCCTGGGACAATGAATTCACGGTGTTCTTATTTCAATTTCCAGGAGTGTATATTTGCACAGTAGTCGAACACATGTAAACACCAAGAGACATAAATGCAGACTGCTAGAATAACATGCTGGCTTGAATGTGCAATATCAGTCAAAGATCATGTTGTTCATGGTCAATATGACCTATCGATGCCACACTCCATAGACACCAGTTCAGTACTGGGACATTTACAAATGGAATACTGCAAAATGCAGTATCACACACAGATGTGAAATGCGGTACGATGCACAGCTAAAAGATAAATTTAATCAGATTGGACTGGAACAGATCCTAGAAAACATGTTTGGACAAGAAGAAATATCAAAAATGATCTCATTATTTGGGCTACACTTACATGTCTGAACAGCCTTTTAGTCAGATGAATTACATCAAATCACAAATGAGAACATGAATTACTGATGTTGATCTGGAAAACTCTTTGTGTGTAGCAGCAACTTCAGTTGCCATCAACATTGACTCACTCAGTTCAGTCAAACGAAGCCAGACATCCCACCAACATTGTATTTCATTCAGTTATATAGTAAATGTATAAATGTTCTTTCCTCAGATTTGATTTATTTTCTTTAAAAAATAAATTAATATTTCTTCTTGTTTTGGTTCACAAAACAAAAATTGGTAATGTGGCCCACAGGGAACTCCCCTCTCATAAATTTGGCCTATCTGCCAAAAAGGTCGGCCACCCCTAGTGTAGAGAATCTCCACTGGGTGTGCTTCAAGTTTAGTTTGTGCAGAGATGTTGTGAGCAGCATGAGCACAGGGCATCCACAAGGCAAAATGCTGTGAAGAGACTCTACCTGCTCTGTGGCTCGCATTTATACTTTGGTGTCATGATTTGACAGTGTTCTGGAAGGAACAGAGGAAGCACCTTTGTTGACAATGTAAACACCCAGAAACAATTGACTGAAAACTGTGGAAAAATATCATTCAGTTAGGAGCTTTTCTGAGATCCACTTCAGATATGTTCTGATTAATAAGAGACTTGCCACCTAATGCTGTAATGTTATATATGAGGACAATGAAATACAGAAGAATTCCTTAAAAGGGCAGTTATTTTATTTTGTGGTGAGTTATAGACGTGAACTCTCTTACAGCCCTCGACTCTTTCCAGCTGGAAATAAAAGCCAATGGCACAATTAATGGCAATGTGTAACATGTCCACTGCATGAAGAAAATATAGGAAATGGCGAACTGCAAATCTTAAATAAGGTGTAAGTGTTCATGAACAGTACCAAGGTGACAGCTCTTTTCTGAAGTTGTTAATTCAGTTACAAACCATAAAGATATTACTCATAAACACTTCATTTTGATTCAGTTTCATGACAGGACTGAGGCTGAAAATGTCATTTGGTGATGAAAGTGAATGACATGGATAAGAGTCACTGAAATAAGAAAGGTTTTGAAATATAAAAAATAATTTTCACAAAAAAGAAGAAATACATGACGTTGCCTTGAGTAATTGAAGTAAACCCACCAAAGAAGAAATTGGTGAACATATGCTGTGGTGTCGACCAATATAGTTGTTACATTTAAGTTATTTGGTGATTTGATAAAACCAAATAAGCATGAAATATCACAACATATGACATAAACAAGATTAGCCAACCATTGCAACCGGGTCAACAATGACAAATATTTGCATGTTGAAATAATCGTCAACAAGAGAGTGTAAAAACAGTATGTCTAATAAATTGAAGACTTTGAAGTACTGCTTCTATATCTAGACATGTAGCAGCAATCTGCTTCAGCATTTTTGTGGCAGCTGACCAACACAACAGCAGTGTGTCTAGGTCTAGCAACGGGGCAGCCAGTCAGTTGAATATGGCAACAGCTATGTAACGGTTCACCAAGACATTGTTTCGCCCACATACAACATGTTGGCAGATTGGTGCTGTTGGCACTGTCCCCCCTCAGGTGGAATGTACAAGCCAAAGAGGGAAAAAATTTTTTGCGATGATTTGTTCATGAAATGGTGTCAATAAAAGGATGATTGTCGGTGTGTCAGTTTCAAGTTTGGGAATCTTATGTTTTAATATATGGAGTAGCTAATTTTCGTACAAGAACAATTGTTTTCAGTTCTCCTTCTTCTAAAGTAAATGGGATGTAACCATGTGAATAATAAAGAACACAGAATAATATTATTATTTAGTACCAAGGAATGAGTCTTTGGCCAACAGCCTTTAAAGATAACTGCCTGTGAGTGAAGACTTGTTGTGAAGTATTTCGAGGACATATAGGTGACTTACAGAACTATGAAAAGTGTAAAGAAGAGATATAAAGGAAAGAGGCAAGAAACATGTTTTAATTAGCTGTGTAAAAGTCACTAAGCTTACGGAAAACTTTGTCACTGAAATTTATAAGGTAAGGGTCATAAATTAAGCATACAATTTCAGATTTTTAAGATGGGTGGACCACATTTTATGTAGGTATGAGAGAGAAAAAGGGATGGATCAACCTGGAGAAGAGATGGCATAATCTTCAGTCAGGCAGATCTGTGGAATGAAAGATCTGTATGATTTCTTTCATGTATAGTGGTAAAGAAAGGGACACCCACATCACAAAAACGATAATGTATGTACACAGTACTTGCTCAAAAGATAAGGTGTGAGTGCAGTTCTTACAGGGACAGGGAGCTATAACGTGACTGTAAGTCACTCTATAGAAGTATTCTTCAAAGCACTTGGGTGATGATTAATTCTTTGAATTTTAGTTTCCTTATACATTACCTTACAGCAAATGTGAGATTTCAAGTCACAGTAGGTAGTGTAGAGTGAAATGTTGGCATGTAACTCCTTATGGTAAATAAGATACTAATTCTTGTTTATCTCAATAAATTTGAGAACCTGGTGATTTGGTACACAAAAATTGAAAAGCAACATAAAGTTAATTGCCTTTGAGCAAAAGTAATGGAATGATCAAGACTGGTTACACAGAATGAATCTCCTATGGGTTTGCCCTTCCGCTATAAAAAGCTAACAATATAATTAATGATATGAATATAATAGAGGGAAACATTCCACGTGGGAAAAATATATCTAAAAAGAAAGATGATGAAACTTACCAAACAAAAGCGCTGGCAGGTCGATAGACACACAAACAAACACAAACATACACACAAAATTCTAGCTTTCGCAACCAATGGTTGCCTCGTCAGGAAAGAGGGAAGGAGAAGGAAAGACAAAAGACAAAAGGATATATATCCTTTTGTCTTTCCTTCTCCTTCCCTCTTTCCTGACGAGGCAACCATTGGTTGCGAAAGCTAGAATTTTGTGTGTATGTTTGTGTTTGTTTGTGTGTCTATCGACCTGCCAGCGCTTTTGTTTGGTAAGTTTCATCATCTTTCTTTTTAGATATAACAATATAATTACAAAGTTATTGATTGACAAATACGTGAAGTGAACTTAGAAACAAGACTCCTTAGCCTTTAACAAAGTAAGCACAAACACATGTTAAAGACACTATCCAAAAATAGAAAAATAAGCTACATACTTGCCTTTGGTACACCAAGTGATTATTAATTACTAATGACATATTTAAGGGTTATGATCACTCATATTTTGTTGAGTGGAGAAATTGAATTCAGTCTCACAAGACATTTATTTTGGTAATATTAGTAATTTATTAAAGAGTATGACATTATTATAAAGTTAAAATTAGATAATTAAGTTATTTTACACAACATCTTTAATCTTAGTGAGGGGATCTGTGGTGTAACAACTTGTTTCACCTCTTCCCTGCAATCAGATGAAAGATGTTCATGTAAAAACACTGTTTATGTAGTTAGCACATGGAAAATCTCCTCTGTGCATGTTTCAATTTTGGTTTGTGCAGAGATAATGAGAGAGGCATGAGTGCAGGACACTGGCAACACACAGTGCTGTCAACAGTTACTATCTGCTCTCAATGTGGCTTTTACACTTTAGTATCACAGTTTGGTGTTGTTTTGGAAGGCACAGAGGAAGCCCCTCCACTGACAATTCATGCACCCAGAAGCAAAAGAAAAATTCTTGGGTGGTGTTCTGAGATTCACTTCAGATATGCTTCTCTGGGTAATTTATTTGACAGATTGTCACCTAACATTGTAAATGTTAAATATGAAGACAGTCAAATACACAAGAGTTCTTTAAAAGGCCAATTACAGTGAGGTGGTACAGACATGAGTTCTCTTACAGTCCTCGACCCTCTTCAATTGGAAATGAAGTCCCATGGCACAATTAGTGGCACTGCATAGCAAAGCAACTGCAGCAAGAAGACTTGAGAAGGTGACTGTAAGTCTTCAATAAGGTAAAAGTATTCACAAACAACATCAAGGTGACAGATCATTTGACAGGTTGTTTGTTCAGTTACAGCCCATAACCACTTCAGCATTGATCATCTTACAGATGCATGGATTTCTACTAACTTTTGCCTATCAACTTTTGTACATTCTTTTTTGAATCAAGGATGCAATAATTTCGTCCATTCACTGTCTCAACAGGATGCTAACAACTGCTTATGTGCTTTTTCTAGTAGAAATACTCTCCTAGCCTTCTTGATGGATTTATTAGTACTCATTGCCACTATAGTGACATTGTGATCACTAATCTCTGTCTCTATACTGACGCTATTGATTAGATCAGGCTTGTTTGTAGCCAGACGGTTAAAAATATTTACCTTGCATGTGCATTGTTTAACTAGTTGTTTAACACAGTTTTCAGAAAACATGTTTAAAAGTACTTCACAAGGCTGTCCATACTATGTGCATTGGATCCATAGATGTCACGGCCTATACTCAGTAGATTGAAGTCACTTAAAAGTAATACTCCATGATTTGGGTATTTCTATGCTACTGACCACAGTCTTTCCTTGAATGATTCTATAACTGTTATGGCGGAATCAGGTTGTTGGTAAGAACATCTGATAATTAACATGAGTTCACCTAGGCCTGTTCATCATGGAGCAATGACTACTCCACCAAAATCAGTTCCAGGCACTCATGAATGAAACAGGAACTGACACTGAGGGTATAATACCTAAAAAAGAAATGATATATTCCATTCTCAAATGAATATACAGGAGTATTGTGCCATTTACTTCCTGCACCATTCCAAAGATGAGCGATACAGAGTTCCTATCAGATTCTATACCGAATCTGCAGCTGGGTTAGCTAATATTTTAACCATTATATTATGTATATCCAAGAACAAAATACAATGCCCAGTGTTTGGAAGAAACCACAGATGTCACCAGTCTACAAGAAGGGTAGCAGAAGTGATCCACAAAATTATTGTTCTTTGAAATCCATCTATTGTAAAATCTCAGAACATATTTTGTACTAGGACATGACTAGCCATCTTGAGCAGATAATCTGGTCCATGGCAACCTGCACAGTTTCCAAAAATGCTTCATGTAAAACATAACTTGTGCTTTTCCTGGTGACATTCTCAAAGCTATGGACCAAGGCAGTTAGATGGATGCAGTATTTCTCAACTTCTGAAAAGCATTTGATTTAAAATCACACCACTGATTATTAACAAAAGTTGATTACCAAACAAAATATGTAAGTTGTCTGAGAATTTCTTGGTATGGAGAGTCATCTGCAGAAGAAGAAGTAACTTCAGGTGCACCCCTGGTGTCTCCTGTTTTATGATGCATATTAATGAACTGCTGGACAATATTAACAGTAGCCCCAGACTCTTTGCAGTTGGTGCAGTTGTCTATTATAAGTCACTATCTCAAAAATGCTGCACAAATATCCCCTCAGATTCGGATAAGATCTGAATGTGATGTGAAAGATTGGCAACTTGTATTAAATCTTCATAAATGTAAAACTGTGCACTTCATAAAACACATAACTACAACATGAGTGCATCCCAATTGAATTCAGTCAACTTGTAGAAATATCTGATTGTAACAATTTATAGTGACATGAAATGGAATGGGCACATAGGCTCAGTTGTAGTTACATTACCTAACAAGATAGAGCGGTATAGAAATGACTGGAAACAGCAGTGTTGGGTCTGTGGGCAGACAGTCCACTGGAGATTACAGCAGAAGCATGGGAAACAAAATTCAGAGCAGTGAGCCTACTTGAAGGCTCATGACGAACACACGTGCTTGTGACAACGGAGTGTTGATTTGCGAAAAATAATAACATGTAAATCAGAAATAAGTGCAGAGTGCAAGTTGTAATTATCAAAATGTTGAATATCCACAGAGTAAGGTAGTGAGATGCAGCTGGGTTGGTTCCAAAATACTGAATGGTGTGTGACAAAGTTTCATACAATACTGGAAAGTCACTGTCAGACAACCATGTTTGGAAACTTAATGTATTAGCCAAAAACACTTTTTGATCACCTGATCCAGTATGAGCTAATGCACAGGGAGGCTCATATGCTGCTGACTTGGTCACCTGTAGCATCTCTGATTTATCATTTGAGTTAACATCTACATTGTACAATACTACGCAGAAATCATATGTATCAACCATCTTAGAATACTGCTTAAGTGTGTGGGACCCATACCAAATAGGATTAACAAACAATATTTAATGTACACAAAGAAGGGCAGAATAATAGTCAGAAGATTGTTTGCTTCATAGGAAAGCATCACAGATATGTTGGAAAATGCATATTGGTGAATACTTGATTATAGATACCAACTAGCTACACCTCATGATATAGCCTACAGTTAAACAGTTATTTATAAAGAAATGTTAATGTTGAAAACCCTATCCATGCATACGCACCACCACAAAACTTAACTACAGTGTGAGATACAGCCCAGTACACCATGCAACATCGGCAGGGGGATGGGAGAGGGGGGAAGGAGGAAGGGGAGGAGGGAGAGGTAATCATCTTTGGTGTGTACAGAGAGCCAGAAATCTATTGAATATGTCTCTGTAAACAACATTCTGAGACTTCTTGTTCTCTGCATATATGCAGAGACTTCTGGCTATCAGTACGCATGAGCAACGAATGTAGAGCTGTCAATGCAAAAAACATGGTGCATTCAGATGAATACCTGCCACTTTTGTCATTTGTCCCTATCTCTTATTTATAGTTATCAAGGCTACTTTCAAAGAGGCACTATAGGAATTTATGGTATCAATACCATCTCTCCATTTGCTCCAATGGTGATGATTGTGGCCTGCACAATATGCATTTTCATCTCTATGACATGTAATTGGTGACATTGCACAATCTTGGTGCATCCAGGTTACACATCAGTAGGACAGGCACACCCATCTTCAGCTCCAATTTGTGAGATCACACCCCCAGCAGCTATAATGAGTTTAGAAGGAATACAGGGTACACAGTAATGTAATTTTTTGTCATCACGGTTATCGACTGACATATAGGTGGTTCCTCATAAGATACTAGACCAATAACTTTTTTTATTGATGTTTCCCACCAACTCATTACTGGACACTAATAGTGCTCTTTCACATAATCATTCCTTGTTGCACAAGTTTTGCTGTAAGCTACAAAAACCTCATTAATTAGGTTATCTTCTGAGCTTACAACATGGCTGAAGCAGTTTTCAAAATTTATTAAGCCTTCTGAATCCATTGTAAAGTGACCCTCACCAATCTGAAGGAGGTATTGAGCAAAGAGCCCAGAGCTGGACTCTCATATTAGTTGTGTGTTGCAATCTTTCTATGTTTGCCCACAGTGGTGAAGACTTGAGGCATGCAATCATCTTGTCTTCTGTAATGTCTCGCTTGATGACCAGCATCATCTGTTGGAAGGCCCCTGCAAGCAAGACAACCACTTCAACCATCAACATCAAGTTACCGCAGATGTCCAAATGCTTCAAAGAAGTGCCTCAGTTGAATGCTTGAGTGACATCGAGCATTTGTCCCAGCAATCAATTTGTACTGCTGCAACAGAGTAGCATGACCACTGCTATTGCTCACATTCCAAGGGAGCATTTCCTCCATTCACAAGGCTCAGGGGTAGCTCGATCATCAAGTGGGCAGTTCTTGCTCCCCTGAGCAAGGTCTCAGCTATCCTGGAGGATGGATGACTAACCTTCCAAGGCTGTGGTGTTGTAACTGAGCTCCCTGAGCAAATAAATGGACAACTCTTCTACTCACTATAGGGTGGACATGCCAAAACCAGATAGCTGTTTTCCCACTATTGTAAAAACTTCATCTTCAATAAATTTCACTGCTTCGTTGAAAAATATGTCATTGTTGGCCTGTGCTGTCCCTTGGAAATGGTGTGTGATCTCTTCTGATAATGAGGTTTTTATATTTGTTCCAAAGTGACACAGTGTTCAAGAGTCTGCTGATGCTCAACATGACACCATAGAGCTCTCTCAACTTGATAGATGACCAACACAGTACAGCAGCCTCCATTACAGTGTCTGAATGGCCATCATCTTCCAAAAGTCCCATAGCCTCTCATGTTTCCCAGAATGTGGATTTTTTCTGAAACTTCCTGGAAGATTAAAACTGTGTGCCAGACTGAGACTAGAACTCGGGTCCTGTGTTCGAGTCTCGGTCCGGCACACAGTTTTAATCTGCCAGGAAGATTCATATCAGTGCACACTCTGCTGCATTCTGGATTCTTCCTGTCCATCAACTGTTTTGAGGGCCTGAAAACTGATGGGGCCATAGACACAGGTCAGTAGCAATTGTGCACAATAACATTCATAGCATGTTAAACACACCGAGCGAGGTGGCGCAGTGGTTAGCACACTGGACTTGCATTCGGGAGGACGACGGTTCAATCCCATCTCCGGCCATCCTGATTTAGGTTTTCCGTGTTTTCCCTAAATCGCTTCAGGCAAATGCCAGGATGGTTCCTTTGAAAGGGCATGGCTGATTTCCTTCCCCATCCTTCCCTCACCCGAGCTTGCGCTCCGTCTCTAATGACCTCGTTGTCGACGGGACGTTAAACATTAATCTCCTCCTCCTCCTCCTCCTGTTAAACACACAGTGTAAATTATGCCCAGGGCCTCTGATGCCCCCACACATTGCCAGCCTATGATGCGTGTGCCCTAAACATGATGTTTCCATTCTTTCTGTGATGGATTCTACTTGTAATATTTTGGCATTTCCACATAAAGCAAAGTTCAGACAAAGTCATTCATATGGCACAGATAGAAAACTGCAGGAGGGGGGAGGGTCAATATCTACCAAGTCACTTTGTTGCTGCTCACTTATCGACCAGCTCTACATATCTGCACTTTTTCTCTTGGGTCAGTATTAGCAATGCCCTGCTTTCGCACAATAAATATGTTTATGCACTTGCAAATGTATGTAGTTGCCTCAGCTGAGTTACAAAACTCTACATTAATGTGGGAATTAAAAAATTTGGAAAGGAGCAGCACATGTCAGTTATGACAACTTGCATGGTACCTCTAACTTTAAGTGTAACTGTACATCCCATGTCCTTGCATGCTTTGCATCTTTACAACAGATACCCATCCTCATCCATTTAGGCCTCTTTTACTTGTGCCCAAGGATACTTTTTGGTGCATTTCTCATCCTTCATGTATGGGGATGTAGGGTTCAGCACTTCATAAGAACTTGGATTAGCCCCTTAGTGACGACATCATATAGTTCTTTGTCTATAAAAAATTATAAATCATTCAAACCCAAACAGAAAAGCCAAATCATTCTTTAAGGATCCTGATAATACCACAATCAACTACACTTCCCAAGCATTCCACTTGTTGCAAGATATTTTCATACATATATGTTTCATTGCTAAGGAGTTTAGTGATGCTTTTATTCTACAGGAATATTTCTGCTGTTCTGCATTTATGTACATACTTATTTCATTTGTCAAAACAGAAAAAACTTATCTCTACATTACCCATCCAACAGGAATAGTAGTCACATTAACAATCCCACAGGAACAATGATTTTTTTCACAATAAAAGGTAATGTATCATATGTGTTAGTTCAGGATACACACTATTTTCATTCTGAATTTATGTAAACAAGCATACTAACTCAACGAAGAAAGAAAATAAGCAATTATTAGTTCAGTGCAGTGCAAACTTTATAACATTTCTAGGCATAACAATGTCATTTGCCCTCACATTTGTTTCAGTTACCAGTGGATATGCTCACATATCATAATTAAATCCAGTCTCACTAAAAGCCTGTCATATTCCACATGTATAGGCATGACATTTCCCTATCATACAGCATTTAAATGGCATCACCATCCTGTGTCTTCAAGTGTCTCAGATGCTGGAAGATACGGAAAAAAAAGGTGGGGGGGGTCACACAATTATAGCTTTCGGCCATGAGGCCTTTGTCAGCAATAGATACACATACACATGCACACACACCCTCACACAAACGCAACTTTCACACAAGTCTGCAGTTTCAGACAACTGAAACCACACCACTTCAGTTGGTGGTGTCTGGCTGCATATCCAATTGAACCTGGTTTGAAGTTAAAAAAAATGTGAGGAAAAACTGGCAGATGATGGGCCGTATCACATTCCTTATCAGCAAGCTGTTGGTTGATTTGTATATATGACTAAAGGCATAAAATTGGGCATGGGATGTGCTTTGCAGACTGTATATAGATTTGACTCCAGGTAATGATAAAATCAGATAAGAAAAACGAATTACGAGATGCATCAAGGCACAGTTCATAAATGACCAACTTTACAAAAAAGTGGAACATCTCAACTGTAGCTTACTATGATGCTGATTATGAATCAGATCTCAGTCAATGATGGGCTGTATTTTTTAAGATAGCGGTGGCAGAGGTATTGTGGACTTCAAAATGGCAACAGTCAGTAGCTATATCAGCTACAGTAGCAACTACAACACAAGAAATTATATCCCTTCAAGCATGTCTCTGTGAAAAACAGGAAAGCGTTTTCTGTGATAATTGAGGTGCCACTGCACTGGGTCACAACAATGTGCATGTTACTCAAACAAAAGAGATCAATGTGAGGCACCAACACATTCACAAGCTCATTAATATGGGAAAATTCAGTGTCAAATTGATCAGTACCAACATGTAATTAGTTGATTTTTTGGATGAAGGCACTTTCGAGGATTGAGCCTCAATGGTGCAATCAAGTGGTGGTAATTCTGTAGTTTACTAATTAACACCTTGAGAAGTCATTGGAGGGGGGGGGGAGAGGAGGATGGGACGGTTATGAACAACTACGTTTTCATGCTGACATCTTGTGTTAAGATTGTAGTTTTTTAACTTTGGTTTCTCCTGTTGTTTATTCTTTTAACAAAAAAGTGGTTGTTGTTGAAAACAAAAAAAAAATTCTGTTTCACTTAGAATGAATTTGCCGCACACTTTTATGGAATATAAAAGCATAGAACAACTAATTATAAATCACTGCTTTGACAAAAGATTTTCCATTTGTCATATTTTTAATGGTACATGTCCATATTTGTTGTAGCTGTAACATCTCAGATCTTTTGGACAGTGGTGTGGGTTGTTCTGTTTGTCTTCCATATCTGTTTGAAGAGCTATGTCATTGAAACATTATTTGTCAAATGTTCATCCTTTACTTCCTTTAGTAATTTGTTCTTGTTTGAATCCCATCATGAAGAAGAGTCTTCACTGAGAATTCTGAATATTTTATACAAAAATTGCATTACATGAAAGAATTTCTGTCTTTCTGGATTTGAAACTATTGAATTGGCTGAACAGAAATATGTATTCACAAAGTCAGTTTGTATGGACATATAAATCTGCATTAGAAATGAGATGATGAACTTTGTTTCTGTAGGTCATTAAATTACTTCAGATCATATAAAAGAATGATTATTATGTGTGACAGAAAGAAATGTAATCATAAATATACACCAACATGAGAAAAATTATAGTGTATCCCGTTCTTCATTAGAAGCATGCATTGTCTACACCTATAGATATTCGAAATTAGTTATTTCATTAACCAGCCATCAGAATTGCCCAATTAAATCTCAACATTCCCCCAATCCTGTTCTGTGGCATATGAAATGGAATGAGAATGTGAGAACTGTGATAGTGAAGGTGAATAGTCAACTTCAGTTTATTAGAAGAATTTTAGGAAAGAGTGGTTCACCTGTAAAACAGACTACATATAGGACACTGGTGTGACTTATTCTTGAGTACTACTCAAGCATTTGGGATCCATGCCAGGTCAGATTGAAGGAAGACATCAAAGCAATTCAGAGGTGGGCTGCTAGATTTGTTATCCGTAAGTTAGAACAATACACAAATGTTACGGAGATACTTTAGAAACACTTTTTGAGAAACACTTTTAAGAAATTTTAGAGAAACAGCATTTGAAGCTCACTCCCAAAAACTGTAAACCTTGGGATGTCAGATCATGCAGGGCTGTTGCTTAGGAGCTCTCTAAACAGAAACAGACAGTTCTTCAACTGAACTCGGGAGAGCAATCAGGCCAGACAATGAACATAATTTTGAATCAGTTAAGAAACAATCTTAATTGCATAAACTAGGGTACAGTACTCACTAATGTCTACCAATGATACAACACAGAATTTTTTAGAATTATAGGAGAAATCCTTGTCTAATGTTGTCCCAAATATCACAGAAAACACACAAAGAAGAACCAGAGAAATAAACCTCAAGAACTGAGAAACTGGTATATGTTACACCTGTGCAAACTTAGAGATGGTGTACCATGACAGACTTCAACAGAATCAAGCTTAGAAAGAAGCTTACACAGCTGTGAGAATCGTGCATAGATCAGAAATTAGAGCAGCCTAGAGGGAAGCCAATGACAATTACATGCTCAATTTGACAAATAAGTTTAAAGCAGCACGGAAACACAGGCAAGTTCTGAAAGTAAACATAGCAACATTCCATTTCAACCAAATACCGTAAATGCCTGCTTTACCAGTTCTGGCAAAATGACACTTCAGCTGGTCTCATGTATCCTACAGACAAGTTAGTGAAGCAATTGCCATACTTAGTAAATCTAAAGCAGAGGACTTCTGTGGACTTTCAAATCATATAATAAAAATTATAAAGAAAGAAATTCTACTGCCACTAAACAAAATCATCAACCAAGTGCTACATGAAGAATCTTCCCAGATTGCCTAAATATTACTATTATAATAAAAGCATCTCCTGATACCTATCATCCCACCTCATTCATACCAATCATATCAAAAATTACAGAATATTGTTTGCACAAACACTGAACCAGTACTTTGAGCAAAATAATCTACTTAGCTCTTAACAGTCTGGTTTCAGACCTCATCTTTACACAGTCAAAATAATTGAGACTATCATCACAAAAATATACGATTATTTTGAGACTAAGAAAACAGCCTGTGCCCTTCACCCTATTGAGTTATATCGAAGCAACAGAAAGCAGGTGGTAATTATACACAACCAAAAGTCAAACTCATTACCTGTTACAAAAGGTCTTTCACATGGCTCAGTACTGGGTCCATTTCTGTTCATTGTACGAAGGTTCGAACTTAAATAGTGGCAACTATTTATTCACAACCGATACAAAAGAGTTACATGTTTGCACCTGTTACTGTCTTTCAGAGTAGTCACCAGCATTATCTAGAACCCATTTCCAGTGATGTGGAAGGCATAGTATATCATTAACAGAGCCTGTTCTGTTGATGGTGTAAATGGAGTGGTCTACTGTCTGTCGAATCTCTGGAACACTTCTGAAGCGAATGCCACGAAGTGGTTCCTTCATCTTTGGAATCAAATCAAAGTCACAAGGACTTAAGTCCAGGGAGCATGGTGGATGGTACAGTACTTCCCAGTCCCATCGACTTAACAGAGCAACCACAGCTTGTCCTGTATGCGCCCACGCATTTTCATGCAAAATGGTGGGTGGGTTGCGCAGAAAGTGTCGCTGCTTCTTTTGTCAAGCTGGTCACAAGTGATACTCAAAAGATGAACAGTAAGTAATATTGTGCTCTGACAGTCTGCCATGGATGAACATAATGTGTTAGGATAACACCATCACAGTCATACGTGAGAATCACCTTAACTTTCACCATACTGGGGCTCTGACGCACTTTCGACTTTCGTGGCAACCCATAATTTGTTCGATTGGCATTTCAGTTTTGGCTCATACAATGTAGCCCATGTCTCATCCAGTGTTATGATAAGGCATAAGAAAGCCTCTCCTTCATGTTCATAGTGCTCCAAGTGCATCCGAGCAGCATCATAACACATCCATTTCTGCATTTCCGTCAGTTCATGCAAAACCCATTGTGATGCAATTTTTTGCATGCCAAGGTGTTCCTTCAGGATGGGTAGCACAGTCATATGTGCTAATCTGGTTTCATGGGCAAACTCATGAATCGTATGGCATCAATCACTGTCCACTAACATGGCAACAGCATGCACTTCTTCTTCAGAGATGCTAGGACGAACTGCCCGATGCATGTCTGCCACAGTTTGCTTTTACCCAATGTGCCACTGTTCTGTACAGCAATGCCAACTCTCCGCACGCCTCTTGAAGACCTTGATGATACTGTTGTGCTGTATGACCTCTGGCACATTCAATCTTGATCCAACTCCATTGTTCCTGTTTCGAAAACATAGTGACACCATTACGTTAGACTGCTTGCTGACAAATGACTGTGTTTCCCTCGATTGTGTGCACGCTGGTGATGTGGGACAGGCGAGTCCTTTTGTTTGGAGGTAAGGTAGGTATGTCAACAATGTGTGCTATCAGTGACAATAGTAGTTTCCATTGCATAGTGTCTCCACAGCAGTGTTGCCACTATTTAAGTTCCAACCAATGTATATATGAATGAATTACCATTGCTTTGTCAGGCAGTACTGTATGCAGACAATACAACTCTAATCACATAAGCTGATGATCTAGAGGAGATGTGACATAATGTAAATGTAACAAGGATCAATGCACTAACTCGTTTCAGGCAAATTATTTATAAATTAATAACAATAAAACTGTTTTCAATTTCAATGTTTCTACTGAACATAAAGAATAATCGAATTATTGGGTTTCCACAAAGATAAGAAACTCAGCTGGGCAAGTCATACAGAGAAATTGTGCTCAAAACTTTCTCGAGTGATTTATCTGCTGTACAGACTGAGGAATAATGTAAGCAGAACTCTACTAGTATACACATATTTTACACTTTTCCACTCCCACCTTACCTATGGAATTCTTCTGTAGGGTAACTGCTGCAGCTCAGAAACCGTGTTCAAGTGACAAAATAAGGCTTTCAGATGTATAGCAGCACTGACTCCAAGAGAATTGTGTAAAGATCACTTCAAAGAGCTCAGTATTATGACAGTCCCAAGTCTCTAAATGTATAGTTACCTTGTCAGTGTTAAAGAGAATTTAAATTATTTTAGCCTTAAGATGCCTATACAGGGTCACAACACAAGAACTGGACAATCAACTGATGTATCCTAAAATAGGCTAGCTAAGGTTCACAACAGCCACAAACATCTATGCCCCAGACTTTACAATAGAATCCAAAAAGCTGGTCATTTTGTTTCCTATAATACATTTAAGAATGTTCTAGCAGAGTGGTTTAAACAAGAAGCATACTACTCCATGAAAGAGTATGAGTGACATAAAGTTCTGACCACTGTCATACTAAGTTGTAAAAATCACTGGTTAAGAGGTTCCCACACATATTACTTTCACATTACATGTAACAATGTGTCACTGATATTTATATCATGAAATTTTTATGTATGTCACGTCTCTTAGCTTTATATGTAAATAATTACCCCAGCAACACACAAAATGTTCAAAGGTGAATAAATTCAAATTCAATTCTACTCTGACAAAATACATTGTACATAAGGACCATGAAGATAAGATACAAGAAAGTAGGGTGCATAAGGAGGCATACAGACATTTTTCCCTTGCTCTATTTATGAGTGGAACAGGAAAGAAAATGGTTAGTAGTGCAGATCTTCTGTGGCACTGAAAGTAAAATGAAAAACTGTTCATTCTACAAAAGTGCACAATAAGAAAAGTGTGTAAGTTTGATAACCAAACGTGTTACAGAAGCATCTTCAGGAACCTAGGGACTCTTACTCTTGCCTGACAATACATATACTCCCTAATGGTATTTGGATTGAGGTGGACAAAAGTGCATTTAGGATAAACTCAGCAATTAACAACCACAGTAGTAGAAGTAGAAATAATTTCCATATAGACTATGTATCCATTTCTACGTTACCTTTCCTTCTCATCCTGTTTAGTAGGTCTCTCCTGACCTGGGGTTCTGTGTGACTTTCCCAAGCTCTTCTCATTTCCTAAACCTCACCAGTCTTTTTCGTTCACTCCTCATCCTTCCCCTTCAAACTTTCTTCCAGCAGAAGGAGCCACTGGCTCCGAAAGCTTGCAAATTTCAATACTTTTATATGTATGTGATT
Organism: Schistocerca serialis cubense; assembly: GCF_023864345.2. NCBI lineage: Eukaryota > Metazoa > Arthropoda > Insecta > Orthoptera > Acrididae > Schistocerca > Schistocerca serialis. Next base: position 563,641,971 of record NC_064644.1, read on the forward strand.
TTTTATCCATAGAATTATATTATAGTTTCAAAAATTTGTTATTTTTGTTGACATATTAGACCCTGTTAGACCCTGGGATTTAATAAGTTTTTTATGTGAAGAACCCTCCCCCCTCCCCCCTGCTCCCCCCCCCCCCCCCCCCCCACACACACACACACAGAGCCACACTGTCTCTCGGCACTAACAGTCCCACTGAGCCAAGATTTTGGCTGAGATCACTACTCAGCCCAGTGGTGTGTGTGTGTGTGTGTGGGGGGGGGGGGGGGGTGTCCACACATGTGTGAACAGTCTACCTTTAATTAAGCCTTTTTGTTGTTAAGCGCTTCCTCTATGGGGCAAGAGATATAACTGCCACTATGTCTTGTTACATCTTATGCAGATGTGACAGAGTCAGGGGTGTTGTTTTCAATGTTCACCATGTTCACCATCTCCCTCCAGATATTATTAGAGATTTTCATGGGGTAAATATCTGGGCTTTAGTAAGGTCAGGTCAGATTTCTGTTGGATTCTGAATTTTTGTCATGCCAATAAGGGGTAGCACTAATTTGGCGAGTGCAAGAAATATCAACTTGGGAAATATGAATGGTAGTGTTACGATTCTCACTAAAGTTATGGATAAACTGTGAATTCTGATTTTCAAGCAGCTCAATGCAGTTGGTGTTATTCTCGATACTTTTTCCTTCAATCAAAGCACACATCATTAAAACCGATCCAGAAGAAAATCAGAGCCTCCTCGATTTTGATTCATTCCACACACACAGACAGTCTTCCAGAACGTTACCTAACACTTGTGATGAACATGGCGTTGTAGGTCATACAAATACAGATATAAATGTGATTCATTTGACCACATTACAATGTTCCATTTATTCCAGGTCCACTCTTGATATATCTTTGCCCACTTTGGATGGGACTGAGAAAGGTAGCACAATGGTTATTACACTGGCCTCAAATTCAGAAGGACAAAGGTTCCAATCTCCATTATGATATCTTGGTTTCACTTAAGGCCAATCCCATGATGGTTCCTCTCAAAAGGGCATGGCCAATTTCCTTCCCAATCCTTCCCTAACCAAGTTTGTGTCCTATCTCTCATGACATAACTGTCTCTGGGATGTTAAACATGACTCTTCCTTTTTTTCTACTTTAAATGGATCTTTATGGACTGGGTCAAATATCTTGTGTTTGCATGTAACCCTACTTTAATGTCAGTGCAAAGCAATTGCTTCTGGATTATACATTCAGAAATGGCTCACACCCTGCAGAAATTTCTGCACTGCTGTGAAGCATTTTTAAGCCACAATGTGGGACACACTGAATGTCTACTAGCCTGTCATTGTTATCTTACTGCTATAGTCCTGATATGAATTCCTTGTAGACAACAATATCTGCCATTGTTGATGGTCCTATTATCTGATACATTTGAAATCTGCCAGTTCCTTCAATGGACTCTGCTATACCAGTCTTTTCACTTCAGCTTGAGACTTGTTATCAATGGAGGAAAGATAAGATTGCACAGGTTCACTCTAAGCATTCTCTAATTGTCAGGCTATAGGCCTACTCTCCAAATAGTTACACTCTGCATCATCTCCTTTCTGACAGTCAGCAGCTCCCTAAAGATTGTATTAACTTTGACATACCAGGTGATTAATATTTATGTAGTGCGCTTACTACTTTTACAGACTGGTCTATTATGGAAACTATTTTACATACCTCTTAGTGTTGTGGCAGTAGAAAAGACAGCATTAAGCAGTTGTTGCTGTTTCTTATTCCACAACCTTGCATCATTTTGTTCAATGCACCATGACAACTGAGACAACAATAAGCAGATCTCCACAGTAACATCCAGAGTATTGCAAATGTTGGGAATAATTGAAGATAAGAAATACGAAGTAAAGGATGGAATTTCATTAATATTTTGTTGGAAAAGTTTAGTTATGATATCTTTGTGTTGTAGAAGTAGCAGGAGCCCCACTGAAGAGTTGGCAGTCAGCATGAGAAATTTACTGTGAACACAATAAAATGCTTATATTAGTTCTTTTAAGAGATAAACAGTAAATTTTAAGCTTAAAATGGCACATCTTAAATGTATTTTCATACAGTACAGAGTCAATATGAATGAATACATATAAACTAAATAAAAGCTACTAGTTTATAAAACAGATTATGAATGTGTGCATGTGTGTGTGTGTGTGTGTGTGTGTGTGTGTGTGTGTGTGTGTGTGTGTGGAAAGTCCAGGATGGAATAGCAATAAAAATGAAAAGGCAAATTGCTGCTAACTACAGAGAGGAAGCATTGAGTTACAGACAGGCACAAAGAAAAAGGCTGCTACTACTACTAGTAGTAGTAGTAGTAGTAGTAGTAGTTGTAGTAGTTTTCATTCATGGCAATTTACTTGCCTTGGTTCATTATTATGTTTTCAACAAAATTATGAACTGTGTTGATTACTAAAAGAACTGAACATTCTGCAGTTTTTAGTGGGGACTAACTGCCATAGTCAAAAAAATAATTTTAGTGGTGATCCCAGTTTCATGAACAAAGTACAAGTTTTATGTAAATAAAGTGCATACTTGTAAATCAAGCCAACAATGCAAGATACAAGCTGCTCCAGCAACATTTCATTTGTGCCATTCCATATAAGCATCAAATCAGACACACTTTTGGCCACAGAAATCAAAAACTTGGTTCACACAAGTGGAAGCAAACGTTTTCTATAGTGGAATAATGAATGAGAAGACAAATTTCAGGTATGTGGTCGAAACTTCACTTCTATAGTGAAAGATATTGTCACTCCACCAACTTCCATTTGTTACGAGCACTTGAAGCCAGTGGTGATGCACAGGTTTCCAAATCAGTGGTTAATGTTGTTCCCTGTTTTGCCTGTGACTGACTGTAGCTATCTTCTGAGGAGGTAGTTGCATCCTGATGTTCAATATGAGGTCTGGTCCTGTTAATTATCCCCAGTTGTCTGAGGTTCACTATTGGAGAAGGGAATTTTTTCCCAATGTTTCTGTGGTAGTTCCAAAGCCACATTGCATCGTCTACTGAGCTGGTGTCCTTCTTCCCAGCTGATCAGGTTCTCTGCCATTAGAGTGCCGCAAACACTTGATATCAACAAGGTTGGTCTGAGTGGTCACACATTAGATGATGATACTTTAGAGATTTTGGAAGGGACCTCAGCTTTGCAGTCACCTTAAGAGCCCTACCAGTTCTGGTTTCATCAGCTTAGAGGAGCAAGTGGTCAACACTCTGCCATCAGTTGTTCCAGAAGAGATTCAGAGAGAGAGAGAGAGAGAGATATGCAGAATTCTAACCAGAGCCAGGCCGCTTAAAATAAACATCTCAGGAGATGAGAAGATGGCGCTCAAGGGTTTGCAAGAAGATGAAAACTTAGTAGTGTTACCTGTGGACAAGGGGAATTCTACTGTCTATGATAAGAAGATCTGTCAAATTTTAGAGGATCCTACTTACAATCCACAAGAGAATAATCCCAGTGATGGAGTGGACAAGAAAGCCAAGGCTCTTCTTAAGGAAACAGGATGGTCTGAAAAAGATGTCAAGCAACTAAAAGCTAACGCACCAGTACCACTCAGACTATATGGATTACTCATGAGCCATAAAGAGGGTGTACCACTTCATCCATTCGACCAACATTGGTGCAGCCACCTACACTGCAGCCATATACCTTAAGAAGATGTTAGCATAATTTGTGGGAAAATGTGTCGACCACATCAACAACATCCTATGAATCTCCAACACAGACATCATGGTCAGTTTTCACCTTGTCTAAGTAATATTATATGGCTACACTATGATATTGCAATAGGAGGTGATCTGAATGCTGATTTTGATGTTACTAAATGTAAGGGTAGTGTTGCAGATCTGGAAAACTTACTAAGGCAATACAATTTACATCATGTTAATAACAGGCCCACAAGAAACAAAGCATGTTTAGATAACATCTTTGTAAGCTTCAAGACCACTGAAAACACATGCGAAGTTGTAGTGTTCCCATTCTCTGACCATCACTCCGTATCTCTAAATTATGCAAGTAAAATTCCCCTCAATAGGAGCAATGCATACAGACCTGTCCCAACAATTGTGATTACCAGACCCATAACTGAGGATAAAATTAACACATTTCGTAATTCCCTTGCTGACACAGACTGGTTTGGCCATTGTAGTGTCGATGGACATTACACATCAAGTAATGACCTGCCAGCCAAAATAATATTTGATAGATTTTTTAATGCATTCTTGACCCTATTTAACCGTAGTATTCCCATAAAGAAAATCAAAATAATGGACAGCAGCCACAAATCCAGATCTCAAAACAGACAAAATATATGTTACACTAAACAGCTGACAGATCTAAAGAAACAAGTTTTGTTACTGTACAACATATAGAATAGTATGAAGCCTGACTGTGCCAAATCAGCCAATGTGGAATGCAGGAATGAATACAAAAAAGTGATCCTGCAAGCCAAAAAAACCTACAATGCGATATTAATTCAGTGAAAGAAATAGAAGACGCAATTATCAAACCAGACATTAGTCCATCAGAGCTACTCTCCCAAAATTGGGGTAGACAGTCACTAAATACAAGCATGCTAACGTTCTCCGAAGTATCGCCTAGATATTTACAAGGGGTCATAAAACAACTGAAATCATCTGATAGCTTAGATATATATGGCATATCATGCAACCTGCTAAAAAAAAGTGTGTGATTGCATTCTGTACCCTTTAACCCATTGAATAAACAAGTGCTAACTTGAGGGATATTTTCCTGATGAGTTAAAACTGTCTAGGATTGTCCCAGTATACAAAAAGGGAGATAAAGACTCTCCATCTAGTTACAGGCCTATTTCAATAGTACCCGCATTCTCCAAGGTAATAGAATGCATCATGTACCAACAATTATCATCTCACTTTGAGAATCTAGGAATAATTAATGCCACACAATACAGGTTTAGGAAGAATCCGTCGACCATTGATGCAATCAACATGGTAGTCAGTTACATCCTCAAAGTTTTTGAGAACAAAGGCTTTGCTCAGGTCTCATTCTGTGACCTAAGCAAGGCCTTCAGCTGTGTTGAGCACACACCACTACTAGAGAAACTAGAATTCTACGGCATCAAAGGAAACAGTCTCAGACTATTAACAGCTTATCTCAACAACCATAAACAGGTAGTTTGTGTTGGTAAGGAAATGTCAAACATAGAAAATGTTAAAGTAGGTGTGCCTCAGGGATCTGTACTGGGGCCCTTCCTGTTTCTGATAATGATCAATGACCTCTCCTCGTTTATTAGATCCACCACTGTATTGTACGCAGATGATACGACTTTTCTTCATAGCAGTAACAATCTTAAACCTGTGCTGAAAATACACTCACTCATGCAGCATATTGGTTCAGAGCAAATGGTTTCCTGCTAAATGAAAATAAAACTCAGCAGATAATCTTCACTCTAAGAGACAAGCCACTATTTGATGACCCTAGTTCTGTTAAATTCCTGGGAGTTTATTTAGACGAAAAGTTTTCCTGGGGCCAACATGTAAACTATATTAGTAGTAAGCTATCCAGAGTAATTTATTTATTAAGACAACTCAGAAATTGTGTACCTGAAACATACATCAGATCATCTTATTTTGCATTTTTCCAAAGTATAATATCCTATGGCATTATCTTGTGGGGTAACTGTAATCATATACATGACATCCTATTATTGCAGAAGAAAGCCATTAGGATAATTACAAATTCTTCACATAAGGCTCACTGCAAACCCTTATTTACTAAACAAAAAATTATGACAGTATTAAACCTCTATATATACAATGTCTTAATCTTTACGAAGAAGAACCTACAAGATGTGGAACGTAGAGAAAATGTACATTGTTACAACACAAGAAGCATCAAACACATATATACGCCTTACCACAGACTATCAAAATCAATAAATAGCTATGAAGTCACAGGGCACAAACTATTTAATAAGCTGCCACATGCTATACAGGATCTTACTGAACATACATTTATTGCCCACCCGTTCTATGATATCAATGAATTCTTCAACTGTAAAATGCAGTAATCCAATAGATGACCCAGTGTACATTTATTGTAATATAAGCTAAAATATTTCAGTAGTCAATACCTTATCACACTGTATTATAAATTGTAACTTCATTTGACGTTGTAAATTGCTGTAATGGTCTAAAGACAATAAAATCTTTATTATTATTATTATTATTATTATTATTACTATATACCAGGGCACCACTTCAGGACACACCCAATTTGATCAGTGAGAGATCTGACAGGGTTCTGCTGGATTGTTTCAAGCATATTTTAATACTGACTTATTTCCTATGAGAAGGCCAGTTCTATGAGCACACTGAAGGAGTAGTGATGGGCAGTCCCTTATTTCTTGTAGTGGGAAATTTCTTTATGGAGAAATTCAAAGATGAGGTCGTTTCAATGGCTGCCTACCAGCTGACACATTTTTTCATCAGAAAAATACTGGACAAGTTCCTGGATGATCAGAATTAAAGACATCCCAAGGTTAAGTTCACCATGCAACTAGAGAATGATGATCAGCTGATGTTTCTGGATGTGTTGGTGAAGAGGAAGGCAGATGCCACATTTTGCCAAAGTGTGTATAGTCAACCAACACACACAGACTTATATATACCACACAGCTTGACAGTGGAGTTCGAACACCTACAACAAGTGTTCACAGACAATGGAAATTCAAGCATGGACATCCCCAAAGCATTACATTGAACCAGATAATTTGATACAATGGAAGAGGAACAAGAGAAAAGACCAGTAAAATAGCCTTTCTACCATATGCAGGACCCTCTATCTAAGATCATTAGAATCCTGAAGAAACACAAAATCAAAAGTGTGTTCTGCCTGTCCAGCAAGACTGGTCAGCTTATTGGAACCTATATCTACATCGATATTCTGCAAAGCACAATAAGGTGTGTACCACTACTTGTCACTTCCCCTCCTGTTATACTTGCAAATAGAGTGAAGGAAAAATGACTGTTTTTACACCTCTGTATGAGCCCTAATTTCTTGTATCTTATCTTTGTGGTCCTTACACATGATGTGTGTTGGAGGGAGCAGAATCATTCAGCAATCAGTTTCAGATGCCAGTACTCTAAATTTTCTCAGTAGTGTTTCCCAAAAAGAAAACTGTATTTCCTCCATGAACTGTCATTTGAGTTTGGAAAGCACCTCCATAACACTTAAGTTTTGTTCGAACCTACCGGTAACAAATCTAGCAGCCCTCCTGTGAATTGCTTTGATGTCTTCCTTCAATTTGATCTGGTATGAATCCAAAACACTTGAGCAATACTGAAGAACAGGTCACACTAGCATCCTATATGTGGTCTCCTTTACAGGTGAATCACTCCTTCAATTTGATCTGGTATGAATCCAAAACACTTGAGCAATACTGAAGAATAGGTCACACTAGCATCCTATATGTGGTCTCCTTTACAGGTGAAACACTCTTTCCTGGAACGTTACCAATAAACCAAAGTCAACCATTTGTCATCCCTACCACAGTTCTGACTTGCTTGTTCCATCTAATATTGCTTTGCAACATTATGCCCACATATTTAAATGACTTGACTGTGTCAAGCTGAACACTAATAACACTGTATCTGAAAATTACAGGTTTGTACTTCCTCCTCATCTGAATTAACTTACATTTTTCCACATTTAGGGCTAGCAGCCATTCATCACATCAGCTGGAAATTTTGTCTAAGTCATCTTGCATCTTCCTACAGTCTCTCAACTTTGACACCTTACTGTACACCACAGAACCATCAGCAGTGCTGTCCACCCTGTTGCCAAATCATTTATGTATATAGAAAACAACAGCAGTCCTATCACACTTCCCTAGGGTACTCCTGACGATACCCTTGTCTCTGATGAAAACACACCTTTGAGGACAACATACTGGGTTCTATTATTTAAGAAGTCTTCAGGCCACTCACGTATCTGTGAACTTATTCCATATGCTCATTCCTTACTTAACAGTCTGCAATGGGGCACTGTGTCAAATGCTTTCCGGAAATCTAGAAATATAGAAGCTGCCTGTTGCCCTTCATCCATAGTTTGCAGTATATCATGTGAGAAAAGGGCAAGCTGAGTTTCACAGGAGTGATGCTTTCTAAAACTATGCTGATTCATGAACAGAAGCTGCTTAGCCTCAATAAAGCTTATTATATTTGAACTGAGAATGTGTTCACGGATTCTGCAGCAAGCAGAAGTTAGGGATATTGTTCTGTAATTTTCCAGGTCCATTTTTTTTCACCTTTCCTATATACTGAAGTCACCTGCACTTTTTTCTAGTTGCTTGGGATTTTGTGCTGGATGAGAGATTCATGATAAAAGCAAGCTAGGTAAGGGGCCACACCAAACTGGTCAACAAGGGACTGAATGGCAGCCCTAGAACCGCTTAGCAGTTTTACATACAACTAGAATTTTCTCAGGTTCTCTGCCAGATCTTTTGCTAAGATGTCACAGTGGTAATAGTTATATGCTTTGTGCGTAGATCTTTTCAAAGGCACATGAATCTCTATTAAACTTCACTTATCATCATTTGTGCATCCCTTCTGAACCTACATTGCAGCAGCCTCTGCTTCCTCAGCATATCAAAAATTTTGTTATTAAACCATGGTGGGTCTTTTCCATCCTTTATCCACTCACTAGGCACGAAACCCTCCAGACAATGATTTACAATCTGCTTAAACTTTGCCCATAATTCCTCTACCTCCATCTTACTGGTAGTAATGTTAGTAGCTGCTTATCTGCTCTGTCTAGCAGAAACACTCTCCTAGACTTCTTGACTAATTCATTAACTTTCACAGCCATAGTTGCTATAATGACATCATGGTCACTAATCCCCATTTCTATATTGAGATTGTCAGTAAGGTCCAGGCCATTTGTAGCTGCAATGTCTAAGAAATTTCCATTATGTGTGGATTGTTGAGCTAGCTACTCATGACAATTTTCAGAAAACATGTTCAAAAGTATTTTGCATGACTGTCTGTTTGCATCCCCCACCTCACAATGAATCCATAGACATCCCAGTCTATGCTCAGCAGGTTAAAGTTGCCTCCAGTTAGTACTGCATGATCTATTTACACACTATTGACCAAAGACTTTCTTTGAATGACCCTAGAACTTCCACAGTGGAATTGAATGACTGGTAAAAACATCCAACAATTAACTTAGTTTCACCTATACCTGTTATACATGACCATACAATTTCACTGCCATGCTCAACTTTGACCTCAGTAGAGACAAAATTTTTATCAACTGTAATGAAAACTCTCCCTCCAATGGTCTCTAGTCTGTCTTTCTAATAAATGTTCCATAACATGCTAAATATCTCAGAGCTTTCCACTTTGTGTTTCAGCCAACTCTCAGTTCCAAGAATAATTTGTGCATGAGAATTTTCCTGGTGGGCAGTAAATTCAGGAACTTTATTACGAATACTTTGACAGTTTACTGATAAAATTGTGACAGTCAAAGTGTCTTTATTCTAAATCTGTTTGACTTCCCTTGCTGTGAATTGACTGGTGAGTGTTCATCAGAGCACCTCAAACTACCGCCAAGCCTAAAAAGCCCTCATGTGCACCCCTTTGTGCTTCCTTTGTGTAGTGCACCCCAGACATATCAAGGGGAGCCCTACAAATCCCAACACGATAACACAGGTCCAGAAATATACATCCTAGACTGTCACAGAGTCAATGGAGCCTTGGTTGAGACCCTCCACTCAGCTCCAAACCAAAGGACCCGAATCAACTCTGGGAATGATGCTGCAAATTGTGACTCTGCTTGCACCCCGTGAGCGAGGCCAGCAGTCTTCACCACCTCCGCCAGCCACCTGTACAAACTGAGAATCATCTCAGAACCCAGGTTACAAGGTGTTGTTGGTGCCAACATGAGTCACAACTTGCAGATGATTGCATCCTGCATGCTTGATAGCCCCTGGCAAGGTTGCCTCCACATCTCGGATGAGGCCCATCAGTAGAACTACTGAGTGATCATTGGCTTTCTTTCCAGCCCTGAATGCTATCTGCCTAAGGGGCTCCAAGACGTGCCTGACATGGCAGTTCCCAATAACCAGTAAACCACTCCCCCCTGGTGTGCTTCCTCGGACCCTGCTGAAGGAGCATCCACCTGTACACTCACAGGATGAAAGGGCAGCCAGTCTCCATCAGCCCTCTGCCTCAAGTGACGCAAACGCATTACCACCCACTGCTCACCCTGTTGTGATGGCGGATCCACTGAGTCGTGTGCTCTAGGAGGTGCCTTGGAAGAAGAGACCATGGGCAATGAATACTATTGATTAATAAAGAAACTGAGTATTCTGAAAAGGTCTTAGTGTGCATCAACTTTTATACTTAATAATAGCTTTATATCCACAGATTATTTTTAAAAGTATATTGACATGCAGTTCCATACAAAAAAATCACTTACAGGTATTGGAAGTAAAGATAAATAGATGCACACTGAATCCAGATGGACAATAAACTGAGGTGGCACCCGAATGTGCTCAAGTTGATAAAGAAGATCAGTTCTGTGTCCTTTGCCCTTAGAAATTTATTTAGATCTTTTGACTGGCATGTAGGATTGCTAGCACACTTATAGCATAATATTCTGGGACAATCCAACTAGGTCAAAAAGTATTATTTCACAAAATTGAGCAATACGGGTTCTGAATATTGCAGAAGCCTTTTCAGGGACCTATAGGGCTTACAAAAAAGGAATAATAGGGGACACTGCTAGGAGGGTGTGCCATGAACAGCATACTAAAGACAGTGACTAGCAAAGCTTGAGGCCAGAAGAATTCTGGGAATATAGGACACATTGCAGGGAGAGTTCCCACCTGCACAATTCAAAAAAGCTGGTATTGGTAGGAAGGCACAGGCTATGAAGCAGTCTTTGAAGTGAAGAACATCATGTTGGACAATGTACCCAGCAACTGGATGATCCAGCTGTCTTTTGGCCACAGTTTGTCAGGGGCCATTCATGTACACAGACGGATTGTTGGTTGTCATGCCCATATAGAATGTCGAACGGTGGTTGCAGCTTAGCTTGTAGATCACATGACTGGTTTCACAAGTAGTCCTGCCATTGATGGTGTAGGTGATGCTTGTGACTGGAATGGAGTAGGTGATGGTGGGAGGATATATGGGACAGGACTTGCATCTACATCTATTGCAGGGATGTGAGCCATGATGCAGGGGGTTGGGAGCAAAGGTTGAGTTGGGATGGATGAGGAATTTGTGTAGGTTCGGTAGGCAGTGGAATACTGCTGTGGAAAGTGTGAGAAGGATAGTGGGTAGGGCATTTCTCATTTCAGGGCATGGTGAAAAGTAGTCAAACCCCTTGCAGAGAATGTGAATCAGTTGTTCTAGTCCTAAGCAGTACAGAGTCGTGAAAGGATGCTTCTGTGTGGCCGGACAGATGGACTTCATGGTAATTGGTGGGTCACTGGAGAGATAAGGCATGGGAGATCTGTTTTTATACAAGCCTGGGAGGGTAATTACAGTCTGTGATGGCCTCGGTGAGACCCTTTAAGTACTTTGAGAGGAGCTGTTCATCATTACAGGTGCAGAGGCCATGGGTGGTTAGGCTGTATGGAAGGGACTTCTTGGTATGGAATAGGTGACAGCCGTCAAACTGGAGGTATTACTGGTGGTTGGTAGGTTTGATATGGTTGGAAGTACTGACATAGTTATCTCTGAGCCAGTGATCAACATCAACACCTTGTTGGGTTGAGGAGGACCTGGTGAAGCAAATGTGGGGGAAGGTGGCGAGGTTCTGGAGCAGTATGGATAGGGTTTCCTCACCCCAATCCACATCACAAAGATGTCATCAATGAATCTGAATCAGATGAGGGGTTTGGAATTCTGAGAGGTTAGGAAGGGTTCCTCTAGATGGCCCATAAATAAGTTGGCATAGGGTGATGCCATGCAAATGCCCATTGCTGTAACCCATATATGTTTATAGATAATGCCTTCAAAGGAGAAGTAATTGTGGGTGAGGATATAGTTGGTCATGGTAACCAGGAAGGAGGTTGTACGTTTAGAATCTGTTGGGGGTTGGAAAAAATAGTATTGAATAAAGGCAAGACCATGGGCATTAGGGATGTTATGAACAGAAAGGTGGTATCAATAGTGGTGAGCAGCACACTGGGTGCTAAAGGAACAGGAACTGCGGAGAATCAGTGGAGGAAATTGTTGTCATTTTTTATATAGGAATGAAGGTTGCAGGTAATATGCTGAAAGTGTTGGCCTACGAGAGCAGAGCCTCTCTCAGTAGGGGCACAGTCACCAGTCACAATGACATCCTGGGTGTTTAGTTTATGGATTTAAGGAAGCATGTAGAAGGTAGGAGTGAACAGACTGGTAGAGGTGAGGAGAGAGATAGACTCCAGGGAGACAATATGGGATGGGCCTAAGGATTTGAGGAGAGACTGGAGATCCTGCTCAATTTCTGGAATGGGGTCAATGTGGCAGGGCTTGTAGATGGACAAATCTGACAGCTGGCAGAGTCCTTCCACCAGGTAATCTTTGTATTCAAACCAACACTGGTGAAGCGTTTTCCAGCATGTAGGGTTATAAGGTTGATATAAGATTTTAGGTCGTGGATTGTGGTTCTTTCAGGGGATGTAAGGTTAGTTTGTAAGTTGAGGGATTTGGGGTATGAGGGTGATGCAAGGTTGGAGGTTAAGAAATACTGGAAAGTTAGCAGGGAGTGATTTGGGGTTAGGGGCATGGATCACAGTTGGATGCGGGAGTCAACTGAGTCAGGCAGGATTCAACATTGATCTTTGCTTGAGTCTGACTGGCAGGGTTTGCAGCAAAAAAGTATTTCCACTGTAGAGACGGGTTGAAGGAGAGGTCTTTAAAAAGTCCTGCATGACTGAATTTGGGAGTGGGGCAAAAGGTAAGAGGCCTTTGCAAAGGACTGATACTTCTGTGTGGTTAAGGCTTTTGGAGGAAAGTTTCTTGACTATTTCAGGTGTGTTTAGCTTCTGGATTCTGTATGGTGTTAGGAGGGAGTTTTTGAGGGTGAGGTAAATGCAGTAGATCTGTGAGACAGGGTTTGTCAGCTACGAGAGAATGTGGGGGAGCTCTGTAGATTGTTGAAGAGGTGGTGTACAATGGTAGTCCAAGGCGGGAGCATGACGTGAACAGGGTGGAGTTGTTTTTGAGGTGGCATTTTCCATGTTGCTCTAGTTCCAGGAGAGCAAGGGTTTCTGTGTGTGATATGGGATCCAGATTTTTGGGATTGCATAGCAAGAGAATTTTACAGATGGAGAGGAGGTACTGCAAAGAGGTTTGCCCTGATTGATATGGTTTTGTAGGACTTTGTTGGTCCTCGTCACAACAAAAGGACTGTCAGAAAATGAGCTTTCAGCCAACAAGGCCTTCATCAGATGCAGAACATAAACACACACACACACACACACACACACACACACACACACACACACACACAATCACACTCACAAAATACACCTCACACACACAGCCACAGTCTCTGGCTACTAAGGCCAAACTGTGGGCAGCTACACATGATGGGAGATGGACTGGGTGATGGTGGTAAGGTGGAGGCTGGAGTAGGGAGGGGCAGGATAGCAAGGTGGGGTGGAGCCTGTGGGAGCACACAGAAATGAGGTGGAGAGAGGGTAGGGGAGCTGGGTGGAGCAGTCAGGAGGTTAGACAGAGGGTGGGAGGGAGTTAGGAGGAAAGGAAGATGGTAAAAGGACTGTGGGTGTGTTGGAGGAATAGAGGACTGTGTATTGCTGGAATGGGAACAGGGAACGGGTTAGAGGGTAGGGTAAAGACTAACGAAGGTTGAGGCCAGGAGGGTTATGAGAACATAGGATATATTACAGGTAGAGTTCCCACCTGTGCAGTTCAGAAAAGCTGGTGTTGGTGGAAAGGATCCAGAAGCTATAGGCTGTGAAGCAGTCATTGAAATGAATAATGTTGTGTTTTGTGGCATGCTCGGCATCGGGATGGTTCAGCTGTTTCTTGACCAGAGTTTGTCAGTGGCCATTCATGTGGACAGACAGTTTGTTACTTGTCATGCACATGTAGAATGCAGCACAGCGGCAGCAGCTTAGTGCGTACATCACATGATTGGTTTCACAGTAGCCTCGCCTATGATGGGCTAGGCGGTGTTTGTGACTGGACTGGAGTAGGTGGTGGTGGGAGAATATAATAGACAGGTGTTGCATCTGTGTCTATTACCCAGATATGAGACATGAAGCAAGGGGTTTTGAAGGGATGGACAAGGATTTTATGTAGGTTTGGTGGGTGGCTGAATACCACTGTGGGTGGGGTGGGAAGGGTAGTGAGTAGGATTTCCTCATTTCAGGGCACAATGAAACGTAGTTGAAACCCTGCCAGAAAATCTGCTTCAGTTTCTCCAGTCTTGGGTGGTACTGAGCCATCAGGGGAACACTCATCTGTGGCTGGACAGTGGGTCAGTTGAAAGGAGTGGGTGGCTGGAGAGATAAGGCATGGGAGATCTGATTTTGTACAAGGTTGGGAGAGTAATTACAGCCTGTGAAGGCCTCAGTGGGAACCTCTGAGAGGGACTATTCAGGTTTCTGCCTTGCTCATGAATACTGATGCCACATCCCTTTACACTAACATCCCTAATGCCCTTGACCTTACTGCTATTGAACACAACCTTTCCCAGTGTGTCACAAATTCCAAACCTACATCTACTTCCTAACTGCCATGACCAACTACATCCTCACCCAAAATTACTTCTCCTTTGAAGCATTACTTACAAGCAAAACTGGGGTATGGCTATGGGCACCCACATGACACTATCCTTTGCCAACCTATTCATGGGCCATCTAGAAGAATGCTTCCTAAACATCAAGAATCCCAAACCCCTCACCAGGTTCAAATTCACTGATTACACCTTCATGATTTGGATCGATGGTTAGGTCACCCCATCCACATTCCTCCAGAACCTCAACATCTTCTCCCCCATTTGCTTCACCTGGTCCTACTCATCCCAACAAGCCAACGTCATCAATGTTGGCCTCCACCTCAAAGATAGCTACATCAGTACCTCCATCTATATCAAACCTACCAACCACCAGCAATATCTCCACTTCGACAGCTGCCATCGATTCCATATCAAGAAGTTTCTTGTGTACAGCTTAGCCACTCGTAGCCGTCACATCTGTAGTGATGAGCGGTCCATCACAAAATACACTGAGATTCTCACTGAGGCCTTCACAGACTGTAATTACCCTCCCAACCTTGCAAAAAATCAGATATCCCATGCCTTATCTGTCCAGCCACCCACCACTTCCAACAGCCCCACTGTCAAGTCACAGATGAGCATTTTTCTTGTAACTCACTACCATCCAGGACTGGTGAAACTGAATCACATTCTCTGCCAGGGTTTCAACTACATTTCATCATGCCCTGAAATGAGGAATATCCTTCTCACTACCCTTCCCACCCCTCCCACAGTGGTATTCTGCCACCCACCAAACCTACATAAAATCCTCACCTATCCCTACAAAATTGCTACTCCCAGCCCCATGCCTCGTCCCTCATATCCCTGTAATAGACTAGATGCAAAGCCTCTGCCATACATCCTCTCACCATCACCTACTCCAGTCTGGTCACAAGCATCACCTATCCCATCAAAGGCAGGGCCACCTGAGAAACCAGTCATATAATCTGCAAGTTAAGCTGCAACCACTGTGTTGCATTCTACGTGGGCATGACAAATAACAAGTTGTCTGTCCGCATGAATGGCCACTGACAAACTCTGGCCAAGAAACAGCTGGATCATCCCACTGATGAGCAGGCTGATTTTCATTTGAATGACTGCTTCACAGCCTGTGCCATCTGGGTCCTCACACCAACGTCAGCTTTTCCGAATTACTTTGTTTGGTAGTGGAAACTTGTCAAATGATAACACAAAGCTATGTAATGAGGAAATGGAAGTTGCTGTTGTTGGTCTCTACAAGCTGAATAAATAGAGACACAGAAGAATAGTGTTGATATGAAAGGGAATTAACTGATATGTGTTGCAGAACATGGCAATAATGTTGATATTTGGGATCCGGAGGTCGATCAGATAATTCTCGCTGTGAAAAACCGAGTCCTTTGTTGATGTTGAGACAGACTGTGTACAGTTACTAAATGGTGGAAAAAAATGGCTCTGAGCACTATGGGACTCAACTGCTGAGGTCATTAGTCCCCTAGAACTTAGAACTAGTTAAACCTAACTAACCTAAGGACATCCCAAACATCCATGCCCGAGGCAGGATTCGAACCTGCGACCGTAGCGGTCTTGCGGTTCCAGACTGCAGCGCCTTTAACCGCACGACCACTTCGGCCGGCACTAAATGGTGGAGAAAGTTAGTAATCTTATTAACAAGGAAAGTGTGTTTAATAATAAGGCAAACAGAAAGTGTGAGCAGCACCACAATGAATGCTGCTCTCTCTGTCATGTTACCACTGCCCTATCCTCGCCCATTTTGTCCATATATTTGGAGTCGGCCAGGTTGGGTCCATAGCCCAAATTTTCTCTTGCGTCACTTGTGCACCTACAGTACCTGTAATCAGTGTAAAGTGTCTTATTGCATGCATTCCTTTCCTCCCCCTCCCCTCCCCTTACTACCATTTGTCAATGGGAAATGTCATAAAAACAAAAAAACAAATGGGGCCATCTCTCAGCAGTGTTCCATATTCTGGAGCTATGTGGTTGAAAATCAAGTATTCATATTTAACTTACAGCAATATTTAAATGAATAAAGTAGATTTTCTGCTAAAAACATACTTTAATTTATTAAGTATTGAAGAGACGCTAGAAACCAAGCAGTTAGGTGCACATCAACCAAAAGATATCTCAATGTCTGAATTCTGTGGAAAGAACAACAGAATTTTCTGCAATATATGGTCCTGCAAAAAGTCATGTTTAACAATGAGAGAAGACAAATAGAAGTTACTTTGTTTCTATTGTGTGTTATTTGGTGGTGAAGTATTGTGCACAACAGTCAGTTGTAAGGATATAAAGCATTTAAGGAATCAAATGAAGACACATGAGGAAAGTGGACTACATTTAGAAAATCCTTCTAAATACAAAGTTTTTGTCTCTATTAAGATTGCTTCTCAGATTGAGTCAGCATATAAAATGTCAGTTCAGAAATGTAGTGAATTTGTTATGAAGAACAGACAAATACAGACAAATATTAACAGAGTAGAAGAGTGCTTAACATTTTGTGGAACACAAGTTAGCACTAAAGCAGTAATTTTTTGAAATATTTCTGATATGATTGGGAGTATAGATATGAGACAATAATTTCCAGTATCACCTTTTGAACCTTTCTTAAACAATGGTTTTACTTCTGCATATTACAAATGATTAGGGAAGTAAACTTTCTCAAACAATTTGCTAACCTTGGCAGTTTCTTAGAGCAAAAGTTAAAATATATAATACTGGAATGAAAAGTGTGCATATTGGAAAGAAAAAGGTTGCCAAAGCAAAGAAGCATCTTGTTAAGTCATCAAGAGTAGCTGATCAAATAATTAGAAGTTAATAAAGATTAGGGAAATAGTATAGTGGTGGTAAAAAGAAATTTTGAAGTAGACAAGTGATTTGAAAAAGTTAATGATCAGAACATAGTTCTTGTAGAGATAATGGTCAATGCACTTGTGTTTTCTGGGGGTCAAATGCACAGAAAGTTCATTATGTTTTGCACAGGCCTGACAAATGTTTTGAAAAGTAAGGGTGAAATTGCACCCAAAGTTTGCAAAAATAGTTGGTGAAGCAGAAGATCAGATTCAAGTCTACCTGTGTGTAGAGGGTTCACTGTTCTTTACTGGATATGTTACATGGTGGGCAATGCTGCCCTGAGCTGTGAGATTCTATTCTGGTTTCCTGAAATCGCTACCTCTTGATTCTCTGACTACTCTATTTGTAGTTTGAAAGAAGAAAAACATAATTATCTTCCATTACCTGCAAGTGCATATAAATATGTAATATGTCAATAATCAAATTTTTCTTTGTGCTTTTGGGTTACAAATGTGTACTGTAGTGAATAATGGCATAAGACAAAATGATGGAAGCATAAGTTTTTATCAGATTGGTGAATAAGTTTGTAATGTTTTTAGCATGTTGGTACTCCAGTTGCTATTGGTTTATTTATCAGTTGTCAGTTTTTATTTGTAGTTCACAGTTGGTATTTCAGTTTACATACTGTCATTTGGAGATAGTGAGTAGGACTGTGGATGCTACAGAATGGAGTCCCAAGTGGAAAAAATGGAACATTTCCAACACATTCTTCTGTTAGAGTTCAGTAGAGAACTCACAGCAATGGAGACAGTCAGAAACACATGTATCATGTATGAGGATAATTCCACTGAACAAAACAGCAAGCAAATAATTTCCTCTTTTGAGGAGAATCTTCTTGACATTAGTGACTCCCCAAGTTCAGGAAGACCTTCGAGGTTTGATGAACATCATTTGAACACATTAACCCACAATGATCCATTTCAGTGCACTCAAGAGCTGGGAAAAGTGATGAACTGTTATTATTCCACCATTGTGCAACATTTACATGTAATGGTGAAGGGTCAGAAATCAGGTGGATGGGCTCCACAATGCTCTATAAGTGGGTGACCATAAGTGCATCACAACTTGATCTTCATTACATGGGTCATGATCCTATCTTGTATCATTACTGGTGATGAGAAATTGTATTTTTGTGCTAACATAAGGAAAAGAAAGCAATGGCTGAGTCCAAACAAAGCAGCAACTCACCGTACAAAAACCTGCATGCATCTACAAAAGATAATGTTATGCATCTGGTGCAACAACAGAGTGGTGTACTATGAATTTCTTCTCCGTGGTGTAACCATCACTGCTGACATTTATTGTCAAGAACAGAGATGTCTTGTAGGTGCAATCCAAGAATAATTTTCAGGATGAATGTGTGAAGTGGTGCTACTCCACCACACCACCCGCCTGCATTCTGCTAAAATGACAGCAAACACTATACAAGAGTTGGATTGGGGAGTCATTTCACACCCATCTGATCTTGTGCCGTCAGATTTTCACTTTTTCTAGTCTCTATTGAACAACCTTCAAGGAACTTCCTTTCCAGATGAAAATGCACTCCAAACATGGGTCAATGTGTTCTCCTCAATACCACACGAGTTCTACAGATGTGGAATCGAAAAGTTACCCCAGAATTGGCAGACTGTTGTAAGTAGTGCACGAGAATATGTTATTGATGACTAAAGTCTCTGTTAAGTGCATCCTTTGTTTTTATTAAACTTCTGGAAAAATGCTACAGTCTTATGCCCTAACTGAATAAAATGGTATTTATATTGCACAATAGATTTTCCACTGCCATACTTGTTACCACATGGGTCCCTTCTGTCCTTTATCTCATGTCATGTTTTTTGTTGCTACCTGGTGTTCAGTATCTTTTTCTATCAACAAACAAAGTAGAATATTCATAATGCATATTTATTTTTGTTGTTTGGATTCTAGGTACTCTGTCAGACTGTAAAAGGAATGATAAATTAAATATGCCTGTAGTTCAGCCTTAAAACTACTGAGTTTACTTCCTTATTTAATGTGGTTAGGCAGATTATTGTGAATTTTTATCACTCCTTGTAGAGTGCCTTTCTGGCACAATGATGTACTCAGCTCTTTCTCATGAAGATCCAATTTTTGTCTTGCATTGTATGCATGTATATCTTCATTTTTTCGTAAGATATCTGGGTATCTATCAATATATTGTATTATGAAAACCGACATTTCATAGATAAAAATGCAAGGAAGAGGAAGAATTGATATATTTTTGAATATGGGTCTGCATGATTTCCTATTGTTTACCCCTTCAATAATTCTTAATATTCTCTTTTGCATCCTGTTGCATTGCCCCAGAAGATTACACCATATTTAATTACAGAATGCACTTAGGAGTAGTATACATTTAACAGGCTGGCTTAGCTGCAATAACTTTTCAAGATCCTCATCATGTAGCAGGTTTTACTTAGTTTTCTTTGCAGATATTCAATGTGTACCTCCCACTTTGTGTTATTCTGGAGCCAGAGTCCCAGAAAATTTGTGTTGTCAGCACTTTCAAGAACTCTGTCCCTTAGTTCCATTTGTATGCTTGGGTGGTGCCTTCCTTTTACACTGTAGAATTTCAGTGCTACTGTCTTTTCTTTGTTTGTAATTAGCTTGTTATTGCTGAACCACTGTTCTTTGTTTGGATAGCAAAGTCTTATAGTTTTTCTTCTGTTTTCCCACTAATAAGGAAACTCTCCCTACAGTTTTCTTCTCACCTACCTTTGCTGAACTTCTGTGGAACTCTGTAGTACTAACTGCAGTCACTAGGCCACAGTGTACATATCCACCTACCAACCCAACTATCTTATAACAGTTCAACATTACTGAAATAGCAAATTACCTCAGTTTATCATCTAACCTATGTACCCTCTCCCATACATTGGTCCTGTCATTATTTCATGCGATATTTATGTTGTTGTTGTTGTGGTCTTCAGTCCAGAGACTGGTCTGATGCAGCTCTCCATGCTACTCTATCCCGTGTAAGCTCCTTCATCTCCCAGTACCTACTGCAACCTACATCCTTCTGAATCTGTTTAATGTTTTCATCTCTTGGTCTCCCTCTATGATTTTTACCCTCCATGCTGCCCTCCAATACTATATTGGTGATCCCTTGATGCCTCAGAACATGTCCCATCAACCGATCCATTCTTCTAGTCAAGTTGTGCCACAAATTTCTCTTCTCCCCAATTCTATTCAATACCTCCTCCTTATCTACCAGTTTAATCTTCAGCATTCTTCTGTAGCACCACATTTTGAAAGCTTCTATTCTCTTCTTGTCAAAACTATTTATCGTCCACATTTCACTCCCATACATAGCTACACTCCATACAAATACTTTCAGAAATGACTTCCTGACACTTAAATCTATACTCGATGTTAACAAATTTCTTTTCTTCCGAAATGCTTTCCTTGCCATTGCCAGTCTAAATTTTATATCCTCTCTACTTCAAACATCATCAGTTATTTTGTCCCCCAAATAGCAAAACTCATTTACTACTTTAACTGTCTCATTTCCTAATCTAATTCCCTCAGCATGACTCGATTTAATTCGACTACATTTCATTAACCTTGTTTTGCTTTTGTTGATGTTCATCTTATATCCACCTTTCAAGACACTGTCCATTCTGTTTAACTGCTCTTCCACGTCCTTTGCTGTCTCTGACAGAATTACAATGTCATCGGCGAACCTCAAAAGTTTTTACTTCTTCTCCATGGATTTTAATTCCTACACTGAATTTTTCTTTTTTTTCCTTTACTGCTTGTTCAAAATACAGATTGAATAACATAGGGGATAAACTACAACCATGTCTCACTCCCCTCCCAACCACTGCTCACCTTTCATGCCCCTCGACTCTTATAACTGCCATCTGGTTTCTGTACAAATTGTAAATAGCCCTTCGCTCCATGTATTTTACCCCTGCCACCTTCAGAATATGAAAGAGAGTATTCCAGTCAACATTGTCAAAAGCTTTCTCTGTTAAACTCTTCACACAGTATCATATATCCCATTTCATCTTCATCTACATCTACATCCTCTTGCATTTCCATAATATTGTCCTCAAGTACATCGGCCGCTATATACTCCTTCCACCTTTCTGCTTTCCCTTCTTTGCTTACAAGGGAACCTCCCCATCGCACACCCCTCAGATTTAGTTATAAGGTGGCACAGTGGATAGGCCTTGAAAAACTGTACACAGATTAATAGCGAAAACAGGAAGAAGTTGTGTGGCACTATGAAAAAAATAAGCAAAATATACAAACTGAGTAGTCCATGTGTAACATATGCAATATAAATGTGAATATTGGATCATGAACGTCATGGTCCCGTGGTTAGCGTGAGCAGCTGCGGAACGAGAGGTCCTTGGTTCAAGTCTTCCCTGCAGCGAAAATTTTAATTTTTTATTTTCAGACAATTATCAAAGTTCAGGTGCTTACACAAAATCAACTTCACTCTCCAAAATTCCAGGACATGTTCAGATTTGCTTGGACATATGCAGGATTTGGCGGTCTACACGTGGAAAAATTTGAAAACGTTAAAAACATGTTTTGACAGAGCACAAGGAAAACTGTGTGACTGTGAAACCGTTGCATTCATTTGCTGCAGTTTATGTGACAAACTCTTATGTTTTCATAACTTTTTTCGGAGTGATTATTACAGCCACAAGAAAACCTAAATCGAGCAAGGTAGAAGAATCTTTTTACCCATTCACCAAGTGTACAAGTTAGGTGGGTCGACAACGTTTTCCTGTCGTGTGACGCACATGCCGTCACCAGTCTCGTATAGAATATATCAGACGTGTTTTCCTGTGGAGGAATCGGTTGAGCTATGACCTTGCGATCAAATGTTTTCGGTTCTCATTGGAGAGACACGTCCTTTCATCTACTCATCGCACGGTTTTGCGGTGTGGTCGCAAAACACAGACACTAAACTTATTACAGTCAACAGAGACGTCAATGAACGAACGGACAGATCATAACTTTGTGAAAATAAAGAAAGAAATTATTTCACTCGAGGGAAGACTTGAACCAAGGACCTCTCACTCCGCAGCTGCTCACGCTAACCACGGGACCACGGTGCTGCTAAGCTCACCATCTCCTTGATGTTGCTTATCTTGCATATGGACTACTCAGTTTTTACATTTTGCTTATTTTTTCATAGTTCCACACAATTTCTTCCTGTTTTCTCGATTGATCTGTGTTCAGTTTTTCAAGGCCTATCCACTGTGCCAGCTTATAACTAAATCTGAGGGGGGTGCGATGGGAAGTTTCCCTTGTTAGAAATGGGTTTCCATCTGAGCTCTTTCACAATGACCTGGATCTTCATACTCCACCAGTCACTATCCCTTACCAAGCTAATACTATGGAAACAAATCTCCATGACACAGGTATTTTGGAACCTCCTCTGCTCCCTCTGTAAAATACAGGTCTTGTGCAGACCCAACTAGCTACATGTCCCAAGTTAAAGCCCTTACCCCACATTCCAGACACCTTCTCTGAAAGTTTCCAACATCCACCTCCTACATCAGAAAACCATTGCTCAACACAAACTACGGTATCCAACCCCCCCCCCCCCACACACACACACACACTGAATTCTCTTATAGCTACCAGACTCTGCCTTGCTGACCCTTCTTCATCTGCCACATCCTCCAAAACTCAAAACTCCCCCCCCTCCCCCCCAATATCCCTCAAAAACAGGAACTGAAACAAAAGCAAACTATTGTTGTAAATCTATTGACCAAAAACCTCAAACCTGCAGAAGTTTCAGTCCTATCCAAATGTCTCAGCTTCAAGCCCACACCCACATTCACTCATGCTGGACTTTTCTGTGACCTGCTCTTCTTCTGTTGATCCCTACAGTGGAAACACTTTTTTGCTGCTAACCTGCCTGACCGTAGTTAACAAGAATTCAACACTGTATATTGCCTTTTCCAATCCACACATTTGTCCAACTATGACCTGCTCCCTCTCCCACATAACCAACCCCTCATTATCTTCCAGGAATTCCTTACTTCTAACAGAGATTCCGCCTCCCTTTCTTCTCAATAACATAAACCTCACAACAGAGGAAAGAAAATCCATTTGAATCATTACGACAAATCTTGATTCAATCATCCTCTCTGTAGACAAAGGCTCCACTACTGCTGTGACAAACTTGGCAATTACTTCACAGAAGGTGTCCATCACCTGTCTGACTCCTCCAGCTATAAGTCCTGAGACAGTGATCTCTTTCCTGGTTTCCAACATAGCTTCCAGTTTCTACTAACATCCTCTGGCCCCTACCAGAGATTCCCCCTCAAATCCTTGTCCCTCCATATATCTAACCATCCTGGATGCCTCATTGTAGTTGGTTACTGTACTCCCATAGTAAGGGTGGCGACCACCACCCAGGATTAAGTGAAAGTAAAGTAGTAAGTACTAAGAGAGAGGAAATTGGTGACAGTCTGTTGTACCCGTAATTGGAGAAACCACAAATAACGATTGGTGTGAGTTCCAAATTCTGTTTATTACCAACAGTTCCACAATACTAACACAACTTGGCACTTGATCAAGAGCAGTGACTGGGCTGCAGAGTCCAAGTCCGGTATCATAAACAGTCGTAGCACAGTGTAGCGTCATTCCTGGGTGTGATGTCTACATAGCAAGTAGGTAGCCCAACATGAGACTGCGGCTATATAGGGCGAGTGGCGGAGGAATATGCCCGCCGTAACCGAGTCCGCTTGTCGTGTCCTCTTATGATTGGTGGCGCGGCCTCACGTAACTATCTCTCGGGAGGACAGTGGCTGAGGTTGCCATGGCACTGCGGAGGCACTCAGTGTGTGAGGCCCGCGCGTGCGCTGTACAGCTGTGCAGAGTTGCGCGTAAGTGGGGCATGCTGGCCGTTGGCTGTATGACGTAAAGACCGCGGCCACGCAGCTGCAGGCGCCACGGTGTGGGCATGACTATACAACACATGATGTCGGTAGTACTGAACTAAAGGAGCAAATTACTCCCAGGAGAAAATTTTCGTTTACTTCTGAAGTAAATTGATTTACTCCATTACTGGTGGAGAGCACCATTGAAGAGCATGCTACTACATTAGTAACTTGAGGAGGAAATAAGGCCAAAATTTACTCCTAGGTAGTTGTAGGAGTAAAGTAAGACAGCAAAGTGCGATCTTTGACTTCTGTGTTTTAAGTGTTGAATTCTATGGATTACCTGGACTATGAAGAATATATGGAGATGGAGAAAGAGGTGAACATCCCATGAATGAGGGTTGTGATGGAAAGAATAGACCCATCTGCGATGTACAGTGATGGTGATTTCAAAGAGTGGTTTGGGTTTTGTAAGGAATCTTTTGAGTTGCTACTTGTTATGCTGGAGCCGTTACTGCAGCATAATTCTGTCGTGAACTGTGCTTTGTCTCCTAGGCTGCAACACCTTTGTGGATTGCAAATCTTTCATACAGGTATTTACCAAATCGTAGCAGGGTATCTCATTAATATCCATCATACTTCTGCTGGAAGGGCTTCTAACAGTGTGATAAATAGTTAAATTGCCTTAAAGCCACTGTATGTGTGCGTGCCACAGAGCCAAGAAAATAAATCAAAGAACAAAAGGGATTTCGATCAAACTAGTGGATTGCCAAATGTCATAGGAACCATAGAATGTGTACACATACCCATACTTTGCCCTTCTGGAGTACAAGAAGAATTATATAGAAATCACAAGAATTTCTTTTCTATCAATACATATGTTATCTGTGATGCCAATGTGACGCTTTGAACATGGTAAGCCGTTAGCTGGGTTCCATGCATGATGCTTGCATTTGGGACAATAGTAGAGTTGCTGGAAAATTTGAAAATGGACAATACGACGGGTTGCTCGTTGGAGATAGTAGACATGCTCTCTCCAAACATCTTATGATGCCTGTGTTCCGAGCTCACACAGGAGCTGAATGGTGCTACAATAGAGCCCATACTGCTACCAGGTGTGCAGAAGAGCGAGTGTTCGGTGTTTGGAAGAAATGTTTTCAAATTATCACTAAAACAATGTGATTTAAACCAAACAAGTGTTGGAATGCTATTGTGGCTACTGCAGTTCTCCACAGCTTTGGAACAGAAGTTAGAGATGTGTTTCACCCTGATGCTGCGGAGGTGAATCACATCACATTGTACCTGCCACCGGATTGTCACTACTGCAGTGAAAAGTGACTCATTTTATTTATGTGTAACTTTACAGTTATGTTTTTTTTAATTTTTATTTTTTTATATAGGTGATTAACCTTCACACTTTATTTCTTAATTGAGTATACAAAGTCATACAATATTTCCATTATTTCTTATACACATGAATATTTTTGTATTCATTCACAAAAACCCAAATTACTCAGCACATTGGCTGAAGAAATGGAACCTAAAGTTTGCTCCATTACGTTCTTGAACTTTTTCATAATTTCCATTTTAAAGTTATGCTCTTCTGCCATGATTTCTCTGTCCTTCTGTTAGTAAAATCTCGTATTAAATGCATTTTTGAGGAATGAAGCTCATCTGCTTTTTTCAGCAACTCTCAGTTCTTCATTACAACTGCATGTTCTCTGCCTCTTGTGCTCGATGCATCTTCTGATAAGCTCCCACCAGAGATTGCAGGCTGAGATTCATGACTATGGGATAAAGTTCCACCTTCAGCAGTTTCATTGTTCCTTTCAAAACAGTTATCATCATCATAGTTGCTTGAAAGTATCACACTATCTTCAGATGTGTCATTGTTGTTGACTACAGCTATGCCCTTGAAAACTTATGGGATTATATCAACAACAATTTGGCTTATATCATAAATCTTCATCTCACCTACTCCACCACCAGTTTGAAATTGTTCTCAATTACATTTAGCTTTCATATTCTTTGCTTTTGCTTTCATGTTCTTCCAAATTACTTTAAGCTAATCTAGTGATCTTTGTGTATAAGCTGCACTGTATTCAACATGTACTTTTTCCCAAGCGTCCTTTTTCCTTATTAGCATGTTGACATCATGCTTTTTAGATTCAATAGTAGTTATGTACTTTTTCACTATTTCAGCAAACTGCTCTTTTTCATTTTCTAGTATGTTTTTTGAACATTTCTTGGCTATCACCATGTTGCTGCTAGCTCGTATCTCAAGCTGTCACTTAAATTAATGCATGTCACCAACCAACAATGGATGTTATAGCTATAGATGGTGGGGTTAACAATAGATTCATCCATTAATAGCATGTTTCTTTTTCACAATACACAGGTCTTATCATTAATTAGTACACTAGCATTTAGATTTTTTCAGTTTTAATAATTCAATTTAATAATCCTTGCTAGCTTCTAAAACTGTAGCGATGAACGTAAATTATGCAAAAGGTGATGCAATAATGTCTACCGACAATCAGTATCTTCTAAGAGGGAATGTAATGCACATGCCAGCAGTGTGCAGAAATGACTTCTTTAGTAATAAGAAATTGAGCTCTCCAAAATACTAAAAAGATAACCGGTATATTAATACAGAAGTAGTTTACTAAAGCAGTTCAGACTAAAGGAGTAAGAGTTACTGCAAGCGTAATTTATACTAGTTTGGTGCTCATCACCCTAAGAATCTTAGTTCTCATTCACCAACACCTCAAACACATTTCCTGCATTCTAGCCTCCCTTATCAAAAACACAAAGCACTTCCTCCACTATCTCAACCATCCCCAGCCCTTATAACCAGGATCCCTACTCATCACTGTTCACATCACCTCCCTACACGCCAACATCCCCTATGTTCAAGGTCTTTTCACCATTGAACACTAACATTTCCACATTCTTTATCGGTTACAAACCCACCATCTCATTTCTTACAAAACTGACTAACTACATCCTTATTTACAAATACTTCTCCTATGAAGGGAAGGAACAGAAACAAATCTGTAATATAGCCATAAGCACCTAAGTTACATCCTCCTGTGCCAACCTGTTTATGAGCCATCTAAAGTAAACCTATCTATGCATACAAAACATTGAAACCCTTTTCTGATTCAGGTTCACTGATGATATCTTTATCGTTTGCACTATCATTTGCACTCAGCATCAAGACACACACTATCCTCATCCCTCCACAGCTTCTTTCTCTTCCTCACGCCAGTATGTTCCTTTCTGGACACTGACCTCCAACTCTTTGATGGTTCCCTGTAAACCTCTGTAATAAGCCCATAAATCATCAATAGTACCTGCATATTGATAGCTGCTACCCCTTCCACACTACGTATTCTCTCCCATATAGTCTGGTCACCCACAGATGGCACATCTATGGTGACTAGCAATCTGTTAACCAGTGTGCTGAAGCTCATACTAAAGTCTTCACAGACAGTCACCACCACCACCAAAATTAGCCTGAAAAGAGATTTTATGTGCCATTCCATATATTCTTCTAATGCTCTGAGCAACACCCTAAATCAGGAATACCACTTTTATCCTATGCCGACCTATCCATGGGCCATCTAGAGGAATCCTACCTAGAAACCCAGAATACTAAACCCCTCACCTGGTTCAGATTCATTGTGACATCTTTGCTATCTGGATCAAAGGTGAGGGCACCCTACCCACATTCCTCCAGAACCTCTCCCCCATTTGATTCATTTGGTCCTACTCAACCCAACAAATCACCTTCCTAGATGTTGATCTCCACCTCAAAGACAGCTAAATCAGTACCTCATACATATCAAACCTACCAACCACCAGCAATACCTCCACTTCGATAGCTGCCATCTATTCCATACCAAAAAGTCCCTTCTGTACAGCCTAGCTACCTGTCATCGTTGCATCGGCAGTGACGAGCAGTCGCTCTCAAAATATACCAAGGGTCTCACTGAAGCCTTCACTGACCGTAACTATCCTCCCAACCTTGTACACAAACAAATCTCCTGTGCCTTATCTTTCCAATCTCCCACCATCTTCCGAAGTCCCACCATCTGGTGACAGAGGAGCATTCCCCTCATAACTCAGTACTACCCAGGACTGGAGCAACTGAATTACATTCTCTGCCAGGGTTTTGATTACCTCTCGTCATGCCCTGAAGTGAGAAATGTCCAACCCAATATCCTTCCTACCCCTCCCACAGTGGTATTCCGCCGTCCACCAAAACTACACAGTATACTAGTCCATCCTTACACAACCCCTGCTCCCAGTCCCTTACCTCATGGCTCATATCCCTGTAATAGACCTAGATGCAAGACCTGTCCCATACATCCTCCCACCACCACCACCACCACCACCTACTCCAGTCCAGTCACTAACACCACCTATCCCATCAAAGGCAGGGCTACCTGTGAAATCAGTCATGTGATTTACAAGCTAAACTGGAACCACTGTGATGCATTCTATGTAGGCATGACAACCAACAAGCTGTCTGTCTGCATGAATGGCCACCAACGAACTGTGGCCAAGAAACAAGAGGACCACCCTGTTGCTGAGCATGCTGCCAAACATGACATTCTTCACTTCAATGACTGCTTCACAGCTGTGCCATATGGATCCTTCCTACCAACACCAGATTTTCTGAATTGCACAGATGTGAACTTTCCCTGCAATACATCCTATGCCCCCATAACCCTCCTGGCCTCAACCTTTGTTAGTCATTGTCCTCACCCATCCAGCCCCTTCCCTGTTCCCATTCCAGCACTACACAGTCGTCATTCCACCACCACACCCAGCCTTTTTCTTTCTCTCCTTTTCCGCAACTCCCCCCTCCTGCGCTCATCCCTGCCCACGGTCTAACCTGCTGCCTGAGACTCCAGTCTTGTGTGTGGGTCGCATTTGCGCATGTGCACCACATCCTAGTCCATCCCTAACACCAACCCTTTGTCAAAAGGATCATACTCTGTGGAAGACCCAGGTGCAAGACCTGCCCAATCCTCCCACCCAGTACTTCCTATTCCAGTCCTGTCATGGCTTATCCTACCCCATCAGAGACCAGGCCACTTCTAAAAGCAACCATACTATATAGCAGCTCTGCTGCAATCACTGTTCAGCTTCCTCTATTGGTGTAACTACTAACTAGCTGTCCACCAGGATGAATGGACACTGGATAAAGTGTGGCCAAGAGCAAAGTGGACCACCCTGTTGCACAACATACAGCTACTCATAACATATTTTATTTCAGTGGGTGCTTCACAACCCAGGCCATCTGGATCTTCCCCTATACCACCAGCTTTTCTGAACTGTGCAGATGAGTGTTGTCCTTATAACACATTCCCTGCTCCAAAAACCATTCTGGCCTCAACCTACAGTAACCTACTGTCCCCATACCCTATACCCAAGTGTTTCTGCCTTCTCTGTCCTATCATCTCCTCACAATTCACCTTCCCTTGCCCTCAGTGTGTGCTGCTCTCTTCCAACCCATCCACCAATCTTTTCCCCTTCTCCGATTATCTCCTTCCTGCTCCCCATTTCCCTTCTCCACCTTCACAGCCTTCTGATGCTGTACCAGTGATGGTACCTCTAGTCCCTGCGTGCTCCGCTGGGCAGTGCCAATTCCTATTGCCCTCCCATAACCTCCTCTCCACACTTCAACCCTGCCTAGCTCTGGATTATTCTCTCTGTTCAACACGTGTGTGTTGCAATATGGATGGTGGTAGCAGTCTTATGTGTGTGAGGTGTGACTGCTCTTGTGAATGTGTGTGCATTTCTCTTTTCGGAAGAAGATTTTGGCTGAAACCATATATGTAAAAGCCTTTTATTGTGCCTGTCTGTGACTCAGAGTGTCATATTTTGGTGAGTAGCAATCTATCCTTTCCTAATACTGTTAATATTTCAGTATGAAATATAAAAAAATGCATTTCCTCAAAAATATACTTTTTAGCATTTATTGAGTCGTACTGAAATACTACACAACTCTGGAACAAGAGAGGAGTTAATATTTAAATTTTGAGCTTATTTTCCAGTAGCATAAATACATTTAGCACAGTTTTGTGCTGCAGTTTGCAGCAGGGCTAGATCAGATGACAGGACTATAGTCAAGTCTTTCTAACCAGTGAAAAGATACAAGAGACGCTGCAAGTCTAGATACCTCCAATTGCTCCAGTACGTTGGAGACTGTGGGCAGAAGCATACAGGTGTACTAACAAGTTCTGAACCAGTCTGCCAGTACAGATCATAAGGTGCAAGCTAAGAATTTAATGGAGAGAGTTAAGATGATGATGCTGGAAGTAGTCATGAGAAGGAAATATCAGAACTAGTATAGATTTCTTTGAGTGATGACTATCATGTAATAAGTATTTTTAAGCTTAGTGAATGACTCAGTGATGTCATCTTTGATTGTGGCTCTTTGGGGGAGGCTTATGGCAGAGGTTGTCATGTGTGTGTAGTGGTAGTGGTAGTTGTGCACACACATTTTTTTGTGTTTTCATCAGTTTTCTCTGAGGAAGGCTTTGTCCGAGAGCTTAGCAATAATTCCATTCTTGTTTACATTCCTGTCAACAACTTAATACCTGAACTAATCAGTGGGAAGTTATATCTACTTATCAATATAAAATTAAATATTTTTCTTTCAAAGCTTCTCTCAATATGGTAAACTTTTGGAAAGAAGGTTTGTGAGTCACAACAGCTGACAAGGAGAGGACGCCTACTAGTCATTCCTGAATTTGTCCACATTCATGGTACGTGTAGGGTGTGGTGAGATATGAAAGTGCCCCAAGTGGAAATTCCAGATGGCCAAGAATTTAGGAAATAAAAGGAATTTTGACACAGATCTATCAACATGTGTGCCTTATCAATTGTCCCTGTGACACTGTGTTTAGGAAGTGGTGTTCAGCTCAGCGGTAAGAGATCAGATTCACATTGAAAGGATTGCAGGTTTGACTCCGCCCAGTGGCAAATATTTTTGTGCTCCTTGGCAATGTGTACACTAGTAACATCATAATTAACCACATCATATATGTTATTTTATTAATTCATATAAACACAAAAAGTATAGGCATAAGATGAAATGCTGGACTGCAAAAATTTAAAAAGGAATTGTGGTTGACACGTACACAGAAATGTCTTGTATGTAAATCGTTACTTCCATTCTTTTGCATTTGATCAATTACATGTACTGGGGTGATATTAAAAAAAAAAAGGAAGCAATAATTTTGACCACCTGTTGTGCACATCATAAACACTGCCTTTTAACAGTGACATGGTTTTTTTTTAATGTCTCCATTGAAAAACAAACTTGAGTGACATTCTGAAAACAGCTTCTTTCATTGCACAGTCCAGCAGTGAACCACACATAATGCAGTATGTCATTGAATACGTCCGAGGATAGCTGGTGATGTATAATGGAATGTAGTTTGATGCAAGATTCTCAGGATGTGATTTCTTCTTCTTCGTCAATGAGGTAAGTGCAGTTTTGATATTTTTTTTATTAGATTTTTTTACCTGATGATAAAAATATACATTGCAGGGTTGCACTAGTGGCGTACATTTGGGGGGAATTGCTTTGGTACTGCACGTTGGCAATCTGTCTTCATCTTGGAACAGTTCGTTGTAGATTTGTGGACTTCTTTGTTCTTCCCACAAGTCAAGACATTTATTCTCTTCTATGTAGGGCTTCATCACATCAGTTGAATATTTTTTGTGCAAGTCTGTTGTCAGTTTACCGGATTTTGAAGAAGTGATTATAACATTCGTATATTTTGCTGCATACACACCTACTAATTTTTTAATACTCAGTCCAAAAGGGCCAGTACTCTCCTGTAGCCAATGTAAACATGTGGTAATAGTAGTGCTGTATAGGAGTGTGTTACTTTGTTCATATCCTTTCATTTCACACACACCTCTTTTGACACTTGGTGTTCTAGGGTTCGGTCATATGTCGACTGATGCTGGCAGCCTGGAAACAGAAGATACAAATGTAAACCTATTATACATAACAGTGCAGAGTGTACGTATATCAACATAGACAAAGAAAACATCTGGTTTACCTGTCTGATCGGTGTAGATAACAAAGTTGTTGTAGTTGGGGATAAGAGCTCGAGTCTGGTGACGAAAATTCTCTGCCACAGCAGGTGTTTCCTCAATAGTAGCACTCTCTCTTCCCGATACAAATTTTGTAACCTTTCTCTGTTCAATTTTATGTCTTTGTTTAAACCCCTTGACCCAAGTTGCTGAAGCTTTCAATTTCCTATCTGGAAACTGCATCACAGCAGCAAATGCCCATTGTTGCAAGTTTCTAGTAGTGACTTGTTGGTTACAGCTCCACGCTTCTACGAAGTGATCATATGACCAGGAATAAATTATGTGATATTTGTTGTTCCGAGTTTCACCCTGTTTAATATGTTCTTCCCAAATTTTCAAATCCTGCATATGCTTCAAGCGAGATGCACCTTCTGTTTGCAGACTCTTCAACTTCCACTTTGGATATGTTTTTGCAAGATCATTATTTTGTAATCCAGTGGAACAGATTCTGGATCTTCTTTCATTTTTTAAGATTGGATTCGTAGTCATCACCTGATGTAATGCCACCCTTCATATCTGCATATTCACATTCTTTGGAAATGTCGTCGCATCGAATCAACTCTTGATCGCACAAGAATGTATATTCTGACAAAATGTCTAGTATTTTCCGGTGTATTTTATTTGCCATTTGAATGTGTTCTTTGGTTATTACTGTGGAACTTCCTACTGTGGGCAGATCCTCTTCGGTCAAATGCTGTACACATAAATCCAGCACAGTCTTCAATCGTCGCTCTGATGCATCGCTGTGGAGGCTATTATCTTCTGGCTCCTTTTCTTTATCTACCAATGTTCGAGGCATGTTATGATTTTCACTTTTGTCCGACATTTTCGATCTTTCCACAGTATTTTCCCCCATTGTTCGGAGGTACAGTTGTTTTGTCTGCAATGATTGCGATAATTCCGAGAATATTCACACACTAATCTCGCAATATTAAGATTACCTGATCAAGAGCAAGTAGGTGAACGAGTTACCTGGCTAGTGTTGTCCCTTAACTATTGTAAATCAATACAAGACAAGACATTGTCTGACAATTAATGGATATGACAATGGCAAAGTTCACAACACAAACAGCGATACCTGTTCAAAGCACCGTCATAATAAGCATGAAAATCACCATGACCACAGCAAGTATCCACGAGCAAGAGTCCAGTACTCATAGCACAGTATACAATCAGCAGCACAGTATGTACACGGAACCTGAATGTATGATGGTGGTGATCTGTTGTCTGGTAGCGACCTCTATACACCTGCCTGTCGTTCAGGCCGGCATTGTCAGGGGTGTTTGTGCCGACAGCACCACCGAGGTCAAACTAAACTCACTGTATATGATTATTCATGTTTGCACCTTATGGACTGTTCACAACTCCAAGTTTGCAAGATAATGTGCTTTTTTTAAAGACTGACGTCCCATGCTGATGTTGTGCAAACAGAAATGCAAAATAACCTATATGATGGTGCAGTTAATTGTGACGTCAGAAATGTAAGTGCTGCCAAGGACCACAAAAATACTTGCCACTGGCCAGAGTCGAACTGACAACCCTTTCAATATGAATCCGTTCTCTTACTGCTTAACCAAACATCACTTCCTGAACACAGTATCACAGTGACAATTGATAAGGTGCACAGGGTGACAGATCCATATCAAAATCCTTTTATTTCCTAAACAGTTGGCCATCTGAAGTTCCCACTTGGGGCACTTTTATGTCTCACCTCGCCCAAGATGTACCACGAATTTGGACGAATTCGGCAATGATGGATAGGTGTCCTCTCCTTGTATGCATATTTGTCCATGATACAAGCTTAGTGTGGTTGAGTATTATCATTTGTAGGACTAATCTTTCACTTATTGAACTGGGCTATGAAATGCCTAAGGATAACCTTGATAGATCAGCCAAGTCACAGCTTCAGAAGGAAGTATTTGAAGGTGTATGTGTACAAATAAAAATAAACTACTGCAAAAATTTATTTATGATATCGGACTTCCAAGGCCCTCTATGAAAGTTAGTTCAGTATGATACTTTTATATCATTAGATCAAGTAGGCTATGCCATTGCATTCTCTTACACTCACAGCATCAACCCTCATTTTATTCTCCATCGCCTAGTAGCTTAATACCTGCAGGTGGTGCAAGTTTTACTGCACCACTGGTATGTTCTGTGTAGCTTAGCTGTGATAACAATATAATAGACTTTGACAGTTGTTGCCTTGTGCTATTCAGAACTATTTTTCATTTACCCTAAGTTATGAAAACATACAGATTTTAATATATTCTGCAATTAATTTGTTATTGTGTCACACACACAAATTGAGAGGGCTCCCACAGAATAAATGGGCTTTGGATATTACGCTACATAATTATTTACAGTGCATGATCCATGCCTCTGTGCGTACTGAACAAGAAAATTAGGATTGTACAATTCTGATACAACTGCTGCTGGCAGCTTTCCATCTAATATGAGTGACATAAAATGACTTGTATGTTGTCGTTGTGGTCTTCAGTCCTGAGACTGGTTTGATGCAGCTCTCCATGCTACTCTATCCTGTGCAAGCTTCTTCATCTCCCAATACCTACTGCAACCTACATCTTTCTGAATCTGCTTAGTGTATTCATCTCTTGTTCTACCTCAACGATTTTTTCCCTCCACACTGCCCTCAAATACTAAATTGGTGATTCCTTGATGCCTCAGAACATGTCCTACCAACCGATCCCTTCTTCTTGTCAAGTTGTGCCACAAACTTCTCTTCTCCCCAATCCATTACAATACTTCCTCATTAGTAATGTGATCTACCCATCTAATCTTCAGCATTCTTCTGTAGCACCACATTTCGAAAGCTTCTATTCTCTTCTTGTCAAAACTATTTATCGTCCATGTTTCATTTCCATACATGGCTACACTCCCTACAAATACTTTCAGAAACGACTTCCTGACACTTAATCTATACTCGATGTTAACAAATTTTTCTTCTTCAGAAATGCTTTCCTTGCCATTGCCAGTCTACATTTTATATCCTCTCTACTTCAACCATCATCAGTTATTTTGCTGCCCAAACAGCAAAACTCCTTTACTACTTTAAGTGTCTCATTTCCTAATTCAATTCCCTCAGCATCACCCAACTTAATTTGACTACATTCCATTATCCTCGTTTAGCTTTTGTTGATGTTCATCTTATATCCTCCTTCCAAGATACTATACATTCCGTTCAACTGCTCTTCCAAGTCCTTTGCTGTCTCTAATAGAATTACAATGTCATCAGTGAACCTCAAAGTTTTTATTTCTTCTCCATGGATTTTAATACCTACTCTGAATTTTTCTTTTATTTCCTTCACTGCTTGCTCAATATACAGACTGAATAACATCGGGGAGAGGCTACAACCCTTTCTCACTCCCTTCCCAACCACTGCTTAGCTTTTATGTCCCTCGACTCTTATAACTGCCATCTGGTTTCTGTACAAATTGTAAATAGCCTTTCGCTCCCTGTATTTTACCCCTGCCACCTTCAGAATTTGAAAGAGAGTATTCCAGTCAACATTGTCAAAAGCTTTCTCTAAGTCTACAAATGTAGGTTTGCCTTTCCTTAATCTATCTTCTAATATAAGTCATAGGGTCAGTATTGCCTCACGTGTTCCAATATTTCTACGGAATCCAAACCGATCTTCCCCGAGGTCGGCTTCTACTAGCTTTTCCATTTGTCTGTAAAGAATTCGCCTTAGTATTTTGCAGTCATGACTTATTAAACTGATAGTTTGGTAATTTTCACATCTGTCAACCCCTGCTTTCTTTGGGATTGGAATTATTATATTCTTCTTGAAGTTTGAGGGTATTTCGCCTGTCTCATGCGTCTTGCTCACCAGATGGAAGAGTTTTGTCAGGACTGGCTCTCCCAAGGCTGTCAGTAGTTCTAATGGAATATTGTCTACTCCCGGGCCTTGTTTCAACTTAGGTCTTTCAGTGCTCTGTCAAACTCTTCATGGAGTATCATGTCTTCCATTTCATCTTCATCTACATCCTCTTCGATTTTGATAATATTATCCTCAAGTACATCGCTCTTGTATAGACCTTCTACATACTCCTTCCACCTTTCTGTTTTCCCTTCTTTGCTCAGAACTGGGTTTCCATCTGAATTCTTGATATTCATAAAAGTGGTTCTCTTTTCTCCAAAGGTCTCTTTAATTTTCTTGTAGGCAGTATCTATCTTACCCCTAGTGAGATTTGTCCTCCAGCCATCCCTGCTTAGCCATTTTGCATTTCCTGTTGATATTATTTTTGAGACGTTTGTATTCCTTTTTGCCTGCTTCATTTACTCCATTTTTATATTTTCTCCTTTCATCAATTAAATTCAATATATCTTCTGTTACCCAAGGATTTCTACTAGCCCTCGTCTTTTTACCTACTTGATCCTCTGCTGCCTTCATCCCCAAAACTACCCATTCTTCTTCTGCTGTATTTATTTCCCCCATTCCTGTCAATTGTTCCCTTATGCTCTTCCTGAAACTCTGAACAACCTCTGGTTTAGTCAGTTTATCCAGGTCCCATCTCCTTAAATTCCCACCTTTTTGCAGTTTCTTCAGTTTTAATCTACAGTTCATAACCGATAGATTGTGGCCAGAGTCCAGATCTGCCCCTGGAAATGTCTTACAATTTAAAGCCTGGTTCCTAAATCTCTTTCTTACCATTATATAATCTATCTGAAACCTTCCAGCATCTCCTGGCCTCTTCCATGTATACAACCTTCTTTCATGATTCTGGAACTAAGTGTTAGCTATGGTCAAACCATGCTCTGTGCAAAATTCTACCAGGCGGCTTCCTCTTTCATTTCTTACCCCCAATCCATATTCACCTACTACGTTTCCTTCTCTCCCTTCCCTACTACCGAATTCCAGTTACCCACGACTATTATATTGTTGTCTCCCTTCACTATCTGAATAATTTCTTTTATCTCATCATACATTTCATCAATTTCTGCATCATCTGCAGAGCTAGTTGGCATATAAACTTGTACTACTGTAGTAAGCATGGGTTTCGTGTCTATCTTGGCCACAACAGTGCGTTCACTATGCTGTTTGTAGTAGCTTACCCACATTCCTATTTTTTTTATTCACTATTAAAGCTACTCCTACATTACCCCTATTTGATTTTGTATTTATAACCCTGTATTCACCTGACCAAAAGTCTTGTTCCTCCTTCCACCTAATTTTACTAATTCCTACTATTCTATTTCCCTTTTTAAATTTTCTAACCTACCTGCCTGATTAAGGGATCTGACATTCAATGTTCCTATCCATAGAACACCAGTTTTCTTTCTCCTGATAACAGCGTCCTCTTGAGTAGTCCCCACCTGGAGATCTGAATGGGGGACTATTTTACCTCCGGAATATTTTACCCAAGAGGACGCCATCATCATTTAACCATACAGTAAAGCTGCATGCCTTTGGGAAAAATAATGGCTGTAGTTTCCCCTTGCTTTCAGCCGTTCGCAGTACCAGCACAGCAAGGCCGTTTTGGTTAGTGTTGCAAGGCCAGATCAGTCAATCATCCAGACTGTTGCCCCTGCAAGTACTGAAAAGGCTGCTGCCCCTCTTCAGAAACCACATGTTTGTCTGGCCTCTCAACAGGTACCCCTCTGCTGTGGTTGAACCTACGGTACGGCTATATGTATCGCTGAGGCACGCAAGCCTCCCCACCAACGGCAAGGTCCATGGTTCATGGGGGGGATGACTTGTGTATTGTTTGTAAAATGTTTTCCACTCCATTAGGCTGCCTGGTACAGCCACAATATGTAGAAAATTTGAATTAAAACAAGTCTTGGTTGCTATTTATTCCTTCATTAATAACAAAAGGATTAATAGCAATGAAGGCAGCTTTTAATCCAAATATTGCATACCTTTTTTTAAATCAGATACCTCTTTCTCAATCCTCTTCTGGCCATGGGAATTGCTTTTTCCATGCGGCTGTGTAATAAATTAAAATTGCAGTTCATGAAGTTCAGAAGAGTGTACTACGTTTCCAATTCCTAATGGAACAATATGGCTTGTGGACTGTTCAGTAGTGGCGGTACGTGGTAGTGTTTCACAAATTCCAATAATTTTACACATCATATGTTCCCTTTTCCTATTTATTTTTTGGTTCATGAAGCTTAACGTAGAGGGTGATACAGGGGGAATATCATGTAACTTGTGAGGTAATTCTACTTGAGGCAAATTGAAAAATTCCTATGAACATATGTCATTACTTCAGACATTACGGAATTGGAGATGGTTGAAGATCACACACATCCATGAATGACTATGATGACAAACGTGAATATTAATGACTGATTTGCTGCGTACGCACTGTGATGGACAGAATAATGGCAGGACAAATGACTGAATCCATCCTACAAGAGGTGTTCAAAGAAGTTCCACACCCTTATGAATGCACTTGTCAACGTATTGGAGGGTGTGTTGTGTTGCACATCAATCATCATCTCAACAGGCTTTAATATGGGCAACAGCATGGGTGATCCGAGCGACAAGTTCTTCACACGTATTCACCTACGTAACGTACAAATCCCCCTTTAATGAGACCCATAATGGAAGTCTAATGGGGTTAGGTTTGATGGTCTGGCAGGCCAGTTAATGGGACCATCACGTCCAATCCACCATTGAGGAAGTGTGTTATTCAGATACTGGGGTACCTGTCTGGTACAGTGAATCAGTGATCCATTATGTTGCAGGTACATTTGCATCGTTGCTTTAAAGTGACGTCTTCCAGATGTGAAGGTAGGTCTTGTATCAGGAAATGTGCATATGATATGCTGCAGTTATCATGTGATTTAGTAGGAACTCAGGGCCTATCACCAGATGATCATCAATCATACACCGCCCCCCCCCCCCCCCCCGAACCATGGACCTTGTCATTGGTGGGGAGGCTTGCGCGCCTCAGCGATACAGATAGCCGTACCGTAGGTGCAACCACAACGGAGGGGTATCTGTTGAGAGGCCAGACAAATGTGTGGTTCCTGAAGAGGGGCAGCTGCCTTTTCAGCAGGGGCAACGGTCTGGATGATGGACTGATCTGGCCTTGTAACACTAACCAAAACGGCCTTGCTGAGCTGGTACTGCGAACGGCTGAAAGCAAGGGGAAACTACAGCCATTATTTTTCCAAGGGGAATGCAGCTTTACTGTATGGTTAAATGATGATGGCGTCCTCTTGGGTAAAATATTCCAGAGATAAATGGTCCCCCATTCGGATCTCCAGGCAGGGATTACCCAGGAGGACGTTGTTATCAGGAGAAATAAAACTGGTGTTCTATGGATCGGAGCATGGAATGTCAGATCCCTTACTCAGGCAGGTACGTTAGAAAATTTAAAAAGGGAAATGGAAAGGTTAAAGTTAGATATAGTGGGAATTAGTGAACTTCAGTGGCGGGAGGAACAAGATTTCTGGTCAGGTGAATCAAATAGGGGTAATGCAGGAGTAGGTTTATTAATGAATAGGGAAATAGGAATGCGGGTAAGCTACTACAACTAGCATAATGAACGCATTATTGTGGCGAAGATAGATACGAAGCCCATGCCTACCACAGCAGTACAAGTTTAAATGGCAACTAGCTCCGCAGTTGACAAAGAGATTGATGAAATGTATGATGAGATAAAAGATATTATTCAGATAGTGAAGGGAGACAAACATTTAATAGTCATGGGTGACTGGAATTCGATAATAGGAAAAGGCAGAGAAGGAGAAGTAGTAGGTGAATATAGAATGGGGCTAAGAAATGAAAGAGGACACCACCTGGTAGAATTTTGCACAGAGCATGATTTGACCATAGCTAACACTTGGTTTCAGAATCATGAAAGAAGGTTGTATACATGGAAGAGGCCAGGAGATGCTGGAAGGTTTCAGATACATTATATAATGGTAAGAAAGAGATTTAGGAACCAGGCTTTAAATTGTAAGACATTTCCAGGGGCAGATCTGGACTCTGGCCACAATCTATCGGTTATGAACTGTAGATTAAAACTGAAGAAACTGCAAAAAGGTGGGAATTTAAGGAGATGGGACCTGGATAAACTGACAGAACCAGAGGTTGAACACGGTTTCAGGGAGAGCATTAGGGAACGACTGACAGGAATGGGGGAAAGATATACAGTAGAAGAATGGGTAGCTTTGAGGGTTGAAATAGTGAAGGCAGCAGAGGATCAAGTAGGTAAAATAACAAGGGCTAGTAGAAATCCTTGGGTAACAGAAGATATATTGAATTTAATTGATGAAAGGAGAAAATATAAAAATGGAGTAAATGAAGCAGGCAAAAAGGAATACAAATGTCTCAAAAATGAGATCGCCAGGAAGTGCAAAACGGCTAAGCAGGGATGGCTAGAGGACAAATCTAAGGACGTAGAGGCATATATCACTAAGGGTAAGATAGATACTGTCTACAGGAAAATTATAGAGACTTTTGGAATAAAGAGAACCGCTTGTATGAATATCAAGAGCTCAGATGGAAACCCAGTTCTAAGCAAAGAAGGGAAAGCAGAAAGGTGGAAGGAGCAGAGGGTCTATAAAAGGGTGATGTACTTGAGGACAATATAATGGAAATGGAAGAGGATGTAGATGAAGATGATATGGGAGATAGGATACTGCGTGAAGAACTTGACAGAGCACTGAAAGACCTAAGTCGAAACAAGGCCTCGGGAGTAGATAACATTCCATTAGAACTACTGAAAGCTTGGGAGAGCCAGGCCCAACAAAACTCTACCATCAAGTGAGCAAGATATATGAGACAGGCGAAATACCCTCAGACTTCAAGAAGAATATAATAATTCCAATCCCAAAGAAAGCAAGTGCTGAAAGATGTGAAAATTACCAAACTATCAGTTTAATAAGTCGCGGCAGCCAAATACTAACACATATTCTTTACAGACGAATGGAAAAACTGGTAGAGGCCGACCTCGGGAAAGATCAGATTGAATTCCGTAGAAATGTTGGAACACGTGAGGCAATACTGACCCTATGACTTATCTTGGAAAATTGATTGAGGAAAGGCAAACCTACGTTTCTAGCATTTGTAGACTTAGAGAAAGCTTTTGACAATGTTGACTGGAATACTCTCTTTCATATTCTGAAGGTGGTAGGGGTAAAATACAGGGAGCGAAGGGCTATTTACAATTGGTACAGAAATCGGATAGCAGTCATAAGAGTCGAGGGACATGAAAGCTAAGCAGTGGTTGGGAAGGGAGTGAGAAAGGGTTGTAGCCTCTCCCCAATGTTATTCAATCTGTATATGGAGCAAGCAGTAAAGGAAACAAGAGAAAAACTCGGAGTAGGTACTAAAATCCATGGAGAAGAAATGAAAACTTTGAGGTTCGCCGATGACATTGAAATTCTGTCAGATACAGCAAAGGACCTGGAAGAGCAGCTGAACGGATTGGAAAGTGTCTTGAAAGGAGGATATAAGATGAACATCAACAAAAGCAAAACGAGGATAATAGAATTTAGTCGAATTAAATCGGGTGATGCTGCGGGAATTAGATTAGGAAATGAGACACTTAAAGTAGTAAAGGAGTTTTGCTATTTGGGGTGAAAAATAACTGATGATGGTCGAAGTAGAGAGGATACAAATGTAGACTGGTAATGGCAAGGAAAGTGTTTCTGAAGAAGAGAAATTTGTTAACATCGAGTATAGATTTAAGTGTCAGGAAGTCGTTTCTGCAAGTACTTGTATGGAGTGTAGCCATGTATGGAAGTGAAACGTGGACGATAAATAGTTTCGACAAGAAGAGAATAGAAGCTTTCGAAATATGGTGCTACAGAAGAATGCTGAAAATTAGATGGGTAGATCACATAATTAATGAGGAGGTATTGAATAGAACTGGAGAGAAGAGAAATTTGTGGCACAACTTGACTAGAAGAAGGGATGAGTTGGTGGGGCATATTCTGAGGCATCAAGGGATCACCAATAGTATTGGAGGGCTGTGTGGAGGGTAAAAATCGTTGAGGAAGACCAAGAGATGAATACACTGAACAGATTCAGAAGGATGTAGGTTGCAGTAGGTACTGGGAGATGAAGAAGCTTGCGCAGGATAGAGTAGCAGGGAGATCTGCATCAAACCAGTCTCTGGACTGAAGACCTCAACAATAACAACCACCACACCACACATTCACTGAGATCCTAACTTGGAATCTTGTTTCACTAGTGTCATGTGGGTTCTCCACTGCTCATGTACGAGAACTGTGGGTGTTCATGTTACTTTGTGTATAAATGTCGCCTCATATGTAAATAAAGTGTACTGCATGACGTCTCTGTGTACAGCCAACCGTTCACAAAATTTTCATGTTTACTAAATTACCTGGATGCAGAGGTTGCATGCGTTGACACGGAATGGGACAAGCCCACAAAATATAATGTATGCCACACTTGTGTCTGTGGAAGATACAGCTAACAGTTAATGAGCCATGTATTGGTAGCATGACTGCATTGTACCATTTCAATAATGTCTTCCCTTCCCTTCCCTCAACTGACTGGACAGCCTCACATTCTGATATTACTTGTACTGGTTAGTATTCTGGATTCATATAATGTTTGAAAAACCCTGGGAAATATCCTGCGACAGGGGGTTCATCAATCAAGGAAACATTTCCGGTATTCTGTCATAGCTGCATAGGCTCTGCCATTAAAGTTCCCATACACAAATAACATATCTGCGTAGGTGGCGTCATG
Source organism: Schistocerca serialis cubense (assembly GCF_023864345.2). Lineage (NCBI taxonomy): Eukaryota > Metazoa > Arthropoda > Insecta > Orthoptera > Acrididae > Schistocerca > Schistocerca serialis. The sequence continues at coordinate 563,685,309 of NC_064644.1, forward strand.
TTGGTATTCATGGACTTGCTCAGTTAAACAACACTCAAGCATGGCATGCACAAGGCCTAATGATTTTTCACTGATCCAATCCACAGTTGCATACTGGGTACGCTCGCAGTTGTCGCTCCAGCGTTATGTCACTGTGCTGTCATCTGTTGAAGAACCCCCACACCTCTCGTAGAATGGATCAATCATCTGTCCCACCATTATTATGCCCACCACAACACCTACACAGCGTTTCAGTAGGTAATATTCAAACTTGTCTTCATACTCATTCATGGATGTGTGTAGACTTCTACCTATTCCAGTACTGTAACGAGCGAAGATTGGACACGTCTTCGAGGACTTTTCTGGTTTATTTTCACATGTAGAATTATCTCAAAAACAACGTGATATTAATCCTGAATGACCTCGTATACCATTAAATATGTTACAATCAACTACTTTTGGTCATACAATGACCTACTGCCTCGTAACGGACCCAAAAAGACTGCTCGTCTCGAGGCAAACTCAGAGGGTTTGCACTCCTACAGCAATGCCCTGTCACACAGCATGGCCCATTATACTTCAAGCAGGCACGAGATGAGGCCTGTCCATAGCAGAAGGTAGCATGCATGCCAGTGATATCACAGATTGTTGCATCGGGTTGCAAACTCCCTGTCTAAAGAGTTCCAGATGCACCGGTACATAGTGCCACTCTACGGAGGAGACGGTTTTAGGAAAAAGCTTTCCGAGGCCGTTATATGAAATACTCCTCCACAATACTGACATGGGGGAGATACAATCAATAATTAAATCACTAAGGACTAAGGACTCTAGTAGATATGATGGTGCATCTAGCAGAATACTTAAGTATTTTTCTGCAAATATTAGCCCAGTATTTAGCAATATCTCTAAATTTTCCTTTTTGAATAGTCAGTTTCCTGACCAATTAAAGTACTCAATAGTAAAGCCACTTCATAAAAAAGGAGAACAGGGTCACGTAGAAAATTTTAGACTTATTTCTATCCCATCAGTGAAGTTAATGAAAATGCTGTATATACAAATGTAATTGAGCTTTTCAATTCACACAATTTGCTGTCAAATGTACAGTTTGGTTTTAGAAGTGGCTTAATGACTGAAAATGATATTGTGGAGCACTGGATGGATTAAATAAAAGAGATTGTTGCATCGGGTTGCAAACTCCCTGTCTAAAGAGTTCCAGATGCACCGGTACATAGTGCCACTCTACGGAGGAGACGTGTGCTGACCACAAGTAATTATTGCAGAAATTGGACCATTTTGGAATAAGGGACGTATCTCACAATTGGTTCACATTTTCCCTTAAGAACAGAAGGCAGAAGGTCATTCTCCACAGGACTGAGAATGGCTACAATGTGCAGTCCCCATGGAGCAGAGTTAAGTGGATGGTGCCACCATGGACCAGTGCTGGGGCTGCTGAGCCCCTATTTCTTATTTATATAAATGGCACGCCTTCTAATATTACAGTTGATTTTAAAATATTTCTGTTTGCTGATAACACCAGCTTGGTAGAGAAGGATGTTATGTGCAATAGAGACACAGTATCAAATAACACAGTTCAGTATATAAATTCGTGGCTTGTAGAAAATAAATTGACGCTAAATCACAGTAGGACTCAGTTTTTACAGTTTCTAACACAAAATTCAACAAAAACTGACATTATGATTACACAGAATGTGGATATGAATAGTGTGCCTCCAGACTGCCAGGTGGTGAAACGAGAGCTATAGACCACCAGGTACCTTTGCAGGCAACAGAAAGTGGTCATTGGCTGCATCACAAGACCACTCCTACATCCAGTCAAGAGTTACTAGGGATCAGCACATCTTTTCCTGGAGAACAGCTATTTAAGGAAACCCAGCATCGCTGCAGACATTTCCCATTGACGAAAACTGGCCGATTCATGCACTGACTGCTTGCAGTTCCTAAATTAAGCTCTTGTCAGTGTGCCATTTGTGACAATAGTGGAATGCCCAGAAGTAGGCTTCTGCATGTTTTAGAACCCGACTATTTGATGTGAATACATAAAACTGCAAGCAGACACTTTTTTTAAATCATTATTTATTCATTCCTTGAACTGGTTTTTGAACCTTTTCAGGTTCACCTTCATATGGTTTTTCAGAAGTTACATAGCTATTTCAAGCATAACCTGGGTGCTGTGGCTCTGTGTCAAGAAGATGGAACATGCTTTAATGCATTGCCATAAGTGTTGTTTATCTGTCGATTTGGGTCCAAAGTTCTGTTTTGTACTTACTGTGACAGTACGGACAGCTTCTGTTGTTAGTATTCATCCGTTTGCTTCCACTGCGATGGTCAGTTGGTACCCCACTACTCACTTTTACACAATATGTATGGATATACTCTCTGATAATGAAAAATTGCCAGCATCCAGCAAGTGCTACACAACTGTTACTTGTTACCAAGATCTTGACACAAAGATATGACATAAGCCTACTTTGCTCAGAAACAAACACACACAATATCTCTGAGCAAAACAGGCCTGTGTCATATATTTGTAACAAGTAAGTTATATAGCACGTGCTGTATGTTCAGTCAGCATCAATTTGAATCTGAGTCACACACACATAGCTGGTCAGTCACTAAAAATAAAAAATTAAGGGTTCACGTTGCTGTGGCAACAGGCACCACCTGATACGTGCACAATATACGTCACAGATGCAGTACTCCAGTCTGCGCAAGATGGACAATCAAAGTGGACACCTTACTAGCAGCTCAACAGAGAGCGACACCACTGGTCAAGCCAGCAGTAGCTCCAAGTCGCATGTGCAGCCCTGATTGGCGTGCACAGGCTGAACTGTTTCCTACTGCTACTGAAACTAAGTTTGAGCCAATCAAACAAAAGTGTCACTCTGCAAGATGACTTTAGGCCTGTACCACAATAGCAGCCAGCAGTTCCAGTGCAGTCAGCCTTATTGGGAAGATCTTGTCTGGACAATGTCACCGTTAAGGGGGAGTTTGCCAACAGGAGACTGCCGAGTGGAGAGGATTTGGTATTTTAATTCTGCTAAATCTCAAATACTCGGAAAGTGTCTGACTTGGTGTCGTCATAACAAATCTGATTCATACAGACTCTAATGGATTTATCTTGTGAATTATTTTTGGAACTTAGTTTACTTGAGCATGTACTCAGTCAATAAAGTTTCTGTGTGTTTCATTTTTCCCCAGAAGTTACTTATTATGTTAATACCAAGTCTGTGAAGTTATATCTTATGTTGCAAATAAATCTGTTTAATTGTATACCTAGTGAATGTTTCGTGTGTTACAACCGAAGTAAGCGCCATACCACTTGGTGACGGGGTTTGAAAGAACAAATTTTAATTCGACACACACTGTTCCAGGTAGCCTTATGAACTTCTAGGGTTGTTTCAAGATGGCCACAGCCAATGCTCCGGTGGCTCTGATGCATCCAGTAGTCACACAGCTACAATGGCTGACAGAACAAGCGGTGGCGCTCACCATGTCGGGACAAGAGGACCGGGTTGATAGAACTGTTTGCACCATCTGGCCAATGCCACTATCGTTTCCAGGGTTTGAATGGAAGGTAGAACCCTGGACCTGCCATATACCCTGGAAGGAGCAACACTTCATCGTCCACACAATGAAAGGTGATACACAGCAATGAACATTTTTTTCTTGTTAATGACTGTCCTCCTATTTGGCAGCTGATACAACAGTTGCACTCTGAATCAGAGCCCCACTCCCTATCATATACCACGCTTAATGCTGGCCCAACAGAATATTTTGATTCCCTAGTCAATTTGGCCACAGAAACACACAAATTTTTTTGGGTGCCACAATTGTGTGATGTTATACAGAATGGATGGCATGACCTTAAGGTCTATCACAGGAGTGTTGTATTCAATGTGCCAACGAACAATGCAAACAATCCTACACATCCTCCCTCATTCAGTACACATTGCTCGACCATGCACCTGATGAGGCCCTACACCAGAACTTGCTAAAACTGAAGGACTCCACACTGGATGCCTGCTTAACAATCATACATGCTTTTGAACAATCAGTACAATCCATGGCCTCCATACAGGACCTGGCTTTAGTTATTACATCTCACCAAGTGGCTCGCCCAGCAACAACTTTCTTGGCAGCATATGGACAGACATCACTGCTTTGGTCTCTCCGTGTTCTACAGATCACAGCAAACAGTCCACCCTTAACAATTGCTCTCTTCGGCCCATTTTTAGGCTCCTCCAGGATTATTGCCATAGATGCAGAAACAAACTTCCCATTTGTGACCTGGATGATCTCCATGTCCTCCACCCATACCACCAGAGCATTAGCATGCATCTTTACCTTTTTCATTTCTGCACCAGTGAGGGTATTGCTCTTGTGCATCCAGCCTCAAATGGGTTGGTGGAAAGGTTTACACATATCTTCAAAAATCAGATGACTATGTCATCACCATCCCGTCAATGAGTCAAAAAACCTTTTCTTCTTCCCACTGAGCTACACCTCAAGAAGGTACATTCCCTGCCAAAAGTCTGCACAGCTGTCCTCATCAATCACAACTATTCGTCATCCACCCCTTTGCACTCCACATTCCTGACAGTCTCACCGTCACAGGTTTTTCATACACGAACCCAATAAGGGTCCTGACTTTCACAAGTGGACACTTCCACTGGATACAGGCCTCCGTCACTCACCCTCTGGGATGTGCCGTGTTCAAAGCAGAGTTTCAGGACGTCAATCAAGTGTGATCTCATTAGGGTCCTTCTCTGCCACAGATGGGCCAATTTTATGTTCCATACAACCTTCTGTTCAACATTCTGCTTCCAGAAGCTGTGCAGCCAATATCTGCTGATGTGGACATTACCCAAGACACTGATCAATGAGCAGCCCAGCTCTTGCTGTGGAAGTGGATCAACATCCTGGATCCCCTTCCACAGTGACAGTGGACATTGGAGAAGACTGCCTACTCCTCACCTACTCTGTCCCTGGAGGAGAGGACAGCTGTGGCGGCAAGTGCAACAGGCACCAACATCTACCTGCACTACATACATTATGGCATCGGTACTCCAGTCCATGTGAGGCAGAAATTTAAACCAGACAGCTTACTAGCAACACAACAGAGGGTGATACCAGTGGTTGGGCCAGCAGCAGCTCCATGGCACATGTGCATGCTGAACTATTTCCTACTTCCACTGAAACTATGTTTGAACCAATTAAACAGAAGTGTCACTCTGTGAGGTGACTATTTAGGACCATGTCACAATGACAGCTGGCAGTTCCAGTGCAGCCAGGAGCATTGAGAAAACCTTGCTTGGACAATGTGCTCTTCTGCACATCGCCATCACCATGAAGTGGGATTCACCAACAAGACGCCACTGAGTGGAGAGGAAATGGTATTCTGATTTTTTTAAATCACACACACGTAAAAAGTGTTGGACTTAGTGCCATTATATCAAACTTCATTTACACAGACACTTTTGGATTCAACATGTGACAGTTATTTTTGGAACAGTTTATTTGAGCATTCACTCAGTCAAGAAAGTTTCTTTGCATTTTCTTTTTCTTTAGAAGATAGTTGTTTTGTTAATATCAAACCTGTGAAGTTATTTCTTGTCTTTCTAACAAGTCTGTTTAATAATATACTTGGTGAGTGTTTCATGTGATATAAATGAAGTAAGGGACATGTCACTGGTTGCGGAAGCCGTTATCATCAAAGTGAAGTGGGCGTAGTGCAAGTTGGTTTTTATTCTCTGAAACAGATCTAGTTGACAGTTGCTTTATTCTTTGGACTCTGTTATTTGTTCCTTGGTTGTTTTGTTTTGCATTTGTTTGGACAGTTTATGCCTAAGATTGGTAATACAGTATATAGCAATGCTGACACATGGTAATTGTTTGGGTACAACTTAAGTGTAGTTAGGGTACCTATAAAATGTTGACCCCACAAGCAACCAGAGATATCTCAACAGACACGCACAAGCAATATCATCAAGTCAAGGGATGACGCGTGCATGCACACATACAAAAAGCAGTTAGCAGACCTCCAAGATGGGTCTGCAGTGACAGATGAAGATTGAGGAGCTGCAGTTGGCAATGGAGGAGCAGGAGAATCCTGTGGTGTGCCCAAGTACAGCATTTAGCAGCAGATGTGCAGCAACAAGCAAACCACTAATGAAGGTTCGGTCACTACAGTTCCTGCCAGACAAGCCAGAACTTTGGTTTGTGATGCTTGGGCAGGAATTTAATCAGAACAAGGTAGTCAATGAACCCATGACACTTGTAGTGGCAGTAGACACGGACATCATACTTAAGCCCCTGGCAGAACAGCAGTATGTGTGTTTGAGAAAGTTGTTGATCAGTAGGTCTTGTAAACCACTAAATTAATGTATATGGCAGGTACTGAGATTCAAGAAAATGGAATACAGAACACCCTCCAAATATTGGTGGCACCTATGGGGCACTCTCGGAGAAGAAGAGTTATTTGATTGATGCTGGAACACATATGGCTAGCGCAGCTGCCGGTAGTAGTCAAGGTAGCAGTAGTGACTTGCGATAAAAAACGATATCCAGTTGTTGATAATGTTGGCAGACAAAGTTTACACAACATTGGACAGTACACACAGAGCAAATGAAACAATGGTCACATACTGCTGCATACAGCAAGATATCGCAGCAATACAGAAGGGCCAGCACATGGATATTACTAAACAAATACGAGAGCTTACAGAGCAATTTGATGCACTACAGAGGCAAGTGTCTATGTCATTGCAAAAAGAAGAGCTTACCCATGCGAGGAACAAGTAACAACAGAGCTTTCAGAAATAGCCAACTAGGACAGATTTGTTGGTAACACCAGTTGTTTGGTGACAGAGCAACAAGATGTACACAACCACACACGCATGCAAATGGTGACAGTGGCTGGCAGGAGGCACAGCAGGCTGTGAATACTAACAGGAATGCCTTCAGCAGAGATGTCAGCCCAGCGAGGAAACCAGCATGATTTTACCTACTCCACCACACAGTTTATATGTTAAAGACGTGAGGTCAGGATGCCCCTACCTCACTGATTCAGAACCAGACATTAGTGTACTGCCATCCAGAGACAGAAGAACTGCAACCACAATCTTGCAAACGCACCTCACAGCGGCAAACAAGTCACCAGTAGCGATATACAGAAGGTGTGAAATGCAGAAACATTCAGGATTCTGTTACCAATGAACCTTTGTAATAGCAAAGGTGGCAGATGCCATGCTGGGTGCTGATTTCAAGTGACTGGTGGGAATAGAGGTACTTATCAGCACAGCGCAAATAAGGAAAGAGAGAAGTCATATGGGTATGCTAGGATGAAAAACGAATCAGATCATGAGCTACACATGCAGTGGTAGTAACTGCAAAAATGGTGCCAACATGGCACATATGCCAAAGGTGTCGCATAACACACTCTACCACATCAGGATGACTTCAGCGCAACCAGCCTCATAGCAGCTGTGGATTGTTTCGTAGCAGCAAAAGTTGAGGGTTTGTTGAAGACGGGAATGCTACACAAATCTGATAGCCTGTGGGCATTTCTGCTCGACATGGTAAAAAGAAAGATGGCACCTGGAGGCCCTGTGGTGACTAATGGATGTTAAACATCATAACAGTGTCAGATTGTTACCTGGTTCCAAACATCAGGGATTTTACCATTTTCTGGCAGTGACAATATTTACCATATCTGACTGCAAGAAGGCATACCGTTAGATACCAGTTATGGAAATGAATATATCCAAGACAGCAATAACAAAGCACTTCACTTCCTTTCAGTAAGTGTGAATGCCATTCGACTTGAAGAATGCTTTTTGTTAGTTTTGTTCTGTTTTAGAGCACAAAAACAACTAGTGTCATTATGCGCCCATGTCAAAACTGTAGAGCACGAAGACAAAGACGAGAGTTAAAAACAACTACACATTAATCCGAATTGATGGAAAAGATGACAGCTAAAACAGGGAAGTGGAGAAATGTCTATAAATTACGCCATACAGAAACGGAGGTCCTGAACTAAAAACTAAATGGCTTTACCATATTGCTACAGTGGATAAAAAGTAAAACACGGTCGACAGCCCTCATGTTGTTCACTAAAATGGCCAGTAACTCAGACGGCAAACACAAATGAGAACGTAAGTGGTTAAAAAGAGAGCATTCCATCAGGAAATGGCAGTCTGTCAAAGGTTGAGCACAAGTACAAAGTGGTGGGGAAGCACCACTTAACGAATGGCAATGGCTAAAAACACAGTGCCCGATATGCAACCTAGCTAAAATAAGCACCTCACAGTGAGAGGGCCAAGGGGATGTCGTCCAATCCACTGGGAGACGCTTAATGGCCCAGAGCTTGTTCCCATGAAGGGAGGACCAGTGGAGATGCCAAAGTGGCAGGCACCACTGCTGACAGACAGCAGCACAGAGATCATCAGAGGGCATGTAATAACTAGTGGGCTGAAATGTGACAACTGCAATCTTGGCAGCAGCATCAGCCGCCTTGTTTCCCGCCAGAATAATGTGACCACAGACCCACATAAACATCACAGTGGCTTCAAGAGTGAGCTCTCCTGGACCTGTTACACTAAGGGATGGATGGTGGACAGTACACAGAGGCTTTGAAGAGCACAGAGAGAGAGTTGGAGCAGATAATGTAATTGAAAAGCCTGTGTTGCTGGAGTAGTGTGTGTCCTGATACAGGGTGAAGAGCTTTCCTATAAATACTGAGCAGTGTTCCGGAAGCTGATACAGATAAACGTCGGTGTCAATGATGAAGGCCCACCCGACACCACGGTCAGTCCAAGAGCCATCAGTGTACACAAAGGTACTAACACAGTTTTGTGAGAAGGTCATGAAACTGAAGGCAATAAACCAAGGCTGGAGTAGTGTCCTTACGAAGCGAATCAAGGCCAAGGTGAACATGGACAGCTGCATGAAGCCAAGGTGGTGAAGGGTTCAACCTACTGGGAAAGTGGCAGATAGTGTAAAGTTAAGCTGCTGGAGCAAGACCTCAAAGCAAACTCCAGGAGGTAACAGAGAAGAGGGACACGTCCCATACTGACGATTAAAGGAGTCGCTGAAGAAGGAGGCATAGGATGGGTGGTCACTCATGGCAGACAAACGGCATGCATATCTGCTGAGGAGAAAGTCATGGTGGTAAAACAGTGGTAGTTTGGCAGCTTCTGCATACACTCTTAACTGGACTAACGTAAAAGGCGCCAATGGCCAAACAAATGCTACAATGGTGGATAGTATCAAGATGGCATACGAGAGACAGACATGCAGATGCATAAACAAAACACCCATAATCTGATTTCATATGGACAAGGGACCGGTACAAATTGAAGAAGGTTGTTCGGTATGCTCCCCAGGAAGTACCACTGAGGACATGTAGGACACTGAGGAACTGCATATAGCAGGCTGCCAAGTAAGACACTTGGGAGGACCAAGAAAGTTTCCTATTGAGCATGAGCCCCAGAAATTTTATACTTTCAACAAAAGGAAGAGCAACTTGCCCAAGACATAAAGATGGTGGAAGGAACCAATAGTGCCACCAGAAATACATAGAAACAGTTTTGTCGGTGGAAAAGCGAGAGCCATTGTCGATTCTCCATGAGCCAAGACAATCGAGAAAGCACTGAAGACACTGGGCAATAAGACAAGTAAGCGGAGAACTGCAATAGATTGCAAAATCATTAACAGAAAGGGAACTGCAGATGCCTAGCAGGAGACAGGCCATTATGGGATTAATGGTGATAGCGAAAAGGAAGATGCTCAGGATGGAACCCTGAGGCACTGTTTTCCTGGATAAAGGTGTCTGACAAGGCAGAACCTACACGTACCTTGAACACTCAGTCTTTTACAAATTACTGAAGGAAATGGGACATGCGGCCCTGGAAGCCTGGAGGGTAAGGAGGATACAAGTCCTCCAGCAGGTGGAGAATTGAGAAACAGGGCCACAGTCTAGGATTTCTGCAGAAAACTATTCATGAGATGGGTAGACAAAGTGATGAGATGGTAAACTGCAGAATGGCACACTCCAAATCCACAATGCGGAGTGGTTAGTAAATTGCGAGACTCGAGCCACCATACCAGCCGGGCATGAATCATATGTTCCATCACCTTGCAAACACAGTAACACAGCTGGTGAGAGAAATGGGGTGGCAGCTAGAAGGAAGGCGTTTGTCCTTACCAGGCTTAGGTATGGGTATCACAGTGGCTTTACGACAGCATCTGGGAAACGTTCTCTCTGCCCAGAGGCCATTGTACGTATGAAGCATAAAAGTGCTTATCCGGAAGAGAAAGGTGCTGCACATCTGAATGTGAAAGTTGTCTGGTCCTGGGGAGGAGATCGGGATGAAATGAGAGCATGATCTAGCTCCCTCATAGTAAAGGCAGCATTATAGCACTCACGGTTCTGAGAAGAGAAGGGTATTGCCTGAGCCTCCTCTGCTTGTTTACGATGCAGGAAGGCAGGGTGATAATGGGAGGAGCTCGAAATCTCTGCAAAATGCTGGCCCAAGGGGTTAAAGAGAGCAGTAGAGTACATAATGATGTCGTCTGCTACTGTCAGGATAGAAAGGATCTTGGTTCCAGAGAGCTGTTGGAGGTTGGCCCACATGACAGAAGAGGGAGTGGAACTGGTAAAATAAATGGTGAATGAAATCCAGCTAGCTTTTTTGCTATCCTGAAGAATGCAACAACACTGTGTATGCAACTGTTTATAATGACTGCAGCTTGTTATCGTCGGATGATGGTTAAAAATGCAGAGAGCATGCTTCCGCACGCAAATTGCATCAGGACATGTCTTGGTCCACCAAGGGACCAGGACACAGTGCGGCAAAGAGGAATGGAACGTTCTGCGGCAATACGGTCTAACACTTGTAAGATATTCTACCTGGTCATCACAACTGGGGAATTGTTGTTCGCTGAAGGCTGCCAGGGAGGAGTAAAGGCTCCAGTCGGCCATTTGGATGTGCACATAGGTGAGGTAGGAGCCAGCAAGCAGAGAGCACAAGGGAAATGGTCGCTCGAGCATGTGGCAGAGACAACGGACCACTCGAGACGATGGGTAAGCTGGGCAGTGCAGAAGGATAAATCCAAATGGGAACAGGTGTGTGCGGAGTCTGAAAGGAATGTGGGTGGTCCTGTGTTAAGGCAGAGGAGGTCAAGTTGATTGAGGATGTCAGCCAAGAGGGTGCTACTCGGACAGGTTCTGAGGAAGTCTGCCCTGGTAACATTGAATAATGGAGGAATGTAAACGGTACAAAGTGAAAATGTCAAGTGTGAAAGGAAAAGGCGAACTGCAACCCCTTGAAGTTGGGTAATTAGGGATATGGTTTGACTATGAAAGTTATCCCATATGAGCAGCATGATTCCCCCCTCCCAATAGATGAAATGCCGTCCTTGAGGGAGAGGTAAAAATGGACCGGGAAGAAAGGCGATAACTCAAAGCGGTCGTGAGGATGCAATTTTGTTTCCTGAAGGCAGAGAACAAGTGGATGCTGCAATTCTAAGAGCAGATGTACATCCTCTTTGTTGCATCGAAGACCGCAAACATTCCATTGGAGGAGAGCCATGGTGAGGAAAAAATGAGGGGGTATCAACTCGGCAGCTGCCGAGTGCCAGCTTTCGCAGACCTACTGCTACACGGCACAGAGGCAGAAAGAACCTGCTCCATGAGGTCTACAGAAGCATCGGCATTCTTTCTCCATTGGCCTATGGAGTCCAGAGCACTGGCAATACGGAGGTTGGCCTGGCGATGCACGGCACCACCATAGAAGAGGATCTTCAAGTTGGTAAAGGAGAAGACTGTTTGCCTTTGCCTGACTTCTTCGGGCCTTTCTGGTTAGCAGAGGAAGACTCACGGGTTAGTCGGATGGAGGGATGTAGAAAGTCTTCAAAGGAGCATTCCTTCTGTCCTTTCCCACCTGCCAGTTATGCAGCAGGTGACTTCGCCCTGAGAGACGAAAGTTTGATGGCATGTTGCCCAGCTGGAGGAGGAGACAGGGATGCTACCATTATGCTGGGTGATTTCACAATTGCAGGGCTATATTTGAGGTCGCATGTCCGCCTGTCCATGTCCTTCATGGAGCGAGATGTAGCAAGAACAGTACTGTAGGTGCCAGATGGTGAACAAAGGTTTTCCAACTAGCCAACGACTTGCAAGCAACTGGGTAAGGCACTTTTTCCTTTATTCAGATATTCTGGACAGTCTACTCATTGAGATACATGGGATAATTGCAGGATGTCATGGCATGGTTCCCACTGCAGTTGATGCAGCGCGGAGAAGGAGGTGGACAATGGCCCTCGTGAGCATCCCTACCACGAGTTCCACATTTGGCTGGGCGTCGACAGGGCTCTCATGTGTGGTTGTAACGATGACACTGGTAGCATCCCATCATGTTCATTATATATGGTCTGACCGTGATAACTTCATAACCTGTTTTGATCTTTGACAGAAAAAGCACTCCATAAAAAGTGAGAGTGAGGGCACTAAGGAAGCATCTACTTTTCTCATTACCCAATGGACTGCAATGACACACTGATCTGACAGGTAGATTTGGATTTCTGCGTTGGTCAGCCCATTGAGCAGCCTAGTTTAAATAACACCACGGGAAGAATTCGGCGTTCAATGGGCCTCAATATGAACAGGATAGCAACAGAGGAGCGAAGCTGCAGGAAGTTATTGTGCTTGAGAATTAGAAGTAGCCTCCAAAAGCAAAGTGCCACTGTGTAAACGAAGATAGGATTTCATAGGGCCAGCAATTGCATCAACACCTTTCTGAATAATAAATGGATTTACTATAGCGAAGAACTGATCGTTTTCAGTGTGTGAAACAAGGAATCGTGGTGCAGCTGGGAAGGTCTTTGAAGCATTAGCCTCATTCCATTTACATTTCATAGACATTAATTGTGAAGATGATTGGCTCATTGCGAGAAAATCCCCCACAATTGTCAGCATCTCCAGCGGTGGATAGTTCACGCCTAAGGCTGGTAACAATGTTTACAACAATCCTGAAATGTGGTAATTATTTTGATATGACATATGGGTATGCAGGGTACCAAGAAAGTATTTCTCTTTCTTAATTCGCCACTCTCAGTGAGTCATACAATAAGTGTGGTACCTAGAATCTCTCTCATGTTGTTCAGATAAGACTCCATCTATGCAAGGAATGACTTGGCATCATACCATTTTAGTTTCCCTAGTATAATTTTATGGTATATATGATAAAAGGCTTTGCAAGATCACAGAAAATGTCATCAGAGCAATTTTTATTGTTTAGTTCTACCAGAACCGTTTTTATTTAATCATATATTGCTTATTCAGTGGAGAAACTGTTGTGGATTGGCAAGACAGCCAACCCACTATGAGAGGAAGCCGAAAGGCACGCGTTTTAGCTCACGCAGGCTGGTGTGAGGTCTGGAACAGGTCAAGGAAATGAGACTAACAAAAAACGTACGTAGCTGCTGGAATACTTAACTTTAATCCGTAAATGGTGAACATCGCTCTTGACGGTACATGTTTTACAGCATCAATAGTAACTGGTAATGGCGCTTTGCTAGGTCGTAGCAAATGACTTAGCTGAAGGCTATGCTAACTATCGTCTCGGCAAATGAGAGCGTAATTTGTCAGTGAACCATCGCTAGCAAAGTCGGCTGTACAACTCGGGGCGAGTGCTAGGAAGTCTCTGTAGATCTGCCGTGTGGCGGCGCTCGGTCTGCAATCACTGATAGTGGCGACACGCGGGTCCGACATATACTAACGGACCGCGGCCGATTTAAAGGCTACCACCTAGCAAGTGTGGTGTCTGGCGGTGACACCACAGAAACCTTTATGGAAACAAAGTGAGCTATTTTCTGTTATTTGCTACATTCTCAATGAGTTTTGAGAAATCAGGAGGGAAGGAGATGGTCCTATAATTAATTAGAGATCACTAGCACATCTTCACTTTTATAAATGGATATTACTACTGCGTACCTCAATCTTTCAGGAAATACACATTTAATTGTTGATTCGTTACTGAGGTCAGCACAAGATTCTAGTACTTTAGTTAAAATAGCATCAAATCCTGCAGAGTTATTAATTATCAGTGACATAACGATTTTTATGATTTCTCCAACAGTTGATTCGGAAAAACTGACCTGTTGGTGGATTATGAAATCCCTGTCAACATAACTCTAATGGGTCTGCTTTTCATAGCCCACTTTTTGTCCCTCTGACTTCTGCTGCTGTTAGGAAAAATTCATTGAATCTAGTGACTAATGATTTGAATCTAACATTGTTTACCTTGTTTCTACTATTATCTGGTTTACAAAGTCATGTGTTTGATGAAGGATATGTTTACACTGCAGTCTCACTGTTGGCACATCACTGTGCACTACATTATTCTTCAGCTTTTCACACTGTTAGCTCAGTACATTGCTTGAAGTGGTATGAAGCGAAAAGAATCATCTTACAACAGTAACTGTGGTTTGTTCATGCCAAAAATGTTGTTACTGGTGAGGACAAAGAAGAGAAGGAATGGGTGGCTCTTTTGAATGCAGAACATCTACACTGCAATTCAGCTGAACTCCTGAAAGCACACAATTAACCAATCATGCTGAGAAAGCCTGAGATATCACACGCTATTCTTTTAAATGGAATGGTTGTTGTATAGTTTATATTTTGTAGCATGAAAAGAGCATTCTCTTACAGACTCATAACCATATAAAAGTATAAACTTGTTTCACCTTGGGGACCTGTACTATTTTGAGCAAAAAATGGTTCAAATGGCTCTGAGCATTATGCAGCTTAACTTTTGAGGTCATCAATCGCCTAGAACATAGAACTAATTAAACCTAACTAACCTAAGGACATCACACACAACCATGCCCGAGGCAGGATTCGAACCTGCGACCGTAGCGGTCGCTCGGCTCCAGACTGTAGCGCCTAGAACCGCACGGCCACTCCGGCCGGCTATTTTGAGCACTACAGATTAATATGCCATGCCAGTGGGTATCGAATGGTACAACCAGATACAGTTGGTGGTACATGTTGGCGTGAATGATGCCTGGCACTTGGGTTCTGATACCATTCTCAGTTCCTTTCAGCAGATGGCCAATTTGGTGAAGGCAACTAGCATCGCATGTGGGGTTCTACATATATACTCCACTAGCCACCATACGGTGTGTGGCGGAGGGCACTATTTGCGCCAAAGTCTTATTTCCCCCTCTCTGTTCCACTCGCAGATCACGTGAGAGAAAAATGACTGTCTGAATGCCTCGGTACAAGCTCTAATTTCCCTATCTTTGAATGGTGATCACTGGGTGATTTGAAAGTTGGTGGTAATAATATACGCTCTGGGGGCCTACATTCTTGGTGAAGATCGGATTTTGGAATTTAGTGAACAGCCCCTTCCATTTAGCGCGTCCCATTTCAAACTTTCTATGAGATTTGTAACGCTCTTGCGATGGCTAAATGCATCAGTCACAAATCTTGCCAATCTTCTTTGGACCTTCTCAATCTCTTGAATCAGACCCAACTGGTAAGGGCCCCATACAGATGAATAATACTGTAAGACTGGAAGAACTAAAGTATTGAATGCAATTTCCTTTGTTGAAGGACTGCATCGCTTCAGGATTCTACCAATAAAGCGCAATCTAGAGTTCACCTTACCCATTACTTGTGTAACCTAATCATTCCATTTGAGACCATTTCGAATAGTAAAACCAAAATACTCGACGTATGTTACCGCTTCCAAAGACTGGGCATTTATTTTGTACTCTTACATTAACAAGGATTTTCGCTTTGTTATACGCAGTAGGTTACACATACTAATATTGAGAGATAACTGCCAGTCACTACACCAGGCATTTATTTTCTGCAAATCTACATTTTTGTGTGATACTACTTTCCCGTAGACTACAGCATCATTGGCAAATAGTCTAATGCCGCTGTCAATACCATCAACCAGATCATTTAAGTAAATCGTAAAAAGCAGTGGACCTATTACGTTGCCCTGTGGCACATCTGATGTTACACTTCTTTCTTTCAAAGTCTCCCCATTCAGGACGACATACTGCTCTCTGTCTGTTAGGAAACTTCCTAACCAGCCACACGTCATCCGATACAGGATAAGCGTGCACTTTTTGGAGCAAGCGACAGTGAGAAACTGAGTCGAACACCTTTAGAAAGTTGAGAAATATGGCATCAACCTGGGAGGCAGTATCTAAAGCCTGCTGTATATCATGCACAAAGAGGGCCAGCTGTGTCTTGCATGACTGCTGTTTCCTAAAACCGTGCTGGTTTCTGCAGATGAGCTTCTCAGAGTCTAGCAAGGTCATTATGTCTGAACACAAAATATGTTCCTTGATTCTGCAACAAATTGATGTCAGTGAAATTGACCAGTAATAATGTGCATCCGATTTTCTACCCTTTTAATAGATTGCTACGACCTGGGCCTTCTTCCAGTCCCGTGGAACTTTCCGCTGTTCCAATGATGTCTGATAGATGATGGATAAGAATGGTGCTATATTTGTAGCATAGTCAATGTAAAATCTTACAGGGATACCGTCTGGGCCAGATGACTTCCTGGTGTCTAAGGATCTTAACTGTTTTACAGCCCCAGATACACTAAACACTATGTCAACCACCCTTGCGTTTGTTTGATAATTGAAAGGGGGAATGGTGCTGCAGTCCTCTACCGTAAATGCGTTTTTGAAAGCTATGTTTAGAATTTCGGTCTTCTGTTTATCATCATCCGTACATTACCCGTTTTGTCAGCAAGCAAAGGTATTGAATTAGTTGTAGCATTCATAGAATTTACAAAGGACCAAATTTTTTGGGGTTATTTTTAGAATCTGCAGATAAAATACTGGTTTCAAATTCGTTAAAAGAATCTCTCATTGACCTTTTGACAGCTGCTTTCATTTCACATAATTTCTGTTTGTCAGCAGGGCAGTGACACTTTTAAAATGACTGTGCAAAATACTCTGCTTTCTCAGCAACTTCCTAATACGTTTGTTGAACCCAGGTGAATCCTTTCCCTCCGCTATATTTTTGCTAGGCACATACTTCTTTAGCACTTGGTGGTAATACCTTTAAATTCAGACCAAAGATCTCAATATCTTTGTGTCCTGCGGTGAATGCTTGGAGCTATGAAGATATTCATTAATGACACTATTTACTTTCCCAAACAAGAAAACTCTACACTGTTTTTTTTTTTTTTTTTTTTTTTCCTCCAATCAATGACATAGACGCCACAATGACGTTATGGTCACCAAAATCTTCTTCTAGATTAACTTCCTCAAAAAGATCAAGTCTGTTTGTTGCCAAGATATCTAATATGTTTCCATCTCGTGTTGGTTTTCTAACCAATTGCTCAAAGTTATATGTTGAGAGTGCTCCTAGAATAACTTCACACGAGTCTTTGCTTCTGCCCCCTGTGATAACGTGTAATTTTCGCAGTCAATGGACACCAGATTAGTCTCCACCTATAACTAATGAATAATTTGGATATTTATTTCCTATGTACTCAAGACCTTCCCTGAAACATTCTGTAATGTATGTTGCAGATGCTGGTGGTCTATAAAAACATCCTAATACAATGGTCACTCCTTGTCTAATTGACAGCTTTATCCAGACTATTTCACAGTCTGACCCAGTATCGATCTCAACTGTGTTTAAACAGCTTTTAACTGCAATGAACACACGGCCTCCCACAGTATCAGTCCTAAGGTTAAGCTCACTACTTGTAACATCATATCCATGGTTGACCGCAGTCCTCTGATCTGGAGCAGAGCGCAAGTTCTAAACCGGAGGCTCAGACCATTCTGTGATGATATTGGATGCGAATTTCTGGACCTTTGCTATAGGGTGGAAAACTGCAGGGTTCCCCTTAATAGGTCAGGCTACTAGGGTACTGGAATAAGTGTGTGAAGTGCAAATAGGGGTTGTTTAGGTTAAAGGAAACCCCTTGGGATCAGAGGTGAATTGCCTTGCAAAATCAAAGATACGTCAGCCACAATGTTCTCAGAGAACACTCATCCTCACATATTGTACATAGAAGAGATTAATAAGATATTAGTAAAGTGCTGGAGAATCCCAGGAGAGGTCTCAGAATGATCACTTATTGAAAATTATAATGCACAGGTAGTGTTAGGAACAGAAAGTTGGTTGAAACTGGAAGTGGATAGCAACAAAATCCTAATTTCAGATTGGAATATTTATCACAAGGATAGGTTAGTCATCAACGAAGGCAGCATATTTACTGAAGTAAAGAATTTGACAACACCTGAATTAATGTGGGTGAAATTATGCAGTAAAGGTGGGTCAAAAATGGTAATTAGAAGCTTTTGTAGACCACATGCATCAGGAGCTGTGCTGGTAGAACATTTCAGAGAGAATTTTGGTATCCCAATCATGCCATTGTAAGATGGGGTAATTCCACCTTGTCAGGTATAGATTGGGAGAGTCAAGATATCAAAACTAGTGCTAGAGACAGGGATTGGTGTGACAGTATTCTGAATGTCTTGACCGAAAATTACTTTGAGCAGATAATTGGAGAACCAACTTGAAAAAGGAACGCCTTAGACCTCCTAGCTACAAACAAAACTTATCAAATCATTTTATGTGGAGGAAGGTTTCAGTGAACACACTGATGTGAGAGGTATACAAGGATTGTTAAGAAAGATAGGAAATTATTTTTGTTTAGCAAGAGTGACAAGATACAAACCACAGGGTATCTAAGTTGTTGGCATCATATACTCAGTGATGAAGTTGAAGACATGGAGCACAAATAGAAAAAATTCAAAAGCATTGTTAAATATGTCTTAGACAAGTATGTGGCAAGCAAGGTCTTGAGTGATGGAAGAGACCCACCATGGATCACTTTCAATGTTAGAAAACTGTTACATAAACAAAGGGAGCATCCGAGATTCAATGGAAGGCAAATGTTAGCAAACAAATAAAAGCTGTGCAAAGCAAAAACAAGTATAATGGGGTCGACTGAAGCATCCGATCCCACCCGTCGGTTTTGACCCGTGACGTAAGGCTGTTGTGGTGTGTGATGTCACAACGGCGCGGAATTTAGTTTGTGATAGTGTCGTGTTTGTAGATGTCATTTTGATGAGATTGGTGGTGCTCTCTGGTGGTGTGTTAGGTGACATTTTTGGTTTAGTTTGCATGTGTGGCGTGTTTATAGGTGGCGTATTGTTACACTCAGTGGTTCTCTCTGGTGGTGTGTTTATGGGTAGCGTGTTACGTGGCGTATGGGGTTCATTTGCGTTATAGCATTGCACATGTGTGGTTTTGGTGCTGTGCTTTCAGCGAAATATTTTTGAGTGAGTTAACGATTTTAGTTTTGTTATTTCGACGTTATTGTAGCTTTTTTTTCTGTTCGTCGTGTATGAATTTTGGTAAATTGCTTTTTTATGTCTTTGGTAGGTATGGATATGACTGACAATGTCAACAGTTTTCGGTTGTTGGCAATGATGGGGGACAGATCGTTGTCTCTAGTAAAATTTCTTCAAATATTCGGATTTTTGGATGAAGTTGTGAAGTGTTTAGTATGTCGTGAAGAAATGAGGCTTACTAAAGTTCCTGCATCTCGGACCAGGGACGGCTGTAGGTGGAGCTGTCATAAGGATAACAGGTCAACGGAAGTGTTCGATTCCAATGTGTGCTTGTGGCTGTGGGTGTTCCAGTATTGGGAGTTGCTGTTGAGCTATATAGGTCAAGGGAAGTGTTATTTGTGGGATCGGGAGCTGATGTTGATCTATATAGGGCAAGGGATGCGTTCGATTCCAGAGGATATTGTGTTTAATGGAATTTGGGGAGTTTTGTGTTGTCTGTTTTTTCGTTGTTTTGTGTGGTTTGGTATGGTGGTGTACGTCTAAATTTGTTTATATTTACTTTGTCCCCAGCCAAAAACCCCCAATTTTCCACACTTGCCCTGTTAATTTCTTTAGGTTTTTTGCGGTATGTGTGTGTATTGGTTTTTCAATGTATTTTCGGGTTTGTGGTCATGTTTACGTAATGACGTCATAGACACCATATTGGAGTCATAGTGTACGGTCGTTTCCACCATATTTGTTATGTCATGGGTCAAAGCAGACGAGTGGAATTGGACGCTTCTGTATTTCCGTATAATGAGATCAAAATGTTGTCAACTGATCTGAGTGAAAACCCCAAGAGGTCTTGGTCTTATGTAAAATGAGTATGCGGTTGGAAATCATCTATTCAGACACTCAGTGACCATAAAGGCACCAAAATGAAGGTAACAAGGAGGTGGTCAAAATATTAAATTCAGTCTTCTGAAATTGTTTCACTGCAGAAAATCATAATATGGTTCCTTCTTTAAATTATCATATGAAAAATTGAAATGGCAGATATTGGGATAACTGATCGCAAAACAGAAAAGCAATTACAATTACTTAGTAGAGAATGGCATCAGGACCTGTAAGATTCTGCAAAGAATATGCAAAAGAAATTGCTCCCCTTTTCGCTGCAGTTCATCACAGGTTGCTGGAGCAAAACGGAACCTAGCAACTAGAAACAAGTGACACTGCCCCATACTGCTGTCTAGTGAAAAAAAGAAAAAATGACCTTACTGAGAAATTGAAGCTGATTTGCAACTGGATTCAGGACTTCCTTGCAAATGGAACTCAAAATGATATTTTTAATGGAACAAATTCTACAGATGTAAAGGTAATTTTTGGAGTACCACAAGGAAATGTGATGGGACTGTTACTGTTTACAATATATATAAATGATCAAGTACAAAGCATTCCAAGTTCTTTAAGACTTTTCACAAGTGATGTGGTCTATAAGAAAGCAGGAATGCCGGAATGGTGCAATCCCTGGCATTTGATATAGACATAAATAAATGTAACATACTGTGCATAAACAGGAAATGAAATCCACTACTGTACAACTATACCACTGATGACGAATTTCTGGAAACAAAAACTGCTGCAAAATATCTAAGAGGAAGCATGCAGAGCGACCTTATGTGGATTGATCGCATAGGCCTCACATAAATAGAAGGAAAAGCAGACACCAGATTGAGACTCGCAATAAGAATGTCGAGAAAATTTTACTCATCCACTAAGTATGTGGCTTACAAGGCGCTTGTTCAACCAATTCTTGAGTATCATTTATCAATTTGGAACCCTCACCAGGGGAGGACTGATACAAGAGAGAAAGATGATCTATCGAAGAATGACGAGTTTCATCACACGGTCGTTTAGCTGGCACAAGAGTGTTAAAGAGATGTTCAACAAACTTCTGTGGCATACGTCACAAGAGAGGCATTGTGTATCATGAAGAGATTGATTACTTAAATTTCGAGTGACTACTTTCGTGTAAGAGTTGGACAACATATTACTTCCTCCCACACACACCAAGTGAAATGATCATAATGAAGGAAGGGGGGGGGGGGGGGGGAGAATTTCAAGAAATTAGAGCTAATATAGAGTCTTACTGACAATTATTCTTACCATGCACCATTCACGAGTGGAACAGGAAGGGGAATCAGTTAGTGGTACCTGAAGTACCCTCTGCCACACACCATTAGGCAATGTGCGGAATATTGATGTACATGTAGATATAGATATAGCGTAAACCTATACTGAAAACAGAATTATTCCTTACTGTTTAATTTTCAAATCATCATTCCACATTTGTTTCATATCACATTTTAGGCATTTGTGGATGACAAAATATTTCTGAGAGTCGAAGCTGCAGAGGCACATTATTGTTCCAAGAGGGCAACTTTAACAAAATACAACAGCATACATTAAAACTGTGCATACAAAACATTTCTGTGAATTATCTACTTGCACCAAAAGAGGAAGAACAACAACAATAAAATGTGCTCTTATATGTGTGGGAACCAATAAGTGAGATACAAAGAAGTTGCCTGCCTTCAACTTACCCAATCTCTTTGCCAAACTGTGTTTGTTCCCCCTCATTAATACCAGTCTGAGACAACTTGTAATAAGCAATAACAGTTGTTAAAAAATTACTGGTGAACGAAGGTATCGTACAACCAAATGAGACGGGCATTAATGCTACACACGTTTCCAGGAGCATGCTTAACAATCCTGCGGTTTCTTTTTCATGTCTTTCAAGTCTTGAAACTACATAATTCATTATCAAGTTTTGAAATGGTTCATCATTTGGAGCCTCCACTGCACATTTTGAAACTGCCTCAAGTGTACCAACCGATTTTCGACGCTCTTCTGTACTGTGTAGTAAATAGTGCAGGGAACGCTCATCTGCAGTGATGGAATGTAAGATTCTTATAGTGTTCTCTGGTAACATAGTGGTCTCACAATTTAATGTTTTAAGTGGTTCCAGTAAACACCTTACTGTTGACTCATTTATGTACTTGTCACCTCTGTTGTGAAATATTTTTATCACAGTTTCTGTAATTACTTTCTTCAGTGGAATACTACACGAGTGTGCATTTAAAGATGTTATAAGGGCAATTAGGATATGCTGCAATGGCACTACTCCAGTCTGCTCACTGAAATAATCAAGAATAAAACTGTCTCCTCTTTTATAGCATGCCATAATACCTAAAATACTGACAGAATGAATAAATATTCCTTCCTTAATCGCAGAAGAGGTGAGCTTATTGTTAAAATCAGTACTGTGACATGAATACGTTGGGTGCTTTAAATACTGAAGTATTGAACCTGATACAAATTTTAAAAATGCAGACACTTTTGACTGAAAACTGAAGAAAATATTTCTTCCAAGAGTGCCATGCAGCCAATGGAAACACCAAATAGCTCTTGGGTCAAGAGCAGCAATTACATGAAATGGATAAATTAATGCATCCCCTGTTGTAGTGTGTATATGCATGGTGATCAAAATCATAAATGCATTAATTATTTCTTCTATCCAATTGTTTTTGAAGCGTGCCCAACTCTTGGGCATTTCGTTCGACATTGCAAGTATAAAATGTACCAGTTTTATCAATTTGTTATGCACAGGATTTGAAAAATTCAATCCTTGTACAAAAGATGGGGTGGTGCCGATTGCAGCATCTATATAGTACAACCGTAAGCTTTCTACAAGATTTATATAACATTCCTTCACAAACGCCAATGACGGGGACGACATTATTCTGGCATGCACTTTTAAGCTTAATGTGAATTCTTCTTGGCTCTTCTGGCTAAGGCTGTGCTGTAAATTGCTTTGAAGAGTGGGCCAGCTTTCAAATGATATACTGTCCGGTAAATTAACAGATAACAACTCTCGTAACGCATGAATACGTACAAAAAAAGATTTGTGTGGCGAAGTTTTGCGGCATAAACTTTCAAAATATTTTGACGGCACAAGTTTAGTATTATCCCTATACTGCAGCAATTTGTGAGTGTTGAGCAAATTTCCACCTGTTACAGACAAATGAATCCAATCAAAGTCAGAATATTCTGCACGCTGTTTAATTGCATCAGCAATGTCTTCAATGAATAACTTCACTTCTGCGGAATCTTTTACAGCTTTATATATATTGTGGGAAACTATTTTCCATGTCTGCTTTTTTATTTCACCACTGTATCTAATCTTCCTGCGCACCGTTTCATTAAATTTTTCCTTGGTTATCATCTTAATCCACTTTACAATTTCGTCATTGGTAGCATCTTGATGAGGTAAAAAATTCATTTTCATGTTACATGGCAAGATGATTATTCCCCTAACAGCTGTTCATTCACTTTCTTCGTGGAGACCTTCAGCTAAGCTTCAATTCACACTTCACTGATGTTCAGTGCTGCATTAGCACCTGCCTTTTTGATCTTAACCCTATCCCAACTCCACTACACAGCACAATATTAACGGTGATATCCTATCATAGCTTCAAGCTTCCGAGACCCGAGTAATGACAAGAGTACACGACTCATTCAGAGTAAGTGTTGGGAGAAGCCGCTGTCAAAGATACTATTTAGCAACTCAGATTCAATGACATTTCTAACGCCTTTCAACTTCTTGCAAAGCAAACTGTAGACAGTAGTATTGCATGCTGATGTGTCGCTTTAATTAGATGAAAAGGAAATTTTTAAACTGCGAATAAAACATATTGTGAATACGAAGAGAGTAGTGGGAACTTGTGGCAAACACGATACAAAGCTGTTGTTCTAGAGGCTGTTTTTGAATATTTATCTCACGGCGTGAATTATATTTTAGATATGTTTGAGAGTACGCGACTGGGGATTAAAGCGGATTATATTTGCCGTGCAGGCCGACAGGCTGTTTGTCACGGTAGTGAAGTCGACAGCGTAATGTACGTTGGGTGAGTCAAACGTGAAAGTCCAGGAACAAAAACGAGCGAAGTCCATATGATCGTCACGATGTACCGGTTTTGGCATAAATACAGAGATTAACAGACGACAAAAGCAGCAACAATAGTGCCAAATCATTATTTACTCTTTATTAAAGTATGAGAAGCAGAACGACAATTAACTTTAATTACACATACAGAACCTGGAAGAGGACGCTGCTTATGTTATGAAATGGTTTCAATTATAAAGAATCAGCTTTTGAAGCATTTGTCGAGGTAATATAGCGTCAGTATGTTGTTGTGCACTTTACATGTGTTTCTTGCGGATAGTTGGATCACAAAATATTTCATTTTCCCAGATTCACCAAAAATTTGTCAGCTGATAAGATCAATTTGAGCACATTTAAAGGTGAAGGTGAACTGTCAAACCTCCAACTGGATGAGGCTGTGCTCACTGATTTGCTGGAGCTGCCATCATGGCTTCAGCTTACAAGTGCAACCTGCAACAAAGTTGCCTTCCGGATTCAGTGGACGAAATTAAAAAGTGTTCCTATTTGTCTTGTAAGTTAAAAGTTAACATATCAGGCTGTCACATCTGTTTTTTTATGCCTCTAAAGTAAATTGATATAACTAATGAACATTACACACAGAATTGTACCCATTTATTTGTTTCTTTGTTCTTGTTACAACCATGCCCCCTCCCACTGAAAGAAACACTTTTGCTAGAAGCAGTAACATCATATGTATGTTTCCAAGCAGATATGTTTTGGTGATGCTACTGTCAGACTCAGAAATGATGATAATTTAATAGCAGCATCCATATAGTGTTAAGATTGCAAAATATTGTCCACTCAAAGCTAGCCTAAATATACTTTGGTGACAGACACAGTGAAAAGGACAGTCACTCAGTGCCATCTGTAAATGGTGAATAGCAATCTGTCAATTTCATATTGTTATAGTTCGGCACAGTAGCAGGAAAGATGTCTCTGCTGTAAATTAAGATGCAGCAATCAACTGTATTTAACTTTAAGAATCAGTACTTGAGTAAATAGACTGTTAATATTTTTGTCCAATTGTTCTCATCTTCTCAAGTATGAATAAAATTTGCAAGTAGGAGAACTTTTTCCCAAATTATTAATTTCCATCAAAGTTGATGTGAGTACCTCTCATTAAGCCACTAGTCATCAGTTTTTAAATAAATAAAATTAGTTATAATGACTTTCTTAACCTGCAAGGATTTATTACTGGAAGATATATTATGAATAGTTGCTCCTTATGTAACGGGCATGATTTTTCAGTTAATTGAGTGTTAAATTATGAAAATGTATGACATATTGTCATGAGAGATCCCACAACTGTTTAAATTTTTTAAAGTGTTTGAACAACAGTCCCAGCTGTCAAAGTTACACTTAATAACTATTATAGAAAGAAACAAAACATTAATGAATAACTATTTCTATAGAAAACAGGTTGAAAAATGTTTAAAATGTAATATTGTACCCGAATATGCAGATAACATAGAGTGACAGTATTTAAAATTATACCTGATTAGTGATGAGTTGTGGAAAAAAAAAAGCGTAGCAAAAACTTCTAAATGAAGGGAACAGCTCAATAGTACACATGATAACATTCAGTGGCATCTATCAGTTTACTAAACAATAGCAGCCTACAATATGCAACCAGATAACTGTTGATAGGTGTGTACTGTACCACATCTTATATGACCTCCTATGACAGATTGATACTAATATATAAATGGTCGGGTTCAATGCATTGTAAATGAAGAACAAAATAAGCCGTGCTCTAACTTACTAGACACATAGTAATGGTAAGTGTTTTATAGTGATCTTCCTTTGCATAACATGCTCAAAAAACATTTCACAGATTTCCTACTGTGAAATACAGCGGTTTTGAATTGACTTTTAATTTGCTGTTCATAATGAAAAATGCTGTATATTGTGCAAATGTTGACCTTAGGCTATGCTACAAATCAATCGGTTACCCTATCACAATTTTTATTTTGCAATTCACATTTGTTGACTTAACAAAATCACAAAGTGTGTGTCACTTTTCGACCAAACCCAGACTTCGGTTTGTGCTACAGATCAGTTGGTCTCTACAACCAAGATTTCATAGGGTAGACACTAAAACATTCAGAAACCATAGTCATTGCTGTAAGATATTCATTTCTCGAGTTTTCTTTTTTCGTGTGAATCACTGAGCCATTGTAGGCAACTGCTTGTTAATGCTTCAATATTTGATTCCTACAGAAATTTATCACCAATTTCCAGTTTTACACCTACATACAAACTCTGTAAGCCACCATATAGTGCGTCAGAGAGTATATCTTGTTCCACTCTTATTTATTTGCTTTCCTGTTTCACTCACAAAGAGAGTGAAGGAAAAACGACTGTCTCTATTCCTGTATATGAGCCCAAATTTCTCTTATCTTCGTTGTCTTTACATAAAATGTACTGTGGTGGCAGTAGAATTGCTCAGCTTCAAATTTCAGTTTTCTAAATTTTCTCAAGAATGTTGTGTGAAGAGAATGTCGTCTTCCCTTCATGAAGCGTCACTACAATTGTGTATTGATAGAATATATGGTAACAAATGTAGCAGAGTACTTCTTTCTAAGCATTTTATCAGGGTTACTTTTACAACATATTGCTGTCATTTCTCTCTTGAACAGTGCCCCAATACTTTCTACAATATTTGATAATTGATTGTTAAATGTATTTGCTACCAGTGACTCATTGGTTATAGCTCTTCCATCTCCTCCATTCAGTTGAGTAGCTATGTTATCCTTTTCTGTGGCTGGTTGTCTTGCCTCTCATGTCACCACATTCCATATAGCCTTAAGTTTGTTGTCAGAATTACTGATTTCTGACTTTTTAATAACCTGTATTAGTAATTTTGAGGATGTCTTCTTGTTCTTGGCAACAGATATATTCCCCTTCCACAAGATACTTTAATCCCTCTAGTGATCCATGGATTTTACAAACCGACAAAAAGCTTTTTCATCCAGAAACTCTAATATTCCCTTAATATGTTACTAGGTATGTAAAAGGATGAGTGGAAAGCTGATTATCAGTTGGATGTTGTGAGTATGACATTCAATAAAAATAGCCATTTGTTTGTTACAAACTGTGTTTTGGAAGTTTACATTTTCACACTATTGGTACCTTCAATGTATACCTTGCACTAATATGTCACAATTGCTGTATATCTGTTTCCATTCCCAAAAAATTTGGCAAAGGCTATTCTTCAAAATAACCTGTAAAGCACTCACAGGTGGTGTTTCATTATCAAAATTATGTCTGTTAATATTCTTTACGGTGGTGCGGTAGAGAAAAAAATTGCAGAATGCTAAGTTTGGACTGTTTCATTCACATTGTCATCGTCAACAGTTTGTTCCCAATAGTGGCCCACATCAACATGATTCTGCCTTTGTTCTGAAGTAAGCAGTCATGTTACATGGTGTGCATACTATAGACTTCTACAAATGTTCCTTTAAAGGAATATAAATCCTTTCAGTTGATATGCCCAGAATGTGTGCAAGTTATCTGATAGACATGGATCACTGCATGTAATGGTAGCCACTGTATTGATTGTTGTCTCTGTCAAGGCCATAACAGGCACACAGAATGTACCCTCGTTGCAATTTGCAACTTTCTGGCAACAAAAACAGGATCAACATGGAATGGATGACTCACCAAAGCCTTTCTTCAGTTCATCATAGGGCACAGAAGCATTTTTGTTCAGGTGAATACAACATTTTATTGTGTAGTTCTGCTCACAAAATTGAGACATTTTGAAGTCTTAAAGGTGCCAAGAATGCACAGCCACTTCCATTATCTGTTGTATTGTAATAATTGTGTGGTTTGGGTTTCGAGACAGGTCGTAGAAGGTGCTGGTGCCCTACCGCAAATAGCATTTCTGGGGCACCCTGCTCTCCCCATTTCAACCCCTGCCCCCCCTCCTGTTCTTTCCTCTTCATACTGCCCTGATGTCCCTTCTTCCTCTTTGTTTGCATGTTGAGTGGACTGTGCTGTTTTTGTTGTTCTTGCCTTGCTTCCTGCCATTGTAGATTGTAGGACCAGTAACATCACTACAACACTGTTTGGTTCCCTCCCCCACATCAACCAACCAATGAATCCATTACTCTTTACCAGTCATTGAATACGGTTCAGGGTGTCATTTTTCATAAGGAGCTCATCCTTCAAACTGATGAGGCAGGGCAATCTGGAACAGCTTTTTGTTTGTCATTTTCAGAAAGACAACTAAAGTAGTCTGATAAAAAAAATGCAAGAAACAGTTAGCATGATTATTTTGTACTAATTTTGCAGATTTCTTATTGACTGTTTCCTTCTACATTGTTAATTTAGCTTGTTATATTATTAACAAAATTACTTGACTTTTCATCTGCATTTTTATGCCATTCAGAATTCATATGCAGGTTTGCAGAATTGGAAAACCTTTATGGATGCATCATGATGACTGCCATGCATTATACGTGGTAGGAAAAACTACCTACAGCACAGTAAGTGCGCCTTTAGTTACTTTAAAATACACCAACCGTGGATATAGTGACAGCCAGTCAATTGAAATGTCCTCTTTATGCCATCCACATTATTCTTGAAATAATGATTTTTGTCAGATTGCCATAGATTCAATAAACTCTTGTACTTTCGGGAATCGTCAGTCTTGTTTTCCCCCCTCCCCCTCCCCCCCCCCCCCCCCCCCCCCTCAACGTAATTTCCAACATTGGAAATACTGATGAGGAGACTACTGCTATTCTCATCAAAGCACTTCAAACCAGCAGGTTCTCTTAACTCTATATTTTCTCCATCAGTACAATTAATGTTATGTTTTATTAGAACTATTTGAGGTTGACCAACCCTTTCTTTGTGATATTTCATCACAGGTAATATATTTTTTTTTTAATCCCTCACTTTCATTTTCAGTTTTCATTGGTTTATGAAATACAAAAAACTTTAGGAAATTGGTCATTTTGCCACTCTATTCACTATGCTTTTACTCATCAGGCTACATACAAACTTTTAAATGAACCACATTCAGGCACTGCTGCTCTTTTAAACGGGTCAACAGAAACCTCCGATCTTACTCGTCGGCTTTGACCCGTGACGTAAGCGTGTTGTGGTGTGTGACGTCATTACGGTGCGGAGTTTGGTTTGTGATTGTGGCGTGTTTGTAGATGTCGTGGGGGTGTTTGTCGTGCCCTCTGGTGGTGTGTTCATGGTTTACGTTTGTTTGGTTTGTTGGGGTCAGTTTACTGTTGCTCAGTGGTGAGTGCTGTGTTCGTGGTTTTGAAGTGGAATTTGTATTAGTGAGTTAACGGTTTTGTGTGATGGTTAATGTAATGGTAATTGCTGTACGTCGGGTGAGTTTGTTATTGAGTGTATTCGGTTGTGGTTTTTTGTTCAGGAATGGATATGAAAGACCGCATGAATAGTGTTCGGTTGAGGGCGATGATGGGCGAGACACCGTTAGACCTGATCAAGTTTCTACAGCTATTCGGATTAATTGCCGAAGTTGTAAAGTGCTCTCTTTGCCGTGAGGCGATGAAATTGGTTAAAGTTCCGGCCTCTCGGACCAGGGACGGGTACATGTGGTGCTGCAGGAAAGATGGCGTATGGCGTTCCATAAGGCGCGGTACCTGGTTCGAGAAGTCTAGATTGGGCATGCGTGAGATTGTGGTTGTTACATATTATTTTTGTTATAGATCCCCACAGAGTTTTTGCGCGTTTGAGACTGGTGTGAGTGAGAGGACTGTTTTAGACTGGTATTCCTTTTGTCGTGAAGTGTGTTCGGAATTTATTAAGTACAGGGGTAAGTTGGGAGGGCATGGGGTGGTTGTGGAAGTGGACGAGTCGCAGTTTGGGAAAAGGAAGTATGGGAGGGGGAAGTCTGTGGCTGGTCTTTGGGTGTGGGGGGCTGTTGTTCCGGGGGGTGGGGGTTCCAAATGTGTTTTTAGGGTTGTGGAGGGGAGGTCGAAGGCTGAATTAGTGGGGTTAATTGAGGAGTATGTAGAGCCGGGGTCCACAGTAGTTTCCGATGCTTTTTCTTCTTATAGGGGGTTGGGTGAGAGGGGATTTAATCATTTAGTAGTGAACCACAGTTTAGAGTTTAAGAATTATGATACAGGGGCTTGCACTAACACAATTGAGGGGATGTGGGGGGCGGTTAAGTCAGTTCTTGGGAGGGGGAAGAGGCGCTCTTCCAACCTTCAGTCTCATTTAGATGAGTACTGTTGGCGGAAGAGTGTCCCAGAGGGCTATTGCATTGTTCGGGTTTTTTTAAGGGCTGTGGGTAAAATGTATAGGCCGAAAGTGGTTAGTTAGGGTGGGCTGGGTAGGTGGGTGGGTGGCTGTGGTTCAGGGTGGGGTGGGTGGTTTATTTTGTTGTATAGTGTTTGTTAAGGTGGGGGGG
This sequence comes from Schistocerca serialis cubense, assembly GCF_023864345.2. Lineage (NCBI taxonomy): Eukaryota > Metazoa > Arthropoda > Insecta > Orthoptera > Acrididae > Schistocerca > Schistocerca serialis. The sequence goes on from NC_064644.1 coordinate 563,716,040, forward strand.
AGGGGGAGTGTGTGTGTGTTTTCTTTTTGTTGTGGAGGATCTATTTTGTTGAAATTTTTGTTGAGTTGTAGTGTGTGATTGAGGTGTTTTTTATGTTGTATTTGGTTTATGTTTGTGGGTTTTTTATTTTGGGGTTGTGGGGGAGGGGGTTGACGTTTGGGTGGGTTGGGTTTTTATTTTAGTTCAGTATTTTTTCGTTGGTGTGTGTGTGTGTGTGTGTGTGTGCATTTGTGTGTGATTGTGGTGGCCAATCTAGGTTGTGGGACTGGAACTTTTTTGTGGTAAGTTCCATTTTTTTTGTTTTTTTTTTTGTTTTTGGTGTATGTGTTGTGTATTGGGTATAGGGAAGTGTTTCATTGAGATTTGTGGCTGTGAAGGTTGGTATTGGTATTTGTATTGGAAGATGTGTTTGAGATCATAGGTCATGGGTAGTGGTCGATATGGGATTGGTAACTGGTGTTGAGCTATATAGCTGGAGGGAAGTGTTAATCTCAATGTTTGGTGGAGTATGTCGATTTTTGTAATTGGAGATGGGATCGGGAGTTGCTGTTGAGCTATATAGGTCAAGGGAAGTGTTCGATCCCAATTTATGGGATCGGGAGCTGCTGTAGATGTATGTAGGTTCAGGGAAGTGTTTGTTTGTTATGGTTTGTGGTGGTTTTTGATTTTTGTATTGCGTGTTGGGATCGGGAGATTCTGTTGAGCTATATAGGTCAAGGGAAGTGTTCGATCACAATTTATGGGATCGGGAGCTGCTGTAGTTGTATGTAGGTTAAGGGAAGTGTTTGTTTGCTTTGGTTAGTGGTGTTTTTTGAGTTTTGTATTGGGGGATGGGATCGGGAGATTCTGTTGAGCTATATAGGTCAAGGGAAGTGTTCGATCCTAATTTATGGGATCGGGAGCTGTTGTAGATGTATGTAGGTTTAAGGGAAGTGTGTTTTGAGTTTTGTATTGGGGGATGGGATCGGGAGATTCTGTTGAGCTATATAGGTCAAGGGAAGTGTTCGATCCTAATTTATGGGATCGGGAGCTGTTGTAGATGTATGTAGGTTTAAGGGAAGTGTGTTTTGAGTTTTGTATTGGGGGATGGGATCGGGAGATTCTGTTCAGCTATATAGGTCAAGGGAAGTGTTCGATCCTAATTTATGGGATCGGGAGCTGTTGTAGATGTATGTAGGTTTAAGGGAAGTGTGTTTTGAGTTTTGTATCGGGGGATGTGATCGGGAGGTTCTGTTGAGCTATATAGGTCAAGGGAAGTGTTCGATCCTAATTTATGGGATCGGGAGTTACTGTAGATCTATGTAGGTCAAGGGAAGTGTCTGATTCTGGATAAGAATGTGTTTTTTGGTATTTGGTCAGTTTCGTGATGTTGATTTTTTTTCGTCGTTTTGCGTGGTTTTGTATGGCAGTCGGTGGCTACATTTGTGTATATTTAGTTTCTCCCCACCCTAAAACCCCCAATTTCCCATGCTTGTCCCATTAGAGTCATTAGGCTTTTTGTGAAACCTGTGTATTTCAGTGTTTATGATACGTATGCGATGTTTTTATATCCGCCATATTGGAATTGTCGTTTGTGGTTGTTTCCGCCATATTTGTGACGTCATGGGTCAAAGCCGACGGGTAAGATTGGACGCTTCTGTATTTCCCTTTTAAACTTATTGTTGACTGTGCAAGAACTGAGAGATAACTTCAGTAATTGCTGGCAACACACTCACCCCCTATCAGTCAGCTTAGGTTCGTGTAGTGCATTATACAGTTGTTTATGCTCAATTGTGGTGCTCATTTGTAGTAGTGATTATGCAGTTAATTAAATGATGGCTGTTGTACAGTAGTTATTCAGTGAGTGTCACACTATTGGATCATATAGGTTCATAGTAGTTCAAATAATGAGGACTTCCTACTTCTACCGCCAGTTACCAATCGGCAGTCACGTAGTACAAATGAACACACCCAGCAGATGAAGAGAAATACAACACAGTGTACTACTTTTAATAATCATCTGACAGTTATTGCTACATTTACTTTAATTTCGAAGACGATAGCTTTTGTAGTGTGTGTTTTGTTGTGTAACTATTTTACTACACCAATAGCCATTTGAAGTTTATGAAGATGTGCACATGTAGTGATGTGGGAACTGGGAGGGTGACCTTTTTGTTTTCTAGGTTGGTAACGTTTCTGAAATGGAACTCTCACCCTGGGTATCCTTAACGGGAGAAGTATGTACAAGATGAGTCAATTAAGGACTGAAAAGGTCCACTGTGATTTACCAACAAAATTCAAAATCTGCTGAGAAAACCGAGATTGCTGCAATCTTCATTCTTAAAAGAATGCAGATATGTCAACAGGAAAAAGTTAATAAAAATTCATGCATCTATAAAAAGATAAATTTGTGAATCATACAACTGCTTCTATGTCATTCATACCTTGTTAGCGAAAGGTTGTGGTGAGAACCAGAGAAAATTCACTAAGCTGATCAAAGACTTCTATCCAGTCTCTTGCTGACCAATCAGGTGTGGCAAAAGATGACAGGAAAAGGAAAGCTGAAGTTTTAAATTGTTGTTGCTGTAGTCTTCAGTCCGAAGACTTGTTTGATGTAGCTCTCCATGGTACTATATACTGTGAAACTGCTTAATCTCTGAATAACTACTGTAACCTACATCCTCCTGAGTTTGCTTAATGTCTTCATCTCTTGCTCTCCCTCTACGATTTTTACCACCCACAAATCCCTCCATTACTAAATTGGTTGTCCCTTGACATCTCAGAATGTGTCCTATCAACAGTCCCATCTTTTAGTCAAGTTTTGTCACAAATTTCTTGTCTCCCCATTTTTATTCAGTACCACCTCATTAATTACACAATCTACCTATCTAATCTTCGGAATTCTTCTATAGCATCACAGTTTAGGAGCCTCTATTCTCTTCTTGTCTAAACACAACTAATCTGCTACTTTAAGCATCTTGTTCCGTAACCCAATAGCTTCAGCATCACCTGATTTAATCCAACTACTTTCAGTTATCCTTATTTGACTTCCTCCTTTCAAGATGCTGTCCATTCCATTCAACTGCTCTTCCAAGTCCATTGCTGCGTCTGACAGAATTACAAAGTCACCAGCAAATCTCAAAGATTTTATTTTTTTCTCCTTGAGTTTTAATTCATACTTCAGATTTTTCTTTAGTTTTACTTACCACTTGTACAATGCACATATTGAATAACATCAGGGATAGCTTACGACAGTGTTTCATTGCCTTCTCAACCACTGTTTCCCTTTTATGCCACTCGACTCTTATAACCACCATGTACTGTCTGCCCTCAGGGGTTGAGCATTTGTTTGCTGAGTATGGGCTAGGTGACCCTGGGTTTCCTGAGCTGGGGACAGGTAAGTGCTGCCAGTCCCCTTTCACTGTAAGCTCTAGGCATGCTTCAGTGATCACCGTGTGGTGCGGCCATTGATCATTGTGTGTCACAGAGAATGGGAATCTTAGCTTGACCACCTGTATCATGAGGATGCTACTAACCTCCATTAAAAAAACCTTAATCTCAAGGTGTGCTGTGTGCTGATGAGATTTATGAGTATTGAGGTGGAGCAGTCATTAACGGGCAACCTGTGGGGAATCTGCTGCACCTCAGTGGTATAAGACTTACCTAGGCATGCAGGGTTTTTCTACGTGGACTTTTGTTTCCCTAGATGCTCATTTGACCGAGATGGATCCTTCGAAGTTTCCTCCTTCACTCCCAATGGAATGGGTAGGTACCAACACCCAATCTAATAAGAGGGCTTATGTAGCCAGTCCTCCAGACTCAAGTATATTAAAGAATTATAGTGTCTTTAGTAACAGAACACATCCTGATGGCCAGAGTGGTTTTTTATTGGTTAAAAGGAAAGAGGGAAGTTTTGGAAAAATTTTACATACAAAAGATTTTAGAGGGGATTACAGGTCCATTAAAATTTGTTAAGTGGTTACAAAATGGGTCACTGCTGATGGAAACATCAAGTTACCAACAAGTGACAAATCTGCAGAAGTCCAGAACTCTTGGGGAATATGCCATTGATACTGAGCTCCACACCATGTTAAACTACATTAAATGCGTTGTGACATGCAGAGATTTGATGGACATCCCCAGAGAAAACGTGAAAGTGGAATGGACCAAAGAAGGCATTGTAGATGTGTAGAATATTATGAAAAGGGTGAACGGTGATCTGATTAAATCTGACTCGTTCATCCTCACTTTTAATAGCACGAAACTCCCAGAACATATTAAGACAGGTTTTCTTTGCTTAACTGTGTGGCCCTATATCCCCAACCCAATGTGCTTTGGGCACACCAATCTTGGATTTAAGGGAGAAGCCACTTGTATCAATGGTCGTAAGGCTGCCCATGAAAGAGTTAGCTGTTCATATCCTCCACAGTGTGTGAAGTGCTCTGGGGCTCACCCAGTGTGGAGTAGAGACTGCTGTGTCTTCCTTGATGAATGGAAGATGCAGGAGATTAAAACCAAAAGACGGATCTCCTGTGGCGAGGCCAACATGATTTACAGGACCATGCAGGCTTGGACTTTTGCTAACTCCTTTGCTTCAGTTGTTAAACAGCCAGTACAGAAAATGGATGCTGCTACACAATTGGTAGTCGCTAATGTTGCGGAATTTACTGCTCCTCCAAAGGTTCAGTCCAGTCCACCATCCACTGCTGCCATTACCATTGCCGTGATTGTGGCTGGGAAGCCTATCCAGCGCAAAAAATCAAAGGCCAAGCTTCCATTGCCAACGGAATCAGGAAGTGAACAGTCCGACAATATTTATGTCATCTTATCTGACACCTCTCTTCGACTCTTCAGTAGAACTAATGGACCTTGATGTTGGGCTGGGGGAATCATCTCACCACAAGACTGACTGATCATCCATTATGGGCTTCCCACCCCAGTGGAAAGACAGGGTGAAAGTACAACCCTCATGATAGATGGCTTCCATTTTGCGATGGAACATTTATGGGTTCAGGACACATGTGGAAGAGCTGAAACTGCTACTGCATAAATGCCCCCTGTACCTGTATTTACAAGAAACACATTTTAAAGTCACTGATACACCTGTGCTATGGAGCTATACTTTTCGCTGAAAGGAGTCATTCGACTGGGGACAGAGCCATTGGAGTGGTTGCTGTGTCTGTCCATAAAGCACACCAATCCTCTGCTCTCCCCCTGGCTGCTGACCTGATCTGGCATTTTGCCACTACTGTGTGATTGCAGAAAGGGGCAAGTTGGACTTCAGACTCTACAATTCTGAGTCTTACAACTGCCCTTTCTCCATGTGGGAGCTGGAATCGGCACTGTCTGAGATTCATGATAATGCATCTGGTCATGATCAAATCTGGAACTGCATGCTTTGGAATTTGCCAGCAGTGTCAAGGAAATCCTCCTGGAATGTTTTAATTTGATATGGCAGTCAGGTCAATTCCCCAACTTTTAGAGAGAGACAATTTTTGTACCTTTTCTCAAACCAGCAAAGGACTGCACATGCCCCAGTAGTTATTGGAGTGTTTCCTTAATTAACTGTGTAGGAAGGACCGTGGAGGAAATGGTTAACCATCATCTGGTCTGGTTGTTAGAGACTAGGCAACTCTTTAGAAATCCTCAGTGTGGATTCAGAAGATTTCAGTCCATTGTCAACAACCTGACCCTGCTAGAGATGGCTCCTCATCTGGCTTCCCTACATAAATATCACTGTATCAGCATATACTTCTATATCAGTAAGATGTGCTATACTACTTGGAGACACTGTATTCTTGCACATCTGCATCAATGGGGCTTTCATGGCCACGTCCCCATCTTCATACAGTCTTTCCCGTTTTAGTAGGTTCTTAGGGCACGAATTGGTGATGCGTTATCAGATCGTTTTGAGCAGGAGAATGGTGTCCCACAGGGAAGTGTTTTTAAGTGTTACCCTCTTTATTATAGCCCTAAACAATATCATGTCTATGGTGAGGAATCCTGTTCAGTGCTCCCTATTTGTGGACGATTTTGCTGTTTTCTGTTCCTCCACCGGTGTTGCAACAGCGAGCCAGCGGTTAAAGGAGTGACTGCAATGATGGGTTTTCAGTTTCTGCAGATAAGAGAGAGTGAGTGTGTGTGTGTGTGTGTGTGTGTGTGGAGGGGGTAGGGGTTCATTTTAATTGTTCTTGACTTCCGTATGAGGGACACCATCCTAAATTTTATATGAGGGACATCATCCTAAATTTTAGAGACTTGGTGAGCTTTCTGGGCCTCATATTTGACTCCAGATTGTCATGGTTGTCACACCTGAGAGACCTGAAAGCCAGAACACTCAAAGGCACTGAACATCATAAAGTCCTTAGCCACAGGTCTTGGGGAGCGGACAAGCGCATCTGCTCCAGTTTGATAGGGCTTTTGTGTGTTTATGACTGGACTGTGGGTGCACAGTATATGGTTCAATTAGGTCATCTTACCTGAAGATTATTGATGCTGCCCACCATGAGAGTATTCGACTGGCATCTTCATCATCATCATTATTTAACAATTCCAGTTTCCTGGGTACTGGTAATGAGCCTCTTCCACTTAGTCCTGCCAAATACACCTGTTCATGGAGAACATCATCCACTGTCCATCCTCTGGTCACTGGATCAGCCTTAATGAAGTCCATCCATTGGGTTCAAGTTCTTCCTTGAGGTCTTTCCCCATCCACCTGCCTTTTCAAATTTATTTTGGCTGTTCTAGTTGGCTCCAGTCTCATCACATGCCTGTACCACCGAAGTCTAGATGCGCCAATTCGATCTAATAGTGATGTCTTTATTGTATCTTCTTTCCTCACCTCCTAATTCCTTAACTTGTCCATCTTGGTCTTCTTTGTGGTGGATCTCTGATACTTTACAGCCTTGATGATTCTCTTTTTGTGATGGTACATGTTTCAATACCAAAGGTCAATATTGGTATGAAATAGCAATAAACATTATCAGTGTGGCTGTTATTGGAATCAAGTTATCTAGAGTATTCAAGTGGCAATGGGTGCTTATAGGACCAGTTCTGTACCCAGTCTCTGTGCTGAGGTTGGGGAACCACCACTCACCATCTGGGCCACCTCCTCATGGTACATAAAGCATGTAAATTCACCGCATAACATACTGTTGCTCGTCTATCTCTGGAATGTCTTTTCTCCAATCGTCCACGGGCAACATTGCCATTTGGAATCAGGGTACAGCATGTGCTGGATTCACCACTCATTGTGGAGCAATTACAACCCCAAATCCAGGTTTTTAACTGTCTGCCGCCCAGACTACTGCGGAGGTCCAGAGTCATTTTAGATATGGTGTGGTACAGGAAAGATGTCACTCCTAATTCTATTTTTAATGTGACATATTCTGTCATTTAATGTGAGCACCACAACTGTGTGGCTGTCTTTATGATGGGTCTAAACAGGGGGACTCAGATGGTTGTACTATTGTTTTCACGGATCGTGTACTCCAGGTCTGACTGCGTGAAGACTTTACTATCTTTGACACAGAATGATATGCGCTCTTGCAGGTACTGGAGTAAATGAGACAGCCTTCCAGTTCTAAATTTCTTATCTGTTCTGAGTATCTGAGTGCCCTTCACTCTCCACAATGTTTGCACCCAGCTGATAAAATAGTCCAGAATATGCTGAATGCTCTCCTCCAACTAAAATGGCAGGGGAAGGAGTGTCTTTCTGTTGTGTACCAAGGCACATGGGTAATGCAGGGAATGAAAGAGCAGATCTAGCAGCCAAGGAGGTGTGTCATGATCCTCAGCTGTTTCAGTATGCCACCCCCCCTGCATGCTATGGCCTCACTGTTGAGCTCCAGACTCTTGCGTCAGTGGAAGGATGAGTGGCTGGAAGTGACAAACAATAACTTCAGTGTAGTAAAGCACACAATGTGGCTGTGGCATACATCCTTTCAGTCATGTTGATGGGATGAGGTCCTCTTTACTTGTCTTCACATAGGCCACAGCCCTATGAAGCATGGCTTCTTGCTCTGGTGACAGGACCCTCCAGTGTATGGTGCTTGTGGTGTGTGGATCACACTGCGCCACATTTTATTGAACTGTGTTTTATTTTCCAACCAGTGGACTGCACCCGATCTGCCCTCTATTGTAAGTAACGAATGTGGTTCGTGTTTTTAAAGTTTTTTGAATTGTCCAGAATTTTTGCCAAGATTTTAGGAAGACTGTTGTAATGTGTTAACAGGGCGATTAGCTCACCCATATTTTTTGTAAGTGGTCAGCCAGTGACATTTCCTTGTGCCTTTCTTTTAGCCCCTTTGTCATTTACTTGTTTTTTTATCTGTATAGCTACTTGTACTCTTTCTCTGTTGTTTTGGCACATGAGATAGAGGGATTGTGTGGTTGACTCAAGTGCATGAGTGGGTAACAATTTTCGAGGTTTTATCCACATTTGCTTGTTTTAATAGGTGTAAGGATGCTGATAAAATCGCCGTTGAGTGCCCATAAGCTACACACACACACACACACACACACACACACACACACACACACACACACACACACACACACTGGTTTCTTTATAAGTTTTAAATACCTATTCACTCCCTGTTTTTTTACCCCTGCTACCTCCATAATTTCAAATAGAGTATTCCAGTCTTTGTCTAAGTAAACAAATGCTATAAACATAGGTTTGCCTTTCCATAACTTACTTTCTAACATGAGTCATAAGGTCAGTATTATCTTGCGTGTGCCTACGTTTTTCCAGAATCCAAACTGATCTTCGCTAACATTGGCTGCTACCAGTTTTTCTGTTCTTCTGTAAAGCATTCGTGTTAGTATTTTGTGTGTGTGACTTATCAAACTGACAGTTCGGTAATATTCACATCTTTCAGTGCTTGTTTTCTTTGGAATTGGTATTATGACATTTCTCTGGAAGTCTTACTGTCTTTTGCCTGTCTCCTACATCTTGCTCACCACACAGAATAATTTTGTCATGTCTGGCTCTTCCGAGGCTGTCAATAGTTTTGATGATTTGTTGTCTACTCCCAGGGTCTTGTATCAGCCTAGGTCTTTCAGTACTCTGTCAATTTCTTCTCGCATTGTTGCATATCCCATCTCATCTTCATCTAAGCCCTCTTCCATTTGTGTAATATTGCCTTCAAGTTCATCTCCCTTGTATAGGTCTCTATATACTCCTTCCACCTTTCAGCTTTCGCTTCTTTGCTTAGCACTGGTTTTGCATCTTTTAGTCATATGGCTGCTTCTCTTTTTTTTCCAAAGACCTATCTTTCCCAAGTGATATATGCTTCTAAATCCTTACATATGTCATCTAGCCATTCCTCCTTAGCCATTTTGCACTTCGTATCAATCTCATTTGTATTCCCTGAGGCGTACTTCATTCGCTGCATTTTTGTATTTTCTTCTTTCATCAGTTAAATTCAGTACCTCCTATGATATCGAAGGATTTCTAGAGGACTTTGTCTTTTTACCTATTTGATCCTCTGCTGGCTTCACTATTTCAGCTCTCAGAGAAATTCATTCATCTTCTGCAGTATTTTGTTCTAGTCAATTATTGCCTAATGCTCCCTCTGAAACTCTCAGTAACCTCGTGTCCTTTCAACTTATGCAGATCCCAGCTTATTAATTTTCTACTGTTTTGCAATTTCCTCAGTTTTAATCTACAGTTTATAACAAATAAATTGTGGTCATTCCACATCTGCCCCTGGAAAGTCGTAGAGTTTAAAATCTGGTTTTTAAATCTGTGTCTTACCATTATATAAGCAATATGAAACTCTCTGGTGTCTCCGGATCGTTGCCACTTATAAAACCTTTCAGGATCTTAAACAAAATATTAGTGATGATTAAATTATGCTGTGAGCAAAATTCTATCAGGCAGCTTCCTCTTTCATTCCTTTTCCCCTAGTGCACAGTCATCTATCCTTTCCCCCCCCAAGTCCATAGTCATCTACTGTTTTTTCTTCTCTTCCTTGTCCTACTCTTAAATTGCAGTCCCCCACAACAATTAAATTTTTGTCCCCATTAACTATCTGAATAATTTTTTTTTATCTCACCACACATTTCTTCAGTGTCTTAATCATCTGCAGAGCTAAACTGGTACCACTGTGGTAGGTGTGGCTTAGTGTCTATCTTGGCTACAATAATGGGTTCACTATGCTGTTCATAATAGCTTACTCTTTTGCCTATTTTCTTATTCATGATTGAACCTACTCTTGCATTTCCCTGTTTGATTTTGTGTTTATAACCCCATATTCACTTGACCAGAAGTTGTGCTGCTCTTACCATCAAACTTCACTTCATCCCATTATACTTAACTTCATCTTATCCATTTTCCTTTTTAAATTTTCTAACCTACCTGCCCAATTGTTGTTGTTGTTGTGGTCTTCAGTCCTGAGACTGGTTTGATGCAGCTCTCCATGCTACTCTATCCTGTGCAAGCTTCTTCATCTCCCAGTACCTATTGCAACCTAAATCCTTCTGAATCTGCTTAGTGTATTGATCTCTTGGTCTCCCTCTACAATTTTTACCCTCCACGCTGCCCTCCAATGCTAAATTTGTGATCCCTTGATGCCTCAAAACATGTCCTACCAACCGATCCCTTCTTCTAGTCAAGTTGTGCCACAAACTTCTCTTCTCCCCAATCCTATTCAATACCTCCTCATTAGTTACGTGATCTACCCACCTTATCTTCAGCATTCTTCTGTAGCACCACATTTCGAAAGCTTCTATTCTCTTCTTGTCCAAACTGGTTATCGTCCATGTTTCACTTCCATACATGGCTACACTCCATACAAATACTTTCAGAAACGACTTCCTGACACTTAAATCTATACTCGATGTTAACAAATTTCTCTTCTTCAGAAACGATTTCCTTGCCATTGCCAGTCTACATTTTATATCCTCTCTACTTCGACCATCATCAGTTATTTTACTCCCTAAATAGCAAAACTCCTTTACTACTTTAAGTGTCTCATTTCCTAATCTAATCCCCTCAGCATCACTCGATTTAATTTGACTACATTCCATTATCCTCGTTTTGCTTTTGTTGATGTTCATCTTATATCCTCCTTTCAAGACACTGTCCATTCCGTTCAACTGCTCTTCCTAGTCCTTTGCTGTCTCTGACAGAATTACAATGTCATTGGCAAACCTCAAAGTTTTTACTTCTTCTCCATGAATTTTAATACCTACTCTGAATTTTTCTTTTGTTTCCTTTACTGCTTGCTCAATATACAGATTGAATAACATCGGGGAGAGGCTACAACCCTGTCTCACTCCTTTCCCAACCACTGCTTCCCTTTCATGCCCCTCAACTCTTATAACTGCCATCTGGTTTCTGTACAAATTGTAAATAGCCTTTCGGTCCCTGTATTTTACCCCTGCCACCTTCAGAATTTGAAAGAGAGTATTCCAGTCAACATTGTCAAAAGCTTTCTCTAAGTCTACAAATGTAGGTTTGCCTTTCCTTAATCTATCTTCTAATATAAGTCATAGGGTCAGTATTGCCTCACGTGTTCCAACATTTTTAGGAATCCAAACTGATCCTCCCCGAGGTCCGCTTCTACCAGTTTTTCCATTCGTCTGTAAAGAATTCGCGTTAGTATTTTGCAGCTGTGACTTATTAAACTGATTGTTTGGTAATTTTCACATCTGCAAGCACCTGCTTTCTTTGGGATTGGAATTATTATATTCTTCTTGAAGTCTGTGGGTATTTTGCCTGTCTCATACATCTTGCTCACCAGATGGTAGAGTTTTGTCATGACTGGCTCTCCCAAGGCCATCAGTAGTTCTAATGGAATGTTGTCTACTCCCGGGGCCTTGTTTCGACTCCGGTCTTTCAGTGCTCTGTCAAACTCTTCACGCAGTATCTTATCTCCCATTTCATCTTCATGTACATCCTCTTCCTTTTCCATAATATTGTCCTCAAGTACATCGCCCTTGTATAAACCGTCTATATACTCCTTCCACCTTTCTGCCTTCGTTTCTTTGCTTAGAACTGGGTTGCCATCTGAGCTCTTGATATTCATACAAGTGGTTCTCTTATCTCCAAAGGTCGCTTTAATTTTCCTGTAGGCAGTATCTATCTTACCCCTAGTGAGACAAGCCTCTACATCCTTACATTTGTCCTCTAGCCATCCCTGCTTAGCCATTTTGCACTTCCTGTTAATCTCATTTTTGAGACGTTTGTATTCCTTTTTGCCTGCTTCATTTACTGCATTTTTATATTTTCTCCTTTCATCAATTAAATTCAATATTTCTTCTGTTACCCGAGGCTTTCTATTAGCCCTCGTCTTTTTACCTACTTGATCCTCTGCTGCCTTCACTACTTCATCCCTCAGAGCTACCCATTCTTCTTCTACTGTATTTCTTTCCCCCATTCCTGTCAATTGTTCCCTTATGCTCTCCCTGAAACTCTCTACAACCTCTGGTTCTTTCAGGTTATCCAAGTCCCATCTCCTTAAATTCCCGCCTTTTTGCAGTTTCTTCAGTTTCAGTCTGCAGTTCATAACCAATAGATTGTGGTCAGAATCCACATCTGCCCCTGGAAATGTCTTACAATTTAAAACCTGGTTCCTAAATCTCTGTCTTACCATTATGTAATCTATCTAATACCTTTTAGTATCTCCAGGATTCTTCCAGGTATACAACCTTCTTTCATGATTCTTGAACCAAGTGTTAGCTATGATTAAGGGATCTAATATTCCACACTCCGGGCTGTAGAATGCCTGTTTTGTTTCAGCTGATGAACACATCCTCCTGAGTAGTCCCTGTCCGGAGATCCAAATGGAGGACATATGAAATATTTTACCCAAGAGGATGCCATGGTCCTTTAACATGTTAGAGCTGCATACCGCTAAGAAAAATAATGACTGTGTTTTCCCTTTGCTTTCGACCATTTGCCGTGCTAGCATTGCAAGGCCATTTTGGTTAATCTTATGAGGCCAGATCAGTCAATCATTGAGACTGTTGCCCCTGCAACTACTGAAAAGGCTGCTGCCCCTCTTCAGTAACCACATGTTTGTCTGGCCTCTCAACTAATATCCCTCTGTTGTGGTTGCACTTACAGTTCGGCTATCCATGTCGCCGAAGCACACAAGCCATCCCAGCAACCACAGGATCCATGTTACACTGGGGTTATTGGGGGAGAGTCTTAAATTACACCTTTAAAAAATCATACATGCAAGAGGATTGTACAGACATACCATTTTTTTGCCATTGCACAGAATCCCATGTGAAGGGCACAGAAATAGGCATTCATGGTGTTGAGAAGCAACTGAAATAGCTGAAAATAAATATATCGCCAGGTCTGATTGGAATTCCTATTTTAATTTAACAGAGAACATGCTTCAGCATCGGACCCTTACGTAACTTGCATTTCTCATCAATCTCCCATCCTGTGCAAAGTCCCAGGCAACTACACAAAAATGCAGGCGACTCTCATGTATAAGAAGGGTAAGAAAACAGACCAACAAAATTGCAGACCAGTATCCTTGACATAGGTCTGTTGCATAATTATTAAGCATATTCCAAGCTCAAATATAATACATTTCCTAGAGACAGAAAAGTTCTGTTGACAAATGAGCATAGAGTTAGATGGCATCACTCGCATGAAACTCAGTTTGATCTTTTCTTGCAATATATCCTGCTAACCACAGATGAAGGGCAACAGACTGGTTCCATATTTCTAGATTTCTGGAAAGGTTTTGACACAATTGACCATTGCAGACTGTTAAAAAAAGGTACGAGCATATGAATAGCTTCTCAGATGTAAATAACTCAAAGACATCTTAAGTAATAGAAGCCAATACATTGTATTGCATGGTGAGTATTTGTCAGGGACAAAGGTATTGTCAGGAGCACCCCAGAGAAGTGTGAGAGGACCGCTATTATTTTCTATGCAGGGCGAATGACCTAAAACTTGCACCACAAATATTGCAGAATGGAAAGTGCTATTGATGTGAGGTTTTCGCAGAATAGATTGGTAGTCAGGGGCTCGTATTGTTAGCCAATCAATAGATCGTAATAATACTTGGAAAGTGTATTTTTGTGCAAACATACTCTTTTTTTTAAAATGGAACAATACTCATTGACATTTACAATTTAAAAGTAGGGTAAATTAGAATATCAGTGGTATTTCGTGCCGGATTTACTGCGAGTTATTTATGAGATACTGTATTTTGAAAAGTTCTAACAGACAGTCGTATAGTACCTTTGGTAGCACACACTTAAGAACTACACAAGTGCATACACTATTTATGTGGATTCTGACCAGTAACGAGACAACTGACCATCATAGTTGTGTTCAAAATGACCACTGGCAGTGGCAATACACTCTTGCAGTCCGGTATGAAATGACTGCTGCATGCGTGCTAGCATTTTATACATCGTTGCATGTTATCGGGTGAAGTTGGTATGTCCTTGTGGACAGTGTCTTTCAGCTTTCCTCATAGAAAAAAGTGTACGGATGTCAAATATGGGGAATGGGGTGGCCAAGGTACAGGTCCCCAGCATCCAGGCCAATAATTTGGAAATAATTCTTGAAGACATACTGTAGTACTTTGTGCACTGACAGCCATAATGTTGATAACACAGGTTCCTTGGTTCCTTAGTCTGCAGAGGAATGTGTTCTAGCATTTGTGGAAGATGGTCTGTAGGAGGCTGCGATACTTGTGCATATTCGATGTTCCATCTATGAAAAATGGATCTTTGAGCTGATGGTACACTATCCCACACCACACAGTTTCACTCCATGGGCACTGATATTTCACCTGACGAAGCCAACGGGAGTTGTCAGCAGACCAGTAGTGTGTGTTTTGGTGGTTTACTGTGTCATGATTGGTAAATGTGAGCTCATCTGTAAACAAGATACGTGATACATCTGGAGTGTCTTGTCTTAATGTCCGTGTACAGAAGTTAACGGGATTATCACAATTCTTTCCATGCAGCTCTTGATGGGGAGAAATGTTATACGGATGGAACCTATGTCGATGGAGAATGCATAGGACACTGGCCTGATTGACGCCAAATCCTTGTATGACTGCACAGGAGCTAACGTGTGGATCAACTGAAACATCAGCCCACTGAAACATCAGCAAGCATATGAATTTCCTCCTCTTCTGTTGTCACTTGTTTTCTTCTGTTATGGCTTCTAGGTGTTATACTGCCACGTTCACATTTCTGGTTGAAGAGGTTGATAGATAATTGCTGAGATAGTTAATGTCTGTTGGGATTTCTTGTCACACACACTGTAAAAGAATGAACTGCTTTCTTCTTGCACTCTCCATACTCAATGAGCATGGTGACTTTTTCTGCATTAGTAAATACTATCATCCATTCATGACCTACTGCTTGAACTGTCACACTCCACCTGACTAGCAAATCGTAGTGATCTCAAGGAACAAAAAAGAGCACTGTAAGCAAATATAAAAACTACGCAGGTTGCATGGCACAAACAAGTGTCAGTGTTGAAACTTTTCAAAATACATTGTCTCATAAACCACCTTACGCTAGAATCCTGCAACAAACACTATTCAAATTCTGATTTACTATACTTTTAGGTTGTTATGTCAGTATCATTGTTCCATGTAAATAGTGTATGTTTGCACAAAAATACACTTTCTAACTATTATTACACTCTGTTTATTGGCTAACAATACGAGCCCCTGACTACCAATCCATTCTGTGAAAACCTCACATCAATAGCACTTTTCATTATGCAATGTTTGTGGTGCACATTTTAGGTGATTCACAATGTATACACCAATGAGCTGATGGATAGGGTGAATTGCAATCTGTGGCTGTTTGCTGATGATGCTGTGGTGTACAGCAATGTGTCATTCTTGAGTGACTGTAGGAGGATACAACATGACTTGGACAATATATTTTGGTTGGTGTGAGGAATGGCAGCGAGCTGTAAATGTAGAAAACTATAAGATAATGCAGATGAGTAGGAAAAACAATCCCATGATGTTCGACTACAGCTTTAGTAGTGTGCTGCTTGTTGCTTAAATATTTAGGTGTCACATTGCAAAGAGATATGAAATGGAACTGTCATATAAGGATTGTAGTATGGAAGGCAAATGGTTGACTTTGGTCTATCGTGATAATTTTAGGAAAATATGTGTCATCTGAGTATGACACCATGTTGAGAACACTAGTTTGATCAATTCTTGAGTTCTGGTTGAGTGTTTGGAACTCCATCATGTAGGTTTAAAGGACGACGTCGAAGAAATTCAGAGAGGGACTGTTAGATTTGTTACCGGTGACATTTGCACATTAGTCCATACGAACATTCTTGAAACAAGAATCCCCCTTCATACCACACTGGAAGTCTAGGTCCATTTAGTTTCTGCAGTCACGGTTCACAATCTCTATCTCTGTCCTGACAAGCCACAACTACATCCAGTGCCCTAACTACCTTCCTTCAGCAACTCCTCCTCCTTTCCTCCTTGGGGATTTTAATGCCTGTCCTCCCTTGTGTGGCAGTGCATTTTTGTCTAGTCAGGAGCTCTTCATAGACCAGTTTTTTTTTTTTTTTTTTTTTTTTTTTGCAAACTGTGACCTGTGCCTTCTTAATGATGGTGCCGCTTATGGCACCTTCTATGCCAGTGATCTTTCACTAACTACTGCTCCCCTTCTCTGTTCATTACATTAGTCACCACATGATGACTTCTGCAATAGCAATCATTCCCCATTGATTCTCTTGTTCCCTTCCCATCTCCCAATGGCCAGTTTACCCCCATTTGCTTTCCATCTTGCTGATTGGTCTCTAAATACCTCCTAGGCCTTGTTGACCCATTCTTTGTTAGATTGTATCGATAAAGTGTAGAGACCACTCATTTGTCTAAAAGTAAGAAATAAAGTAGATTAGAGAAACATTGACATGCATTTGAATGATTCTTGAAATCATTGTCTAACTTATAATCTTAGAATTTCAAAGAATACTATAGGATATTTGTTTGATGGATTGTATAGACTGTGGAGTTTGCTGTTATGCTGCCTTGACAGATTTCACACAACATTTAACTTGCTTTAAACTACTACATAATTCACAAATAATAATCACCATTAAAATAGTTGAAGCAGCAAAACAGTATCATTCAACAAAACTAAAAGCAAGCAAAGACTCGCGAATTTAATAAAACATTGTTGATCGTAGTTCATTCATACTCCATGCGTACCTCAATATCCACTCTGTTTTTCTACTTCTCCAGCTCACAAATGTCTCTGAAACATAAAAAACCTTTTAGATTGAAGAGAAATAAATGTATGTGCATTGGATTGGCTTATCTTTAAAATTTCAAAAAAATTATTTACCAAAGTGACGTGACTTTTTTTTTTTAGTCCTCACTAATACTAGGTCTCCAATAAACTTATTCCTATGTTTCTGCAGCTGTTTTCACCATTACTTGCTTAACAAGCCCTTCTCTCTCCTGTGGTGTGATGACTTTCCCTGTTGGTAACTCTGCATAACTCCGCTATAAGGTCAAGAAGTTTTATGTAGTGCGATCAAAAACTAATAGAAATATTTGTTTTTCTTAAAGAATCTGTACTTATTCATCATCATCATCATCGTCATCGTCATCACAGTCCCATACCCCTCAGATGTAATACATTTGTGCCACAGCTTATTCCAATCTTAGAAACATGCCTGGAACTGACTTTTCACTGTGATGTTCAGCTCCCTCATGTGTTCTGTTTTTACCTCATTAGTAGTGACAAAACAACAGCCTTTCATGGTTCTCTTCAGCCTCCGGAAAAGATAGGGGGAATTTAAAGTAGACTGCAGCTGAAGTGAGAATTTGGATCGAGGAGGGAGGCATTGCAGCGTAATCCGTAAAGTTGTGTGAACCGCAGTGCCAAGCTGGCTTAGTGGCTAACACACATGCCCAGTAAGCAGGTTCGATTCCCAATCCTTGTGCAAATTTCACCGCTTCAGTCTCTCTTCATTAAAAGAAGAGAAATAAGTTGTAGGAGCCCATGTCCAGCAGTTACGGCAGCTGAGGCAACATAAATGTTCCCCCCCCCCCCCCCCCCCCAAAAAAAAAATTATAAACAAGCATTGAGATGTGAGCAGGAGCAGTATTGTGATGCAATTTCCACAATTTGCCAGAATTCTGGTCTTTCGGATTGTTTCACACAAATGGTGCGTGACTTCCAGATAGTATTTCTTATTGAACGTACGACCATAAGGCTCATGATTGATTGTCTCATTGTAATCAAAGGAAACAGCAAGAAGAATTGTCACATTTTATTGAATTTGTCATACTCTCTCTCTCTCTCTCTCTCTCTCTCTCTCTCTCTCTCTTTCCAGGCACTTTCCATTGGGACGATTGGGCCTCTGTTTCGACGTGATACCTGTGTGCCTGTGGTCACATGTTGTAACCTTCTTTAGAAGTTCTGGATCATTGTTGACTTCATTCAGCAATTCCTGAGTGAGGTTTGTGTGATATTGTTTTTGGTCAAAATTCAACAATTTTGGGACAAACTTTGCAGCTATACATTTCATGCACAAAACACCTGAAAAAAATTGCTTGGCATGAGCCAAAGGATATGCTGGCATCATAAGCAGTCTCTATTATGGTGATTCAGTAATTTTTGCAGAACCATTTTCTTTACATTTTCCACATGGGCTAATGCATTCAGGGTGGTCATCATCTTTGAATGTCTTCTCCACTGTCTTTGAAATATTTATACCACTTGTAAATGTTTGTCTTACTCACAGTAGATTTGTCAAAAGCCACTGTCAACATTTAAAATGCAGCGCTGCATTCGATTCCACTTTTCAAGCAAAATTTAATGCAAATTCTTTGATCCATGTTTTTCAAAAGCAAAAATTTTCCAAGCACTTGAGAACACACATAACCTTTTCGACTGTCAACAATAAACCAAATATTCAAAACAACTGAATATGCAAACATACATTGGAACATGAGTACCAACAAGATAAAAAAAACTGAAAATAAGGTGTACAAAGCCCACAAAATTCAAAAATTCCTATTAATCTTTTGTCATACTGTGTGTGTTAAATTGCATTTCTGGCAGTGCAAATCCCATTTAACTGTGCTCCACAAAATTCGTAACGGTTTCAATCTTTTTCAAGTGTCACACCGAAGAGGTATGTTTGTGTCTGCAGTAAGTGTTGCAGAGCCTACCAGTCTCTCTCGTATAACACTCAGCAGGATTACTGGCAGGGAGATACACATAATCCTGTCTGTTTTGGTGTGTGCTCTATGTATAAACTCGTCTCCTTCCCTGGAGGTGAACTTCGCTCCAGTATCTCAGAGCACTGCCTCATGAACTTCTAGCTTAGCAAAACAATCGTGTTCAAACTTCACTATCAAAGTTCTGCTAGTTACCATCATAATGGGATACAGTCTAATAAACTTATTGAAAACCCTCACTACTACAGAAATATCTAGAAAGACAAACCTTGTCTAGGTCACTTTTATTGGGTAATGGGTTTCAGCCCTCTCTCTCTCTCTCTCTCTCTCTCTCTCTCTCTCTCTCTCTCTCTTTTTGTCATAATTAGATCCATTAATTATGAATTACCCAGATGCATAGGTCATCAGGTGCCAATTGATGACCTGCGCTTTGAGGTAATGTATAGGTAATAGATCTGTGGATAACTTAAAAAAAGAGTTGAAAGTGGTTATCCAATAAAATAAGTGACCTGGTCGGTATTTGTCTTTCCATACACTGGAACTGGCCAGTTGTGTCTGGCATTCATCCCAGATTCAAAGCTCTTTCTTCTCCCTCCTGACCCTGTTATTGAAAAGTACCTTATCTTGCAAGATTTCAGTGAACTTACGTGGTTCATAATGATCATAACTTTGATGAAGATAGTCAGTGAACTCTTCAACATAGTCTTCAGGGAAACACAACTTCCATTTCTCACTATGTTCATGCTTCCTTCTGAACAGAATCCCTTTATACAATTAGTAATTTGTTTGTTATTCATGGTCCCCACTACCTAAATGTCTCCTTACCAGCTGTTGTTGTTGTTGTTGTTATTGTTGTGGTCTTCAGTCCTGAGACTGGTTTGGTGCAGCTCTCCATTCTACTCTATCCTGTGCAAGCTTCTTCATCTCCCAGTACCTATTGCAACCTAAATCCTTCTGAATCTGCTTAGTGTATTCATCTCTTGTCTCCCTCCACGATTTTTACTCTCCACGCTGCCTCCAATACTAAATTGGTGATCCCTTGATGCCTCAGAACATGTCCTACCAACCAATCCCTTCTTCTGGTCAAGTTGTGCCACAAACTTCTCATTTCCCCAATCCTATTCAATACTTCCTCATTAGTTATGTGATCTACCCATCTAATCTTCAGCATTCTTCTGTAGCACCACATTTTGAAAGCTTCTATTCTCTTCTTGTCTAAACTATTTATCGTCCATGTTTCACTTCCATACATGGTTACACTCCATACAAATACTTTCAGAAATGACTTCCTGACACTTAAATCTATACTCGATGTTAACAAATTTCTCTTCTTCAGAAACACTTTCCTTGCCATTGCCAGTCTACATTTTATATCCTCTCTACTTCGACCATCATCAGTTATTTTACTCCCCAAATAGCAAAACTCCTTTACTACTTTAAGTGTCTCATTTCCTAATCTAATTCACTCAGCATCACTCGACTTAATTCGAGTACATTCCATTATCCTCGTTTTGATTTTGTTGATGTTCATCTTATATCGTCCTTTCAAGACACTATTCATTCCGTTCAACTGCTCTTCCAAGTCCTTTGCTGTCTCTGACAGAATTATGATGTCATCGGCGAACATCAAAGTTTTTATTTCTTCTCCTTGGATTTTAATACCTAATCTAAATTTTTCTTTTGTTTCCTTCTCTGCTTGCTCAATATACAGATTGAATAACATTGGGTAGAGACTACATCCCTGTCTCACTCCCTTCCCAACCACTGCTCCCCTTTCATGTCCCTCGACTCTTATAACTGCCATCTGGTTTCTGTACAAATTGTAAATAGGCTTTCTCTCCCTGTGTTTTACCCCTGCCACCTTCAGAATATGAAAGAGAGTATTCCAGTCAACATTGTCAAAAGCTTTCTCTAAGTCTATAAATGCTAGAAACGTAAGTTTGCCCTTCCTTAATCTAGCTTCTAAGATAAGTCGTAGGGTCAGTATTGCCTCACGTGTTCCAACATTTCTGCAGAATCCAAACTGATCTTCCCCGAAGTCGGCTACTACTAGTTTTTCCATTCGTCCGAAAAGAATTCGCGTTAGTATTTTGCAGCTGTGACTTATTAAACTGATAGTTCGGTAATTTTCACATCTGTCAACACCTGCTTTCTTTGGGATTGGAATTACTATATTCTTCTTGAAGTCTGAGGGTATTTCGCCTGTTTCATACATCTTGCTCACCAGATGGTAGAGTTTTGTCAGGACTGGCTCTCCCAAGGCCGTCAGTAGTTCCAATGGAATGTTGTCTACTCTGGGGGCCTTGTTTCGACTCAGGTCTTTCAGTGCTTTGTCAAACTCTTCACACAAACTCTTCACACAGTATCGTATCTCCCATTTCATCTTCTCTACATCCTCTTCCATTTCCATAATATTGTCCTCAAGTACATCGCCCTTGTATAGACCCTCTATATACTCCTTCCACCTTTCTGCTTTCCCTTCTTTGCTTAGAACTGGGTTTCCATCTGAGCTCTTGATGTTCATACAAGTGGTTCTCTTATCTCCAAAGGTCTCTTTAATTTTCCTGTAGGCAGTATCTATCTTACCCCTAGTGAGATAAGCCTCTACATCCTTACATTTGTCCTCTAGCCATCCCTGCTTAGCCATTTTGCACTTCCTGTCGATCTCATTTTTGAGACGTTTGTATTCCTTTTTGCCTGCTTCATTTACTGCATTTTTATATTTTCTCCTTTCATCAATTAAATTCAATATTTCTTCTGTTACCCAAGGATTTCTACTAGCCCTCGTCTTTTTACCTACTTGATCCTCTGCTGCCTTCACTACTTCATCCCTCAAAGCTACCCATTCTTCTTCTACTGTATTTATTTCCCCCATTCCTGTCAATTGTTCCCTTATGCTCTCCCTGAAACTCTGTACAACCTCTGGTTCTTTCAGTTTATCCAGGTCCCATCTCCTTAAATTCCCACCTTTTTGCAGTTTCTTCAGTTTTAATCTACAGGTCATAACCAATAGATTGTGGTCAGAGTCTACATCTGCCCCTGGAAATGTCTTACAATTTAAAACCTGGTTCCTAAATCTCTGTCTTACCATTATATAATCTATCTGATACCTTTTAGTATCTCCGGGATTCTTCCAACACTTGAACCAAGTGTTAGCTATGATTAAGTTGTGCTCTGTGCAAAATTCTACCAGGCGTTTTCCTCTTTCATTTCTGTCCCCCAATCCATATTCACCTACTACGTTTCCTTCTCTCCCTTTTCCTACTGCCGAATTCCAGTCACCCATGACTATTAAATTTTTGTCCCCCTTCACTACGTGAATAATTTATTTTATTGCATCATACATTTCTTCAATTTCTTCGTCATCTGCAGAGCTAGTTGGCATATAAACTTGTACTACTGTCGTAGGTGTAGGCTTCGTATCTATCTTTGCCACAATAATGCGTTCACCATGCTGTTTGTAGTAGCTTACCTGCATTCCTATTTTCCTATTCATTATTAAACCTACTCCTGCATAACCCCTATTTGATTTTGTGTTTATAACCCTGTAGTCACCTGACCAGAAGTCTTGTTCCTCCTGCCACCGAACTTCACTAATTCCCACTATATCTAACTTTAACCTATCCATTTCCCTTTTTAAATTTTCTAACCTACCTGCCCGATTAAGGGATCTGACATTCCACGCTCCGATCCGTAGAACGCCAGTTTTCTTTCTCCTGATAACGACATCCTATTGAGTATTCCCCCCCCCCCCCTCCCCCCCTCCTCCCAGAGATCCGAATGGGGGACTATTTTACCTCCGGAATATTTTACCCAAGAGAACGCCATCATCATTTAATCATACAGTAAAACTGCATGCCCTCGGGAAAAATTAAGGCCATAGTTTCCCCTTGCTTTCAGCCGTTCGCAGTACCAGCACAGCAAGGCCGTTTTGGTTATTGTTACAAGGCCAGATCGGTCAATCATCCAGACTGTTGCC
The DNA here is from genome assembly GCF_023864345.2 of Schistocerca serialis cubense. Taxonomy (NCBI): domain Eukaryota; kingdom Metazoa; phylum Arthropoda; class Insecta; order Orthoptera; family Acrididae; genus Schistocerca; species Schistocerca serialis. Next base: position 563,739,170 of record NC_064644.1, read on the forward strand.
GTTGCAACTACTGAAAAGGCTGCTGCCCCTCTTCAGGAATCACACGTTTGTCTGGCCTCTCAACAGATACCCCTCCATTGTGGTTGCACCTACGGTACGGCTATCTGTATCGCTGAGGCACGCAAGCCTCCCCACCAACAGCAAGGTCCATGGTTCATACCAGCTGTATAGCGTCACAAGAATTCTGTGGCCTCTGTAGATTCTTGCACACACCTTTGATGTACTTTATCTTAAACTGACACTCTTCCTCATTCTTATCGTCGTCATCAACCTGTTCAACACCAATTTGTGGTCTGGAAAAGGCATCACCACCCTTGTTATTAGTACCCAGATGCTGTAATGAATTTGTTATAAGAATGCTTCCCATCTTGCTATCTGATATGTAGTAATTTACATTCCTGCAGCAAACTGGGTACTTCATGGTACGTAAACACCACTGTTTTGTGTCCTAGTAGATATTTCTGAACTAAGTCCACATACTACGGGAAGCAACTCCTTTGCTGATATTCCATAAGACTTTTCATGTTTTGGCTGCATCCTGCAAGCGGATGCTATGCTGTCAAGCTGCTATTCAGATTCCATAACTGCTGCTGTCAGTTTGTAAATAGAAAGACAATGAAAGGTTTTGTTCATGTGAGAGTGTGCTGTTGCACATACTTTACTTTATTCTACAGAAGACCTCATTGCTCTTCTTAGACCAAATCCAAGCAGCATTTTCCTTCACCATTATACTGTGACTTGGGAAATTAAAACATGTTTTTTGAAACGAATTTGTGACAGAATCTATTCATTCCTAAAAAGGTTTTGAACTGCTTCCTGGTTTTTGGTATTGGAAATTCAGCATTGCCTTGATGCTGTACTGTTTTTGTAAGTCTATGACTTCTCATTGTCTTGATTCTAAAATCCGACACTTGAATTATGAGAGAAATGTGGATAAATGAATTAATAATTTATGAGAAGAAATTGATAGCTTTGTAACACGTGGAATTTTGGGTCGGTCCAGGGAATGTGCTCGCATAGCTTAAATGGTAAGATGACCATTTGTGATAAACACGAAATCTGGGTTCCATTCCTGGTCTGGCACAAATTCTCATATTATTTAATCGGATAGATAAAAAATCTACTCACCAAGAGCAACAGAACACACCCACATAAAAGACTGTTGTGACTGGCAAGCTTTTGGAGCCAGTGGCTCCTTCTTCAGGCAGAAGGGTTGAAGGGGAAAGTAGAAGGGTGAAGGAAAAGGACTGGAGAGGTCTAGAGAAAGGAGTAGTTTTTGGGAAAGTCACTCAGAGCCGTGGGTCAGGGAAGACTTACCACATGGGAGAGGGAGACTGATGACTTTCCCAAAATCCACCCCTTTCCCTAGACTTCTCCAGTCCTTTTCCTTCACCCTTCTTCCTTCCCTTCAACCCTTCTGCTTGAAGGAGCCACTGGCTCCGAAAGCTTGCCATTCACAACAGTCGTGTGTGTGTGTGTGTGTGTGTGTGTGTGTGTGTGTGTGTGTGTGTGTTCTGCTGCCGCTATGTGAGTAGATTTTTTTTATCTATCCAATTAAATAATTTTATTAGTAACTGATTGTTTTCATTGATGAAGTCTCATATGTCACGTTAAGTAGTACATCTATACGTATTACAGCTAAGTCGAATTTCAGGAATAAATTTCAATATTTGTAACTGTAGTTCATCATCAGATATAGTACCAAAGTGAGTTAAGATGAGGCTTTGAAGCTCTGGCTCCTTCTTTACAGATCCCCACTTACTCAATTTGAGTTTTATTCCTTTTCTCCTGAATGCGTTAAATAGTTTCTCAATTAAACTGCAATCTTATTCCCAACTGGGGAATGAAATTAATATGTCATTAACATATGTTGTTAATTTACTTGTTAGCTGCTTTCCTAGCACAATATTAAAATTGCCATTGGAAAGTTCAGACCAAATGTGACAATGCATAAGAAAGCAGTGTACTGCCAAAGGTATCTGCCAGAACCTAGATATAAGATCCATGTTGGACATAATGTTTACCCGACTAAACTGCTGTGACAATTAATCTCTGGATGGTCTGTGTGCGCGCACACACACACACACACACACACACACACACACACACACACACACACACACACACACACACATCTCCACTCTTTCCTACTCCATCTCGATTAGTACCTTTCAAAGCTGCATCTTTGATTTATAGTGTTTGTAATAATGGCTTGCTTGGCTTGTTGCTCAAAATGCATTCAGAATTCTGGAGCTTCAGAGAATGCACCACAATATTTCTCTAACAATTCAGAGACTTGCTTCATCTTTCTTTTATGCCCTCTGTCCCTTTACTTCTCTCATTAATTGCACAAACTGATTTTTTCTCACACAACTGCCAAAGTTGTCAGCAGACTCATGTCAGAATTAGACTGAAGCTGCAACTTCATTCTTGGATAAGACCTTGTTAAATAGTACTGTAAAAATCATTATTTTGTTCTGTAAACCAAAACAGTTTCCAACTTGCATCATCTGTTCCATTATCTATTATAAAATACAGATTTCAGCTGGGGATCAGTAATCATGACTGATGGAATTAAATATAACCTGTTGTGAATGTTGGGAAAATCTACTTAGTTACTGGATTATTTTGCTTGTTTGTTGCTGCTTGTATCTTCATCGCAGTGTCTGACATATCTGCTCACTCGGTATGTGCTCTTGTGTGACCTAAACACATTTGGACAAACCACAAACTTGATTCCCTGTATCCCGTAAAGCCTCTGCTTCAAAATCTCCTCTGTTTACTTACATTATCATTGTATTCTAGTACTAAATGTCCCCTTGCATACATCATCATTGTATTCTAGTACTAAATGTCCCCTTGAGCTTCTGTGCCTTTAACAAATCTTCAAAATTATCTTAATAAGCAACTGAATGCATGGTAGTCACATTAATTTGCTTCTCAAGCAGCTTGATTTCCAGATCACCCTCAAATAATTTGTTGTAAGTTACCTTTCATGAAATATTCTGTTTTACAGTGCATTGTAGCACCCTCACATATTTTAATTAAGTGGCTGGTTTTTAATTGCTGTCTGACCTCACTTGGTCCGAGTTACAATCCTGGCCTTACGAGGAAAAACCCAAAAAAACTTATTTTTTTGTTATTTTCCATTTTTATTGAACTTTACATTCACAGTGATTTAGCCCTCTTTACATTATTGTCCATATGCCTTAACACACTTGTAACAATGCTTTTGCCAATGCTGAAAACAATTCTGGACATTTTGAGGCAGGATACTGCTCAAAGCCATTCATGTGTTTTTTTGGCATGATACCCATCACTGAATTGCTTTCCTGAGTGTGTTCCATTTGTGGAAACCAAAAAACAAAAAAAAAAAAAAAAAAAGGTCAAACAGAGCCAGATCAGGTGAGTAGGGTGTATGAGGCACAAGCACCATGTTGTTTTTTGCGAGCTGTGTGGGCTGGAGCATTGTTCTAGTGGAGCAACCATTTCCCATTCCTCCACAGTTCTGATCATTTTTGTTGCACACTCGTTCACAAGCTTCTCAACACATCTGGATAAAGATGTTTGTTCATTGTGTGTGCTGGAGGAATGAATTCCCCACCATTGACATCAAAGAAACAGTCAACATTATTTTCACATTGTATCTCACTTGATGTGCTTTCTTAGATTGTGGTGACATTTGATTTTTCCACTGGCTTGATACTTACTTTGACCATATCGTACCTGTAACACCAACTCTTGTCCCAGTCACAACTTTTTTTTGGAAAGTTTCGATCATTCGGTACTTTGCTCTTCAAGTTGTTGCACACGTTCACTTGGTTCTCTCTTTGGTCATCTGTGAGAACCGAGGAACAAATTTTGCAGATAGCTGTCTCACTTTCAAATCTTTGCTTAAAATTCGTTGGACCATGCTCCATGTTACTTTTGTTTCCTCAGAAATTTGGTCAATGGTTCTTCGACAATCTTCATCAGTGGCATGTTTGATTGTGGCAATGTTTTCATCATATCTTCCTGTTGAAGGATGGCATGGGCATGACATATCTTCAGTTGATATGTTACCAGATATGAAATGAGAAAACCACTCTCAGACCTGTGTTTTTCCCAAAGCATCATCATTAAAGGTTTGCTGAAGCATCCCAATAGTCTGGACTGCAGTTTTCCCTAACAGAAAACAAAATTTTGCACAGATTGTTTGCTCCTTCTTGTCAGCCATGTCATTAATCACCAAATGTTGGAAATAGGCAAACAAAAGAGCACTACAAACAAACCACATAATTTCAACGCATAACTACAAAGGGTGCACGTGCAGCAGTTTGATTCCAGTTATTTGTGGGCCTCCTTGTATTCATCACAGTGTGGGCCTCGAGTGGGATCCCTCTTTGTTTCCCCACTTGTAAATTCTGTTATATACCGCATTTGTGCTTCCTATCTTTTTTGTCTGATCTGTCTCTTGGAACCCAGTTTCCCATGTTACTGTCTTGCCTTCCATTATTTCTATTTCTTCAAGGCTCTCTTCTTGCTTCCTATGCAGTTTCCTATGCTGCCAATATACTTTTCTTTATTCCTTCTGTATCTTTTGTTGTAAGACACATTTCTGTTTCTGGCCCCATGCATTGCCCTCTGCAAGTTCTGCCTGACAGTCTTGAAACTTATAGTACCACCCCTCCTTTCTATATAACCTAGGTAGGTGTCTGTGTCTTCATTTGGCACACTAATCAAATCCCATTGAATATTCATTAATCAAATCCAATTGAATATTGTTAGGTAGACAACCTATTTTTCAGGATAGAAATTACTGTAAATGTACCTGATGGTGGTTCTGAAATGCGTTAGATTTTCAGTTTCTTCATACAGAATGCTTTCGTGCTTTTTCTTGTGTGGTCTTTGTGTGAAACCATTCAGAAACTCATTTTGAATCTGTTGAGTCCTCCGAAGATAGGTGCCCAACGTAAACACAGCAGAAAATGAACCCTGCTACACAACTCCTTGGCTACAGGAAAGTGGCCTACGAATGCACTATCACAGTCATGTCACAGGCCAATATATCTTAAACTCAATTACTCTGACAACAAGTGAGTAACAAGAATAATCATTTTTTAAAATAATGTACTTCAAAATCTCTTCAGCTTTAGCTTGTAGAGAAGCTGTGGCACTAATCTAACTAATAATCATAGCAGAGTCACAGATAGGCACAACATAAAGATTGTCAAACAAGTAAACTTTCAGCCAAGAAGGCCTAATCGGAATTAGATACCATACACATATACCCTCATGCAAATGAAACTCCCACAGCCACGTGGAGTGGCCGTGTGGTTTGAGGCGTTCTGTCAGGGACTGTGCGCCCCCTCCTGCCGGAGGTTAGAGTCCTCCCTCGGGTGTGTGTGTGTGTGTGTGTGTGTGTGTGTGTGTGTGTGTGTGTGTGTGTGTGTGTGTTGTTCTTGGCATAAATTAGTTTAAGTTAGTTTACGTAGTGAATAAGTCTAGGGACTGATGACCTTAGCAGTTTGGTCCCCCCCTTAGGAATTCACACACATTTGAACATTTGAAACTCTCACAAAACTGGCCTCAGCAGCAGAAGACTGGTGTGTGTGTGTGTGTGTGTGTGTGTGTGTGTGTGTGTGTGTGTGGGCGCGGGCGCGCGCACATGTGTGCCTCTTTGGCTGAAAGCTTACTTGTTTGGCAGTCTTTTTCTAATTCCTATCCGTGACTCATCTACCTTTTTCATACTATTGTCATTATTCCATCCTTGGTTTTAGATTGTTTACTCTAACTAATGAAGTATACAATTGCTAAATAATCTAGTTGAAGTTCAATATGGACTACAGTTTGGGGTGTTTAATTTCAGTCTCTCAGTGGGGAAAGACTTAGACTGTCCCTTTGACACTCAACTTAAACTCTGTGGCAACTGGGGATTGGAATTGCAGGAACTGGCCAAGTGTCACAATGCAACTGCTTAAATTATGTGCTCATCATATGAATGTCATCCTATGAACTATTTGGCAGATAAATCAGGTACTTCCACATTGCAGTGGTCTCTGTGGTGACCTGCATAATTATTGTTGGATGAATGGCCTATTTCAATGTCTTTTGCAGGGTGATAAAATAGTTCCTGGTAGGAGTGCCATGTAAGAGATGACTGACCATACTATGCAGGAGGCACCACACTGTTACTGCCTTGTGTGTGGTGCCCTCAAAAAATAATCCTGTGTACCATGTCTGACAGAGATACAGCATTCTTCTCCTGGGATAGTGGATAGTTGGGAGGGCAGGATGGGGGGGATGGGGTAACCTGATGAAGCTAGCTTCATTAGCTGCATGCTTTCTTACTTGTGTCCGCAGTTCTTGGTCTGATGGTTAGCATTGCTGCCTCTGGATCATGGATTCCTGGGTTTGATTCCCGGCCAGGTTGGAGATTTTCTCCTCCCGGGGACTGAGTGTTCGTATTGTCCTCATCATTTCATCATCATTTGGGAAAATAGCAAGACTGAACAGTGAAAAGATCGCTATCTTCATTCCCTCCCTCTTCCCCCTCCCCACTCCAACTCCTGTTATCCCTCCCACCCCCACATCTCTTCTGTACCAGCACTACCCAGACCACTCAAGATCACTAGATCCCCACACTCTAGCCTTGGGCCTCAGCACCCAGAGACGACAGTGGCCATATGTGTGTAAGTTGTGCACTCATGAATGTGTGTTGTGTTTTTCTGAATCTGTCAAAGAACTTTCCCTGAAACTTTTTAATTACCTGTCTGCCACACACCATCTCCTCTTTGTGGCGATTAGCAGTTTATTCTAATTCATACTGTTACGCCACCCCTGCATTTCCATTCTTCAGTTTTATCTTCTTTTTGAAATAAAGATGTGGATACGATGGTGAGGGGGGAGGAGTTTTCCTTGGACTGAATAATCAAAATTCACATTTTTCTGAACTGACAAGTCCACTATATATTAAACTATGCTAAAAAGTTAAGTACTAAACACATTGTATTGTCATTAAACATGGTAAGTATATTGTTCACTGGCTCACAAGTCTTTTTTACAATTTGTACTTCCCTTGTAATATACTTAACTTACTGTCAGAATAGAACAACTATTTGTCAAACTGTATTGGAATTTGAGAGAACCCATCACTTTTATTTTTTTCCTTCATTGAATACCTGTTGTGATTTTGAATTAATTCATTTATTATTAACTTTTGTATGAACAGCAGAGAAAAGTTATTGAAATATTTTGATATCATTTATAAACAACAGCACTCGTAAATTATAATTTTAACAAAAAAAAAAAAAAATCCAAATTTATTGATTTTTATTATTGATAACTGGTCAAAGAAACACAGCAAAGGAATGAAAATACAGCAGTAGCCTGCCTGTAGTAGATGTTAAAAGTGACCATCATTCATCTCTTGGCACTTTTGGGCCCTGCTCAGCAAGTTGTTGAATGCAGTTTGAAGCTGGGCTGCTGGAATTGCCACAGTCTCATCTGAAATGTTCTGCTGCAGTTCTTGAAGACTATGAGTGTTGTTGCGATGCACCTTTGCCTTGCGGGCTCCTAACACATAGTAACTGGACGACACTGACAGCACTGACAGGTCAAGTGACTTGGATGGCCAGTGAGGTCCTTGACCCTACTGACCTCTGCTAACACCTCTGTCTGGTACCAAGATTGGTAAATGTGCTCCAAGGTGTGGCTGGCTGTATGGGCAGTTGCTCCATCCTGTTGGAAGTAAATGTGGGTCTTATTCTCCTCCGTTAATGCTGCCATAAATGGTACATAGAAGTCAGCATCTGGTGAATGATGATGGGACCAATAGTGCAGCCTACAGACACTGCACACCAAACCCCATCCGTCTGATCATGCAACGGTGCTTCATTCATATTATACGAATTCTCTCCTCTGCCCAGAACCTGTGATTCTGTGAGTTGACATAACCATGAACGTGAAACCAGGCTTCCTTAAAGAACAGAGGTATGTGCAAGCCATTCATTGTTATGTCAATGAAAGCCACTCTCAAAACTGGAGGTGTTGAGGAGGTTTTTGCCGGTTTTAAAGCATGAACAACAGATGCATTTGCAGGTCGAGGTCATCCACATGATCCACGTGATATGCAGGCTCTTATGACACGTGCTGGGTTGATTTGATAGGACTCTGAAGCATTTTCTGGTGAACAGCAGCCACATTTTCTGGTATGCGGGCATATTTCGGAATGTTTTTTGACTTGTTCAAAACAGATTCTGTCTGATGCTGTTTTCAGACCAAGCATTGCACAGCACTGTGTGTTTGCACTTTGACAGCATTAAACTTACCTGCAAACAAATGACCACACTGTTTCCATGACTTTGTTGTCATGTAACTGCCCTCAGCAAACACCTGGTGCTCTGTACTCTGAGTAAATTCATCCCCTTTGCACTGCTCCACTCACACTCACACAACCTGCACCACACCCTGAACTGTGTGGATCATGTTGCAGGGGAGTATGTGGTATGCGTGTCACGGCATGTGGTTATATGCATACATTCACATCCAGTCGTATCCACTCGTCTGGGTGACTTTTATTTGGCCCACCCTGTATATGACTATTTCCAGACAAAAGATTCAGATGACATCAGATAGCTGTCACCAGCTGATAATGTACCAGTTGGAGGCAGGTACCCATTGGTACTTACAGCAGCTCTGTGTAACTGCTCCTCACATCATCTGAGCTTCTGCTCTAAAGATGGCTAAATTTTCTGTGTCACTCAGCATTACAAATCTAGTAACTTTTTCTGGTTACTACTTTCGATCATAGAAGCACCAGACATATTTTAAATGCCAAACATTTTATTCTCTGCAATATATATATATATATGTATGTTGTTGTTTTGTTATAGACTCTGGATGAAGTACTTGTTGAAGTTGAAACCTGTGAAGAACTAAGATCAGTTTCTGTTCATCAAGGGCTGTCGTCAATAGCTGGGCCAGCAAAATATAGTTTCATAAATAAGGTTATTGATGGTATGACTGTCATTGTTAACACTGTGCGAATTACATTCAGGAGTCCAGCTTTCAAGGCGACTGTTCAAGTGAGTATAGATAAAAATCAGATACTTAATATAACAAGTAGAAAGGCTACTTTGTTCAAAGAATTAACTTTTGTATATTTATAACCTTACTCAGGCACAAATAGAGCATAACAGATTAATGATCGCTAGTTGGTAATACAGTACGCAGTAGTGCATTGATAGCTTCCTGTCCTAGATAACTAGTACTTTCACTTTACTGACATGTCTGGACATTTTTCTTTGTTATGAACTGTGATTACAAACAGGACATGCAAAATGAGTTGTTGGGTTTACCTACAAGAAACTTGCTGAAATCGGACACTGTTCCATGCCACAAAATACATAACTGGTACAGAAATAAAGTTGTTGCTGCAGGTTGTATCAACTCAGAGGACAGCATATCAGAAAGAGAACATCGTTGTAACATCAGAGCAGTGTGGTGTAAGAGGGTGCCCAAAATGTTGAAAGTTTTGTCTCCGACAAAAACAAAACTGGACAATTCAGTTGACACAGAAATTCTTTCTGATCCTATCTTTAAAAAATCAAAAGAGGAAGAAATTGCGGACTTGAAGAAACAATTGGCTATTGCGAAGAGCAGAAATGCTTTAATGGAGCAAAAAACTGCAGCTATGACAAAAGCTATGAAAAGGGTGTAACTCTCAGAACAACTATTCCTGCTAGTAAGAATATGGGATGAGTAAGTAAGAAGGTTAAAACTATACTGTATCAGTGTTTCACCCAAGGAGGAGGACACAGCAGTCGCCCTTACTTTGGCAGCATTATCTACAAAAGCATATGCTTATCTAAGAAGAAAGAACTATCCTTTACCCTGCTGATCAATGCTCCATAAATGGGCAAAGCAGTTTAAGTGTCAACTAGGAATTTTAAAGGAAGCACTAGATTTTACAGAGGCTAAGTCAGCATTGCTTACGCCATTTGAGACCACGGCTGTCCTAAGCTTTGATGAAATGAACCTTTGACAGCATTGCTGCTGTGATTCATCTGACGATGTCATTCTTGGGAACAAACAAAAACGTCAAAGTAGTTACGATAAGAAGTTTATTTTCAAAGTGGAAACAGCCAGTGTATTACAATTTTAATGTGAAACTGGCCATCAGTTTTTTGAGACAATCATTACAGAACTTGAAACAGTTGGGGTTCGTGTTGTACAGGTTATATGAGTATGTAGTTTGGGAGTGAAAAATTCAAAAGCGAGGAAATCGCTTGTATCCACTACTAAGATGTATTTTTCAAACCCTGTAGGTAATACAAGGAAAATATGGGTTTTTACGAAGTACTCCATTTTCTAAAATTTCTAAGAAATCACTTTGTTGACGATGGAATCGCCTAGTCCATAGGTACCGTATTTGCTTTGAGACTGTGATCTTAGTGAGTCAGCAAGCTCCAGTGAAGATGTTACTCACAATGCTTTAAAATACTTGGCTAGATACATTGCCTGCAAGTGCAAAAACACGGTCAGTTTATTTGTAATTACAGTCCTATATGCCATGTCGATGAAAAATGAACAGCTAAAAAAATAGGTGAATTTGCTTCTCCATTATCTGAGTAGTTTGCTGCAATATCAGATTTCAGAATTATTTTTGTGTCTTTTATGGAACAAATGTTTCACATTGCAAATGTGAGGTGGAATCATTAGCAGCACTACTACAATCAGGATTTCCCACAATCAAAAAGAAAATCAGTGATTTTATGTAAGAACGAGAAGTTTGATCTGCATTAAATTTTCGAATAAAAGAACCATGTGGCATGCAATTAGGTGGGATTCAGTGAAAAGATATGTTCTCTGGACTGTGTCGTCTTCAGCAACTTCAAATTAAGTTTTCTGTGTCAACATCATCAGGTAATTTTCATCATCTCTGTTGTAATATTCTCTAAATATTCTCGGAACTAAAGCAGCACATAAAACTGTAAAATATTTAGCATAGTCATGTTCCGAAGTTATAAGTTTCATTGATAATCATCTACAGCTAGCTTTGGAAATTAACATGTGTTGTCATCAATGCTTTTACCTCTTAACATTTCCTTTAGGATATTTCAAAAACTAATTCTTTCCGATCATCGGGAACCCTATCAGTGAGATGCTAAAAATGGAATGAAAAGAGATGTGAAAAATTCTTTTGCAGTGTGAGATTTCCATTAGTGACTGCCAGCACTGGACACCAGACAAACAGTATGGCTTCAGGCCATGAAGATGTGTAGTAGATCTCTGATTTACAGTAAGACACCACTATGTATATTAGAAAGATCTACTGTTGGTCTTCCCAGATGCAGGGAAAGTGAAGTTCAGGAAACATTAATAAGGAGAGTGACAGAGAAGCAGACTATACTGAGAAACACCACTATAAATGTGAAACATTGGAAAATCCAGGATGGAATGATGACAGTATGATGAAAAGGTCAGATTGCTACTCAAGATATAGCAGAGATGTTGAGAGGAAGACAGGCACAGAAAAAAAAAAACAACTTCTAAACATGTAAGCTTTCGGCCAGAAGGCCTTATGGCTGAGGCTGTCTGTGGCTGCCAGGTCATGTGTGTGTGTGTGTGTGTGTGTGTGTGTGTGTGTGTGTGTGTGTGTGTGGGGGGGGGGGGGGGCTTCTAACCAAAAGCTTACATGTTTAGTAGTCCCTTTTGTTGTGCCTGTATGTGACTCAACATCTCCGCAACATCCTGAGTACCATTCTATCCTTATCATAATATTTTCACTATGAATCAAACAATGAAAAATCCAGAATGAAATGTGATTTGTGACAGTCTTTTTGTTGTGCCTATCTGCAAATCAGCATCTCCGTTGTATTTTCACTATAAATATGAGATAGTTCTGTCAAATGAAGTAAGAATGGAAGGGATGACAAAGGAGACTGTACAAGGTAAGAATTGTACTAAGAAAGTTTACGGGAATAGAACAGGATGGCTGAAACAGAGAAACAGTGTGAAACAAAGAAGTGCACTATCTTCTTTGCTTTTGTTATTGGTGATTAATGATAGAATGACACAAGCGGTAAGAGAGAGAGAAGACAGAATGACAGCAGTGGTGTTTGATGATTTTTTTTTTTTTTTTTTTTGGGAGGGGTGTGGGGGAGGGGTGAACGATGAGGGGGAAAGTACAGAAGCAGTTATATGTGCAGAGAAGAGGTTGAGCAAGAATATGGCCTAAAATTTAATACAAATAAGTGTTAACTGGTGATCATGACAAAAGTAAATGGGTAGATCTATGCTACCAATCTGATGGGGGTGAATCAGCTGAAAACATTGAAAATTTCAAGTATCTGGGGATTATAATACAGGAAAATTCAAAAAATGACCAAGAGAGTAGTGAATCTGCAAGGCAAGCTCATAGGTTTATGGAAAGTGTGAAAGGAATGATATGAAACAAGTAAATCACGCATAAAAGTAAGAAGGTGATATACTAAATAATATTATGTGGGAATGTACTGCAGAAACCAGGGTCATGAAGTTGGGGGGGAGGCGGGTGGGAAGTGGGAGCAAGTGAACTGAAGTTTTTGAGAAGTCAGATAGGTGTGACAAAAATGGAAAAAAGAAGAAAATGCCTGGGAAGATGCACGAGTTGAAGATAGAAGCAAGAGACCATGGAAAGAGCTAAGGGACAAGTGGCTAAAAGAAGGGGAAGAAAGCATCTGGAAGGGAGGAGAAGACTGAACTAAGCAGTGACTTGTCACTTGACTTCCCTTTGGTCTTTCCCTTCGTGTCCTGTCCTCCATATTCATCTTGTGGATCTTCATAGGCATCATAGTCTCATCCAGATCATTTTATCTTCTTTCGTCAGTCTTACATTGTAGGGTATCTTCGTGTTATCTTCCTAACCCATTCATTTCTCATTTTTCTTCCATTTTTGCTACACCTCTCTGATTTCTCAAAAAACTTCATCTCAATTGCTTGGTCCTTACTTTTTACTCATTCTTTCAGTACCGAGCTGCAGCAGAATTACTGTATATTTTTTTGGGATACCACTTTCTTCCTCCTCTGAGGAACTTGTGTGTTCCAAACTATTCCTTGTGGACTTCACATAAAGCTATGAGGTTACGTTACCCATTCACGTATCTCTTGTAAATTTCTTTCAATTTCTTGTATTATGCTCTCTCCAGTATCTGAAACTTCCTACTATTTCCAGCTGCTACCCACACAGTGTCAAGCTTACTATAGGTCTATACTTTTTTCTTGCAGTGGCGAACAGGTAACACTTCTCAGCATCAAATTTTAGGCCTAGCATCTAATAGCTTCTGTAGTTCCTCCTCATTGTCCTCTCATACCCTTGAATCATCAGAAAACAAGATTGCTATAATCCTGTCTCCAATCTCTCTTGCCATTTGTATCGTATCATCCATCACCACTATGAACAGTAACATACGTGGTGTAATTTCCTCTCCCTGTTTCTCATCTTCAGCACTCACACTACTTATGCTTCTCTGGTGCAGTCTCCTCCTCCTCCTCTTCCCCCCTCTTTTTTTCTCTCACAGTGCAGTTTGCATCTCAATACCTTTCCTTCTTAGTGCCTCCAACCTTTTACTTCTGGGTGCTGTGTCGCATGCTTTCTCTAAATCCAGGAGGACTATCTGTAGTGCTCTCCTGTACTCGTACTGGTGTTTCTGTAGCTATCTCATTGCAAATTTGAGATCTGCTGTAGAGTGTCCTGGTCTGAAGGCATACTGTTCTTCTCTCAGTTGCTTTTCCACTGTTCTGCAGATACATTTCACTAGAGCTTCTCATAGATTTTTGCAAAGTGACACGTAAGGCTAATGTTAGCAAAAGTTTCTGGAACCCTTTTGGAGACAGGTATAGTTATTTACTTCTACCAGTCTTCTGAAGTTCTCATTTGAAACACTGGAAAATCCATGATTGAATGTAACAATATTATGAAAAGGAAAGTTGTTACTCACCACATAATGGAGATGCTAAGTTGTAGAGAGGCACAACAAAAAGACTGTTACAAATAATACTTTTGGCTGGCCCATAAGGCCTTCGTCAAAAATACACACACACACACACACACACACACACACACACACACACACACACACACACACACACACACATGACTACAGTTTAAGGCAACTGTAGCCACACTGCAAGCAGTAGCACCAGTGCATGATGGGAGTGGCATCAGGGTGGGGGTAAGGAGGAGGCTGGAGTGGGGAGGGGGAGGGATAGTAGGATAGGGATGGTGGACACGCAGTGCTGCTGGGGAGTCCACAGGGACGAGGTGGAGAGGGTAGGGCAGCTATGTGCAGTTGGGAGGTTAGACAGAGGACAGGGGAGAGGGGGTAGCCGAAAAGGAGAGAAGTAAAAAGACTGGGTGCGATGGTGGAATGAGGGCTGTATAGTGCTGGAATGGGAACAGAGAGGTTGGATAGTTGAGGACAATGACTAATGAAGGTTGACGTAGATATATTGCAGGGGAAGTTCCCACCTGTGCAATTCAGAAAAGCTAGTGTTGGTGGGAAGGATCCATATGGCACAGGCTGTGAAGTGGTAATTGAAATGAAGGATGTTATGTTTTACGGCGTGTTCAGCAACTGGGTGGTCCACTTGTTTCTTCGCCACATTTTGTCACTGGCCATTCATGCGGACAGACAGCTTATTGGCTGTCACACCCACATAGAATGCAGCACAATGGTAGCAGCTTAGCCTGTAGATCACATGGTGGGTTTCACAGGTAGCCCTGCCTTTGATGGGATAGGTGATGTTTGTGATTGGACTGGAGTAGATGGTGGTGGGAGGATGTATGGGACAGGTCTTGTATTTAGGTCTATTACAGGGGTATGAGCCATAAGGTAAGAGGTTGGGGACAGGGGTTGTGTAGAGATGGACGAGTATACATTCCTATCACGCCGTGCTGTGTGTGTATTTTTGACGTAGGCCTTACGGGCCGAAAGCTTTATTTGCAACAGTCTTTTTGTTGTGCCTATTGCGACTCAGCATCTCCACTACGTGATGAGTAGCAACTTTCCTTTTCATAAAATTCAAGTCCTCATTTAATTCCATATATCCCTCATAACTCTATAAAACAACTGTGTCCTGATCTCTTCTGCTGCTCTGATATTCTCCACATTTGTATCAGTCATCCCAAATGTCTTTCTCATTTTTATTTTTTTTAGTGCTTCCTCCACATCTATCCTCATTAGATCTTTTGCCATTTGGAGTTCACCCCCGTCTTCTAACTATCCACCTATCTATTTATGTATCTATATTCGGTGTGTGTGGGGGTGGGGGGGAGACACCTGCCGTGATTTTGTTTGTATGTTTGGGCTAATCTCAGGAACTATTGTAAGGATTGTGATACAATTTGCCCCTAATTTGTGAGGAAGGTTTCTATCTATAATTTATGAATTTTTGTGCAACTTGGCGTAGCTACAAAGAATTATTCCTCTGCCCCAGTTAAAATGATGCCATTGTCATCTAGTGGTGAATGGCAGAACTCCTCTGTGTAATGCAGCCAATACAAAACTGAGTGCACATAAACCCTACACTTCCTTTGATGTATCAACAACAGCCGGAACGTGTTTGGTGTGGCATAATCATTGTGGACGTGACTTTATGTATTCAGATACTATTTCTTTGGACAATTTGAAAGAATGCATGAAACTGGTAAGTGAATCTCAACTGATGAGAAAGGGATACAGGCATTCTATGATCATAAAGAAATATTTGATACATTAACAGTGTATAACCTACAGTGTAGCAACTGAAAAGTAGCAGCATTGCTTATAAACATTGATGGATTCGTGAGCTTCTTAAAGAAGGAAACGGACATAAATACAATCTCCTTGACACTTTAAAACTAGAGGATCAAATAGGATTCTGAAATTCCTTGTAGGTGACTACAGAAATTTAGAAATACTTGTAAGCCAGTTGGAGGACACATTTCGAGAAAAAGATAATTTCACACAGTTAATTTCTGCCTCCCTTATAAAGGTTGTTTATAAATGATTATTGGGGTTTTAACACTTTATAATATTTATTACATTAAACTTACAGTTGTAAATGATATGTCAAATGAAAGAGCAAATCAAACAGTTGTGTTTGGCACCAGTGCGCATGCGCAGCGCGCGATGTTTCTGCCGCAATCCGCTAGATTGGTTGAACTTCACTGTACCCAAGTGCTGGATAGGTCACAAGGGACCCAGTGACAGGGCTTGCTTTGCATGGCCTCCACGTTCACCCGACCTAAAGCCGTGCAATTTTTTCCTTTGGGGCTTCATCAAGGATCGTGTGAACGTGCCTCCGCTACCAGCAGACCTCCCTGAATACAGAAACTGGATTGAAGGAGCTGTTGCTACAATCACTGAAGACACATTTATCAATTTGTGGGAAGAACTTGGCTATAGACTTGATGTATGCCGTGTGACAAATGGTGCTCACGTTGAACATTTATAAGATTCTTGGGAAAACTGTTTGAGTTGCTCTTTCATCTGATATCATTTATAACTGTAAGTTTAATATAATAAATATTATAAAGCATTAAAACCCTGATATTCATTTATAAACACCCTGTATTAGCAGTTGCAATTTGCCCTCATAATTCAGAGCACAGTATACAAATTACAGACAGTGAGTTACTTTGAAGTAACATAAGCAGTCACTTTAGAACAATTATGCAGTGAAAAAATATGTGAATTCAGAAGATTGGTTTTTAATTTGTATGTGAAAAGTAAAGCATTTTCTGAAAAACTGCTTCTGCAAGAGATGCCTCTTTAATTCATTTACTTAAAGTAAGTTTTTCGGCAGCGCAACAGAACACTTAACTTTCAGATTTATGTTTTTCTTGAACTGAAGCTAGATACATACATAGTTCTTTCTGTGGCAGGGCAAAAATAGTTGGCAGCAAAGAGTTGTGACAATGAGTCCATACATTGAACCAGTGTGTGCTAGGGTTTATAAGACGAGTACTGTAATAGGCCACATATGTACATATGTAGATTATGCATTTTTTTCTGGTTTTATTGTGCTTAATTTGTGGCTTTTGGACATGATATGCAACAAATTAAAAGAAATATATAAATACACACACACACACGATTGGTATAGGATATTTACATTGGTTGTAAACATATTAATTAAATCATGATGTACTCCCACCATTGCCATGAGAAGCTACTCTGAATGCCAATTAAATATGTAATAGACAACACTCATGCCTCCTAATAACTGTTATGGCTCGCCCTGCTTAGATAGCTTGTCGTATGAAATTTGATGGTATTCAGTTACCTAACATTGTTTTATGAATTTTAACTCTAATAAATGGCCTGTGACCAGTTTAACACTGCACCACACAAGTCATCTGGCCATAGATATTTAGTAGTACACATGTGAAGTGGGGAGGGAGACTAGTCACAAGTCTGCTCTACATTTCTATCTTTCTCCACTTGTTTGTCAAAATTTTCAGCAAATCGGCAGAATTTTCAGAACTCCACCAGTGAGTGTTGTTGTGTTGTCTCCTATTGCCAGTTCTTCCACATGTCTCTTCTGCTGCTTCTGTATGTGTGTTCTTAAAACTCTAGTCTTCTTCCACAGCTACCCAGGGGAATTTTATCTCTAATTTCCCTTTGTTATGTTTGTTTAACTCTGCTTCTTTTAGCTTCTTTACTTGTATTCAACTTGCTTTGCTTTCTCACCTTCATCAGTAGTAGTCTCTAAGGCCACTGAAGGTATTACCTTGACGTGTAACATTTCTCATCATTTCATCATCTATTAACAGGTAGCCACTGATTTTTTTAGACCAGTCACTGCTATACCACATTACCTTGCACTCTAATCCACTCCTTATGCAAAAGTCCAACAATGCTTCACCTCAATGCTTCTGCTTCCCCAGGCATTTGCACCAAGTATATTTTCATATTCAGATTTTCTGCATCAACATGTGCATTCAGATCTCTCATTACAGTTGTGTTCGGTCCAATCATATGCATTCTTCTTCAGACACTCTCTCTCTCTTTTTTTTATGCGATGTGAGTCCCACCAGGTGGGCATACTATTATAGTATCTTCACTGTTTTCCATTCAGAGATGTTTTGGTCAATATCATTCTCTCATTAATTCCAGTTCATTCAGTGTTTCTCTCACAACTATTGCCACTCAGTTTTTGGTGTCATCCTCATTGCCTATCCCAGACTATTTGAACATTGCTCTTTGGGGAAAGAGCACCCATACCTGTCCCTCAGTACTTTCATGGACAGGCACAGGCAGTGTAGGCCACCCACCAAAAGCTCTTATTGTGTGCTTTCTGAGCATGTGGAAGCTGTTTGGCTACATCTTCTCGCGTGCACTCGGTTGGTGGAACACAGTTCCATGCCCTGCAGCAAGGCTGCAAGATCTTCAGTGCTTCAGCTGTTTGCACCTCTGCCCACATGTGCCTATTTCCACCCGGCTGCACCCGGATGGGCATATGGACTGGAACAGTCTGATCTATCCTGTACAGCATCAACCCATTTCTCATTTCACATCTTCCTTCACTTCTCCATCTTATTTCTCCTACACCCAACATACTATTCCAATTCGCAAACCATGTTTGTTTCTGTGTCATCACCCTGTGGCTCCATTTTCCATTCCAAGGTTTGTCCATTTTTGAAAGCTCATTATTTGTCCATTGTTGGCTTGCTTGATCTATCACTACTTCATCAGTGCCCCAATTGGACAGGTTTTTTCAGGGTTCCCATAGGGCATTCATAGATTCCTTAGTGGTTATGCAGCAAAGGTCTCCAGTATACTACATCTCTATAGTTGGTTATGAACTGTAGATTAAAACTGAAGAAACTGCAAAAAGGTGGGAATATAAGGAGATGGGACCTGGATAAACTGAAAGAACCAGAGGTTGTACAGAGTTTCAGGGAGAGCATAAGGGAAAAACTGACAGGAATGGAGGAAAGAAATACAGTAGAAGAAGAATGGGTAGCTTTGAGAAATGAAATAGTGAAGGCAGCACAGGATCAAGTAGGTAAAAAGACGAGGGCTAGTAGAAATCCTTGGGTAACAGAAGAGATACTGAATTTAATTGATGAAAGGAGAAAATACAAAAATGAAGTAAGTGAAGCAGGCAAAAAGGAATACAAACGTCTCAAAAATGAGATTGACAGGAAGTGCAAAATGGCTAAGCAGGGATGGCTAGAGGACAAATGTAAGGATGTAGAGGCTTTTCTCACGAGGGGTAAGATAGATACTGCCTACAGGAAAATTAAAGAGACCTTTGAAGAAAAGAGAACCACTTGCACGAATATCAAGAGCTCACATGGAAACTTAGTTCTAAGCAAAGAAGGGAAAGCAGAAAGTTGGAAGGAGTATATAGAGGGTCTATACAGGGGCGATGTTCTTGAGGACAATATTATGGAAATGGAAGAGGATGTAGATGAAGATGAAATGGGAGGTATGATACTGCATGAAGAGTTTGACAGAGCACTGAAAGACCTAAGTCGAAACAAGGCCCTGGGAGTAGACAACATTCCATTAGAACTACTGACAACCTTGGGAGAGCCAGTCCTGACAAAACTCTACCATCTGGTGAGCAAGATGTATGAGACAGGCGAAATTCCCTCAGACTTCAAGAAGAATATAATAATTCCAATCCCAAAGAAAGCAGGTGTTGACAGATGTGAAAATAACCGAACTATCAGTTTAATAAGTCACAGCTGCAAAATACTAATGCGAATTCTTTACAGACGAATGGAAAAACTGGTAGAAGCCGACCTCGGGGAAGATCAGTTTGGATTCCGTAGAAATGTTGAAACACGTGAGGCAATACTGACCCTACGACTTATCTTAGAGGAAAGATTAAGGAAAGGCAAACCTACATTTCTAGCATTTGTAGACTTAGAGAAAGCTTTTGACAATGTTGACTGGAATACTCTCTTTCAAATTCTAAAGGTGGCAGGGGTAAAATACAGGGACCGAAAAGCTATTTACAATTTGTACAGAAAGCAGATGGCAGTTACAAGAGTCGAGGGACATGAAAGGGAAGCAGTGGTGGGGAAGGGAGTGAGACAGGGTTGTATATCCCCGATGCTATTCAATCTGTATATTGAGCAAGCAGTAAAGGAAACAAAAGAAAAGTTCGGAGTAGGTATTAAAATTCATGGAGAAGAAATAAAAACGTTTAGGTTCACTGATGACATTGTCATTCTGTCAGAGACAGCAAAGGACTTGGAAGAGCAGTTGAACGGAATGGACAGTGTCTTGAAAAGAGGGTATAAGATGGACATCATCAAAAGCAAAACAAGGATAATGGTATATAGTCGAATTAAATCGGTTGATGCTGAGGGTATTAGATTAGGAAATGAGACACTTAAAGCAGTAAAGGAGTTTTGCTATTTGGGGAGCAAAATAACTGATGATGGTCGAAGTAGAGAGGATATAAAATGTAGACTGGCAATGGCAAGGAAAGTGTTTCTGAAGAAGAGACATTTGTTAACATCGAGTATAGATTTAAGTGTCTGGAAGTCATTTCTGAAAGTATTTGTATGGAGTGTAGCCATGTATGGAAGTGAAACATGGACGATAAATAGTTTGGACAAGAAGAGAATAAAAGCTTTCGAAATGTAGTGCTACAGAAGAATGCTGAAGATTAGATGGGTAGATCACATAACTAATGAGGAGGTATTGAATAGAACTGGGGAGAAGAGGAGTTTGTTGCACAACTTGACCAGAAGAAGGGGTCGGTTGGTAGGACATGTTCTGAGGCATCAAGGGATCACCAATTTAGTACTGGGGGGCAGTGTGGAGGGTAAAAATCGTAGAGGGAGACCAAGAGATGAATACACGAAGCGGATTCAGAAGGATGTAGGCTGCAGTAGGTACTGGGAGATGAAAAAGCTTGCACAGGATAGAGTAGCATGGAGAGCTGCATCAAACCAGTCTCAGGACTGAAGACCACAACAACAACATATAGTCAGTCTCCTACTTCACGTCCCCATTCCCAGAGCTTGGATGAGTAGTTGGACTTTGGGAAACCATTTGTGATAGTGTGTAATAGGAAATCTTGGCTATGTTATAAACACACACACACACACACACACACACACACACACACAAAGCTACGTTTTTTAGTTAGTAAAAACGTATGCTTGTTGTGTGTTTAAAAGCAAAGAATTCACTTAAATAATCAATATGTAGCCATATATCCACCGAGAAGAGACATATTAAAAAAAAATAAATTGATGTAATATGTATCGTAGCAGAAAATTGCAGAAGTGAATCAGTGAGTTATGAAAATATGAATCTGAGAGGTACATCTTCATGTTTCACAGTATAATCAGGTGTATTGTAAGAACTACATGTCCTTGACTGATCTACTGACTGAGCCACCAGACATCATTCGCATCCACCTTTTAAAAGTTTGCTTGGTAGAATGGTACACTGACTGATAAGAAAGTGAAACACCCAGAAAGGCATGGTCGACTGTCACTGTAACTTTAACGCATGCACACCATCGACAAGTATGTAAATGATTAGAGTTGCAATTCTCTGTGACTGGTAGAATGGCCGCCAGAGTGCATTAGTGTTGTAGGTGCCCTGTGTTGTTTCCAGGCTTGGTTGGGCATATAAGGGACATGTACAGGATCTAATGTTTACTGTGAAGGATGTGGAGAAGACGAGTTCTCCTGTGACACAGCATTATTGGTAAACAACAAAATTTAAAAGGGGACTCCCTGTGGATCACCATTTACCCAGATGGTCGAACTGTGCAGTATCCAGATTTGTAGGGCATTCGGATGTGACAGTGACCTGATGTTGGATTGCAGTGGGAATATGAGAAATGGCACACTTGTTGTCAAGTTCCTGTTGATCACATCTGACCATCATAAAGCAGGATCACTATTTGTATTGTGCACCAAGCACATCATAACCCCCCCACATCTGTGCATGCTATCCAAGAACGAGTAATGGACACCCCACACTTTTGATTGGAAACTAGCAGAGATCCGAGTATGGACTTACTGCCCCATGTGTTCGTTGTCTTTAGCACTGTAACACAAATGGAGTGCGTTTGGAGTGGTGCCATGACAGAGAAGCCTAGACTACTGATGAATAGTGGTAAATTGTGTTCAGTGATGAATCATGGCTCATCACTGCCCCATATGAACTGAATTGTTAGCTGCTCCAGGCAGAAGTCGTGCTTTGTTGGTGCTGCACATTTTTGCAATTTTAATAGAGATAAACTGATGCTGCACTGTTTGTCTTGGCATGCCAGTGTGGAAATTGTCACAAAATTATCTAAGTAAAAAATCAGTGCAACTTGCGTGTTTATTTATATGTAGAAACCAACTTCAGAATTTTCCTTTGTGTGAGATTGTGTGAGTCAGATTCATGTGGTGATGTGAAATTCTAGATTCACATATTTTACTGTTTGTGTTACTTCTGCATAATTTTTCATTTATTGTATCACTACTCATTTGTATTGTGATATACTGTGAAATTTCAAAAATTTGTGAGTGCCAGGATAAACTCTTACTGTTGTTGTGAATTGTAGGCTTTAAATTATTTATGGTATTTTAAAATTTTTGAGAACAGTAGGCCTATCCTTGTTGAAACAGTTGTTCTCTAATTTCATTGTATAATTACATGAGAAATAGTATTCTGAAAAGGATAGTTGCTACTTACCATATAACAGAGATGCAGAGTCACAGATAGGCACAACAAAAAGACAGACACACACACACACACACACACACACACACACACACACACACACACACAAACAACTCATACACATGACCAGATGGGTAAGGACAACGGCTAACGAAGGTTGAGGCCAGGAGGGTTATGGGAATGTAGGATATATTGAAGGGTAGTTGCTACCTGTGCAATTCAGAAAAGCTGGTGTTGGTGTGAAGGATCCAGATGGCACAGGCTGTGAAGCAGTCATTGAAATGGAGAACATCATGTTGGGCAGCATGCTCAGCAATGAGATGGTCCAAGTGTTTCTTGGCCGCTGTTTGTTGGTGGCCATTAATACAGACAGACAGCTTGTTGGTTGTAATGCCAAACATAGAATAAAGCACAGTGGTTGGAGCTTAACTTGTAGATCACATGACTGGTTTTGCAGGTAGCCTTGTCTTTGTTGGGATAGGTGATACTTGTGACCAGACTGGAGTAGGTGTTTGTGGGAGGATATATGGATATATGGGACAAGTCTTGCATCTAGGTCTACTACAGGGATACGAGCCATGGGGGCAAGCGTTTGGGAGTAGGGTTTGTGTAGGGATGGATGAGAATATTGTGTTGGTTTGGTGGGTAGCCAAATACTGCTGTTAGAGGGGTGGGAAGGATAATGGTTAGGGCATCTCTCTTTCCAGGGTGTGACAAGAGGTAGTCAGAATCCTGGCGGAGAATGTGATTCAGTTGCTCTGGGTGGTACTAAGTCACAAGAGGACTGCTCCTCTGTTACTGGTTGGTGAGACTTTGGGGGGTGGTGGGAGACTGGAGAAATAAGACACAATAGATCTGTTTCTGTACAAGGTTGGGAATGTAAATATGGTCTGTGAAGACCTCTTTAACACCCTAGATACATTTTGAGAAGGACTGCTTCTCATTACAGATGTGACGGCCACGTGTGGCTAGGCTGTATTAAGGGATTTCTTGGTTTGGAATGGGTGACAGTTGTCAAAGAGGAGGTATTGCTGGTGGTTGGTATGTTTGATATGGACAAAGGTACTGGTGATGGGGATCAATATTGAGGAAGGTGGCTTATTGGGTTGAACACTACGGTTCCAGTGCCCAATGAATTCCAAACCTACAATCTCCTTCCTGACCCACAATTACTTCTCCTTTGAAGGCATTAGCTACAAACAAATCTGGGGTATGGCTGTGGGCACCTGCATCA
This sequence comes from Schistocerca serialis cubense, assembly GCF_023864345.2. NCBI lineage: Eukaryota > Metazoa > Arthropoda > Insecta > Orthoptera > Acrididae > Schistocerca > Schistocerca serialis. Next base: position 563,763,062 of record NC_064644.1, read on the forward strand.
CAGCATGCTGTTCCAACATATTCATGGTCCATCTAGAGGAATCCTTTCTAAACACCCAGAATCCCATACCTCACCTGGTTCAAATTCATTGATGACATCTCATAATCTGCATTGAAGGTGAGGACGCCCTATCCACATTCCTTCAGAATCTCACCTCCTTTTTCCCCATTCGCTTCTCTTGGTCCTACTCAACCCAACAAGCCACCTGCCTTGATCTTGACTGCCATCTCGAAGATGGCTACATCAGTACCTCCTCCTATCAAACCTACCAACCACCAGAAATATCTCCACTTTGACAGCTGCCACCCATTCCATACCATAAAGTCTCTTCCATACAGCCTAGCCACACGTAGCCATTGCATCTGCAGTGAGGAGCGCTCGCTCGCTCTCGAATATAGCAAGGGTGTCACTGATACCTTCACAGAATGTAATTAGCCTCCCAACCTTGTACAAAAACAGATCTCCTGTGCCTTACCTCTCCAGTCACCCACCACCTCCCAAAGTCCCACTATCCAACCACAGAGGAGCTTTCATCTTGTGACTCTGTACCACTTAGGACTGAGGTAACTGAATCACATTCTTTGCCAGGATTTTAACTACCTCTTGTTGTGCCCTGAAAACAGGAATTTCAAACCCACTGTCTTTCCCACCCATCTCACAGTGGTACACCACTTCCCACCAAACCTACACAATATACTCGTCTATCCCTAAATTATCCCTGCTCCCAACCCCTTGCCTCATGGGTAATATCGCTGTAATAGCCCCAGATGCAAACCTTTCCTTTGCATCCTCCCACAACCATCTGCTCAAGTCCGCCCACAAGCATCACCTACCCCATCAAAGACAGGGCTATTGGTGAAACCAGTCATGTTATGTACAAACTAAGCTGCAACCACAGAGCTTCATTCTACGAGGACATGACAACCAACAAGCTGCCTGTCCACGTGGATGGCCACTGGCAAATTGAGGCGAAGAAATACTTGGACCACCCTGTTATTGAGCATGCCACCCAATGTGATGTACTTAATTTCAATGACTGCTTCACATCCTGTGCCATCTGGGTCCTTCCTATCAACGCCAGCTTTTCTGAACTGTGCAGGTGGGAACTCTCCCTGCAGTATATTCTTCATTCTCATAACTCTCCTGGCCCCAACCTTCATTACTCATTGTCCTTACCCATCGATCACCTGCCCAGTTCCCATTCCAGTGCTACACAGCCCTCTATCCCACCAACGACCCACAGTCTTTTTACTCCTTCCCTCCTCCCCCCCCCCCCCCACTACTTGTCTAATCTCCCAATGGGACCTAACTGCCCCATCTTCTCTCCACCTTGTCCCCCTCCCCCCAACAGTGGGGACAAATGGCACTTTCTGCCTCTCACCCCTACCATGCTATCCTGACCCATCCCTGCCCCAGCCTCTCCCTTACTGCCACCACTCTGTTGCTTTTCCCATCATGCGTTGCTGTTCACAGTTGGGCTTCAGTAGCCAGAGACTGTGGTCATGTGTGTGAGTTGCTTTTATATGTGGGTGTGCGCGTGGGTGTATTTCTGACGAAGACCTAGTTGGCTGAGAGTTCACTTTCAGACAATCTTTTTGTTGTGCCTACCTGCAACTCGGCATCATATGGGGAGAAGCAACAGATTTTTTCATAATACTGTTACATTCCATCCTGGATTTTCCATTATTTGATTTTAGATGAGAAACAGGTTATTCTTGAGTCTTTCTGGACACTTACAAAACTGTGTTTTTGAAAATGTTCATAATTTTTGTAAGTTTGTAGCGAATCAGCATTTGTGGGTCAAAGTTATTGCCAAAGAATAGCTCACACTAAATTTCATTGTATATCAATGGAAATAAATGTACATTTCTGAGAGAATTTTCGGAAATTACAATTGTCCTGTGTATAAACTAAGTCATAGTATTAAACCAGCATTTGTGATATAGTTACTATAGCAGATGTAACTAACATATTGTTTTACATTTGGTTTTTCCCTTTCAAAAGGAGAAGGCTATATGTTATCCAATCATATCATAAATTAACTCTATTTTTGAGTTTGTTTTGCATTTGTAATGAATCTCAAAAAGCTGTAGTAAACTAGTAATTTTTACCAGAGGTTTTTCTGTTACCTGAGTAGAAGTCTTGTTTTGTGTATTTGCTTCAATTCTTATAGGGAATTTGTAATTTTTTATCTTAACAGATTAAGTCAGGAGGCTTAGTTTAAAGTTGTTTGTTCATTGCCCTGTAAAACATTGCACCAACGACATTGCAGCTAAGCTGTGAATGCTGTTTTTGAACACAAGATGAGTTAGTTGACATTCTTAAGGAGCTGATTACTGTCAAACGATTCGTAGCTGCTGCAAATCGATGTGTGGCATGTGGCACCAAAGATACCTCAAGCAAAGTCCTCTCTTATGGGTCGTGTCTCCAATGCAGCAAGCACGGGGTCTGTCATTACTCATCCACATGACTGTGGGTGACCTGCCAGTGGTAGATCTAGGCATCCTGTGCAGGGTAGACAGGGACCAGGGAGGACTCAGTTGTTATAGTGATCTCCCTAACCAACAAGTTCAAAGTGCTGTCTTTCACTGAAACTGAGCCAGTATGTCTCATTTAACCTTTCTGGAGAAATCTAATTTGTCCCGTGTCAAGAGGACGCAAACACAAAAGTGCTGGGTCTATAAATCATTGACAATTAAAATATATGGTGAATTATAGTACCCCTTATGGAAATGGCAGCAAGGGATGGGAAGGAACACCAGGTACACTTTGTGTGTATGTATGAGGGCCTCATTCAACATGTTGAAGAGGCTATTCAGCAGACATTGAGGGAACAGGATGATGACTGTCATCTAGCCTCTGAGGTCCTACTTCTTCATTCCAACTGTCAGAAAAGGTTGAGAGGACCAACCTTATGCACAGAGTTTCAACAAAGCTCACAACCTGCAGCATTGTCCCCTGAACTGATCTCGGCCCATTGGTTCTAAGTTGAGTGGTAGGATTGAACCAGAGACTTTGAGGGTTCTGTGACAAGCTAGGTTGCGATTTCCTGGAATTGTGCCATAGGGTTGAGAACTGTAGGGTCTCCCTGTGTGGGTCAGGTGTCCACTACATCAGATAGCTAACTTTGTGTGTTTTTCCGGTTAGGCGACTTCCCACCTTATACATATAATGATAGATGTAGGATGTCCAGAAGTATCAGTGCGAGATTGTAAGAAATGTCTCCCACAGGAGAGAGTATTAAAAACCTAGTGGTTAACTGCTGAAACATTTGCAACGGAGTGCCAGAGTTCGAAGTCCTTCAGAAAAGCAATGAACCTCACATAATACTAGGTACTAGTACTAGCTGGTTGAAACCTGAAATTGGTAGCAGTGAGATTTTTGGGGAAAATTTAAGTATCTATCAAGAGGATAGGCTTATGGGAAATGAGGTGGTGTATTTGTCACAGTAGACAAGAAACTCAGATGCACCAAGATAGAAATTGTAACTGCATGCAAAATTGTTTGAACTAATCTCAGAACCAGGGAACGGCATAAAATGGTAATTAGATCTCTTGCCCATTGGGCTTACTGCCGAAATAACCAAAAACTTTAGAGAAAATCCCAGTTCACTTGTATGTAAGTTCCCCAATCATAATCATTAAAGGAGACTTAATCATCAGACAGTAAACTGGAAAATTTTAGTTTTGTGAGAGGTGGGGGTGACAAAATATCCTGCTTCACCTCATCAGTGTTGCCACAAGTTCTGGAAATGAGGGAATTCCAAATGTGTCAGGAAACTCAGGGAAATTTGAAAAAAATACTGGAAAAATATCTCTTTGTCTCAAAAGATGAAATCGTTTGTTTACTGAGATATGCATCATCACTGGCTGGGCACAGCTGAGTATGTGCACCACTTCCCTACTCCATCGTTCTTACTGCTTCTTCCCTTTCTACCACTTCCCTCAGCCTGCAGTCAGTGCTATCACCATTTTCTGCCTCTAGCCTAGCAGCTGCCAACGAGAGGCAGGGAGGAGTGAGAAGTCATTTGTTTGGATCTGATTCTGAGAGACTGTTGACACAGCAGTCGGAGACAGGGGTCATGTGTACATGAGTTGTGTCTGAGTGATTGTGTGAATGTGTGTGTGCTGTCATTTGTGACAAAAGCCAAGGCCAAAAATTTAGTTGTGAGATCGTCATTGTCTTTTCTACGTGCCTGTCTGTAGCTCAGCAATAATCTTTATGGAGAGTTGCTACCTATCCTCATTAGTATTGATTCTCGGAGTATTTGAACAAGTTATCTGTTGCATGGATTGATCACCACAGTCTCGTGGCAGCTGTGACATGTGAATACCTGCCCACATGAATGGACTTCCATGACGGGCCAAACCTGCAGGCCATTTCTGTGGGTATCTCTAATGGATCGGGCCTGTTGATCTGAAGCCCATCATTTCCTACTAATGTACAGGCCCTGCCCATCGGCTCTAGTCTCACTGATCTGCCTGCAGGCCAGGTTTCCGTTGTGTGTGGCATAATGCAGCGGATTTTTGTGGTTTATCCATGGACTCAGGACTCCAGTGCTCCTCGGCAGGCCAGAAGCCACAGGCAATGGGTTTCAGGAATTGTGACTGTCTCACCACATGTACCTTGTACAGTGTGGCATTTTATAGACATTTTATTTATTCTAGTACATTTTGGCTTCAGAAGTAGTTTATATATTATAAAGTATGGACGATAAGAAGAAGAAAATTGTGGCAGTCGCTGGCAGTTTGTATGCTATGTACTCATGTATTTTTTGAAAGAAGAACCGCACAATACCTGTAAAATAATAGACATAACACAGTGGGTAATAACCGACAATAACAAACGTATACACTTTTTTCTGAGGTTATATTTGTAATCAGTGAAGGTATTTTAAATCTGTCTTGCAACTCCAATGAAATGCGTGTTTTTGTCACCAAATGAGTTTCGTTTTATTGAAATCAAATAACATCAGTGGTCTTACTGAAAAACATATACCATTTGGCTTACCATATTCATCTAACAGCAGATCGTTACAAAAGATGTTGATGTTAGTAGTTAAGAGTGTTGCTGGCATGTTTAGAGAAACAGTAATCCATACTTTTTTGTCATAATGTATCTTTACATGAGATCTCAAAATTTGTCAGGGAAAAATGCTAAAACTTGTCTGGAAATCAGGGAAATATCAGGGAATTTCACTTGGGGAAACATGTGGCAACCCTAATTGCGAAATGCTTTCTCTGAAAACTACATAGAACCTATAGTTAGGACCTCATGATGGAAAGGTGTTGTTGTTGTTGTTGTTGTTGTTGTTGTGGTCTTCAGTCCGGGGACTGGTTTGAAGCAGCTGTCCATAGTGCTCTACCCTGTGTGAGCATCTTCATCTCTTAATAACTACTACAATGTACATCTTTCTGAATCTGTTTACTGTATTCATCTTTTGGTCTCCCTCTACGGTGTTTACCCATCCCCCTCCCCCCTCCCCCTCCCCCACCCCGCCCACACAAAATACACACACACACTTCCCTCCAGTACTAAATTAGTGATTCCTTGATGTCTCAGAATGTATCCTATCAACCATTCCCTTCTTTTGATCAACTTGTTCTGCAATTTTCTTGTCTCTCTAATTCTGTTCAGTACTTCGTTAGTTACATGATTGACCCATCTAATCTTCGGCATTTTTCTGTAGCACCACATCTCAAAACTTCTATTCTCTTTTTATCTAAATTGTATATCGTCCATGTTTCACTTCCACACATGTTTACACTTCAAATACCTTAAGAAAAGACTTCCTAACACTTAAATCTATATTCGATGTTAACAAATTTCCCTTCTTCAGAAAAGCTTTTCTTGCCATTGCCAGTCTACATTTTATATTCTGTGTACTTCGGCCATCGTCAGTTATTTTACTGCCCCAGTAGCAGTCTCTGAAAAAAAAAAAAAAAATTGCAATATTTTCAGCAAACCTCAAAGTTTTTATTTCTTCTCCCTGAACTTTAATTCCTACTCCAATGTTTCTGTGGTTTCCTTTACTGCATGTTCAATGCACATACTGAATAACATCAGGGATAGACTACAACCTTGTCTCGCTCGCTTTTCAGCCACTGCCTCTCTTTCATGCCCCTAGACTCTTCTAACTGCCATCTGGTTTCTGTACATATTGTAAATAGCCTTTCATTCTCTGCATTTGATCCCTGTTATGTTCAGAATTTGAAAGAGAGTATTCCAGTCAACATTGTCAAAAGCTTTCTGTAAACCTACAAATGCTGTAAATGTAGGTTTGCCTTTTATTAACCTATCTTCTGAGATAAGTCATAGAGTCATTATCGCCTCTTGTGTTCCTACATTTCTCCAGAACCCAAACTGATCTTTCCTGAGATTGGCTTCTACCAGTTTTTCTATTTGTCTGTAAAGAATTTGGGTTAGTATTTTGCAACCATGATTTATAAAACTGATAGTTTGGAGATTTTCACACTTGTCAGCAACTGCTTTCTTTGGTATTAGTATTACTACATTCATCTTGAAGTCTACGATTTGTCTTGGGGAATTTTCGCTGTAACTTCTCTGCAATACTTGAAAAATGCTCGTTTACATAGTTTGCTAAGTGTTGTGGATCATTTATTACCTTATCCCCTTCCCTTAGCAGTATGTTATTCTGTGTTTGTTTGCCTCTCCCTGTTTCCTCTTTTATAACATCCCAGACTGCTTTGCTTTTATTCTCCTCATTATATATTATTTTGTCATTATATGACTTTTTTGCCGCAGTCAGCACCTTCCTATAGATCTTTTTGTCTCTATGATAGAAATTTAAGAATTCTGGGTCACTGTGAATCTTTTTCATGGAACTGAGGTGTTTTAAGTGTTTGGGAAGACTTCTTAATACCTGCTGTTATCCAGCCGTTGTTGTGAGATGTTGATACAGACATGCATACTTTTCAACACACCTTTTCAAAGTTCAGTTTAAACAATGTGGATAATGTAGAGAATTTCATATTCACATTAGTTTCCTTGTACACTTCATCCCAGCTTTGTTTTTCTAGTTCTTTTGTAAAATCTTTTATTTTTATTTCTGATAGGTGTCGTTTATAGGCTTGTAGTTGAGGGAATGATTCGATGCCTGATTTTACTGTTGTTATTTGACAGAGATGGTCTGATAGTCTGAGATCTTTTACAGCTACATCACATTTTTCCCTGTCCATATTTGTGGCCACATGGTCAATTACTGATGCAGTCATTGTAGTAACCCTTGTTGCACTATTAACCAATAGGGACAGGCTAAAACTTTGAAGGATGTTTATGTAGGTGCTGCTGGATTCATTTATGATATTAGTGTTGATGTTAATGTCCCCACACAGAATTATGTTGACCTTCGTAATTGAGACTTTATCTAGAACTTCAGTTAATTTATTGAAAAAAGTGTCTACACTACCTCTGGGAGATCTATACACACACAAAATGATTAATTTCTTGGTGATATCATGCTTGTTAGTTCAGTAGCTGATATTTCAAAGTGTTTATCTTCACTCACTGTACTGAGGTCATGTCTTGAATGGAACGATGTTCCTCCTCTGATATAAATGCATGATCCTCCACCCCTTGAAGCAGTTCTGCAGTAAGAGTTTGCCTTTTCATACAATGATAATACTACGTGTTGGATTTCTGTGTCTCTACATCAGTGCTCAGTAATACAAACTACTGTGCAGTTCAGAGATTGGAGCTCAACTTCTAACAGTTATATTTTATTTTTTATTGATTGCATGTTTTGATGGAGGATTGTTGAGTCTGTGAAATGCCCCATGTTACTCTCTCCAATGGTTTGTTTTTCTTTGTGACATCTGGTATGTGTGATGTTTGAAGGGTTAAAATCTGTCTTATGAGTCAATGTTTCAGTATTTTTTAAACTGCTGGAGACACTCTTTAGGCAGGGGGACCTGTGTTCTGATTTATCCTAAAAAAAGACCAACTTTTCCTGCCTATGACAACAGTATTTGACCATGTGTGGCCCGAGATCCACCCCCTATGCTTTCATGAATCAGCTGTAACAATCTTCCCTTCCCAGTCCTGTTTAGGTGTAGGCTATGCCTAGTGAAACCCCATCTGTTGATAGTCCCAACGGGCACCAGAGAAACATGAGCAAAGTTTGCTGTCCTCAGAGCTACCCTTAATCCCACATTGATTCGCCTCACAGCTCCATCAAGGTGTGGTCGATTATGATGCCAGAACAGCTCAACAAAGTGTATGTTGGTGCCAGGAGTCAGGGAAGCTATCTTGTCCAGGTCACCACCTGTGTCATATGCACCATCCCTGTCCAAACTGCTTCCCACCCCACCCACTATCACTACATGGTCCTCTTTTGTAAATTCTAGGAATATACTGCAGCCCTGATAATTCTAGGAATATACTACAGCCCTCTACTTATCACTCACATATGAATCACGAGAATGATATTAGATTAATTACAGCAGGCACAGAGGCATTTAAACAATCATTCTTCCCACCATCAATATATGAATGGAATGGGAAGAAACGCTAACATCTGGTACAATGGGGTGTTCCACCTGCCTTGCACTTCACTGTGGTTTGGCAAGTGTAGATATAGATGTAGACAACAATTGTCAGCGAGTATGGGGACAGTTTGGTGAGAGGTTCCATTCTTCCAATGTTTAGGAGAGGCACAGTGGTGTTACACCAGGTGCCATGGTGTGGGGAGTCATTGGGTATGACTCAAGGTCACGGCAGGCAGTGGCTGAGGGATCTGTGGTGGCGCAGTGATACGTCAAGGACATCCTGCCTTCTCATGCATTACTTTTCATCTGATAGTATCGTACTGCTAGTTTTCAACAAGACAATGCTCGTCTATGCATGCATGGAATGTATGTGTGTGTGTGTGTGTGTGTGTGTGTGTGTGTGTGTGGAGATACTCCTGTGACGAGTAAGTTCTCCAGATCTGTCCTCAAGAGAATGTGTGGGACCACCTTAGTGTCACTCTCTTATATGCAATACCATTTACAATATTTGTGGGTCACCTTGCCTCAGAAGCAGGGCTGTTGATAAAATATTGTTATATTGATATTTTCCAAAAAAAAAAAAAAAAAAAAAATAAATAAATTCCAGCGATAGTTTATCTACCGATATAATAATATTGAAATGGCAATATCAAGTGCTGATATTTTTATTTTGTATTACGTTTTTTTGCAATTTTCAGTAAATATTTGAAATTGTTCTTTTGAAATTTTACTTTCACTGTGTGAAGAATTCTTATTACTTTTTGAGCTTTCATCATGTCCAGTCCTTCTCTTTGGCTGAGTGAAGCAAGTATAAGTGGCACAAAGTAGTAGTCTGATTGCATTCTAGGGTGACGGTGTGAATGGGATAACAAGATTTCTGATGTGAAGAAACAGCACACAATTTTTAATGCAATTAGTGTGCTGTTTCTTTATATCAGCATTCTTCAAAAACAGTTGCTGAAACTGAAAAGTCTGAATGACAAGATTGGTTTTTGCAGTGGGCAGAAATGCTGACGTAATCGGCACTACCAATAGAAACTGCAACGTTTAACTTCACCGTGCAATTTTGTCACTATGACTGTTAGTTCACTGATGTTTGCAGAAATGGGAAAACAGGGAATTCGACATGAAGTTTCCAAACAAATCCAATCTGTGATGATGAAACTGAATGATGGACTGATCGGACGCCTTTTATTGTACCATTTACATGCAGCTATCATTGTTAGCAAAGTGATTATTGCCAATCATGGACTTGCATTGTTTGCTTTCAATTCTTGCTCTAAGGGGGATAAGCGGGCTGCTATCTTGTTGATGTACAGAAGATCTAATAATAAATCAATACTTCAGTGTTCAGCTCTAAAACTGGCTGTCAGTATGTTTACAATGTACAGCCGATATTTTTGTAGGATGGATTGTTGATATTTTTTCCATCCATGTATCAATAACTTTTTAACTTTTTTCGATATATCGAGGGCCGATAATGATATATTTTAAATATTGATATATCAGTTTTCCGATATTTAAAAAAAATATTGACATGAGGGACTGCGGAGTTCTGTTGATAAGTGGGTTCATGCTGCCAATTTCATTATAAATTTGACTTGCTTTTGTGAACACTGGAATCACACGACATACCCTCTCAACCTGTGAAGTTTCATTTTATCCCCCCCCCCCCCCCCCTGCCCCCTCACCTTTTTGGGTGCTTGGGTGCTATGCATTCCTTCTAACTGCAAGAGTTATAGACCACATGGTCAGGTACTTGAACCCACTGAGATTATTAAACTTTGGTGGAAACAGTAATCCACAATGCCTTTGAATGATGATCAATACTATGTTAAATTCTAATATATATATATATATATATATATATATATATATATATATATATATATATATATATATATATATATATATATATATATATATATATATATATATGATATGAATATAATAGAGGGAAACATTCCACGTGGGAAAAATATATCTAAAAAGAAAGATGATGAAACTTACCAAACAAAAGCGCTGGCAGGTCGATAGACACACAAACAAACACAAACATACACACAAAATTCTAGCTTTCGCAACCAATGGTTGCCTCGTCAGGAAAGAGGGAAGGAGAAGGAAAGACAAAAGGATATGGGTTTTAAGGGAGAGGGTAAGGAGTCATTCCAATCCCGGGAGCGGAAAGACTTACCTTAGGGGGAAAAAAGGGAAAAAAGGACAGGTATACACTCGCACACACACACATATCCATCCACACATACACAGACACAAGCAGACATTTGTGTCTGTGTATGTGTGGATGGATATGTGTGTGTGTGCGAGTGTATACCTGTCCTTTTTTCCCTTTTTTCCCCCTAAGGTAAGTCTTTCCGCTCCCGGGATTGGAATGACTCCTTACCCTCTCCCTTAAAACCCATATCCTTTTGTCTTTCCTTCTCCTTCCCTCTTTCCTGACGAGGCAACCATTGGTTGCGAAAGCTAGAATTTTGTGTGTATGTTTGTGTTTGTTTGTGTGTCTATCGACCTGCCAGCGCTTTTGTTTGGTAAGTTTCATCATCTTTCTTTTTATATATATATATATATATATATATATATATATATATATATATATATATATATATAAACAAAGATGAGGTGACTTACCGAACAAAAGCGCTGGCAGGTCGATAGACACACAAACAAACACAAACACACACACAAAATTCAAGCTTTCGCAACAAACTGTTGCCTCATCAGGAAAGAGGGAAGGAGAGGGGAAGACGAAAGGAAGTGGGTTTTAAGGGAGAGGGTAAGGAGTCATTCCAATCCCGGGAGCGGAAAGACTTACCTTAGGGGGAAAAAAGGACAGGTATACACTCGCACACACACACATATCCATCCACACATACAGACACAAGCAGACATATTTAAAGACAAAGAGTTTGGGCAGAGATGTCAGTCGAGGCAGAAGTGTAGAGGCAAACAAGTTGTTGAAAGACAGGTGAGGTATGAGTGGCGGCAACTTGAAATTAGCGGAGATTGAGGCCTGGCGGATGACGAGAAGAGAGGATATACTGAAGGGCAAGTTCCCATCTCCGGAGTTCGGATAGGTTGGTGTTGGTGGGAAGTATCCAGATAACCCGGACGGTGTAACACTGTGCCAAGATGTGCTGGCTGTGCACCAAGGCATGTTTAGCCACAGGGTGATCCTCATTACCAACAAACACTGTCTGCCTGTGTCCATTCATGCGAATGGACAGTTTGTTGCTGGTCATTCCCACATAGAATGCATCACAGTGTAGGCAGGTCAGTTGGTAAATCACGTGGGTGCTTTCACACGTGGCTCTGCCTCTGATCATGTACACCTTCCGGGTTACAGGACTGGAGTAGGTGGTGGTGGGAGGGTGCATGGGACAGGTTTTGCATCGGGGGCGGTTACAAGGATAGGAGCCAGAGGTTAGGGAAGGTGGTTTGGGGATTTCATAGGGATGAACTAACAGGTTACGAAGGTTAGGTGGACGGCGGAAAGACACTCTTGGCGGAGTGGGGAGGATTTCATGAAGGATGGATCTCATTTCAGGGCAGGATTTGAGGAAGTCGTATCCCTGCTGGAGAGCCACATTCAGAGTCTGGTCCAGTCCCGGAAAGTATCCTGTCACAAGTGGGGCACTTTTGTGGTTCTTCTGTGGGGGATTCTGGGCTTGAGGGGACGAGGAAGTGGCTCTGGTTATTTGCTTCTGTACCAGGTCGGGAGGGTAGTTGCGGGATGCGAAAGCTGTTTTCAGGTTGTTGGTGTAACGATTCAGGGATTCCGGACTGGAGCAGATTCGTTTGCCACGAAGACCTAGGCTGTAGGGAAGGGACCGTTTGATGTGGAATGGGTGGCAGCTGTCATAATGGAGGTACTGTTGCTTGTTGGTGGGTTTGATGTGGACGGACGTGTGAAGTTGGCCATTGGACAGGTGGAGGTCAACGTCAAGGAAAGTGGCATGGGATTTGGAGTAGGACCAGGTGAAACTGATGGAACCAAAGGAGTTGAGGTTGGAGAGGAAATTCTGGAGTTCTTCTTCACTGTGAGTCCAGATCATGAAGATGTCATCAATAAATCTGTACCAAACTTTGGGTTGGCAGACTTGGGTAACCAAGAAGGCTTCCTCTAAGCGACCCATGAATAGGTTGGCGTACGAGGGGGCCATCCTGGTGCCCATGGCTGTTCCCTTTAATTGTTGGTATGTCTGGCCCTCAAAAGTGAAGAAGTTGTGTGTCTTTCCGCCGTCCACCTAACCTTCGTAACCTGTTAGTTCATCCCTATGAAATCCCCAAACCACCTTCCCTACCCTCTGGCTCCTATCCTTGTAACCGCCCCCGATGCAAAACCTGTCCCATGCACCCTCCCACCACCACCTACTCCAGTCCTGTAACCCGGAAGGTGTACACGATCAGAGGCAGAGCCACGTGTGAAAGCACCCACGTGATTTACCAACTGACCTGCCTACACTGTGATGCATTCTATGTGGGAATGACCAGCAACAAATTGTCCATTCGCATGAATGGACACAGGCAGACAGTGTTTGTTGGTAATGAGGATCACCCTGTGGCTAAACATGCCTTGGTGCACAGCCAGCACATCTTGGCACAGTGTTACACCGTCCGGGTTATCTGGATACTTCCCACCAACACCAACCTATCCGAACTCCGGAGATGGGAACTTGCCCTTCAGTATATCCTCTCTTCTCGTCATCCGCCAGGCCTCAATCTCCGCTAATTTCAAGTTGCCGCCACTCATACCTCACCTGTCTTTCAACAACTTGTTTGCCTCTACACTTCTGCCTCGACTGACATCTCTGCCCAAACTCTTTGTCTTTAAATATGTCTGCTTGTGTCTGTATGTGTGGATGGATATGTGCGTGTGTGCGAGTGTATACCTGTCCTTTTTTCCCCCTAAGGTAAGTCTTTCCGCTCCCGGGATTGGAATGACTCCTTACCCTCTCCCTTAAAACCCACTTCCTTTCGTCTTCCCCTCTCCTTCCCTCTTTCCTGATGAGGCAACAGTTTGTTGCGAAAGCTTGAATTTTGTGTGTGTGTTTGTGTTTGTTTGTGTGTCTATCGACCTGCCAGTGCTTTTGTTCGGTAAGTCACCTCATCTTTGTTTTTATATATAATTTTTCCCACGTGGAATGTTTCCTTCCATTTTATATATATATATATATAAAAAGGCTGAAAACATTATTCCATTTAAGTCGTTATGAGGGCAGATTTGCATTGTAATACAACAGAATTCAATAGTTAACATTGTCATAGCCCTTGGAATTACCAAATATAGTAATGAAGTTTACCACTGGACAGTTCGCAGTAGGTTTTTGTAACTTGAATTTGCATTGTGTCCATGGTACATTGATGAACTTCTTGTGTGGTGACCATTTGATGACAGAAAGAACACTTACATACACAAAAACTGGATAACAGAAATATAGCCAGAATTAAATTTTGTACAGCATTGATATAAACTAAATTGTAAATGCCAGTTTTCAGTTTGTGTTGTGGACACGCTAAAGAACTTTGTGAAAATGGTCCTATCAGTATTCTAGACATATACTAATAAGATACGAAACATGCATGCCAACAGAATAAGCTGTTATCAGAAGTTGCCCTGCATAGTATCTGAATGGGGAAGTTCCATTGATGAGCTCTACAGCTAAATGCACGGTGCTGAAATTTCGGTGGAAGGATCGCAGGTTCAATTCCAGCTTTGCTTTGCTCCTCCTTCCTCCCATTTTTTATACTCATCTGCATGGGTCACGGCAGACAACTATTCCTTTTTACCCCACCTCTGCCATGTAAAGTTGTTTCATGTTCTATTTGGAAATATCATGCTCTATTTGGAAATAAGAAGAAATTGCATGGAGCTATGTGAGGAGAGTAAAGCATGTGAGACAATGGGGTCAAAGGTGAAGTGCAATAACAGCAAGATCAAAGCGAAAAATCAGAAAACTTGTGAAAGTAATGCAACCTTTTTGCATGAAAACACATTTCAAGTACTTTCAACCGCCGATAGTGAAAATGCAACATATAGTTCACAAGAATGATGGGAAAAGCAAAAAGGCTCTGTGAATAAGGTAGGAGAAGAAAATTTATTGACACAAACAAGCGTGGTTGAGGTCAATGTAAATGTGCCGACCAAAAATTGTGCCGAAGTGTTTAGTGAACCAATACAAAACGAGTCCCACATTGTGAATCCAGTAACAGCAGACTGTTTGTGCTTTCAGACAGTGATGGTCGTGTACTTGCAATTAAGCTAAAAGAAACAACTAAAACACATTCATGTGGTATAATGAAACTGGGAGCCACACTTGGCAAAATTAAAAGAATGACTGCATCCTCAGAGGTAAAAAATCTGCATGATAAAGACTTTCTTGTACTTCTGGGAGTCACAAATGACATCTTCAAAAATGAAATGGGGAGTGCTACGCGTGATCTCAAACAGTGTATGAGAAACCTCACTCATGCAAATTGTAGTGCCTCAAGAATTTCAGGGTAAATTCTAGAAACACTCGGCCTTCAACCATCTCGAACACCCAATTTTTTTTAGGGACGAGTGCGGGAGTGTGAGAATGTTTATACTGATCCACCTGTTTCTATGTGCAGGTCAGAAGTTTGTTATTAGAAAACTGTAAGAAGGGAGAGTCACTGACGACAAAAGGTGTTTGCCGCCAGCGCCACAGAAGACGTGATGAAAGCTCAGGGAATAATTATGTAGTATTCTTTGATGTGTTAGTGTTTGTGGTGATTGTAAAAAAGACTAATGAACAATTGAATATAGATTTCAATGCACATTCATGTATTGGACTCTCTGAGACTAGAGACTTTATTTATTTAGTTATTTATTTTTATTTATTTATTTATTTATTTTCACATCTTAGCTCTGCATGAGGCAGGACACATGTGATGTCCATAAATTATTGGATTACTATGATATTGAACTTGTGGTTTATAGAGTCTAATGTTTAAAGACACCAGTTGGCTTGTCAGAGTTTACTTACTTATGTGAAAAAGAGTAAATGTAGTTTTGTATTGAGAGATGAAAATATACCAAGAATGATCTGAAAGTGTTCCATGAGTACACAAATTATTTCAAAAATAGAGAAGTAGCTTAATAATTCCTGTAATCCGCCATAATCTTCAGAGAAGAAGCTTTTTTGGGAGATCGACATAGCTGATTACCCATAGAAGAGAATTGACTGCACACAATACGTAAGTCAACTGTGAGAGAAGTGAGTCTTGCAACTCAGTACCACACTGTCTCGTGCCGTTCGAAAAACGTTAGAACATGGCGACCGTGACAGGACCCGAAGAAAACGGGAATTTAAAAGAGAGATACGGTGCACATGTTAAATGTAGTAATGGTCAGTATTTCACATTGCTATGATCTTGTAAGATGGTCATGTATTAATACGGAAATAAAAAGTGCCAACAATCAGTTTGCAAAAATTTGCAAACATTTAAAAAATGTCAAATGTGTTGATATAAGCAATATTGGACATATATTCCACACACAACACAAACTTCACATGAATGGCTTGGGGAAATAATATCTGGCAAACCTGATAACCAAGGGAAAAAAAAACCACCAAAATAAATTCAAAACCAAAATGATAATTGCATCACTATCGCCAGACTCCATAACGAAAACACTTCAAAAAAAGGTGAAATCATTAAAACCATCATCAGCACTAGTAAAGCGTGCAAAAAAAAAAGACAGTGCGTTAACAGGAAGAACAGCGGACAACGATTTCGGCGACAAGAGAACTACAGTTACTCATCATCCAAATATTATTTTATACAAAAACAAGAAAAACGAGATTACTCAAAGTTCACAAGATAGCATGACAGTAGTGGCAGAACCAACATTTCAAGTGTCAGAAACAGCATCACCATCAACAACAACAACAAGAACAGAAATGGCTGTATTAAGTACATTAGTAGCAGCACCAGTAGCAGCAACGAGCAACTCACCACAGCCCAATGTACAGGTACAATCTGAGAGGTGCAGGAGACCTGTCCTTCTCAAGAATTTTTGGTTTCTTACCAGGACACGGGAACGAATATGACAGCACAAAATGTAAATAAAACTGTAACCAGCTTTCCTCCTAGTTACCAGCAGATTTTAAGCCTAAATATTCAGTGCCTTAGAAATAAATCACTAGAACTTGCGGTAGCAATGAATGGTGTAAATATTGACTGCATATGCATCACGGAGCATTGGTACAGAATTTTTGAACTAAATAGCATCAATATTCACCCATATAAGTTGGAAAGTCAGTATTGTAGAAAAAATGTCGAAAATGGAGGTGTATGTATCCTTAATAAATCATGTGTCAGGTACAAAAGAAGGTGTGAAGCTGTATCATTGAGTGTCGAAAATCTTTTTAAAGCAGCAGCTATACAGTTGTGTGAGATACAGGGAAAAGTCATAGTCATAGTAACATACAGACCACCTACTGGGGATACAGACATGCTCATTAATCAATTAGAAACACTGCTTACATTACATTAGATTAGATTTACTTTCATTCCAATTGATCCGTAGTGAGGAGGACCTCAGGGATGTAGAACATGCCAGAAGAACAATAATTTATAAGTTAATAAACATATAATAGAACTACTACAATACTTATTTACAATGAACACATTACTGCACTGAAATGGTGCAGAAGTTACGATTGTACTTTAGACACACACACACACACACACACACACACACACACACACACACACACACACACACAAAAAAAAATCGGGCAGTTCAACTGAGATATCCATCAATCGAGTTGAAGGAGTTGGCCACCAAAAAATCCTGTAGGCTTCTTTTAAACTGAATTTCATTGGTTGTTAAGCTTTTTATGGCTGCTGGCAAGTTATTGAAAATGTGTGTTCCTGAATAATGTACACCCTTTGGTACAAGAGTAAGTGACTTTAAATCCTTGTGAAGATTATTCTTATTTCTAGTATTGATTCCAGAGCTGAGCTGTTGGTTTGAAAAAGTGATATATTTTTAATGACAATTTTCATTAAGGAATAAATATATTGGGAAGCAGTATCCCTAGTTCCCTAAACAGGCCTATGCAGGATGTTCTTAAGTTCACACCACATATAACTCTTTTTGCACATTATTGTGCCCAGAAAACTTTAGCTTGGCTTGATAAATTGCCCCAAAAAATAATCCCATATGACATCATGAAGAGAAAATAACTATAGTATGCCAGCTTTTTCATTTTTATATCCCCTATGTCTGACAATTCGCATTGCAAACACAGATTTGTTAAGATGCTTTGGCAGTTCTGTTGTGTGCTCCTTGCAGTTGTGAATTTATTATCAAGCTGTAATCCCAAAAATTTAATACTGTCCACTTCTTCTATCTGCCTGTCATCATATGTTAGGCATGTAGTCGTGGAACACTCCTTACAAGTTCTGAACTGCATGTAGCATGTTTTTTTAAAGTTTAGTGACAAAGAATTGGCTAGGAACCAGTGATTAATGTCCACAAATATTTGATTAGCCAACCTTTCTAAGACTACACTTGATTTCCTATTTATTGCAATGTTTGTATCATCAGCAAACAAAACAAACTTGGCATCTGGTAATGTTACTGACAAAAGATCATTGCCATGTACAAGAAAAAGTAAGGGCACTAAGATGGAACCTTGTGGGACCCCACATGTAATTAGTTCCCAGTTGGATGATGCCTGATAGCTTAATACATGTCTCTTTCCTAATAATGCTCTTTGTTTCCTGCCAGAAATAAAAGAGTTGAACCATTTTGCAGCATTTCCTGTTACACCACAATATTCTAACTTACTTGAAAGGGTATTGTGATTTACACATTCAAATGCCTTTGACAGATCACAAATATACCAGTTGCCTACAAGTTTTTGTCTAATGAATTGAGTACATTTTCACTGGAAGTGTAGATAGCCTTCTCAATATCAGAACCCTCTGGTAATTTGAAATGTAACTTTGACAATATGTTATTTGTGATAAGATGGTTATAAAGTCGATTGTACATTACCTTTTCTAAAATTTTTGAGAATGCTAGCAAAAGTGAAATTGGACGGAAATTTGATGCTATTTCTTTATCTCCCTTCTTAAACAGTGGCTTAACTTCAGCATATTTCAACAATCCAGCAAATATTCCACTGATAAATGACTGATTACACAAATAGCTTAATATGTTACTTAACTCAGAATGACATTCTTTAATTAGCTTTGTTGATATGTCATCATACCCACCAGATGTATTCGATTTTAAAGATTTTATGATGGACATTACTTCTGCTGCGGTAGTGAGGGTCAGCTTCATATTATGGAAGTTACTTGAAGTGTCTGGTTTCAGGTATTCCATGGCAACATCTACAGAACCTGACAATCCCATCTTTTCATTGTTTTTACTGTAGTTGTCTGTGGGGATTTCAACATAAATCTTATGAATGAAATGCTAAAAAATCAATTCCTAAATCTATTGTGTAGTTTCAATCTGTTTCCGCACTTACATGAACCCACAAGAATAACTTATAATACAAACGGTCTTATAGATAATATATTTTCAAAGGTATGATATACAGAAGTAGAAGTAACAAATACTGATTTGGGGTTACCAGACCTTAATGCTCTTTCTCTCAAAACTCCTTCAATGCCACTGCAAGGGAAAAAAGCATACTACATGTATGAAAGAAAATTTTCCACTGAAAACTGTGTAGAATCTACAAATATCCTAACTTGTGAGTCCTGGGCATAAGTGCTGTCCCTAACAATTACGAATGATGCATATAACACTACTATTTCAATTTTCATGGGATATTTCGAATGTGCTTTCCAAAGAACCTGTCAAGAATCAAATCAAATCACATCACAATACAAAGCCAAGTTCTTGGATCACAGCTGGCATCAAAACTTCTAGTGGAACTCTAAAGAGACTAAATTCAAAATTGAAGACAGCTACAGATCCACAGTTCATAGAATATGCTAAGAATTACACAAGGGTATATTGAAAAGTAACTGCCAAGGCAAAATTTATGACTAATGACAACTTAATAAGACAGTCTGATAACAAATCAAAGGCCATATGGTGTATTGTGAAGACTGAAACAGGAAAGAGATGCATATAGCAGGGTATCATTCTCAAAAACACAGGGGGGAAAAATTGCCAAATTATACCAACAATTATGTGATAAATGCAACAACTTCATTAACACTTTCGCTGCGCCATCGGTGCAGGCATGCAACTCTCCAGTGCGGCCCTGCAAGTGCGAGTGCGGGCGGGGCTGGTAATGCTCGAGTGCGGGCCTGTAACACTGAAACGGCAGATACCGTTTGGAGCCGACGCTCCTAAGCACACCTCAGTTACAGGCTAACGTCGCGACCTTGTAAGATCTGTAGGATCATGTTCTATACTGACTTAATGATGACACCTTAGATGCATTACTTCAAATAAGCTTCGACTGTATTGTGGTCATGTTTTAATGTCTGTTTGCTATCTGACACCTGTAGGGGTCACCGGCGACATTGAAATGTTCGTGATTTGTTGATAATGTAACAAAAAGTACAATTTGGATTCCAAAATGCATAGTCTCAAGAAGGAAAGAAAGGAAAAAGGAAACTGGATTCATTTGAAGTATTTACTTCAAATGCGCATTTTTAAGATTGACTCTGATAGAGGTTGTCAATTTAGTAGCAAGTTTGCTACTGGTGTGAGAGAATTAGCCATCTACATTTATCATAGACGCCCAGGGGATGCCCAGGATGTGTAGAAATTAGTAAGCGAAACACTTTTCCTGCTCCTTTTCACATTGGAATGTCCATTAACCGCCATTACAAACAATATACGTTCGATAACTGACCATACAAAACAAAAGTGCACAAGCTTTGATGCTAGCTTAGATGCTGCAACTAGACTGAGTAATCCGACAGAAACCAAGGAAAACCAGAATTTCCAAAAGCTACTTGTAGCATGACAGTAGATCCAACAGATGAACATGAAGTGTTCAAAGTAATAAAAAGTTTGATACCTAAAATGTCCGCAGGAGTAGGTGAGGTGCCTGCTTATATCATAACAATGACAGCTACACAAATCTCAAGGCCCTTGGCATACATAGCCAACTTATCATTTAGCGAAGGAGTGTTTTTGGAAAGGATGAAAATGTCAAAAGTAAAGCCATTATTCAAAAACGGCTACAAGTGTAAGGTAGAAAACTATCGGCCAATATCCATCCCAAAATAATAGAAAAATTAATGAAGCACAGAATCAACAAATATATAAATGACCATAAGTTACTAAATAGAACATCTATGTCATACTCTGCAAGCCACCTGACGGTTTGTGGCAAAGGGTACTTTCGGTACCACTGTATGATCCCTCCAACACTCCCTCACGAATAGTGTGTGGGAAGAATGATTGTCAGTAAGCCTCTGTATTGGCTCTAATTTTTTTAATTTTCTCCTCATGGTCAATATGCGAGATGTATGTGGGGGGAAGTAATAGGTTGTCCGACTACTACTGAAAAGTGCTGTCTCAAAATTTCAATTGTAAATCTCTCGGTGATGCACAATGCCTCTCTTGTAATGTCTGCCAGTGGAGTTTGTTTAGTATCTCTGCAACGCTCTCTCACCAGCTAAATGATCCTGTGACAAAACACAACGCTCTTCTTTGGATATTCTCTATCTCCTCTATCAGTCTTACCTGATAGGGATCACAGGTAGATGAACAGTACTTAAGAATCACATGAACAAGCACCTTATAAGCCACTTCTTTTGTAGATAAGTTACATTTCCTTAACATTCTTCCAATGATTCTGAGTCTGGTGTATGCTTTTCCCGCTATCTGTTTTATATGGTCATTCCACTTGAGGTCGCTCCGGATAGTTATGCCTAAATATTTTACGGCAGACACTGTCTCCAGCTGTTTGTCATCAATAGTGTGGCTGTACAGTAGTGGATTTCTTTTCCTATGTATGCGCAATGTGTTACATTTATTTATATTCAGAGTCAACTGCCAGAGTCTACACCATTCATCAATTCTTTGCAGATCGTTCTGCAAATTCTTACTATCTTCTGGCATTGCTGCTTTGGTATAGACAACTGCATCATCTGTGAATAGCCTTAAAGAACATCCAACACTTTCTACTAGATCATTTATATATATTATAAACAGCAATGGTCCTATCACACTTCCCTGTGGTACTCTAGGTATCTGTCGATTTACTTCCATTAAGAGCGACGTGTTGAGTTCTATCTGCAAGATGGTCTTGAATCCAATTGCAGATTTGCTCCAATACTCCGTAAGCTCGTATTTTTTCCATTAAATGGCAATGTGGGACCGTGTCAAATGCCTTACTGAAATCAAGGGACAAGGCATCAACCTGAGCACTGTTGTCCACTGCACTGTGGATTTCGTGGAGGAACAGAGCGAGCTGCATTTCCCAGGATCTCTGTTTGCGGAATCCATATTGATTCTTATAGAGGATATGTTCATTTTCCAAGAACGACATAATTCTTGAGTGTAAAACATGTTCCATAATTCTGCAACAGATTGACGTCAACAATATAGGTCTATAATTGTGTGGATCTGTCTTATGACCTTTCTTAAAAATGGAAATGACTTGCACTTTTTTCCAATCGTTAGGTACCTTTCATTGCTCAAGCTATCTACGATAAATTACTGCTAGAAGGGGAGCAAGTTCTTTCAAATAATCTTTATTAGAATCTTGTAGGTATCTCATCTGGTTCTGAAGCCTTTCCACTACTAAGTGATTGTAGCTGCTTTTCAGTTCTGCGGTCGGTTAGCTCAATATATTCGTATGACTTTTGAAAGCAGGGACAGTGTTACAGTGTTCCTCAGTGAAACAACTATGAAAGACCGAATTCAATATTTCGGCCTTCTCTCTGTGATCTTTCATATCGGTGCTGGCATGGTTGCTGAGAGAATGGATAGATGATTTTGACCTGCTTACTGATTTTACATGTGACCATTCTTCCATTTGTTCTCCACATCTTCGCCCTCATCACCGAATATTTGATGCTGACAGCTGAGATATTCTGAAATTTGTATCCTGTCACCCTTGCTGAGCAAATATATCTTCCTACCTTTCTTAACATTCCTTGTGGGATCCGTCATCGTAGATGCTGCCACAGCCTTAAGAGCACTGATTCGATAAGTTCAGGTCTGTTTGTTGCCAGGAGGTCTAAGACGTTACTTTCACGAGTTGGTTCTCTAACTATCTGCTCAAGGTAATTTTTGGACAACACATCCAGAACAATGCCACGAGATTCTCTGTCTCTGGCAACAGTATTGATGGCATAACACTCCCAGTCTATACCTGGAAAGTTGAAGTCACACCCTATTACAACGGCATGATCAGGGAAATTACTAATGATATTCTGCAAGCTCTGTCTGAAGAAATCTACAACTGCAGATCATGATGCATCTGATTGTTGTTTTGACTGTTTTTGATACTCAATTACACCCAGATTAATTCACTTTTGGAATCCGTGATAACCTCGCTAGATTTTATCGAATTTTTTAGTGCAATAAACACGCCGCCACCATTGGAGACTAACCTATCCTTAAGATAAAAATTCCAGGCTGAACTTAGGATTTCATTGTCATTGATGTCTGGCTTCAACCAGCTTTCTATTCCCAATATTATCTTTGCATTATAACCTTCAGTAAGCAATACTAATTCTGGGACCTTTCTTTGGATGCTCCTCCAGTTTACTAAAATCATATTAATCTTTTCTATCTCTGATCTGTGAGGACCAAGATTCTCTGAGGTCACTGTGGCTGATTTAACAGGCAAATTGTCTTTGCTTCCAAGGGAGGGTTCCTCTAAACTAACAAATCCCCATGTGCACACCACACGCACTCTGCTACCCTAGTAATCACTTCCTGTGTGTAATGCATACCTGACCTATTAAGGGGAACCCGCTATCGGCATCTGATAGCGGAGGTCTACAAATTCGCACCCGATACCATTGCAGAGCCGTCTGAGCCTCTGGTTTAGACCTTCCACTCTATTCCAAACCAGAGGACTGCGATCAACCCTGGGTATGATGCTGTAGACAGACAGCTTAGCCTGTGCCCCGCATACATTGCTAGTTGCCTTCACCAAATCAGCCAGCTGGCAAAAAGGAGCCGAGGATGGCCTGAGAACGCAAGCAACAGGCTTCATTCATGCCAACATGTGCCTCTACATGCAGCCGGTTCCACCCAGTTCGCTCGATTGCCACTGACAGGGCCTCCTCCACATCACAAATGAGACCTTTCGGGATACATACCGAATGAACACTGGAATTATTTCCTGCCTTACCTGCTATCTCCCTGATGGACTCCATCACCCGTCTAACATTGGAGCTCCCAGTGATTAGCATACCCACTCTCTGTACTTGTCTGCAGTGGACAGGAAACTAGACCGCTGGCCCAACAGGAGAGGCATCCTGTGCTGGCTCTGAGTTATCAACAACACTGGGTAGCACCTTGTACCTGTTGCTCAGATGTAGGGAGCAAACCACACGGCCTGCTCTCTCTTTCGCCTTTCACCCACTGACACGTGAACCCACCACTGTCTGCCACCCACTCTGTAGTGAGGATGGACCAGTCAGATGTGTATCAGAAGCCGCAGCAATGTACGGGTCACCAGGGGATTCCAGTGACACCAAAGGTGTCTCAGGTCTCGTCACTGGCGCCATAACATCACCGCGTTAGCTAGTAGCTTGTCGATGGTAGCCAACCCCACTTCCAGCTTTTTATGGACAGCAGCCAACTCTCCTTGTGTCCGCTCAAAACAAGCACAGTACCTATCCATATCGTACTGTGTGTAAGATATATATAAGGTCTCAAATGGTGCTACTGAATTTGAAAATATACCAAAGGAGAATAAAGTAACACTAAAAGTCAGTGTGCAGATTTCTCCCTGTACTCTGAGACTGTAAGCTATTAAACAGAAATAAATTTCTCTACATTGAAAGTCTCCACTAGGAAGCCGCCCTACACAAGGATATTCACAAGACTTATGCAACAACAAAAACTATGATTAATTTTCTAACCACTAGTCTACACTGTAAAATACGCATGTACAGTTCACTTCTTTGCAGAAGCAAGTGAACAAAAAACAAAGACTAAATTAATTTACAGTTTATTACACAAGTGCTGCTGCAGCTGCTCTGCTGCACGTCCTCTCGGCTCAGCGACTGAAATCAGCATGGCTTCCAGACAGGTAAAGATACAGAAACAGCACTAATGTGCTACACTGAGCAAATGGTCAAAAATCTAGAAAAAGACTGTTGCATAGCAAGAATAAATTTAGATCTCTCTAAAGCATTAGACACTGTCAATCATGGCATTTTTTTAGAAAAACTCGAAGCATTAGGTATTTATGGGACAGGGGAAAAGTGGTTGGTTTGGATCGTATCTACAAAACGGAACACGGATTGTAGGACTGATGTCAGATTACTCCAGCCACAAAATAAGTTTAGTATCAGATGCAAAAAAAAAAAAAAAAAAAAAAAAAAAAAAAAAAAAAAAAAAATTGGAAATAGGAGTGCCGCAAAGCGGTATTCTAGGTCCCTTATTGTTCTTTGTCTGCATAAATGACATTCACACCTCAGATGGAGCAGCAAAGGCCATTCTATTTGCAGATTTGCAGATGACACTAGTGTGATAATAGGTGCACCAAAGCAAATGCTGCAAACAACTACTTCTCAAGTAATAAAGAATGTCCACACTTGGCTCAGTGCAAAGCGGTTGACATTAAATGCAAATAAAACAAATTATATGCAGTTAGGGAAAATATGTCAAAATGTAAATTTCGATCTGTTGTTCGGTGACAAGGCCATAGACAGAGTGGCATCAACAAAATTGCTAGGGATTCATGTAGATGAAAGTCTTAATTTTAATGACCATGTAATGAAACTTGTGCAGAAACTTAACTCAGTCTGTTTTGCTCTTAGAATTATTGCAAATGTTTGTACTGCAAACCCTTATTCAATAAGCTTAAAGTTCTAACAATGATGTGACTTACCAAACGAAAGTGCTGGCAGGTCGATAGACACACAAACATACACACAAAATTCGAGCTTTCGCAACCTAAGGTTGCTTCATCAGGAAAGAGGGAAGGAGAGGGAAAGACGAAAGGATGTGGGTTTTAAGGGAGAGGGTAAGGAGTCATTCCAATCCCGGGAGCGGAAGGACTTACCTTAGGGGGAAAAAAGGACAGGTATACATTCGCACACACACACACATCCATCCGCACATACACAGATACAAGCAGACATTTGTAAAGGCAAAGAGTTTCAATGTCTGCTTGTGTCTGTGTATGTGCGGATGGATATGTGTGTGTGTGCGAGTGTATACCTGTCCTTTTTTCCCCCTAAGGTAAGTCTTTCCGCTCCCGGGATTGGAATGACTCCTTACCCTCTCCCTTAAAACCCACATCCTTTCGTCTTTCCCTCTCCTTCCCTCTTTCCTAACGAAAGATTTTGTGTGTATGTTTGTGTTTGTTTGTCTGTCTATCGACCTGACAGCACTTTCATTTGATATATACACACACACACAAAGGCATGTGAGCCATATTGGTATAAAACTATACAACATACTGCCAGCCAACATCAGGAAGTTAGGAGATGAAAACAGATTTAAAGTAGAATTTGAAGAATTTCTACTTGAACAGTGTTTTTACTTGGTAAATGACTATTAAGGCCAATACGTAATTATTTTTTTTATTATTTTGAGCTTTTCCTCATTACAGAGCCTTATCTCCAACATAATAATTTACCTGGAAATGACAATACAAACAATAAACGTTCTTAAACTATACTCTCAAAATATTTCTCCAGGTGCTTCGATCTTGCGTGTCCTCTTCCTCTGCGCCCATTCTCCTCATTGTGTGCTGTACATTTTGGAGCCAGGTGGTCACAGGTCGTCCTCTTCTTCTTCTCCTCCCCTCCGGTTCCCACTCCAGTATCAATTTTGGTATTCTGGCTTCCTCCATTCGTCGTACATGCCCGTACCACTGTAATTTCTTCCTATCCATTACGTCATATATTCTTTCTTTTATTTCCATTCTCCTTATTACTTCGGTGTTCCTTATCTTTTCTTTCCTGGAGATTCTTGCCGATCTTCTCCAAAAGTCCATCTCTAGAGCTTGTAATTCTTTAATGTGCTTCATGTTAACTGTCCAGGTTTCCGTGCCATACAGAACCATACTCTCTAATATGGATTTGTATATTAATTTGTTTAGTTCTGCTCATTACATTCCTGCTCCATAAGACTGAGTTAAGCATCCCAATGACCCTCCGTCCGCTACTAATTCTTTTATTGATTTCTGACTCTGATTTTCCCTCAATTTCTAAAATGGATCCCAAATAACAGAAAGTGTTTATCTTTTTGATTTTCTTTCCTTCAATATATAGCTCATCTGAATCATTAGTCAAGTATTCTGTTTTTTGGTAATTAATCTTCAAACCCCAAGTTTTGTATGCTACTGCTAGTTGATTGCACATATAGTTAGCATCCTCTCCATCTTGTGCTACGACTACTTGATCATCAGCAAATAATAAATGATGTAGGTAAACTCCATCTCTTATTTCTAATCCCATACTATTACATTTACGAGACCATGTTCTAAGGCTAATATCTATATAGATTTTAAATAATGATGGTGACATGGGACAGCCCTGTAAAAGGCCTTTGCTTGTTCTAAATTTCTGTGAAAGTTTATTACCAACTTTCACTTGGCAAAT
Source organism: Schistocerca serialis cubense (assembly GCF_023864345.2). Taxonomy (NCBI): domain Eukaryota; kingdom Metazoa; phylum Arthropoda; class Insecta; order Orthoptera; family Acrididae; genus Schistocerca; species Schistocerca serialis. The sequence continues at coordinate 563,790,340 of NC_064644.1, forward strand.
GTTATCTTTATACATCTGTTGTATTATTTTAATCAAGGAAGGGTTTATGTCTGCCATATATAGTGCTCTCCAAAGTAATTTTCTTGGAACAGTATCATACGCTTTTTTTAGATCTATGAAAATTAATCCTATACTTTTTGATTTTTCCCTATGTTTCTCCAAAATCTGTCGTAATGTGAAAATATGGTCTACACACGATCTCCCAGCCGTGAATCCACATTGTTCTTCTTGGGTTCTAAAATTTTTTTCCAGTTTGTTTTTAATTACTTTCGCAAAAATTCTCATTAATGTGTTTGTAACACAAATTACTCGATAGTTTGAACAAATTTTGCGATCCCCTTTCTTAAATATTGTATTAATGTAACCTAGCTTCATTTCGTTGGGTATTGAATCTCCATGTATCATTTTGTTGAAGAGCTGTGTTATCAGTTTCACAATTTTGTCACCACCATATTTCAGACACTCCAGATTGATATTGCCTGGTCCCGGTGATTTACCATTCTTTCCTGTTCTCAACGCCTGAAGTACTTCACTTTCTAAAATATGGATCTCATCATCTTCATGTCCTTTATCTTCCCCTGTTCTTTCTTCTAGATATTCTTCTCTGTCCTCATTTAATAATTTTTGGAAATACTCTTCCCATTCCTTTTGTGTTATCAGTTGGAGATTAGTTTTGCTTTTTGTATCCTGTCGAAGCCCTTTCAATACTGACCATGCTTCTTTTGCTCTCCCAAATCCTAATTTGCTATTCACCTTGGCACATGTTCTTTCCCATGCTTCATTTTTTGCCATCCTTATTTTTTTCGTCACTTCATTCTTCTTTTCCTTGTATACGTAATTATGATGATATTTATATTAAGGCAAAACTGAAAACACTGTCTTTCATCCTCTAAAGTTTCTGTTGAATTTGTGTATCTGATGGACAGCTATTGAGTGTGGTAAAATTTTTACTAAAATGATTTAGTGAATATAAGAACTTCCTGTTTAGGAAAGACAAAAGCAAATCCTTCAAACAGACCATGCAGTTACAATACTGTTAGTATACATGTATAAAAAGTTGTATTACTGTGTCTTGTATGACCAAGTATTATTCTTTTTACATTTTTTGTACAATTTTGTATGTATTATTCTTTGTATTACTTGATGTAAAATTTTGTATGTTCCTTTTACATAACTTGTTTCTCATAAATTTACATGTACTTTTGGACAACATCCATACAGTATTTATTGTTTACAGATGGATAAATAAAAATAAATCCTTTTTATGACCAATGAACTGGTGCACGGAGTTGACAGTACACACAGGAATGTTTTAAAGGGGGAAAATCCCCGATTGCCACAGATAGGGCTTTCTGACAGACACTGTTAGGGAATATTCCCAGAACCTCCAAGTAGAGACCTTAATTAGCAGTCGTACCTGGTAGCATGAACTCTGAATGATGCACTGTCTTGTTGTTGTTGCTGTTGTTGTTGTTTTTACAGACATCAGAGAACTCACCTCCAAAAACATATCAAAAATTGCTTTGTAATTAAATAGTCAGTTTTATTTTTATAGAATATCCATATTGTTTCATATGACTGCGGTAATGTGTTACAGACAATAGCACAAACTTTTATTGTGTGTGTGTGTGTGTGTGTGTGTGTGTGTGTGTGTGTGTGTGTGTGTGTGTAAATACTTTGAGGCTATAATTTATGTCTCTACAACAAGCATATATTTCTCATAATTATCTACTTACAAATGATTGGAATTTGAGAAGTTTGAAAAGAACACTTTGCATGATAATGTGCACTTTGATATTAGATAACATTGAATAGAAGTGCTATTTCTTTAAATTTGTTAAAAATTCTTTTATGTGAAAGCAGTGCTTTTGCAATCTGCTTTTGGGAATTGTACTTCATGAAGATATATGTGCTAAATAATGAAAATAATTTTAATTGTACATATTGATTGTGTTTGTGTGATTGTGGTAGGTTCTGACCATGTGTAATTGAACTGAATCCTATATTTTGTGTACTTTTAATTTTATAGAATGGGCTTACTTTTTTGCAGTTTTTCTTCATTTTCCTTAAGTTATTTGTGTAGTAATTTAAATTGTGTCACATGTTTCTTTTTGTGAGGGTTGGATGCATTGTTCATATTTGGGCAATAAACAAAAGTCACTGAAGGGCATTACTGGTCTTTCTGTCAACAGATATTACGCATTGTTGTCGAGTCAAAGTCACCAAACTGGCAGAAGTGTGATTTACGGATGACAAGGTTAAAGGAACCTGACCGGGGGCAGATCCTCATTTTCAAGGAACTTGAGTGGCAGACAGTGAGAATTGAGGCAAATTCCACAATGGATAGCACTATGACTCCACTAAGGCTGCTGACAAACCATGCATCATGCCGTATAATAATAAAGAAACGATTATCAGATAGTCTTGTATTGGGTTCGTGCCTTGCACTTATATTGGATGATTTATTATGGGTTTTGACTGATTCACAGCTGAAAGCTGCCCTATGTTTTGTGGGTTCCCTTGTGGGTTTGATCCAAAAAGCCACTGAACTGACACGCATACGCAAAGCGGCACGGAAAATTGAGGTAAGTGAACATGTGAAACTGATATACAGAGATTAATACAGTTCACAAATTTTGTAGGAAAATAAAGCTTTTCTTCATTGCTCCTCACACCAATTTTAAATAACTGTATTCAGCTTTTGTAGAGTGCCTTATGAAAGGATGTGCTTACAGGTCCCTGAGAGTTTCAGAGCAGTCAATCTTTCCTTGCTGTTTTTAAGGAAAGATGACATTACTTGGTATTGGAGCAAAACAAATATCCCATTGGCGTAGAACTAAACATCACTGGTAAAATCCATACAGTGATTATTCTTGAAACAACATGTGTTTTTTGTTTTATTGGAGCGTGACAGATGTTGTAGTCTACACAGTCTTGGTGCTGTATGTGCCATCCTATGTCTATTCTAATAGGAAAGAAATAGTACAGATTTTCAGGAAACTGAAAGAAACAATCAAATAATCCTGTAAATGATGTTTATTCAAAGTCTAACAGTGGAAAGTCCAGGTTGAAGTACAACAATATTATGAAAAGGACTGATTTCTACTCACCATAAAGATGACATATTGACCTCCAGACAGGTGCGATGAAAAGACTGTTACATACTAGCTATCAGCCAACTCTTTTTTCAGAAAAGAAAGTACACCCACATTCATAACAGCAAGAACACCTCAACACACATGGCCACAACGTCTGGCCACTTTCTTTCCTTGAAGACTGCGTCATTCAAAATGGTAAATGGGAAAAGTGAAATCCTTTAATAAGATATTGTTGACATGTACGTGGCAGTAATCTACCAGTAGCGTTCTTACTCTGCTTAATGTATCACTGCAAATTTTGTCTGCCCTTTTTCTATCTTAACAGAAGTTGTCCATACTATGCTATGGAGCTTATAGTTTGTGTCCCAGTGATTGAACTGTTGCAAGACTCATTTGTCATTACAATCATGACTGCCAAACGCTCTCCAATAAATGCTGTCAACTGATATCTCATTATATCTCTGCAGGTATTACAGTGAGAAATGTTCTGTTGCTTGCACTTTAGTGAACAGTTTCACATCTAATTCCAGCTGTCAGACAGAATTGTTTCAGGAAGAAAGCTGCCAGGATTAATACCTATCACAGGAAAGTTAGCTTTGCATTTGTCTAGATGTCCAAACAACATTCATAGTTGGTAAATGTTACAAGTATGATCTGCCAAGCTGCTTAACTATCCATTCTTCTGGCTATCTACTAACACAACTGTTTCTGGTGGAGTGATAAAAGCAGTATTACAACCAGGGGCAGATATGCATCACTGTTAATTGTGAAGGGTGGAAAAATTGCATACAACCTCACATTGTTTTGCATAGGGAGATGAAAATATTGACATGTTGTATTAAACACAGAAAGAAGTGTTTGTGACAACAGTTTGTAGACTTCATAAATTGTTCCACCAGACTATGAGTTGTGTGCAGTGTATTATTAAGGAGAGGTGGAAGTTGTATCTCTTCCTTTGAGAGCACAGCCTGTGGGACAAAGCTCAGGTAATCTCAGAATATTTCACTGGTACCAGCTGTACCATCGATCATTGTCCCATATACTATCACGATATAGTTGCTGCTTAGGTAAATGTAATTCTGAAAGGAGTGGTGGGGAGGGGGGGATTATGAACTAGTGCATGTGATAACTAAGGAGGCACTGAACCTCCTCATAGTTATTTTACAACACAGCCCCCCTTTCACTGGTAGTATGATGTGACTTTGGTGTACAAGCAGAGGGTCATGCACGAAATGGAGGATTAATTAATGAAAACAAAGATGAAGTTCATGAAATCTACATCCAGCCACATTGTATATCCTTCTGATACTTTCAAATTTGGTGGCCATAAGGTGCCTTTATGTAATGAGTTTCCCTTTGATTCATAGGTTCCTAATCCCAGTGAGAGATACCAGAAATATGTGCACTCATGACAGTAGCTGTGTTGTATATTACAAGAAACATCTGACAAGTTCCCCTGTAGTAGTTTTCTACTTCAACTGATAATGAAATAGATGTTTGAAAAGTTTTCAAATTTATTATGTTGTTTGCCTTCGTTCTGAAGCTGTACTTTAGCATGTTTTCAGGATGGTGAGCTCTTCTGTTGTTGTGAATTACCAGTTAGACATATTTTTGTGAACTACTGTTTAACCTTACTCTGTCCCTTCAGTTTTATTTTCAATCATGTTTCATGGAAAAGCACCACCAAAAGTTGTTAAATGTTGTCTACTTTCTTATGAACATTCAGTGAATATGAAACAATGGAAAATGCAGGATGGAATAATGAAAATATTATGAAAATGATAGATTGCTACCCACCATATAACGGAGGTGCTGAGTCGCAGATAGGCACAGTGCACAGCAAAAAGATTGTCAAACAAGTAAGCTTAAAGCCAAAAGGGCCTCCATTTGAATTAGACAAAACACACACACACACACACACACACACACACACACACACACACACACACACACACACACACACATTTGGCTGCCGAGGCCAGACTGCGAGCACCAGAACGTGATGGGAGAGCCAATCTATGTGGTGGAGCTAAGGAGCTGTCTGGGTTGCGGAGAGATGGAGGAATGGGGTGGGGGGCATGGGCACCGTAAAGTGCTGCTTGTGGAAGCATAAAGGAACGAGGTGGGGAGAGAAGGGATAGGGTGGCTAGGTGCAGTCAGGAGGTTAGGTTAGACCGAGGGTGGGGTGGTGGGTGGCTGGAGAGGTAAGGCCTGGGAAATCTGTTTTTGTACAAGGTTGGGAGGCCTTACTGAGACACTTGGTATTTTTCGAGAGGGTCTGCTCGTCACTACAGATTCGATGACTAGGGGTGCCGTACAGGTGCCAATGGCATATTCTGGATTTGTTCATAGGTAATACCTTCAAAGGAGATGTAATTGTGGGTGAAGATATAGCTGGTCATGGCGATTAGGAATGAGGTTGTAGGCTTGGAATCCATTAGGCATTGGGAAAGTGTGTTCGATAGCGGCTAGGCCATAAGCATGAGCGATGTAGATGTAAAGAGAGGTGGTATCAACAGTGATGAGCAGGATACTATATGGCCTATGCCAACATATTTATGGGCCACTCTAGAGAAGTCCTTTCTAACCACCCGGAATCCCAAACCCCTCACCTGGTTCAGATTCATTGATGATATCTTTGTGATCTGGTTTGAGAGTGAGGACGCCCTATCCACATTCCTTTAGAAGTTCAGCACCTTTCCCCCATTTGCCTCACCTGGTCCTACTCAACTCAGCAAGCCACCTTCCTCGATGTTGACCTCCAACTCAAAGATGGCTATGTCATTACCTCCATCCATGTCAAACCTATGAACCAGCAGCAATACCTCCACTTCGACTGCTGCCATCCATTCTGTCCCAAGAAGTCCCTTCCATACAGCCTAGCCACCCATAGTTGTCACACATGTAGTGATGAGCAGCCCCTCTCGAAATATACTAAGGGCCTTAGACCATAATTAGCCTCCCAACCTTGTACAAAAACAGATGTCCCTTGTCTTATCTCTCCAGTCACCCACCACCCCCCAAATTCCCACTCTTTGGCCACAGAGGAGCATTGCCCTCATGACTCAGCACCACCCAGGCCTGAATCACATTCTCCACCTGGGTTGCGACTACCTCTCGTCATGTCCTGAAGTGATTAATGTTCTGCCCACTATCCTTCCCACCCATCCCACTCTGTGATATTCTACCATCCACTGAACCTACACAGTATTATTGAGCATTTGCACACAATCCAGCCCCCAACCTCGTGCCTCATGGCTCATATTCCTGTAATAGACATAGATGCAAGACCTGTCCCATACATCCTCCCATCATCACTTACTCCAGTCCAGTCACAAGCATCACCTATCCCATCAAAGGCAGGGCTACCTGTGAAACCAGTCATGTGATGTACAAGCTAAGCTGTAGTGACTGTGCTCATTTTACATGAGCATGAGAACCAACAACCTCTGTCCGCATCAGTGGTCACCAACAAACTGTGGCCAGGAAACAGTTTCACCACCAAGTTGCTGAGCACACTGCCCGACATTTCAGTGACTGCTTCACAGCCTGTGCCATGTGGATCCTTCCTACCAACACCAACTTTTCTGCATTGTGCAGGTGGGAACACTCTGTGTATTTCATAACCCTCCTGTCCTCAACCTTCATTAGTCATCGTCATTTACCTACCTTTCACCTTCCCTGTTCACATTCCAGCACTACACAACCCTCTTTTTCACCAGTGCGCCCTCCTGTCCTCAACCTTCATTAGTCATTGTCGTTTACCTACCTTTCACCTTCCCTGTTCACATTCCAGCACTACACAACCCTCTTTTCCACCAGCGCGTGCACAGTATTTTGATGACAATCCTTTTCGCTGCCCCCTGCCCCCCCCCCCCCCCCCTTTTTCCTTCTCACCCCGCCCTTTGACTAAATGTCCCAACTGCACATTGGCTGCAGTGGGGGGAGAGTCAGTGTGGGGTGCACAGCCCACACTATTGTCAAGCAGTTTCGGCAACACACTTGCATTCATGTTCAGTCTGTGCTCCAGGGGGCACTGATAATGCCATTTATCAGCCAACGCCTTAACGGCACTCAACTGCTACGTATTGCGTGTCCATGGAAGTAAAATTTGAGACATACAACACTTCTGTTGTGGCAATAAAAAGAGAAAGAGTAAAATTGTGAACATTTATTTACATATGTAACGCTGAATTGTAATAAATCACTCAAAGTCACTGTCATGTTCGTCATCTGTACATGATGCATTATTGTTGCTACTGTACTATTCAGTGGTATTAATAATAATTTTGTTTATTGCATATCTGATGACATCATCATGCCTTCAGTAATCTTCTTCCAATTGTTGGACCTTCCTGCAACACCCTTCCCAGTCATCAGTAGTTATTGAAATAAGGGATTCACTTGCAAACAGTCTGTGCTTGGGCATAGTCCCTGAAAAGTTGTGCTCCTAACAACCATTTTACTTTTTCCCACACCAAGCGGACAACTGTATGGCCTATCTCTTTTGCCATTTTGTTGAACACACAACTTTTTTTTGCAGTCATTCCCAAAGAGGAGATTCCTTACCCCATAACGACGACATCATCATCCTTCTGCAAAAATTTACTGATTGTCATATTACTGTCCTTAAAAGTTTCAACCAGATAGAGTATTTCTGTGTATTTCCACAATGTATTTCATTCCTGCGATGAATTGCAACTCCCAGGCAATAATTTCTCTATGCTCTAGCAATAAAGACCCGTTATTTTGTTCTTTTTCCACATGACTCCTATGGACAACAAAATATTCAACAGAAAATACCCCAAGGCCAGCCAATCGTTTCCTTGAGTGTTGATCAAAGTTTCCGCAGAATGGGAGCAATCTTCTGAACCAAGAAGTAGTCTTCAATTGTTTGTTTCAGGACACCTCTGTTGAAGTTATCCAGCTGGACTCTCCCAGTAGATCCTGACCTAAGTAGATCCTGACCTAAGAATTAAAAAAAAAGTCAGAACGTAGAATTCCATTTTACGTAGTATGTGTAGTTTTCCAAATAACAAGAAGAGGCGCCAGGGGAAGGATCAACTTTTTGAAATCACTTATATAGAAGTGAAAGCTATGGTCCTAGGTGTCGCATGATGACCATTAACTGAATAAAATTGATGTTGGCAGTCATTTACCATATATTGCAATGTATTTTTTTTCCAAATGTGGCAGGTCTCGTGTCCACTACCTTTAGCACACCAGTCAAGTACCTTAACCACCATGCCACATGGGAGTTTCTGAATAATCAACTATGTTATTTCCTCTTCAACCACCTACCGGATGACAAGAAATTCTTTTACACACACAAGCAAAACAACCACTTTAAATCAGTTTAGACGAAGGGGCAGTTAGTTTCAAAGCACTATCAAACAGAAAAATTGGAGCTGCAGTTTAGCTCTTTTTGCTGGGAGTTCCTGGTTATTACCCAGGAATACCTTTACAAAATCTTTGAATTCTTTTCACAGAGCTGAAGCTTGCCCCTGTACATATCGCTGTTTGTCTTCTTGGCTGAGAAAGAGAAAGGAACAACTCTTTAATTTTTCTCTCCTTCTCTGAATATGCAGTGACATTATTATTTCCTTTGCTTCTCTCCATAATATACTATCCCTTGCCTTCTTGGATGGGTTCAAGGAGTTTATGGTGTCTGTGACAGGCCAGGAACTGCATCATCACTCATCAAGAGATGTATTATTTTGCAATGGAACACAATACAGCACAACAGTTGCTTCACAATAGCTACATACGCAGGGTTCTGTATTAGATCTCTGAGTTTGGCACTGGCTGGTCGCAAAACATCAGCAGACCAAAGTCTACTGACTTCCACCAATTCAGAACTTGGGAAGCCTCCTCCTTCTTTTTGTGAACAAACTGAGCACTTGCAATTCATTTGAGAAGTTTGAAAAGAACACACTGCATAATAATGTGCACTTTTATTTTAGGTAAAGTAATGAGTTATGAAAGAACACTGAATAGAACAGCTACTTCTTTAAAATTGTTAAAAATTCTTTTATGCAAAAGACCTGCTTTTGCAGTCTATTTTTGAGGTCAACACACAGTATTCATCAACATTGTTATTGCCCTTGCTCCACTCCATAATATGCTACCCCTTGTCCTTCCTTGAGGAGTGGGAGTGAGTTTTTGGAGTTGCCATGATAGGCTGGGAATCGCTTCATCACTCATCAAGAGATGTATTACATTACTAGGGAACACAATACAGCACAACAGTCACTTCATAATGGCTCTTTTTCTCACCTTTGATAGAGTGGTGCTTCTGTCCAAGATCAAAGCAGGCCATGAATTTATAACAGTCCGACTGTACATACCGAACCCGATGCGCTGCTACCAGTGTCATCATTTCAACCACACTAGAACGTCTTGTCGACACCCAGCCAAATGTGTAACCTGTAGTAGGGATGCACATGAGGATGATTGTCCTCCTCCTTTTCCCTGCTGTATCAACTGCAATGGCGAGACTGTCCCGTGTATCTTGATGAGCGGGCTGTCCAGGAGATCCGGGTAAAGGAAAAAGTGCCTTACCCAGTTGCTCGCAAGTTGTTGGCTATTCACAAACCCTGCGTCCTCTTGTCTGGCATTTACAGTTCTGTTCTTGTTACCCCTCACTCCATGAAGGACATGGCCACACAGACATGCAACCTCAAATTCAGCTCTGAGGTTGTTAAATTGCCCAGTGTCAAGGTAGCATCACCATCCCCCCTGTCCAGCTGTGCAACAAGCCATGAAACTCTCGCCTCAAGGGGTGAAGCCCCCAGTTACACAATTGGTAGGCCGGAAAGGACAAGAGGAGTACTCCCATGAAGACTTCCTACCTCTCTCCAGCCAAACAACACCTGAGTCCTCCTCTGCTAACAGGAAAGGGGCAAAGAAGTCCAACAAAGGTAAACAGTCTTCTCCTTCGCTGACTTGAAGGTTCTCTTTGACAGTGTTGCCAAGTGATACCTTAGCCAGGCCAGCCTCTGTGTCGCCGCTGTGCACAACCAACAATTTTTCTGTCTTCGACTCCACAGACCAACAGCACAAGCAAGCCAGTGCTTCTGTGGACCTCATGGAGCAGGATCCTCCTGCTTCTGTGCCTTGTAGCAGCGAGTCTTCGCAGGCTGTCACTAGCCCCCTTCATTTCCTCCTCATCATGACTCTCCTCCAGTGGAATGTTCGTGGCCTGTGGTACCACAAATAGGATTTACAGCTGCTTTTAGCATCACAGCATCCCCACTCTGCCATCAGGAAACAAAATTGGGTTGTCATGACTGCTTTGAGCTTTCATATTTCTTCCCAGTTCATTTTGACCTTCCCCCTGAGGTCAGCATCCCATCTCATGGGGGCGTCATGCTGCTCATATGGGATGATTTTCATAGTCAACCCCTCTCCCTGACTACCCATCTTCAAGCTGTTGCAGTTCGCCTTTTCCTTCCTCACCTGACCTTTTTCCTCTGTACCATTTATGTCTCTCCGTCGTCTGATGTCACCAGGGCAGACTTCCTTCAGCTTATTGGGCAGCTACCTCCCCCATTTCTACTACTCGGTGACTCTTAATGCGCATTATCCCCTTTGGAGTTCTCCCAAAACCTGCCAGAGAGGTGCCCTCTTGGCTGATCTTAATCAACTTAACCTCTTCTGCCTTAACACAGGAGCACCCACATTCCATTTCGACTCCTCGCACACCTATTCCCATTTGGACCTATTCTTCTGCATTGCGCGGCTTGCCCATCATCTCGAGTGATCCATTCTTTCTGACACCTACTTGAGCAATTGTTTCCCATGTGCGATCCATTTGCTGACTCCTATGCCATCGGCATGCATACCCAAATAGCAGCTTACTAATGCTGACTGGCAGCTTTACTCCTCCCTGGTGACCTTCGAAGATCAAGATTTCCCCAGTTGTGATGACCAGGTGGAATATCTCACGAACTTTATCCTTACTGCTGTAGAATGTTTCATTCCTTACACTTCCTCTTTCCCATGTCGTTTCCCAGTTCCTTGGTGGACTGAGGCATGCTGCAACACAATTCGTGTGCGGAGACGTGCTCTCCGCGTTTTTAACCATTATATTAGAAAGGCAAACTGGATTCATTATACGAGGGCATTTCGAAAAATAAAGATACAATGGCTCACAGTCCTTAAATAGAACATTTATTTAGAAAACTTCAGTTACATCTTATTAACTGGATTATTTGTTGTTTTTCAACATAATCGCCCCCGTTATCCAAACATTTGTTAAGTCGGTGCACAAGCTTTTCTATTCCACAGTCATAGAAGGTTGCCGCCTGTTGTCGGAACCATATTTCAACTTCATCTTTGATCTCTTCATTGTTGTAAAATGATTTTCCGCCAGGATGTGACTTCAGGTAATGGAAGACATGGAAGTTGGTGGGCGCAAGGTCCGGGCTGTATGGCAGATGGTCGAATACGTCCCATTTGAATTGTTTGAGTAGTGCTTTGGTTATGAGCGCTGTGTGAGGCCGAGCGTTGTCATGAAGCAAGCGGACTCCGCTTGTCAGCATTCCCCCGCGTTTGTTTTGAATTGCCCTTCGAAGACGTTTCAAAGTCTGGCAATATGCAGCAGCATTAATTGTCGTTCCAGGAGGCATAAATTCCAACAGAAGAATGCCTTGTATGTCCCAAAAAACAGAAGCCATGATTTTCTTTGCTGAAAACGACATTTTCCATTTCTTGGCTTTTGGTGAATTCGAATGGTGCCATTGCATCGATTGTTGTTTGGATTCAGGTGTATGATGATAAACCCACGTCTCGTCACCTGGCACAGTGTGATCAAGGAACTGATCACCTGCTTCAGCATAGCGTCTGAGGACGTCGAGTGCAAAGCCCATCCTTTTCTTTTTGTGTTCTTCCGCTAACAGTTTTGGAACCCTGAGTGCACACAATTTCCTGTACCCTAACTTGACAGTCACAACGTCATAAAGAGTTGTCATTGACACGTCCGGTATCATCTGATGCATTTCTTTCAATGTGAGATGTCTATTCGAACGAATTGCTTCCTCCGTTCTCTGAAGAAGGGCATCAGAGATCACAGATGGCCGACCTGTTCTTTGTTCGTCATGAACATCGGTCCTATCTTCAGAGAAACGTCGACACCATTTCGTTACATTTTGTCGATTCATAGTGTTCCCATAAACACAAACAATTTCTTTGTGAATATCCGCTGGTCGCTGACCTTTTGCATGAAGAAAACGTATGACAAAGCGCACTGCGCATTTGGCGGGATTCTGAATTGGCGCAGCCATTTTAAACATGACCTATTCCAACCAGAAGCAACGTTCAACTGCCGAACGACCGCGAGGAGAAAACTAACGGTTCAAGGTTAACACCAGTGTTGCCAACTTGCTCGCGAAACTCTTCTGTTCCTCTGGCGTACAGTGTATCTTTACTTTCCGAAATACCCTCGTAAATAGGTGTGTACAAAGTGTCATCACTTTCTTCAGGATAACGAAAAAAGGTAGCTGGATTTTATTCACTGGTTATTTTAACAGTTCCACCCCTTCCTCTGTCATGTGAGCCAACTTCTGACAGCTCTCTGGAACCAAGATTCATTCACCAATTTCCAGCCGCACAGTAGCAGATGATGTCATCGTGGACCATATTGCTATCTCCAACACCTTGGGCCACCATTTTGCGGAGATTTCGAGCTCTTCCCACTATCATCCTGCCTTCCTCCATCAGAAACGAGCGGAGGCGGCTCGGGCAATACCCTTCTCTTCTCAGAATTGTGAGTGTTACAAAGCCGCCTTTACTATGAGGAAGCTTGATCATGTTCTCAATTCACCCCGATCGTCCACCCCAGGGCCAGGTACTGTCCACATTCAGATGTCCCAGCACCTTTCTGTTGCGGGAGAGCACTTTCTGATTAATATGTACAACCACATCTGGGCAGAGGGCTCATTTCCCAGACATTGACATGAATTCACTGTCATACCCATACTTAAGCCCGGTAAGGACAAAAGCCTTCCTTCTAGCTACCACCCCATCTTTCTCACCAGCTGTGTTTTCAGGGCGATGGAACATATGATTCATGCTGGGCTGGTATGGTGGTTCGAGTCTCACTGTTTACTAACCACTGTACAGTGTGGATTTCGAGCATGGCGTTCAGCAGTTGACCATCTTGTTACTTTGTCCATCCATGTCATGAATGGTTGTGGAAATCTCAGACTGTGGCCATGTTTTTCGATTTGGAGAAGGCCTATGACACCTGCTGGAGAACTGGTATCCTCTGTACTCTTTACACGTGGGGTTTCTGTGGCCGCCTGCCCTGTTTCTTTCAGTAATTTTTAAAAGACTGAGTTTTCAAGGTGCATGTGGGTTCTGCCTTGTTGGACACCCTTATCCAGGAAACCAGTGTGCCTCAGGGTTCCGTCCTGAGTTTCATACTCTTTGCAATCACCATTAACCCCATAAAGGCCTGTCTCCCGCTGGGCAACTTCAGCTCCCTTTTTGTTGACGATTTTGCCATCTATTGCAGTTCTCCACAGACCTGTCTCACTGAGCTGCATCTTCGGCGAGGTCTTGATCGTCTTTACTTCTGGAGCATCGACAGTGGCTTTCCAATGACAAAACCATCTGTATGAATTTCTTGTGGTGCAATTGGCTTCTCACCATCTTTACATCTTGAGCCTGTTTCTCTTCCGTTCATTGAAACTGCTATATGCCTGGGGCTCATGCTCAATAGGAAACTCTCTTGATCCTCCCATGTGTCTTATCTGGCAGCCCGCTGTGTGCGGTCCCTCAGTGTCCTACGTGTCCTTGATGATACTTCCTGGGGTGCAGATCGAACCACCCTCCTCCGTTTCTACCAGTCCCTTCAAAACTAGACAGTGGATGCTTTGTTTATGCATCTGCACATCCATCCCTCTCACGCCGTTTCAACACTATCCACCATCGTGGCATCTGTTTGGCAATTGGCATCCTTTACACTAGCCCTAAGTCTGTAATGCTGAAGTTGCTGATCTACCACTGTCCTACCGCCATTATTTTCTCCTCAGCCGTTATGCGTGCCATTTGTCTGCCATGCATGGCCACCCATCCTATGCCTCCTTCTTTGCTGATTCCATTGATCGCCAGTATCGGGCGTGTCCCTCTTCTCTGGTGCCTCCTGGAGTCTGCTTTTGGCACTTGTTCCAGCGGCTTAACTTCACACTACCTGCAACTTTCCTGGTGGGTGCGAACCCTTCACCACCTTGGCTTCGTGAAGTGGTCCATGTTAACTTTGGCCTTCATTCACTTCCTAAGGACACTACTCCAGCCTCGCTCTATCACCTTCAGTTTCACAACCTTTGCATGGAACTTCACGATAGTACATTTGTCAACACTGATGTATCTTGGACTGACTGTGGTGTCAGGTGTGACTTCGTCATTGGCGCCCACATCTTTCAGTATCGGCTTCCAGCACACTGCTCAATATTTACAGTTGAGTTCTTTGCCCTGTATCAGACCACAGAGTACATCCAGCGACACAGACTTTCCAATTGTGTCCTCTACTCAGACTCTCTCAGCATCCTTCAAAGGCTGTACACTGCTCATCCATTAGTGCAACGGGTTCAGGAAAATTGTCACTTGCTCACTCTTGGTGGAGTCACTGTGATGATTGTGTGGGTTCCTGGTCATGTCGGTCTGCCAGGAAATGAGGTTACTGACGCTGCTGCCAAGGCTGCAGACCTCGTACCTTAGCCCACTAGTTCCTATATTCCCTCCAGTGATCTCTGTGTGGCTGTGTGTCAGGAGATGCTGTCCCTTTGGCATCGCCATTGGTCCTCCATTCATGGGAATAAGCTCCGAATTATTAAACCTCTCCCAACAGCTTGGACGACCTCCTCTCGGCCCTCCCACTGGGAGGAGGTCATTTTAACTAGGTTGCATATTGGGCACTGCCTTTTTAGCCATTTTCATTTGATCAGTGGTGCTCCCTCACCACTTTGTACACATTGCACCCAAGTTTTAACTGTTCGCCACTTCCTCATTAAATGGCCATTTTTTAACTGTTTATGTTCCCACTTGGCTTTGACGTTTGAGTTATTGGCTGGTTTAGCAAATGACATGTGGGCTGTTGACCGTGTTTTACTTTTTATCCATCTAAGCAATATGGTGAAGGCCATTTAATTTTTACTTGTGGACCTCCATTTCTGTACGGTGTCTTTTGTAGCTGTTTCTCCACATCCCTGTTTTTTAGCTGTCTTCTCTTATGTCAGTTGGGATTGACGTATAGTCATTTCTTAACTCCTCTCTGTCTTCGTGCTCTATAGCTTTGACTTCGGAGCGTATGACCCCCATTGTTTTTGCACCCTAAAACGAAACAGAAACAGCTGCCCCATCCTCATGAAGCGTGTTATCGATTCTGTGTGGTGCTTATTTTGAGCTACTGATTCACATTATATTACCTCGGCAATTCCTATCATCATTGTGAGATGATCCTTGGATGAATAAAGATAAATTAAGTGCCCAAAACAGGGAATAACCAACTACAAAGAACACTATACAAGTACACTATTTAATTCATCATCATTTATCAGTATGTATGTTCATTGGACTGGTAAAATATGTATGGATTGCTTGGCATTGAAATCTGTGCCTGATTATTACCTGCGCCCCCTGCCCCCCCACCCAAGAAAAGGAAAAGGGAAAGAAAAAGAAAGGAAAAACATGTTTTTTGCAGTGCTAATTGTGTTTCTTTCCTCGCAGAATTGGGTGCACAACAGTGCTGATGTACAAGAGACTCACATTAGATTTTTTGCATGATGGAGAAAACAACTCTTTTTACCAGCTTTTATAACACTTCTCGTGGTATTACCTTCAACACAGTACTTAATGGTCATGCAGACAGATTTGACAACACCAAATGATTACAATACTGTTATAGTAATCATTTGGTGTTGTCAAATCTGTCTGCATGACCATTAATACTGTTATAGTCCCCCCCATGAACCATGGACCTTGCCGTTGGTGGGGAGGCTTGCGTGCCTCAGCGATACAGATAGCCGTGCCGTAGGTGCAACCACAACGGAGGGGTATCTGTTGAGAGGCCAGACAAACGTGTGGTTCCTGAAGAGGGGCAGCAGCCTTTTCAGTAGTTGCAAGGGCAACAGTCTGGATGATTGACTGATCTGGCCATGTAACAATAACCAAAACGACCTTGCTGTGCTGGTACTGCGAATGGCTGAAAGCAAGGGGAAACTACAGCCGTAATTTTTCCCGAGGGCATGCAGCTTTACTGTATGATTACATGATGATGGCGTCCTCTTGGGTAAAATATTCCGGAGGTAAAATAGTCCCCCATTCGGATCTCCGGGCGGGGACTACTCAGGAGGATGTTGTTATCAGGAGAAAGAAAACTGGCGTTCTACGGATCGGAGCGTGGAATGTCAGATCCCTTAATTGGGCAGGTAGGTTAGAAAATTTAAAAAGGGAAATGGATAGGTTAAAGTTAGATATAGTGGGAATTAGTGAAGTTCGGTGGCAGGAGGAACAAGACTTCTGGTCAGGTGACTACAGGGTTATAAACACAAAATCAAATAGGGGTAATGCAGGAGTAGGTTTAATAATGAATAAAAAAATAGGAGTGCGGGTAAGCTACTACAAACAGCATAGTGAACGCATTATTGTGGCCAAGATAGATACGAAGCCCACACCTACTACAGTAGTACAAGTTTATATGCCAACTAGCTCTGCAGATGACGAAGAAATTGAAGAAATGTATGATGAAATAAAAGAAATTGTTGTGTCGGTAGCTGGGCCGACACCGTGAAGTTGAGATTGCTGAAAATGAACTCTAGACTAACGCTGTAGCCGATAGTGCACGCACGGCATAAAGCAGACGGGCGTGAAGTCTGGAACATGAGAACTTATAAATGAATAAGAAGAAAAGTATGTAGATGCTTATTACTTATCTTTTTATTAGTCCTTGGAATACATCTCTCTTGAATACTCGTAAGCTATAGGCACTGATACAATTGGCGCCTTGCTAGTTCGTAGCCATTAACTTAGCTGATGGCTATTCTGTCTCTCGGCTAATGAGAGAGAAAGGCTTCGTACATCTGGTCGGTATCTAGGTTCTCGTACAACTGGGCGGTAGCTAGGTTCTCGTACAACTGGGGCGAGTCCACTCTCGTATCACGAGACCTGCCTTGGTGGTGGCGCTAGGTCTGCGATCACAGTGGCGACACGCGGGTCCGACATGTACTAAATGGACCGCGGCCGATTTAAGCTACCACCTAGCAAGTGTGGTGTCTGGCGGTGACACCACATTCCTCCCCCGCAAATCGGCGAACGGTTGTGTGATAAGGCTTCCGCCCGCCGTGGGGAGGACCACATGTTGACGTATGCGATGAGGTGGGGAGCCTAACAACAGGCGAGGCTGTGCCACCCGCACCCGGCCATTCGGTCCGAGGGGAGCTAGGAAACGCCTGAAAAACTAGTCCAGGGTGCACGTCAACATGCGGTGTATGCGCCCGTAAAGAGACAGGAGGGACCGAAGGGTCAACCTCCATAGCGTCGGGGTAGCCGACGTGCGATGACGTCATGTGGTCCGGAGCGGGCGGGAGTTCCATGGCGGAGGACAGCTGGTCACGGGAAGCGATCGGCGGCGCGTGACCCTGGGAGGCGCTTGGCGGCTGCAACGAAGCGTCGAATGCGGGCGGCGCCGGCGGGAGAACAAGCGGCGGCGGCGGCGGCTGCTGCTGCTGCGGCGGCGCGTCGCCATGGGGCAAAATGGAAGGCATCGTCGGTAACACCTGGGGATGAGGCGAGCCAGTAGATGGGTCCCCAGGGCGCTGACCGGACGGCACCGTCGCTGAAAGCAGACGGGGAGCGGCAGAACCCGAGCAACGACAGAGGCGCAGCTGATTGAGATGCCGACGCACCTCACCAGAGGCCCCCAAAACCAAATACAGCGCGCGGCCGAGGCAGCGAAGAATGCGCCCTGCGAGCCAACGCCGTGAACCTCGATAGTTGCGATAAAATACAACGTCGCCTGGAGCAAAAGCAGGAGTCTGCCGCTGCACAGGAACTTGATGCGGCGGATGCAGCAAAGACATCAAGGTGCGATGAGGACGACCGTGGAGCAACTCAGCCGGCGAGCGACCATCTCGGGGCTGAGAGCGATACGAAGACAAAAAGAGCAACAATGCGTCCTCCCGAGAATGCGACTCTTTCAATTTCAACATCTGTGACTTGAAAGTCCGGACCAATCGTTCAGCGGCACCGTTGGACTGAGGCGAAAACGGCGCGGATGTCAGATGTTGAATACCATTGGCCTGGCAGAATGACTGAAATTCTGCGGACATGAATTGTGGGCCATTGTCGGAAACAATAGTCTGCGGAAGACCTTCAATGCAAAAGATAGCAGACAACGCTTGGATGGTGGCGGAGGACGTCGTGGAAGACATCCGGACAACAAAAGGAAAATTACTGAAGGCGTCGACCAGAACCAACCATCGAGCATTCCAGAATGGACCAGCAAAATCAATGTGCAAGCGTTGCCAAGGGGAAGTGGCGTTTGGCCACGCAAAGACTTTCCGCGGCGGTGCGGACTGTTGTTCGGCACACGCCATGCAAGAAGAACACATATTCGTAATCGCAGCATCGATTCCGAACCAAGTACAGTGCTGACGAGCAAGTTGTTTCGTTCGCACTATACCCCAATGTCCTTGGTGAAGAAGCCCTAAAACAGAGGACTGTAACGAACGTGGGACCACGACTCTGGACTGATCATTATCAGAACGCAACAACAAAACACCACGTCGAACAAAAAGTCTCTCCTTGTGAACAAAAAATCGGCGAACCAACGGATCCTCGATCCGAGACTTTGACAAAGGCCATTGCGTAGCAACAAAACGTAAAACAGTAGCAAGGACAGGGTCAGCAGCTGTGGCTGTAGCTACACGACGAAAATCAATCGGAAACGATTCGACCACTTCATCGGTTTCTGAATCAATGAACATGCAAGCAAGTTCGGAAGAATCGAATGCTTTATCCTCAGCAACAGGCAAACGGGACAACGCATCGGCGTTTCCGTGCTTAGCAGTGGACCGATACAAGATATCGTAGCGGTACTGCGAGAGGAAAATAGACCAGCGAATGAATTTCTGCGCTGTACGTGGAGGTACAGGCTTGGTCGGATGAAAAAGCGATGTCAAAGGTTTGTGGTCTGTGATGATGGTAAAGTGACGACCATACAAGAAATCATGGAACGTAGTAACACCAAACACGAGAGCCAAAGCTTCTTTCTCTATCTGTGAATAATTTCTTTGCGCAGACGAGAGCAATTTGGACGCAAAGGCAATAGGGCGATCATGGGAGCCAACTTTGTGCGCAAGCACAGCACCGATCCCGAAATCCGATGCATCTACCATCAACAAAAGGGGTTTCTGGGGATCGAATGGCGTAAGGCAAGTATTAGAAAGCAACGCCGATTTCAACTGGCGAAAGGCGCGTTCGCATTCCGTCGTCCAGAGAAACGGAACACCTGTACGGCGTAAGCGATGAAGCGGAGCTGAAATAGGAGAGGCATTGCGCAGAAAGCGATGATAATAATTAATTTTACCCAACACACTCTGTAGCTGTTTCACATTTTGAGGGGAAGGCAATTCTTGTATGGCACGGAGGTGCTCTGGACTCGGATGTATGCCTTGGGCATTAATGACATGTCCCAGGTATGGTAAGTCACGAGCAAAAAACACACATTTGTCCTTCCTCAAGCGAAGACCATTTTGCCGCAAGACCTGAAATAATGTTCGTAAGTTCGCAAGATGATCTTCTTCTGTCTGTCCGGAGATCACTATATCGTCCAGATAGTTTGCTGCAGTAGGGACCGACGCACAAATAGTTTGTAAATATTGCTGAAACAAGGCAGGGGCGGAGGCACACCCGAATGGCAGTCTTTTGAAGCGGTACAATCCAAGATGCGTGTTAACCACCAATACGCGCTGGGATTCGTCGTCCACCGGTATTTGCAAGTACGCATCGGCGAGGTCCAACTTTGAAAAATATTTTCCCGGGCACAGTTTAGCAAAAAGATCTTCCGGGCGGGGCAAAGGAAAAGTAGCAGTCACTAGCTGTGGATTCACTGTGGCCTTGAAGTCCACGCAAAGTCTCAATTTTCCGGAAGGTTTTGGCAAAATTACTAAGGGTGAGGCCCAGAGAGAAGCTTGCACACGTTCAATTACACCCTGTGATTCGAGATCGTGTAACGTTCTTGCGACCTCATCACGCAATGCGTGGGGAACATTGCGCGCCCTGAAAAATTTCGGTTGCGCGTTTACCTTCAGTTCTAAATGTGCTTCATAGTTTTTAGCGCAACCTAAGCCCGGTGCAAAAACGTCTGCAAATTCGTCACACAGCCGAGAAACACTGTCTGTAGGCACAGTGATTCACTGATAGGACCTGATTTACAATAGACATGTTAAACAACTTAAACAAATCTAGACCAAACAAATTCACTACAGAAGAAGAACGAAGAACGTAAAATGACACAAGTTTTGTTTGTCCCTTGTATGTTGCAAGAAGGCTGCACTGTCCCAACACAGGAATTTTCTGTCCGGAATATGTAGTTAGCTTAACATTTGCGGAACGCAACGGAGGTTTGCCCAGTTGTTTGTACGTGTCGTGATTGAGCAATGAAACTGCAGCTCCGGTATCGAGCTGGAATGGTATCACTTTGCCTTCAAAGTCTAAGTCCACAAAAAGTTTATTGTCCTGCGGACGACAAAAGCGACTGTTTTGTGCAATTGGAACAGACACTGGTACAGAATCACTTGCTAATTGACGTGATTTCCGGCGACGTCGACGCACAGTGTTTGTGGGACGAACACAGTTACTGTTAGAGAAAGTGTCACTGGACGAAGCGGAATTAATGACATGAATGTCCATAGGCGAAGGTCCACGAGCCTGAGTGTCCTGGGTTCGATTCCGGCGCGAAGCAAAGGGCCTGGAATGATTGTGATTGTCTGATCTGAGCTTTGTCTGGCAAACACTTTGAACATGTCCTTTCTTATTGCAGAAAAAGCAAATAGCTTGGCGTGACGGGCAATGTTCACGCGAATGTCTAGTAGCACACCGCGGGCATGATTTCACTACATTCGTGGGCTGGCGCGGCACACCTGGCTTAGCACGCGGCGGTCGCTGTGTCGACGTGCGCAAGGCCCGGTTACCGGGCCGCGCAGCGCGTCCAGCGGGCCGGTTAATGTTACACACGGCTGGCGAAGTTTCAAAAGATTCCTGAGCACAGTCAAGTGTGTCCTGTCTATCCAATATGTCTATCACTTGTTGAAGGGAGGGATTAACTAGTTTCAAAATTTGCTCCCGTATGCGAACATCAGAAACGTTCTGTGCAATTGCATCACGCACCATTGTATCTGAATAAGAAAGACCACAGTCACATTCAAAGGCACAGTCCCTAGTAAGTCCTTGCAATGTTGCTACCCACTCCCTATTGGTTTGACCGGCCGTACGTTTTGTACGAAAGAACGTATACCGTTTTGCAACCACATTAACTGTTTCTTTGAAATAGGCATCTAAAGCAGACAAAATTTCCTCGTAGGACAGAGTTGCTACGTCGCGTCGGGGAAACAATTTCACTATCACACGGTATGTGGACACACCGACACAAGAAAGCAAAAACGGCTGCCGCTCATTACCTTGAATTCTGTAGGCAGCTAGATGAAAGTTGAACTGGCGAGACCACTCGTGCCAGGTCTCATCGGCTGCCACGTATGGTCGAAAGGGAGGTGCAACAGCGTTTAGTGGCAGCGGTAGCGAAGAAGCGGCGGCGGCCGCATCGGTGTGCAGCGCACGTTGACCCGGGACGAGCTGTCCAAGGGCATCCAATAACGCCTGCGTCTGCTGATTCTGCAAGCGATAAAATTCGGACAGTACATCTGGAGAATGTGGCGAAGCCATGACACAATTAAATGTAAGCAATCAGAAAACACTTTAAATCGTCGCCAATGTTGCAAACGAATTAATACAAACTCTTTTGCTCGTCGCCAATAAATGTTGTGTCGGTAGCTGGGCCGACACCGTGAAGTTGAGATTGCTGAAAATGAACTCTAGACTAACGCTGTAGCCGATAGTGCACGCACGGCATAAAGCAGACGGGCGTGAAGTCTGGAACATGAGAACTTATAAATGAATAAGAAGAAAAGTATGTAGATGCTTATTACTTATCTTTTTATTAGTCCTTGGAATACATCTCTCTTGAATACTCGTAAGCTATAGGCACTGATACAATTGGCGCCTTGCTAGTTCGTAGCCATTAACTTAGCTGATGGCTATTCTGTCTCTCGGCTAATGAGAGAGAAAGGCTTCGTACATCTGGTCGGTATCTAGGTTCTCGTACAACTGGGCGGTAGCTAGGTTCTCGTACAACTGGGGCGAGTCCACTCTCGTATCACGAGACCTGCCTTGGTGGTGGCGCTAGGTCTGCGATCACAGTGGCGACACGCGGGTCCGACATGTACTACATGGACCGCGGCCGAATTAAGCTACCACCTAGCAAGTGTGGTGTCTGGCGGTGACACCACAGAAATTATTCAGATTGTGAAGGGAGACGAAAATTTAATAGTCATGGGTGACTGGAATTCGAGTGTAGGAAAAGGGAGAGAAGGAAACATAGTAGGTGAATATGGATTGGGGCTAAGAAATGAAAGAGGACGCCGCCTGGTAGAATTTTGCACAGAGCACAACTTAATCATAACTAACACTTGGTTTAAGAATCATGAAAGAAGGTTGTCTACATGGAAGAACCCTGGAGATACTAAAAGGTATCAGATAGATTATATAATGGTAAGACAGAGATTTAGGAACCAGGTTTTAAATTGTAAGACATTTCCAGGGGCAGATGTGGACTCTGACCACAATCTATTGGTTATGACCTGTAGATTAAAACTGAAGAAAATGCAAAAAGGTGGGAATTTAAGGAGATGGGACCTGGATAAACTAAAAGAACCAGAGGTTGTACAGAGATTCAGGGAGAGCATAAGGGAGCAATTGACAGGAATGGGGGAAATAAATACAGTAGAAGAAGAATGGGTAGCTTTGAGGGATGAAGTAGTGAAGGCAGCAGAGGATCAAGTAGGTAAAAAGACGAGGGCTAGTAGAAATCCTTGGGTAACAGAAGAAATATTGAATTTAATTGATGAAAGGAGAAAATATAAAAATGCAGTAAGTGAAGCAGGCAAAAAATACAAACGTCTCAAAAATGAGATCGACAGGAAGTGCAAAATGGCTAAGCAGGGATGGCTAGAGGACAAATGTAAGGATGTAGAGGCCTATCTCACTAGGGGTGAGATAGATACCGCCTACAGGAAAATTAAAGAGACCTTTGGATATAAGAGAACGACTTGTATGAATATCAAGAGCTCAGATGGAAACCCAGTTCTAAGCAAAGAAGGGAAAGCAGAAAGGTGGAAGGAGTATATAGAGGGTCTATACAAGGGTGATGTACTTGAGGACAATATTATGGAAATGGAAGAGGATGTAGATGAAGATGAAATGGGAGATATGATACTGCGTGAAGAGTTTGACAGAGCACTGAAAGACCTGAGTCGAAACAAGGCCGCCGGAGTAGACAATATTCCATTGAAACTACTGACAGCCGTGGGAGAGCCAGTCCTGACAAAACTCTACCATCTGGTGAGCAAGATGTATGAAACAGGCGAAATACCCTCAGACTTCAAGAAGAATATAATAATTCCAATCCCAAAGAAAGCAGGTGTTGACGGATGTGAAAATTACCGAACTATCAGCTTAATAAGTCACAGCTGCAAAATACTAACACGAATTCTTTACAGACGAATGGAAAAACTAGTAGAAGCCAACCTCGGGGAAGATCAGTTTGGATTCTGTAGAAACACTGGAACACGTGAAGCAATACTGACTTTACGACTTATCTTAGAAGAAAGATTAAGGAAGGGCAAACCTACGTTTCTAGCATTTGTAGACTTAGAGAAAGCTTTTGACAATGTTGACTGGAATACTCTCTTTCAAATTCTAAAGGTGGCAGGTGTAAAATACAGGGAGCGAAAGGCTATTTACAATTTGTACAGAAACCAGATGGCAGTTATAAGAGTCGAGGGATATGAAAGGGAAGCAGTGGTTGGGAAGGGAGTAAGACAGGGATGTAGCCTCTCCCCGATGTTGTTCAATCTGTATATTGAGCAAGCAGTAAAGGAAACAAAAGAAAAATTCGGAGTAGGTATTAAAATTCATGGAGAAGAAATAAAAACTTTGAGGTTCGCCGATGACATTGTAATTCTGTCAGAGACAGCAAAGGACTTGGAAGAGCAGTTGAATGGAATGGACAGTGTCTTGAAAGGAGGATATAAGATGAACATCAACAAAAGCAAAACAAGGATAATGGAATGTAGTCTAATTAAGTCGGGTGATGCTGAGGGAATTAGATTAGGAAATGAGGCACTTAAAGTAGTAAAGGAGTTTTGCTATTTGGGGAGCAAAATAACTGATGATGGTCGAAGTAGAGAGGATATAAAACGTAGGCTGGCAATGGCAAGGAAAGCGTTTCTGAAGAAGAGAAATTTGTTAACATCCAGTATTGATTTAAGTGTCAGGAAGTCATTTCTGAAAGTATTTGTATGGAGTGTAGGCATGTATGGAAGTGAAACATGGACGATAAATAGTTTGGACAAGAAGAGAATAAAAGCTTTCCAAATGTGGTGCTACAGAAGAATGCTGAAGATTAGATGGGTAGATCACATAACTAATGAGGAAGTATTGAATAGGATTGGGGAGAAGAGAAGTTTGTGGCACAACTTGACAAGAAGAAGGGATCGGTTGGTAGGACATGTTCTGAGGCATCAAGGGATCACCAATTTAGTATTGGAGGGCAGCGTGGAGGGTAAAAATCGTAGAGGGAGACCAAGAGATGAATACACTAAGCAGATTCAGAAGGATGTAGGTTGCAGTAGGTACTGGGAGATGAAAAAGCTTGCACAGGATAGAGTAGCATGGAGGACTGCAACAAACCAGTCTCAGGACTGAAGACCACAACAACAACAACAACAACAACAACTGTTATAGTATTTTTATATTGCACAACTTCGTAGTGATAGCGATCCTGTATATGATTCAAAAGTTTTCATTATTTTTCAATAAGATACTGCGACTGATAAGTCATGTTAGCTCTTCTTGGACTAATGTTGGTTGTTCATCCACTGCAAGTGCTGTTATGTCACGTCCAAGTCAGAGCTGTTCTCTCATTCAAATGTGAAAGTTTTCCATTATCACGGTGAAGAAAGTTTCGTAACTAACAGCTGGAAATCAGACCTTTTGTATATAAGTTCAATAACTGGTTTGACATTTTCAATTCTTCTAAACCTTGCACACCAGAAAACTGTATCCATTCATTTCAGAATGAACTTAAATGAACAAGAGAAGACCAGGATGCCCACAATAATTTCTGATTCGTTGGAAGAATGGACTGACCCTATTACATCCTGGTGTGTAACAAGTTATGTACAGATAGCATTGGTGTATTATGGGCAAGTGGGAGATAAGTGGTGAAAGATACCTTTGCTTTGCAAGGTGTGTTGCTCTCTAGCTCTGAAGTAAATACTCCAACATATGTAAAGAAGCAGCTGAAACTTCTTATAGTAATATAGGAATATTTTGTAAATTTGCTACAAAATGAAATCCAGTTATTAAGAACAGTTAAGAAAATGATATTTGATAAAATCAAGGACTTGTTAGTGCTAGAGAAAGTTACTGATAGATTCATTTGTGCTAGGACTTGTCAGAATGTGACTCCTCAACTAGGAAATAATTGTACAGCAAGATGACAGGAGCAAGAACAGATCAAGAAGTTGAGAAAATGTTATATGTAAAAAGTTTTGTGCATGTAAGTTTTGTATTAGATTTGAAAATTATCAGTAATTTTATTGTTAAAGAAAGAAGTTCTTTCAATACAATAAGTTAGAAAAGTGTCCTGACAATAATGAGGTTTACAAATAATATAGAAATGTCCAGTGCCATTTTTTGCAAACAACTGTGGCTATTTTATGTCCCAAGAACATCTGTAGTAAACATCCTGTATTTGAATAATGTTTAAGTTTTGGAGCTTTATTATTACAACACTTTTACTTGAAATTATATCCTAATCTTTTTTGTAGGAAGGAGATGGGGGGAAAAAGAGAGCGAGAGAGAGAGAGAGAGAGAGAGAGAGAGAGAGAGAGAGAGAGAGAGAGAGAGAGAGAGAGAGAGAGAGAGAGAGGGAGGAAACAAGACACTAAAAGCTAATCTGGATCTCTTGCACTTAGCTGCAAATTTACTCTTCATTTGAATTGATCTTGTAAGATGAGGAACAAAGTTGCACACTTTACCCTATCCATACTAGGAGGTAACACTATAAAGAGTAGGTAGTAAGAGTGGTGCTTTAGATTGGCAAAATCTGATAACCTTGTGCGCAGAGCAGGAACAGTTATGGTATTTGAATTAACATTGAAATAAAAAAGCGTTTTTTTAAATGTAAACTTAGAATTCCAGTATCTCATACAAAAAAACATGCAAGAGTCGCAATAGCAGTGTGGCCAGTATAGTAAATGGCAAGTATAGGAAAGTGATGAACAGATAACTTCTAAATTTGGATATCAGTGATTGAGAGTTCAGCATAAAATGGGAAATGAAGAACATGAAAGGGGTTTGGCCCTCAGGCTGCCACCTCAGGATGTAGAGGTGGCGGAGAATCTGGTGCATTGCCTGAGACATATCAGTTGTTGCTTGTTTCACCCATGGGCTCAGCTGCCAAGGCATTTCCTAGTGTAGCCGATATGGTGGGTCCACCTTTACAGTAGGCTATGTGGCAGGTTGTTATCCGTTTGTGTTGCTCGAGGCAAAAGACCAGTGTGGAGGCTGGCGGTCTGGCCTCATCATGTGAGTGAACTGGTGTCTGTTCTTTCAGCAAGGTCCAAGCTGACACATATGGCTAGTGGTTCACTGGTTATCTGGAGCTCCAACATTAGGCACGTTATGGAGCTTCTTAGGAAGATAGTGTTCATGGCTGGAAAGAAAGCCACTGTGCACTCAGTAGGTCTGCCCTGGTGCCTCATCCAAGGTGTGGAGGTGATTTGCGTATTGCTATTGAGTTTGCAGGATGCAATGGTCTCCAAGGCTCACATTGGCAATGATCACACCTGTCGCATGGGTTCTGATACCATCCTCATTTCATACAGGTGGCTGGTGGAGGTGCTGGCCTTGTGTGTGGGTTGAAAGCATAGATTACAGTTTGTAACATTGTTCCCAGTGTTGATCAGGGTCCTTTGGTTTGGAGCTGAATGGAGGGTCTCAACCAAAGACTTTGTCAACTCTTTGGAAATCTTATCTGCAGATTTCTGGATCTGCATTATAGGGTGGAGAATTGCAGGACTCCACTTGATAGGTCAGGGGTGCACTGCACAAAGGCAGCAGCTACTCAGGTAGTAGAGCACTTGCGGAGTGCATATAGGGGTTATTGAGGCTAGGCAGTAGTTTCAGGTACTATGATCAACACTTGCCAGTAGATGCTGCATTCAGAGTAAAGACACTTGACTGCCATAATTTTCTTAGTAAATTGTAATACTATTCATAACAAGGTTACTGAATTTGCTGCCCTCCAGTGAAGTTCTCATGCTCAAATTATTCTTGGGACCTAGAGCTGGCTGAAACCAAAAGTAGAAAGCAAGTAGAAAGCTCTGAGATTTTAGTGAGTCGTGGAATGTATATGAGAAATGTAGAATAGATGCCGTAGGAGGGGGAGTGTTAGTTGTAGTTGCCAAAATCTGTTGAGGTTGAAATTGAGTGTGAAAATGATGTTATATGGTCATGTATAACAGGTCTAGATGAAACCAAGTTAATTGTTGGGTTTACTTACTGGCCAGCTGATTCCGCTGTGGCAGTTTGAGTCAATCAAAGAAGATCTATGCTGAATAGTGTGTAAATAACTAGATCATGCAGTACTAGTTGGAGGCAACTTTAACTTTCCAAGCATTGCAGGCAGTACAGTCAGTATTGCAAAGTAGTTTTGAAGACATTTGCCAAAAACTGTCTGGAGCAGCCAGTTTGGCAGCTCATATGTAATGGGAATATCTTATACCTTGTAGCTACAAATAGGCTGGACCTTATTGATGGTGTAGGTATAGAGATGGAGATTAGTAATTTTAATCTCAACATATCAACTGGGGTTACGGAAGTTAATAAATCAGTTAAAGAGGTTAGGA
Source organism: Schistocerca serialis cubense (assembly GCF_023864345.2). Lineage (NCBI taxonomy): Eukaryota > Metazoa > Arthropoda > Insecta > Orthoptera > Acrididae > Schistocerca > Schistocerca serialis. The sequence goes on from NC_064644.1 coordinate 563,818,688, forward strand.
GACTATTTCTGCTAGAAAGAGTAGAAAAGCAATTGGTAGCATCTCATTTAGACAGTGAATTGACATCATTTATTTCCATTATGATGGGCATAGAGGAATTATTGGCAAAGTTTAAATAGATTGTAAATCATGCTTTTGAGAAGTAGGCACCTAGTAACTGGCTTAAGGACAGAAAAGACTAACCATTGTTTAATGACAACAGAAAATGCTGAGGACACAAAGGCTGTTGCACTATCAGTTCAAAAAGAATGTGCAAATTAAAACAGACAAAGGTTAGTAGACATATGAGCATCTTTGAAAAGATTTACGCATGAAGCATACAACTACTACCACTGTCATATGTTAGCAAAGAACCTGGCCGAGAACCCAAGAAAATTCTGGTCCTGTGTAAATAGCTAAGCAGGTCTAAGGCTTTCATCCACTCACTCATTTACCAGTCTGGTGTGGCAGTAGAAGATGGCAAAAGGAAATCCTAAGTTTTAAATTCACTTATTATGAGTCATTCATGCAGGATAATTTTACAAACATATCATTGTTTGACCATCACACGGAGTCCAGTTTGGGCAACTTAGTAATGAGCACCCATATTGTAAAGAAACAACTGAAAGAGTTTGAAAACAAATAAATCACCAGATCCAGATGGAATCCCAGTTAGGTTTTACAGTGTGTCCATTACTTAGCTTGCATTTATCGCAAATTTCTCTCCCAGTGCAAAGTCCTAAGTGACTGGAAAAAAGCACATGTCTCCTGTATACAAGAAGGGAAAAGAACTGACCCACAAAAGTATCATTAACATTGGTTTGCTGCAGAATTTTGGGACATATTCTGAGTTCCAGTATAATACATTTCCTTGAGGCTGAAAAGCTTATGTCCATAAATCAACATAGTATTAGAAAGCACTGCTCGTGTGAAACTCAGCTTGCCCTTTCTCACATGATATACTACAAATTATGGATGAAGCGCAACAAACAGGTTCCACATTTGTAGATTTCCGAAAATCATTCAACACGGTGCCCCACTGTAGGCTCTTAACAAAGATATGAGCATGTGGAATAGGTTCCCAGATATGTAACTGGCTCAAAGACATCTGAAGTTGTAGGACCCAGTGCATTGTTGTCTATGGCGAGTGGTCATCAGGGACAATGATATCGTCAGGAGTGTCGTAGGGAAGTGTGATAGGACCGCTATTATTTTCTATATATGTAAATGGTCTGGGAAAGGGTGGGCAACAGTCTGAGGTTTTACTGATGATGCTGTGGTGAATGGGATGGTGTTGAAATTGATTGACTGTTGGAGGGTACAAGATGTCTTTGACAATTTTTCTAGTTGGTGTGCTGAATGGCAGTGATCTGTAAATGCAGAAAAATCTAAGTTAATGTAGATAACTATGAAAAACAAACCAATAATGTAGGGATACAGCATTAGTAGCGTCCTGCTTGACACAGTCTTGTTGTTTTAAATGTATACGTGTAACACTGCAAAGTGATATGAAACGGAATGAGCACGTGAGGAGTGCAGTTGGGAAGGCAAATGGTCAACCTTATTTCAGTCTTGTTGTTTTAAATATCTGCGTGTAACACTGCAAAGTGATATGAAATGGAATGAGCACATGAGGAGTGTGGTTGGGAAGGCGAATGCTCAACCTTATGTCAACAAAGATAATCCATTTTTGGAAACATAATTTAATTGGGTAGAAAAAAATCTACTCACCAAGCAGGGCAGGAGAAAACATATATAAAAGATACTATGTATGTAAGCTTTTGGAGCCAATGGCTACTTTTTCTGGCAGAAGGGTTTCAGGTGAAGGAAGAGGGGTGAATGAAAAGGGCTGTTGAGAATTAGGAAAAGGGGTAGTGTTTGGAAAAGTCACCCAGACTCCAGGTCACGGGAGACTTACCAGACAGGACGAGAAAACTTGCATACTTAATACTTTTTATATGTGTGTTCTCCTTCTGCCACTTAGTGAGTAGAATGGTCAGCTTTGGATTATTAGGAGAAAAGTCTGAGGGTATTTCGCTTGTCTCATACATATTGCTCACCAGATGGTAGAGTTTTGTTAGGACTGGCTCTCCCAAGGCTGTCAGTAGTCCTAATGGAATGTTGTCTACTCCCGGGGCCTTGTTTTGACTCAGGTCTTTCAGCGCTCTGTCAGACTCTTCATGCAGTATCATATCTCCCATTTCAGCTTCATCTACATACTCTTCCATTTCCATAATATTGTCCTCAAGTACATCGCCCTTGTGTAGACCCTCTATATACTCCTTCCACCTTTTTCCTTTCTCTTCTTTGCTTAGAACTGGGTTTCCATCTGAGCTCTTGATATTCATACAAGTGGTTCTCTTTTCTCCAAAGGTCTCTTTAATTTTCCTGAAGGCAGTATCTATCTTACACCTAGTGAGATAAGCCTCTGCATCCTTACATTTGTCCTCTAGCCATCCCTGCTTAGCCATTTTGTACTTCCTGTCAATCTAGTTTTTGAGACGTTTGTATTCCTTTTTGCCTGCTTCATTTACTGCATTTTTATATTTTCTCCTTTCATCAATTAAATTCAATATTTCTTCTGTTACCCAAGGATTTCTACTAGCCCTCGTCTTTTTACCTACTTGATCCTCTGCTTCCTTCACTACTTCATCCCTCAAAGCTACCCATTCTTCTTCTACTGTATTTCTTTCCCTCATTCCTGTCAATTGTTCCCTTATGCTCTTCCTGAAACTCTGTACAACCTCTGGTTTAGTCAGTTTATCCAGATCCCTTCTCCTTAAATTCCCACCTTTTTGCAGTTTCGACAGTTCATAACCAATAGATTGTGGTCAGAGTTCACATCTGCCCCTGGAAATGTCTTACAATTTAAAACCTGGTTCCTAAATCTCTGTCTTACCATTATATAATCTATCTGAAACCTGTCAGTATCTCCAGGCTTTTTCCATGTATACAATCTTCTTTTATGATTCTTGAACCAAGTGCTAGCTGTTATTAAGTTATGCTCTGTGCAAAATTCGACCAGGCAGCTTCCTCTTTTATTTCTTACCCCAATCCATATTCACCTACCATGTTTCCTTCTCTCCCTTTTCCTACTGCCGAATTCCAGTCACCCATGACTATTAAATTTTTGTCTCCCTTCACTATGTGAATAATTTCTTTTATTTCATCATACATTTCTTCAATTTCTTCGTCATCTGCAGAGCTAGTTGGCATACAACTTGTACTATTGTAGTAGGCATGGGCTTCATGTCTATCTTGGCCACAATAATGCGTTCACTATGCTGTTTATAGTAGCTTACCCGTACTCCTATTTTTTTATTCATTATTAAACCTACTCCTGCATTACCTCTATTTGATTTTGTATTTATAACCCTGTATTCGCCTGACCAAAAGTCGTGTTCCTCCTGCCACCGAACTTCACTAATTCCCACTATATCTAACTTTAATCTATCCATTTCCCTTTTTAAATTTTCTAACCTACCTGCCCGATTAAGGGATCTGACATTCCACGCTCCGATCCATAGAATGCTAGTTTTCTTTCTCCTGATAACGACATCCTCTTGAGTAGTCCCTGCCTGGAGATCCGAATGGGGGACTATTTTACCTCCAGAATAGTTTACCCAAGAGGATGCCATCATCATTTAACCATACAGTAAAGCTGCATGCCCTCAGGAAAAATTACGGCTGTAGTTTCCTCTTGCTTTCAGCCGTTCGCAATACCAGCACAGCAAGGCTGTTTTGGTTATTGTTACAAGGCCAAATCAGTCAATCATCCAGACTGTTTCCCCTGCAACTACTGAAAAGGCTACTGCCCCTCTTCAAGAACCACATATTTGTCTGGCCTCTCAACAGATACCCCTTTGTTGTGGTTGCACCTATGGTACGGCTATCTGTATCGCTGAGGCACGCAAGCCTCCCCACCAATGGCAAGGTCCATGGTTCAAAGTGAATTATATTACTGATCTTTGAAGGGTATCCTGTATCTTAATTAAATGATTAATAAATATACGTTACAGGTTGAATAAGTCCCTATCTGTTACAAGGAAAGCACTTAAAGGTAACATGGCAGTGACTGTAGAGATGATTTGATCTTAATCATATGTTAAGAAAACTGTATTGCTGTAGAAGGTAAACAGAATACAAATAATGCACGTAACAATGTGAACTAAGGCCAGTATATGGTACACTTTGTCATTTACGCTGTGATGTATAAGTGTTGTTACATTTTCTGCTTTCAGCATGTAGCCTAATACATTGTGTGTATAACATTAGATGACCTTTATTGTGCCCACCAGGTGGCACAGTGACGCAGGATTTCTAAGGTTTTGTGACAATATTATGTACAAGATAGTTTGCTGAGATGCTGAGTCACAGATAGGCACAACAAAAAGACTGTCAAACAAGCACACACTCAGCCAAAAAAGCCTTCATCGGAATCAGACAAAACACGCACACACACACACACACACACACACACACACACACACACACACACACACACACACAAACAAACAAACAAACAAACAAACAAACAAACAGTCTCTGGCTGCCAAGGCCAGATTGCGAGCATCAGTGAATGATGGGAGAAGCAATCTAGGTGGTGAGAGTAAGGAGGAGATTGGTGCGGGAAGGGGGAAGGATAGCAGGGTAGGGGTTGGTGAATTGTGACTTGTGGAAGCATACAGGGACTAGGTGGAGAGAGGATAGGGATAGGGCAGCTAGGTGCAGTCAGGAAGTTAGATAGATGGCAGAGTTGGTGGGCATAGTGAGGCGTGGGGGGGGGGGGGGGGGTGCGGAAAGGACAGAAGAAAAGATTGATAGGTGGGTAAAGGATAATGTCTAACGAAGGTTGAGGCCAGGAGTGTTATGGGAACATAGGATATATTACAGGCAGGGTTCCCACCTGCGCAGTTCAGAAAAGCTGGTGTAGGTAGGAAAGATCCAGATAGCACAGGCTGTGAAGCAGTCACTGAAATGTAGAACACAGCAATGTGCTGGGTTCTGCATGGGCATGGCAACCAACAAGTTCTGTGTCTGTATGAATGGCTACTGTCGAATTATGGCCAAGAAACAGCTGGACAACCCAATTGCTGAGCATGCTGCCCAGCATGATGTTCTTCATTTCAGTGACTGCTTCACAGCCTGTGCCATTTTTCCCTTCCTACCAACATCTTTCCTGCATTGTTTGATTTTTGAGTTTTCCCTAGACCACTTAATGAAAATTCCATAGATCAACAATACCATGTCATTCTTTTACCATCACCATTATTGACTTTTCATTCTCTGAGTACAAGCAATCCATGTGCCAGTTCTCTGTCTCAATTTCTGAAGCAGGTTCATTTCTCAAAGTAGATTATTAATAAACAAATGCATTTTTGCTCCGTTTATACATTTGTTTAGTTATATCTTTTGCTTTTAGAATTCATGTTTTTATTGTATATTGGCCAGACAGATGCTAATGCTATGATACTGTGGTAACCTGTTTATGTATAATGTACAAAATAACCCTTTAATTTTGTAAGTAAATTGTCAATCATTATTTTAGAGCTTCTCAAGCAGAGTTGAGAATGCCTTGGAATAATGGAATCACAGAAGTTCTTGGATGATGCACAACCGAATAAATTGTAACTCTTACTGCTGTGTTAATTCTATGTGAACCTAACATCAACCAGTTTGTTTGTTTGTTTGTTTGTTTTTTAGATGCTACCTGAGTATCAAGCACAAATATCACAACAGGAACATATCAAAGATTCTGGAAGCACTTTGTCCCGTCTCTTTAACCGCTATGACTTCATTGAAACTTCCTATCATTTTCTGCTTAAGCACATTGACTTACATCTTTGTGATGATCCAGGTGGTAAGTAATTCTGTCACTCAGCCTTTGTAGATGATGAAAATGAGCAATAGTTTTATAATTTCTAAATACCGCATACCAATGTGCAATATTATGCGGTTACATTTCTGTGACGAGAGACACAAAAACGTGTTAACTTATTATAGCACAACTCACGACTGAGCAGGTGCATCAATGTGTCGCTTGGACTAGAAGCAGTTTAAAGACGAAGGTCAAAGATATTGTGCCTATGCAAGCCTGCAGGGTTGCCACATCTTGCAAAGAAAATCAGTCTCATTACTTTATTGTCACACCTCATAGAAACTGTTGCCAAAATATCAAATAGGGCTATGAAAGCCTCTAATTCAGCAAATAAGGAAAGAAGAAAATAATAGTGCATACTAAGCTGCAACTTCTAGCAGAAAGAAAACAAATTTTAAGTAATCAGCCATCTTGAACTTTTGTAGATCTGTCGTTTTCATTTACATACATTGAAGAGCCAAAGAAACTGGTACACTTGCTAAATACCTTTGATGGCCAGTGAAGTGATTAAAGTTAGAAGAGTGGTCCTAGAGCCACTCTGTAGCAATTGTGGACATGTGGGGTGCTGCCTTGTCTTGCTGGAATTGCCCAAGTCCATCGGAATGCGCAATAGACATGAATGAATGCAGGGGATCAGACAGGGTGCTTAAGTACGTGCTATCTGTCAGAGTCGTATCTAGACATATCGAGCCCATATCACTCCAATTGCACATACGCCCCACCATTACAGAGCCTCCACCAGATTGAAAAGTCCCCAGCTGACATGCAGGCTCCATGGATTCATGAGGTTGTCTCCATACCCGTACGTGCCGATAAAATTTGAGACGAGACTCGTCTGACTAGGCAACAGGTTTCCAGTCATCAACAGTCCAGTGTCGGTGTTGATGGCCCAGACGCTTTGTGTCATGCAGTCATCAAGAGCACATAAGTGGGGCTTCAGCTCCAAAAGCCCATATTGATGATGTTTTGTTGTTTTACACACTGAGACTTATTGATCGCCCAGCATTGAAATCTGCACCAATTTGCACAGGGGTTGCAGTTCTATCATGTCAAATGATTCTCTTCAGTTTTCGTTAATCCCATTTTTGCAGGATATTTTTCCAGCCACAGCAATGTCGGAGATTTGATCTTTTACCAGATTCCTGATATTCACAGTACACTCGTGAAATGGTCGTACAGGAAAATCCCCACTTCATCGCTACTTGGGAGGTGCCATGTCCCATCACTCATGTGTCAGCTATAACACCATGTTCAAACTCACTTAATTACTTAATTCTTGAAAATCTGCCATTGTAGCAGGAGTAACTGATCTAACTACTGCGCCAGACACTTGTTGTCTTATATAGGTGGTGAGACCACAACACCATATTCTGCCTGTTTACATCTCTCTGTATTTGAATACGTATGGCTATACCTGGTTTTTTGGGACTTCAGTGTGTAAAGTTACGGTGTTTTGATAATTTTTACTTTTTGACTGTCATCCCAGATATAAAGCAAATAGCATAAACAAAAATATACATATTACAGGCCACTGAAGATGCCTATCAAGTGCTTTTCATAATCTTCACATGTGTATTTGTGATGAGACACAATGTGTAGCATAGATTATTTATATAGAGCATAAGATCAAAATATGGTAATGTAGTCTTATCAAAACCGATTATCCAAATAAATATTTTACTAGTGATCTTGGCTTTTTGAAGTTTTTCTGCTGAGTTTAATATGGTGCTGCATACTGTCCACATTCTGGCACAATGTCAGGAATATATAACAAATGGTAGCAGGTAATGAGCACTAAACAAAATTAAAAAGAAAAAAACTGTTTATCCTTAAAGTCTCAAAATACGCCACTTAGACGTTGGGGGGGAGGGAGAAACATTTTTTTGTAGAAAACGGCTGCAGTATTTTTTTGCAGTATTTCTCAGGACAAAATTTTGTCTATTGTCTGCAGATAAAGACTGGATGTTGCAGTGCACTACTGAAAGCTCTGACTCATCCCCTGGGCAGCCTGGAGTAGGGTGGTAGACTGGTTTGTCCCTTTGTTGGGCACTCCCTGCCGCCAGGGTCACTGGCCGCTGCTTCCGTGAAGTGACATAACAGAGGGGTGTCCGAGATTTTGCGCGACCTGTTTGTGACTCTGTGAGTGCCAAAAGAAAGGCGATTGCAAGATATTTCCTAATGTTGCAGGGGTATAGAAAATGGAGTAGTGGTATTTGGTGCAAGGAGAATATGACCAAAACAGTGATGGCTGTGTGTCACTGTGTATCCTCTGTCGTAAGAGGTGAAATGTAATTAGTGTATTTGAAACAGCTTAGGATGGGAATAAGGAAAAGGGGAATGATTTAAAAGGCCGATGCTACCAGCAGAGAGAAGTAAGCTTAATAACTAGTAGATTATCATAGGAAGGTAGAATTAAATTGAAATTTATTAGAGTGACACTGATAGTGATTATCGTAGGAAAACTACAATTAGATTGAAATTTACTAAAGTGATACTGATAGTGATTTTTATTATGAACAATTGAAACCAAAGAGATGGGTGATTAATGAACAAAAGGAGAGACTAATAATTGCAATGGTACTATTACAGAATGGAAGAGAATAAACTGAGCAAATAAAAATAGTATTAGCAGTAACTAAAATTAAGTAAACGTCAGAGCTACAGGTACAAAAAATAATACAAAGTTAATACAATTAAAAAAAAATTAGTTGAAGGTACAAATATGGGGATAGTTAAAAAGTTAATACAATTATGAGACAGTGTATCTGAATATAGGGGATGTTACAATTTGCAAATGGTGTTAAGTTTACACTTTCGGCTCGAGTAGCTTCACTTAATACTATTCAGTTCTGTCATGTTTGTGACTGTATTCTTTCCAGCTGCTGTCTTCATGATTACTCTGCCATTCTGAGCCCACACATTCAGAAGACCGAAATGGGATATGGCACTGTTTAAAATCTTTAGCCATTCATGTGTCAGATCTTCCCTTATTGTAAGCCCTGTCTTGCTAACCTCTCCTTCTGGGTAAAGAACTCTGCCCTTTTTCGGTATGAGACAAATTTAACTATTGTCGGACGAGGTTTGGTAGCACCTGGTAGTTTTCGTTCCACCCGATGGCTCCTGTCAATGTCTACCTTAGTCCCTTCAATGCCTAATTTTTCACGTGCAACCTGTATAAGCAGTTTGTCTGTGCCTTCTTCCTTATTTTCTTTTACGCCAAACAGTCGTAGACTATTTCGCCTTTGGTACTGTTCTAGCTCGTCTGTTGCGGCAGATAGTTTTACTTCCAACAGTCATGCCTTTTTCTCATATTCAGAGACAGACTTTTTTAATGCTGTAATTTTGGCAGTATTGGCCTCAACAGTTTCACCATTTTGGCCAATACTGCTGCCATTACTGTATCTGATATAGTGCCTGCTATCAGATTGAGATTGTCTTTATCGCGAAGCGCAGCGTTTACCTCAGAGCGGACCATCTCAGCTATACCGGGAGCCGTGGCCACATCTTTCACCAAGAGCAAGCCCGCTGCACCTGCTGCTTCCCTGTTGCTGGACGCGCTGCTGTTCACTCTCCTGTTTACCATTTTCTCCAGCATAGATATTGGTGGAGCACAGAAAAAATAGCACTACCACACAGAACACTGTTGTTTACACAATTTCCACTGGTACAAGACAACATCATCTACGAGAGCACCTTCGAATTCAACTAAATGTCGCGAGATTGAACTTAACACATGTTACACTGCAGCCGCCACCTTACAGGCCTTACATGGATGAAAGAAAGAAATTACTAGTTTTCTTGAAGCAGGTGTCCTATTGCCTAGAATAACAACACCCAAAATCTCTGCACCTGACTAAGAAATACTAATTTTGATTCTATTCTAATAAAATTAATAAATTGCTGTCATTACCTTCAGACATTAAGTGTATCGGGCAGAAGAAAGTTTTAGTACTGCAGACAGACACACGTTAAAAGTAAAACTGACATCATCCCAGCTTCAAAGACACCCCATTAGACAAAAACAGGACCACTTATTTACCTGCTATTGTGTTAGGATCAGTTGCTTCACTGCTAATATACAAACTAACATAGAAATGCACCAAATCTCAAACTACTGGAACTTTAATCACCATTTAAGGGAAAAACATAGACACGAGATAGAGGAAAGTTAAGGAAAACAGTGTAGGTAAAGGAGGAAAAACAACATAACATGCACAATCAAAAGATATCAAAGCAGCTAGTAAGTTAATGGAAGTAACATAAATTAAAACAGCCAGTTTTTTAATTCCAGAATTTGGCTGATGAGCTTGTAGTACTGAGCATAAAAGGGAGTGCCAGCATTTAGAAAGCCACTATTGTTTGCTAGGTGAAACAAAAGACAAGGGTGTAAAAATATGATATAATAATGTTTATTTTATAATTATCTTTTATAGCACATTTTATGAGTTGGTAATATTATCACAAGAGTCATACACGTGTAGTGAATGGCAGTTCTTATTATGTATTTTAAAGACAATCAGTATATGTTGTTAAAAAAGCATTTTTCTCATTTTTGTTTTTTTGTTTTTATTTGTAAATTTATTTGTTTTAGATGGACGATCTGTGCATCCAGATCTTCAGGATGGTGGTGCATTACAGATCAACCTCCAACAGCTGCAGGTAACATTATATTGAACAGTTCTAATAATTAATTCATTTTACAGAGCAGCAACAGAACATTGATCCAAAGCTACTTTTAAGCAAGTTCTCTTGCTCATATGGCAGCATTGAATAATGATGTGAAATTTTCATAAATGACAGTCTAAATATGGTGTTTGTAGTATACAGTATGTGCCTGCATTGTTCATTTTGTTCCCCTTACACAACACAGAATTGTTAGCAAATTGTGCTTCCTTTCATTTCCGTAATAAATCTTTTCCTTGTCCCTTCTGTTGTTTACTAGAAAAATAATAATTATTTTTGAGAGAAGTGCTTTGTGTTGTTCTAATACCTGTTAAAATCATTTGAAGTTCTATCTTTTAGGAACAGTGATCCGTTCTGTATGGACAGATGCAGGAAAGCTGCATATAAGAGAATAATAAGTAAGTCACAAACCTTAGTACACCTAGCTGGGGAAAAGTTTAAATGTTCGAGATTATAGTAGGTGAGAGCTGGACCAGTGTAAGGCTCAAGTGATACAAACCACCACTTGCGGTGTCAAGCTAAGGGGGCCACCAGAGACACCACAATTGTACGATTTCTATTCAAGACGTATTAAAGTAATTTGCAGCCTCTTTGTGTGTCAAGCTGAGAGGGACGCCAGGATCACCCAAGTGCAAGACTTGTATAGTGTGTGTATCAGTAGTAGCGAAGTGCGAACTGACACAGGTGAAAGGATAAGGTGATAACATTGGGTGAGGGAGGCACCAAATGATGAGCCGTTTATGTGAATAAATGATTTCTAACCGATCCTGCATCAAAGACTTCGAGGACAGTTAACGAGGATAAGGTAAATGATGTGAGGTTACAGGCATAAGACAAAAGAGTTAAAACAAAAGGAATATCAAGGATACTGAGCCTTAGACCATCTTTATATGTAATGGTGGTGGTAGCAGCAGCAGTAGAAGTAGTAGTAGCATTTGTTGTTGTTGTTGTTGTTGTTTCATTCAGCCCTTACAAGGATATTGGCTATCACACAGTATTACAATTTAAGAATAAAGAAGAAAACATAATTCATACATACAGACATTTATATACTTATGGGTATAGTGTGACAAGGATGGAACAGGTAGTCGGCTATGATATAGAAAGTAATACTATTTACTACAGAGCTTTGGTACTTTTAAAGTTAAAGAAGTTGTCATTTAACAGCCTCTTTAAATAAGTTGCTGTAGTACTTGTGATCTCCATAGAAACTTTTTTGTACAAGGTTATTCGTTGGTAGAAAACGCTGCTTTGAATTTCCTGTTTATTATGCACTCAATAGAGGTGCTATCTACATTTAATTTAACCAAGTCATTTTCCCATTTTGAAATAGAAATTCATGACATTTGTTATTGTTGTGTTCAGCATAACTTTATTCCGTATTGATCCATTGCAAACAGAGTGTTTAAAGTGCTTTCTCTGCAAGGAGTTCTCTTGTTTTCTCAGAGACTATAATATTGTTGACATCAGAAAAAAGATTTTTTTTTTCTCCAAGTCTAGCATTGTTGGGAAAGCCAGTGATATGTATCTGCGACAATATTGGTCTTAAAATGCCAGCCTGAGGAAATCTTACAGTAATATATTTTGGTTCTAATAAGTTTTTCACTGACACATAGCTTTATTTGATGTTTGTGTTATCTGTACTCCTTGTACCGTATCTGTGATTGGAGCCAGTCATCAGCTGTTCCTCTTCCTCTTATTCCTAATGATTCTAGCTTATTTAATAGGATCTTATGATCAGCATCACCAACATCCTTAGCAAGATTTATGAGTGTGTCAAGAGCAATAAGTACCACTTTTCAGAATGAGATTTTCACTCTGCAGCGGAGTGTGCACTGATATGAAACTTCCTGGCAGATCAAAACTGTGTGCCGGACCGAGACTCAAACTCGGGACCTTTGCCTTTCACGGGCAAGTGCTCTACCAACTGAGCTACCCAAGCACGACTCACGCCCCGTCCTCGCAGCTTTACTTCTGTCAGTATCTCGTCTCCTACCTTCCAAACTTTACAGAAGCTCTCCTGCGGAACCCGTAAAGCTGCGAGGACGGGGCGTGAGTCGTGCTTGGGTAGCTCAGTTGGCAGAGCACTTGCCCGCGAAAGGAAAAGGTCCCAAGTTCGAGTCTCGGTCTGGCACACAGTTTTAATCTGCCAGGAACTTTCAGTACCACTTGTTTTAATTCTACTGTGGCTGATTCTGTACTTCTGCTACATTGGACTCCAGACTGTAACTTGCTTAGAAAGTTGTATTTATTCAAGTAATTCATTGATATGTCTTCCATATCAGTTGTATTATTTTTGAGAATGATGGCAGCAGGGAAATTAATTTGAAGTATTCTGTGTATTCGGTGTTACCTTTCTTTAGCAGAGGCACAATGCGTACCTGTTTCGACTACTCTGGAAAATTCCCCAATGTGAATTATGTTAGTTAAGAGAGCTTATACATCCTGCATGCATTTTTTCAGCGGACAGGTTGATACTTCATTGAAGCCTGCTGACTTAATTTTTTAAGGTTTGTACATCTCAAAATTGATTTGCTAGTGTTCTTGAAACATAATGCAATGATTCCTGGTAAGTCTTTTGTAGGTGTGCAAGTTTTGTCCATACATGGTTTTACTTCCATTATTTTTCAAAAATTGTCTGTGAATCCAAGATATTTTACAATATTAGAGAAGTAAAGTTGCTATTCACCTTATAGCGGAGATGCTGACAATTATAGCTTTCAGCCATTAAGGCCTTTGTCAACAATAGACACACACACACACACACACACACACACACACACACACACACAGGCAAATACAACTTCCACATACGTCTGCAGTCTCGGACAACTGAAACCACATTGCGAGCAGTAGCACCAATGCATGATGAGAGTGGCGACTGGTTGGGGGTAAGGAGGAGGCTGGGGCGGGGATGGGGAGGGATAGTATGGTGGGGGTGGCGAACAGTGAAGTGCTGCAGTTTAGACGGAGGGCAGGAGAGAAGGTGGGGAGGGGGTAAGTAGCGGAAAGGAGAGAAATAAAAAGATATTAAAAGACTGGGTGTGGCGTTGAAATGATGGGTGTGTAGTGCTGGTATGGGAACAGGGAGGGGGCTGGATGGGTGAGGACAGTGACTAACAAATGTTGAGGCCAGGAGGGTTATGGGAACATAGGATGTATTGCAGGGAAAGTTCCCACCTGCGTAATTCAGAAAATCCGGTTTTGGTGGGAAGGATCCATATGGCACAGGCTGTGAAGCAGTCATTGAGATGAGGGATATCATGTTCGGCAGCATGTTCAGCAGCAGGGTAGTCCACTTGTTTTTGGTCACATTTTGTCGGTGGCCATTCATCCAGACAGACAGCTTGTTGGTTGTCATGCCTATATAGAATGCAGCACAGTGGTTGCAGCTTAGCTTGTAAATCACGTGACTGGTTTCACAGATAGCCCTGCCTTTGATAGGGTAGGTGATGTTACTGACAGGACTGGAGTAGGTGGTGGTAGGAGGATGTATGGGACAGGTCTTGCATCTATGTCTATTACAGGGGTATGAGGTAAGTGATTGGTAGCAGGGGTTGTGTAAGGATGGACGAGTATATTGTGTAGGTTCGGTGGATGGCAGAATACCACTGTAGGAGGGGTGGGAAGGATAGTGGGCAGAACATTTCTCACTTCAAGGCACAATGAGAGATAATCAAAACCATGGCGGAGAATGTAATTTAGTTGCTCCAGTCCCGGATGGTACTGAGTTACGAGGGGATGCTCCTCTGTGGCCAGACTGTGGAACTTTGGGAGGTGGTGGCAGACTGGAAAGATAAGGCACAGGAGATTTGTTTTTGTACAAGGTTGGGAGGATAATTACGGTCACTGAAGGCTCAGTGAGACTCTCGGTATATTTTGAGGGGGTCTGCTCGTCACTGCAGATGCGATGACCGTGGTGGCTAGGTTGTATGGAAGGGACTTCTTGGTATGGAATGGGTGGCAGCTATCAAAGTGGAGGTATTGCTGGTGGTTAGTAGGTTTGATATGGATGGAGGTCAACAACTAGGAAGGTTGGGTTGAGTAGGAGCAGGTGAAGCAAATGGGAGAAGTTGTTGAGGTTCTGGAGGAATGTGAATAGGGTGTCCTCAACTTCAATCCAGGTAGCAAAAATATCGTCAATGAATCTGAACCAGGTGAGGGGTGTAGGATTCTGGGTTTGTAGGAAGGATTACTCTAGATTTCTGATGTATAGGTTGGCATAGGATAGTGCGATGCAGGTGCTCATGGCCGTACCCCAGATTTGTTTGTAGGTAATTCCTTCAAAGGAGAAGTAATTGTGGGTGAGGATATAGACTAGGAAAGAAGTTGTTAATTTGGAATCCATAGGGCGTCTGGAAATGTAGTGTTTGATAGCAGCAAGGCCATGGGCATTAGGAATCTTAGTGTACAGGGAGGCGGCATCAATAGTGACGAGCAGGGCACTGTGTGGTAAAGGGACAGGAACTGTGGAGAGTCAGTGGAGGAAATGGTTGGTATCTTTTATATAGGAGGATAGGTTCCGGGTAACAGGTTGAAGATGTTGGTCTGTGAGAGCAGAGATTCTGTCAGTGGGGGGTGCAGTAACCGGCCACAATGGGGCATCCTGGGTGGTTGGGTTTATGGGCTTTAGGAAGCATGTAGAAGGTGGAAATGTGGGGAGTGGTATGGGTAAGTAGATAGATGGACTCTGGGGAGAGTATCTGGGATGGGCCTAAGGATTTGAGTAGTGGCTGGAGATCCAGATTACTGGAATGGGGTCACTGTGGCAAGGTTTGTAGGTGGAAGTATCTGACAGATGACGAAGATCTCTTACAGCTACGCCCATTGTTCACTGCCCATATTTGTGGCCACATGGTCAGTCACCAATCCAGTCATTATTGTTGCCCTCATCACACAATTGACCAACATGTAATGTAATTGGATAGATTAAAAAATCTACTCACGAAACAGTGGCCAATGCGTTGAAGGGAATCAGAAGAGGGATATAAAGGAAAGGAAGATCAGTCTTTCCATCTCATCACGTCTAGTAAGTCCCCCCTAATCTTGGGTTCTGGATGACTTTTTTGAACTCTCCCCATTTTATAAACCTCACTAGCCCTTTTTCTTTATCCCTCTTCCTTCCCCTTTAACCTTTCTACCGGAAGAAGGAGCCTCTGTCTCTGAAAGCTTGCTCATTTCGTTAACCTTTATATGTGTTTTCTCCTGCTGTCACTTGGTGATCAGATTTTCTTTATCTATTCATTTGTATTGTATTTTCACAGATTGACCAACGTAAACGTACATAAACTGCGAAAGATGTTTATTGGGGGTGCTATAAGATTCATTTGTGATATGTTTATATCTGTATCTTCATACAGAATTATGTTAACATTTGTTGTTGAGATTTTATTGTAAAAAGTGTCCACTCTGCCACTAAGTGATCGATACAGATTCAAAATGATTAATTTCTTACTGATGTCAAGCCCTGTTAAGTCAATAACTGACATTTTGAAGTGTTTGTCTTCACTTATCATACTAAGGTCAGGTTTTGATTTAAACTTGTTTCTTATGCGATAGAAAAGCGTACTCCTCCACCCTTTGAAGTAGCGCTACAGAAGAGTCTGTTATTTCATACAACGGTAATACTACATGTTGGATTTCTTTGTCTCTAGACTTGAGCTCAGTGACATAAACTATTGAGCATTTCTAAGATTTGAGCTCAACTCAAGATGCTGTGTTTTATTTTCTTATTCATTGCATGTTTTGATGAGGTGTTGTCAAGTCTGTGAAGTGTCCTGTATTACGTTTTCCAATGGTTTCTTTTTCTTTATGACACGTATTACGTGTGTCATTTTCTGTGTCATGAGTGCTTGTTGCGGAATTGTTTAAACTGACAGGGGTACTCTTCCAGCAGGGGAACCTGTTGTTTTGATTTATCTTAAAAAAGGACCTGTTTTTCCTACCTGTGACAACAGGTTTTGACCATTTACGGACTGAGATTCACCTCCTATATTTTCACGAATCGGCTGTACCAATCTTCCCTTCCCAAACTTGTTTTAAATGTGGGTTGTTCCTAGTGAAATCCAAGCTATTGATAATCCTAAATGATACAGCAACATGCACAGGGTCAGGTTCCATCAGTGCCATCTCTAACATCACATTAGGCTACCTTACAGCTCCATTAAGGCATAACTTATCATGTCACTACAACAGTTCTACAAAGTTTATGTTGGTACCCACAAGTGAGGGAAGCTACCTTGTGCTAACCATCACCTAAATAATATGTCCCATCCCCATCCAAATAGTTTTCTGCGCCACCTACTATGACTACATAGCCCTCGTTTAAAAAATCCGTACATAAAGACCCTAGGTGACTTGACTTACCCCTGCATTTTATCTGAATATTCCGGTGGGTTGGTACACTGCCGCTAAGCTTTCTTGTAGGTAAGGGCCTACATCTCACCCGCAGCATTTTCCCCTCTCTAACATTTTATACACTGCTAGGCTTCCTGATTACAGCTGTAGTGTACTGCACAATTCGTGCCACTAGTCCTACCTGAGACTCTTCTCCAGTTAATTCTGGCAGTGGTTGATACATGTTCTTAGTGTTTATACATGGATACTTTGCAAGTCACACTTAAGTGCCTGGCAGAGAGCTCATTGAACGTCCTTCGCAGTAATTCTCTATTATTCCACTCTTGAAGAGCGCGCGGAAAAACTGAACACCTATATCTTTTTGTGCGAGTTCTGATTTCCCTTATTTTATTATGATCATCATTTCTCCCTTTTTAGGTTCATGTCAACAAAGTATTTTTGCATTCAGAGGAGAAAGTTGGTGATTGAAATTTTGTGAGAAGGTTCTGCTGCAATGAAAAACGCCTTTGCTTTAATGGTGTCCATCCCAAATCCTGACACTCCCTCCCCTATTTCCCGATAATATGAAACATGCTGCTCTTCTTTGAACTTTTTCAATGTACTCCATTAAAACTATCTAGTAAGGATCCTAGATTGCGCAGCAATACACCAGAGGAGGACGGTCAAGTGTAGTGTAGGCAGTCTTTTTAGTAAATCTGTTACATTTTCTAAGTGTTTTGCCAATAAAACACAGTCTTTGGTTTGCCTTCCCCACAACATTTTCTATGTGTTCTTTCCAATTTATATTGTTCATAATTGTAATTCCTAGATATTTAGTTGAATTAATGGCCTTTAGATTAGACTGATTTATTGTGTAAAGTTTAACGGATTCCTCACACTTTGCATTATTTAACATCAGTTGCCAGTTTTCACAACATTCATATATCTTTTCCAAATAATTTTTGAATTTGTTTTGCTCTTCTAATGAGATTACGAGACAATAAACGACAACATCATCTGCAAACAACCTAAGACAGCTTCTCACATTGCCTCCTAAATCATTTATATAGGAAAGGAACAGCTGAGGGCATATAACAGTACCTTGCGGAATGCCAGAAATCACTTCTGTTTTATTCCAAGACTCTCTGTCAGTTACTACGAACTCCCCACTGACAGGAAATCACAAATCCAGTCACATAATTGAGACGATATTCCATAAGTACGCAATTTCACTACAAGTTGCTTGTGTGGTACAATGACAAAAGCCTTTTGGAAATCTAGAAATACAGAATCAATTTGAAATCCCTTGTCAATAGCACGCAACACTTCTTGTGTGTAAAGAGGTAGGTGTGTTTCACAAGAACAATATTTTCTAAATCCGTGTTGACTGTGTGTCAATAGATCATTCTCTTCAAGGTAATTCATAATGTTCAAACACAATATATGTTACAAAATCCTACTGTGTATCGACGTTAATGATATAGGCTTGTAATTAGTGGATTACACCTACTACCTTTCTTGAATGTTGGTGTGACCTGTGCAACTTTCCAGTTTTTGGATATGGATATAATGCAATTATCAGATTGCATTCTCTTTCTACCGGCCTGTTAACCAGCTGCCAGTTTCTAACCCCTGCTTCCGCTTTGTCTCCCTTAGTCCGGTCAGCTTCTTCAGTACTTCTTCCAACTGTGCCTGAAGGACACAGATTTTCCTTCTGTGCTCCTCATTTAATATTTTCCTCCTGCATACTCTGCAGTTAAAAGAGTATCTCTTCAGTTCTCAGTCTAAAATATTTCCTATGTGATTGCAAGCCCACTACCCAGTAACAACACCCACATTTCTTTTCAGGATCAAGTGATTTAGAAATAAGAATTAAATTTAACTTGAAAGTATGTATTAAATTTTTCAAGGACATGAGTTTGGCTGTATGTAAACAAAAACTTTCCAAGTTATAACCATTTAGAAATCTAACCAGTCTTGGTAATGCAAATTCTCTCAAAAGGAAGCACTCTAGACCGCATTTATACAACTTGTATCTAACATAAAATGTGTCCAGAAATACGCATCCTGACAACAAATGTGAAGCACTCGGAAGGGAAGGAGGAAACAGAAAGATATTACGTTATTTCAGCGATTAAAAAAGTGAACCAAATTTGCACAAAACTTGGAAGTATGAGCCCACTTACGAGTATGACATTGCACTCTCTCCAGTCTGAATACATGCACAGATTCAGTTGGGAAGGGTGTCATAAAGCCACTGTGTCATCTCCTGATGCGTACTGGCCCACATCTGTTGTAATTGGTCTTGATATTCTGGATAATGGTAGTTAGATAGAGTTGACATCTGAGGTAGTCCCACCCATGTTCTAATGGGAGCGGATCGAGCATCTTGCTGGTCATGGCAGTATCTCAACTTCATGCAGACAGTTCACAGAGACACATGCCATGTGTGGATGAGCATTGTTCAGTTGTAGCCTGTGGCTTGAAGCAGAGGCGGATACAGAAAAACCTCAAGGAGAGGTGCTAAAGATATCTTGAGCTACCTTTACTTTTACTGTAATAAAAGATGATCAAGTCACATGCAAAGTTTAATAAGGTTTTATTTAAACTGATTATACACATATACAAGACAAAGCCATCTTATGATATAAAAAAGTTACAACTGTGATTATCTTCCTTAAATGATGAATTCTATGCACCTATTCTTCCTGGCAAATTGGTTAATTACATCATCAGTAGGACAGTCAGTGTCAGGGTGAGTGAGTGTTCAACAGAGCTAAGCCATTAAGTCGATCCTCCTTCATTGTCGACCTCAGCCACATCTTTGTATGTTGCAAAGTTGAAAAATCTTCTTTCTGCTATAGCAATAGATGCAGGTAGACAAGCAGATATTTTGTACAGCGTGTGCAAAGTGGGATAGTCAGATCAACGACAGACAGACAATGCTTGCATAACAGAATTACGATCATTAAGAGCATTTATGCTCATTTGCTTGTATTGAAGAATATCTCCCATTAGTCTCTTTTTTATTCACAGAGAGTGATTCTTCTTCAAAGTTAAGCACTGATTCAATTTCTGTGCCAGATCATTACTGTCATGTTTCATAGTTGTGAGGGCAAAAGTATGTTGAATTTTAAGTGATAAATATTTTCTTCAGAAAAACATTCTCTCACGTCAGTTGTAACATGGTCCAGTGTTGTAATAAAACAGTTCTTTTCCAATATGTCATGGCATCATCATTATGATCGCAGTTTTCCTTGTGTCTTTGTCTGCCTGTAAGATGAGGAACAGTCATCTCCACGTATAACTCTTCCATAACTACCTTCGCCTCTTCAACAATACGAGCAAAGTGGCTAAAGTGGCTATCAGCATTAGCTCTCATGCCATCGTGCACCTTGAGCGTCGAAGCTAATTTTGGCTATGACTTTTCTCATAGGTATGTTTTAGCTATCTATGTGCCAGACAGAAACAAGTAAAATATGATGACACGGATTTGCGTGCTACATAGGAAAGTACAACTATTTGATAACTTGATTCACTCGAGTCAACTGACCAAAGAAATGAACGAATAGCATGAGGGCTGACTGGCAGGGGCAGCATGGGTGGCAATGTGGGCAGCCCTGCAAGGGCAGGGGGATCCTGCTTCCCCCCATATGTATCCGCCACTGGCCGTAAGTCGTATCTGAAGACTCACCACATGATGATGCCAAGAGTAATATTGCTGTGCCTCCCCAAAACATTGGGAAAATGAGACCTTGCCCGCATTAACACCATACTCGCTGATGACAGTCATCCAGGGTAGTGCAGAACATGATTTGTTGCTGAACACTGTGTGACACTGTTCATCAGCAGCCCGTGCTTCTCGGTCATGACACCATTCCAAATGCACAGTGATGTAATTGTAACCTATGCATGGAACAGTAATTGCTTAGTGCACTTGCTGCTTGTTACCAACCAATGGTGCGGGATGATACAGAATGTTAAGTGAGTCCATTATTTGTTCATGGAAGGCAGGCCTAGATGTGAAGAGGTCATGATGTGGTTGATGTGCAGTTCGGAATCCTCCCTTGTGGTGCTCAGAAGTGGTTGACTGGAGCATGGACAACCAGTATGCCTGTCGGTCCACTGTCACATCTGAATGTGGCCCAAATTTGATATTGCATAGTTTTACCAGCCAGTCAAATGGAGACCTACAGTGATGCCCTTTTCAAACTGTGCCAGGTACTGATGCTGATGCCTCACATGAGTATGTAGCATTTCCGTATCACTCACTGTGATCACTCAATATGTGATGCTGTTCGTGTCCTTTATAAACCCTACCAGCCTTGGTAACAACACACAAGACCAACAACACTAATGCACACTGATGTCTGTTCTACTGATCACAAGGAATTCCAACTCTAATAATTTACATGCCTACCAATGGTGTGTATATGTAAAAAATTACACAGATGTCCGATTGTGTCTTTTGAGGGCTTTACATTTTTTGTCTGGCAGTGTGCAATTCAGAGCAAGCACTACTGAACTATAGCTACCTTCTTTTAAAGAAATTTGTTGTATTAAGAAAGGTTCAATAGAATTTGCTGTAAAAGCAAAAAAACTGCAACCAGTCACTGTTTTGAATACCGTATTTACTCGAATCTAAGCCGCACTCGAATCTAAGCCGCACCTGAAAAATGAGACTCGAATAAAGGAAAAAAAAATTTCCCGAATCTAAGCCGCACCTGAAATTTGAGACTCGAAATTCAAGGGGAGAGAAAAGTTTTAGGCCGCACCTCCAAATCGAAACAATGTTGGTCCAATGTAATATAAGACACAATTTAGGTCGAATGAATGACGATACAGCTACAGTAGTTTGGTTCGAGTCGTAAGCTTAGCAGTTAAGCTTTACCAGGCAGCCAGTGCTATGCGTCAGGCGCTCCGTCCGTATTTATACGGGTACCCTTCCTTTTTCACGTGCTTCGTCTGATTTGAATCGATTGCTTATTTTGCTTTCATCTGATAAGTGCCATTTTCTTTGTTCTAGGTGCTTACATCACTCTAAGCAGAAAATGCATTACTGTACTGTTCGTCGCATTCTGATAGTGCGTGTTTACGGTCTGTCGCCGCTCGCTGCATGGCTTGCTTTTGTGCGCGCTACTGCCGCTAACAATAAAAAAAAAGAGAGAGGAATCGTCTCATTAGCGAAACGATGGCAAGAGACTGCTATTTGTTGTTACTTACACTGCTGCTTTCTTTGATAATGATCAACAAGAACCAAATAATAGACTGTGTATGATAGAACATGTTCTGAATTAGAGTTAGGCAAAAATGTTTCTCCGTTTGAAAATCTTTGCGGCCGCTTCTTTAGTACATCAAAGTCTGCACAGAAATCAGAGTCATCTTAGATTTAAAAATCTAATCAGTTGCTGTGCTTCATTTCTGACTGTATCACTATTAGGCATAAGAATAATACGAATGTAAACATGACACGATACGTATATTCTTCCGCCTTTGCTGTTGCCTCACTCAAGTTTCGTAGTTTATTAGGCAGACAGGATTTAAATGAGATAGCAGCAAACACGAAAGAATACATGGCAAAATGTTTATATTCGTATCATTATTATGGTGAAGAGAATACTGCATGTGATTCACATTTCATCAGGTTCCAATTAGCAACCATCTCTTCTCAGGGGTAGGAAAAAATTCAGAACGTAGAGTTGACCATATTGACAAACATCCCAAACGGTCTTGCCAGACGTATTTTCGTAGTACATTGAAATTCTGCTACATGCGAAGATGAACAATACGGAATTTGTATCTACTTCATTGGATAATGTATGAAAATGCAGGTGGTCAAAACTCGGGGCGGAGAAAAAAGCTCGTCTTTCACTTTTTTTTTAAATTTATTTACTGACGCAGAGGTTTTGGCGCCAGTATTTATCTTTGTGCCTACAAAGCATACCTGTGTCGCGCTACATATATTCGACGGCAGAAGTTAGTTGTGGCGGCACCTACCAACATTTTTCAGAACTTCCGCTTGCTTTGCACTCGATTCTAAGCCGCAGGCGGTTTTTTGGATTACAAAAAATGGAAAAAAAGTGCGGCTTAGATTTGAGTAAATACGGTAGTTATTTATTATTCCATGAATCAGTTTTTGAATCTTTTCAAGTTCATCAGATGGTTTTCTGCAAGTTACATATCTATTTATAGCTTAGTGCTAGACAATAAATTGTCTATAATACAATTTTGGTCTCTTTCTGTTCTATTGGAATTTCAAATAATGCGAGTTGATTTTAAGAAGTAATACAGTAAAAATGATAAATATTAAATTTGCTATGAGAATAGGTGCTACAACAAATATTCAAGTGACACAAAATTTAAATTAAACATTGTTTGCTCTTAAAAAGTAGCTTCTTGTCGATGATCTGTATTTATATCACTCAAATTACATCTTGAAATTTAAGCACAGTTTGGTGTCTGACTTCTGTGTCGTTATCCAGATTCCCTCTGTGGTTTCTCATCATAGTGGGTTTAGCCACTGAAGTGTTCTCTGAAGCCCTGGCACAATGTGCGTGGTCTGAACGAGAAGCATTGGCTGAGGATGTCACACGTTCTGTGACCTTCTGACTCTGTTCAAAGACTTTTTGCTATGACAGACAAACATCACCATGTTGGACCTTTGTTCTGTGATGAAATGTAATAGGTTGCACATAATTGCTGTATAGTAATAGAATAACATATCAGTGTTTGTGTCTGGTGCAAACTCCTGGGAGAAGGGCCAGCCATCTTTCACCACCTTGAGTACCAAGTTTTTGTGCACTCACCTGTTTTTCTGGACTGAGTTACTTTGGGATTGATTAATTACATAGGTTTTTGAAATAAAACAAGCTGTTGGCATGTTTACTTTCTCATCAGATTTTTGTATTGTATTTAGTTACTTGATCAGTATTACAAGGAAGTGTAAAATTTACTCAGATTTTTTTTCAGGGAGTGGTACTACTGACAGAATGGAATTACATATAAACAGATGTTGCACTCTAACATACAAACAAGTGTCTTTTCTTTTTGTGTCTCTTCGTGTTGTTTGACTGCATATGTGGCATCATCCTTGGGTCTTGTGCCACAGTCTGTGGTACTGGGGAAGCAGTAAAGGAAACAAAAGAAAAATTCGGAGTAGGTATTAAAATCCATGGAGAAGAAATAAAAACTTTGAGGTTCGCCAATGACATTGTAATTCTGTCAGAGACAGCAAAGGACTTGGAAGAGCAGTTGAACGGAATGGACAGTGTTTTGAAAGGAGGGTATAAGATGAACATCAACAAAAGCAAAACAACGATAATGGAAAGGAGTCGAATTAAGTCGGGTGATGCTGAGGGAATTAGATTAGGAAATGAGACACTTAAAGTAGTAAAGGAGTTTTGCTATTTGGGGAGCAAAATAACTGATGATGGTCGAAGCAGAGAAGATGTAAAATGTAGACTGGCAATGGCAAGGAAAGTGTTTCTAAAGAAGAGAAATTTGTTAACATCGAGTATAGATTTAAGTGTCAACAAATCGTTTCTGAAAGTATTTGTATGGAGTGTAGCCATGTATGGAAGTGAAACATGGATGATAAATAGTTTAGACAAGAAGAGAATAGAAGCTTTCGAAATGTGGTGCTACAGAAGAATGCTGAAGATTAGATGGGTAGATCACATAACTTATGAGGAGGTATTGAATAGAATTGGGGAGAAGAGGAGTTTGTGGCACAACTTGACCAGAAGAAGGGATCGGTTGGTAGGACATGTTCTGAGGCTTCAAGGGATCACCAATTTAGTACTGGAGGGCAGTGTGGAGGGTAAAAATCATAGAGGGAGACCAAGAGATGAATTCACTAAGCAGATTCAGAAGGATGTAGGCTGCAGTAGGTACTGGGAGATGAAGCTTGCACAGGATAGAGTAGCATGGAGGGCTGCATCAAACCAGTATCAGGACTGAAGACCACAACAACAACAACAACTTCTGTTACCCAAGGATTTCCACTAGTCCTTGTATTTTTACCGATTTGATCCTCTGCTGCCTTCACTATTTCATCTCTCAAAGCTATCCATTCTTCTTTTACTGTGTTTCTTTCCCGGATTCCTGTCAGTCGTTCCCTAATGCTCTCTGTGAAACTCTCTACAACCTCTAGTTCTTTCAGTTTATGCAGGTCCTATCTCCTTAACTTACCACCTTTTTGCATTTTCTTCAGTTTTAATCTACAGTTCATAATCAACAGATTGTGGTCAGAGTCCATATCTGCCCCTGGAAATGTCTTACAATTTGAAACGTGGCTCCTAAATTTCTGTCTTACTATTATATAATCTATCTGAAACCTTCCAGTACCTCCAGGCCTGTTCCATGTATACAACCTTCTTTCGTGGTTCTTGAACCAAGTGTTAGCTACTATTAAGTTATGCTCTGTGCAAAATTCGACCAGGCAGCTTCCTCTTTCATTTCTTACCCCCATTCCGTATCCTCCTCCTACTATTCCTTCTCTTCCTCTTCCTACTATCGAATTCCAGTCCCTCATGAGTATTAAGTTTTCGTCTCCCTTTACTATCTGAATAATTTCTTTTATTGCATCATACATTTCTTCAGTCTCTTCATCATCTGAGGAGGTAGTTGTCATATAAGCTTGTACTACTGTTGTAGGAGTGGGGTTTGTGTCTACCTTGCCTACAATATGTGTTCACTATGCTGTTCATAGTAACTTACCTGTGCTCCTATTTCTTTATTCTTTATTAAACCTACTCCTGCATTACCCCTATTTGATTTTGTATTTATAATCCTGTATTCACCTGACCAGAAGGCTTGTTCCTCCTGCCATCAAACTTCACTAATTCCCTCTATATCTAACTTTAACCTATCCATTTCTCTTTTTCAATTTTCTAACGTACCTACCCAATTAAGGGATCTGACATTCCACGCTCCGATCTGTAGAACGCCAATTTTCTTTCTCCTGATAACGATGTCCTTTTGTGTAGTCCCTGTGCGGAAATCCGAGTGGGGGACTATTTTACCTCCGGAATATTTTACCCAAGAGGACACCATCATCATTTAACCATACAGTAGAGCTGCATGCCCTCGTGAAAAATTCCGGCTGTAGTTTCCCCTTGCTTTCAGCCATTTTTTAATGTTACCGCTACTTAAAAAGCGGCATTAATGTTTGTACACAGTATCCATACATGTATGAGATCTTTTACTGCAAAACTGTTCAAATACAAAGAGAGTTTGTATTATAAAAGAATTTAGTGCTATTTGCTCTTGTGTTTTACTAAATTGTCATGTTTTAAGCAGACTGTAGATTGTCATTGTGACTAGTTCATAGTTTCTCGTGTATCCATTGCACTAATGCCACGTGAGGCAAATGTCCAGGACTGTTCAAGTGACACTGATACTATATCAAAGGCTTCAGCTTATCAGGAAATCTTGATCCTGTTTGAACACGAGTATCATTTGCCAAGCCCTGTCCTTCCGAAATCTTCAAAATAAATCTGCACGTGACTTGAATAGCCAAAGCTTCATCTGTGAATGAAAGACGACCCATATATACTCTATTGAACAACATAAAAATTTTAACCTCGTCAGCAGTACTTTAATCTGTGAATGTAAGACGACACTGTATTTTTTGAATGACGAATTTGGGAAAAAGCCTCATCTTACAATCGGGTAAATATGGTAGACTTTTCCACATGTACTGTATACGATGTACTCCCAACATTACAAGTGGGTCTCTTTTCTTGTTTGCCAATCTGAGGCACTCTTTGATCTTCTTTGTCAGTTTATAAATCACCTTTGTGCCATGTTTGCACAATGTACAACTGATTCAGTGCAACAGCCTGAGAGGTACGGCAGATAGGCTATACCCAACATTTCTTTTTACAGCGTGTCACTTAGCCAAATGTTTGATTCTGTGACACTTCTTATGTCATACATTAGTCATCTGAAAATACCATTGCTTTCATCTTATCATCTCTAGTTTTTGCTGCCACATTAATCACTATCTCATCCAAGACCACAATAAAGAGAAGAGATGACAATGAACTGTCCTGTTTCAAACCATTTGTTTGTTGAAACCAATCTGTCCTTTCATTTCCCACTTTCACACAACTCAGAGTCCCACAGTACATCTCTTCCACCATGCTTGTTATCTGTTTTTCCACTCCCTTCTTTTCAGGTGCTTCCCAGATGTTTCTTCTACAGATGCTATCAAATGCCTTTTCTATATTGAGAAAAGTTACCATAAGGTCTTCCCCAAATTTGTAGTGGTGCTCATAGAGCTACCACATTGCAAATATGAGGTCAACCAGGGGTCTACCAGGTCTGAAGCCATGCAGTTTCTCTGTCAATTTGTTCTCGACCTTTGTTCAGATTTTGCTCTCCAAGATCCTTTCATATACCTTGGCACAGTGTGGTGTCAGTGTGATTCCCCTGTAGTTCCCACAATCCTTTCTCTCCTCAGCCACTGTCATATTTGCCTCTTTTTTCTTTTACTTATACTTCTCTCTTGCTAATCCTGTCCTTCCTCAGAATCACAGTCTGAAGGCATTGTTCTTCCTATGCACTACCTTCGTAATTCTTTCATTCCACTACGGTGTCTCCTTTCACTATTTTGGGCCACTTGGCCTTCCACATAGAGTTACTGCAGCTTCTACCATAGCACTTTTAAATTGTCCCCATTCCTCTTCTTCTGTTTTTGGTTCAGGCTTTGGTAACCTCTCCCTAATAATCTCCTGCTATTCTTCTGTGACTTCCTTTTCCATCAGTTTCCATACTCTAAATTACCTTTCCTGGTTCTCTGTCTTCTTCCATTCCTTCATGATCCTCGTGATTCTATTCCCCCTCTCAGCATCTCCCAAAACACTTACATCACTAAAATGTAACATTCGAAGAACTATCAGAAATCTGTCCCTAGGCATTACTTTCGAAAAGGAAGGTGTTTCAGTCAATGAGTCTGTAGACCAATAATACTTCATTCTATTCTTTTTCATGTGAGTCATCACCATGCAGACTGCTAAAAACAGATACATCTCATCTACACCTTTGTGTGTCCACTGTATTCCCCAGGGATATCCATATATAATTCATTCACTACTTTGTAAAAGCTGTTAGTTTCATTGGTAATGTATCCCATTAATTGCCTGTCAAAAATAAGATCAAAACTTTCACTTTCACAAGGTTCCTCACTTCATTTACAATGAGGATCCACTCCAAAACTACCAGTGTAAAATCTTAATTCTGAGGTGTAAACACACCATCTATCAGTATGCACTATTTACAACCTTTTGCTTCTTTCTCACCTGTGAAGAGCTGCCCCCCCCCCCCCCCCCCCCCCCCCCCTGTTCCAGAAAATGTCAGTGTCAGTTCATGAATAATTCCAACATTACTCAATGAATCTTCACTTTCTCATTGTAACTGTAACATCTCATAGTCTTTGTGGTCTTCAAAATCACTACCAGATTCCACAGCTGAATTTACATTTAGCAGTATTTATCTAATTTCATCAACACTCAAGCCTTTCAAATGTGCCTTTCTCACCAAACACCAATGCAAAAGCGCAAGTATCGAATTTAGTTCCTGTAGATCGAATGGAAGCAAGGTCTCCTGAAAATGCACAGAGTGCCAGCTGTTCCCAACAGATGGCAGCACCATTCAATTACAGAAGGGAGAAATTGTACTGATACGGGTGCAGATACAAACAACAGAAAAGTGAAAAAATGCATGTATGATCGTAGGCTGGTGTGACAGTATGGCCGCAACCATACTGGTCCAGTTTCAAGGGTTAAATATCTGGCACACTGTTATTATTATGCTCATCATCTTATGTGGTGCTTGCCAAATTCTTTACTTTTTTCTTGTACATTTGTAATTGTCATTTGACTTACCTTCAAAGAAATGCATTTGTTTGAACAATCCTGCATTAACTTATCATAATACAGCTGCAGCAGCACAGTCCTCCAAAGGCCACTGTAAGGCAAAGCTTATTTATCTTTTACATTGAGAACTGAAAACTTATTCGTACTAAACACATTCTACTATTTATGGTATACACAAAATAATTAAATATTATGGCATCAGTTGTGAATAATTTCATACATATTCAAGAAATAAACCAATATGGGATGATCATCCTTCTTTTGTACGTAATTGAAAACATAGGATAAAGTCGTGCTTACTCTACCTACCCCTGCATCCCCACTAGGAAATTACATTCATCTGTTCTCATAAAAAAGTAAAAGGCACACTGTAATTTGATCTCTGATGCACAGACTTAACAGTTGTTCACATACAGTGATTGTCAAATATCTACATGCTCATTTCCCTCCAGTATTGCTTATAATTAATGCTGTACTATCACTTCACAATTTAATCTGTATCTCAAAGAAAAATCAGTATGTGATGTTCCAAGATACGTTCTGTACTGTGAGTTAGTTCTACCATCATACCGAGTTCAGTTATTCATCATAGTATTTCAGCAAGATTTACCTTAATTAATCATAGTTTTATTGCCAACGGAGCTTCACATTACTCTGTAGTAATCAGAGGCTTTATGGCTTTATGCCTGACCACAATGTCCATAGCATTTACATGTAAAACTCCACAGCCCGACAGCCCCCCCTACTTTCATTTAGGCCTGATTCTTCAGATCCATGCAATAACAGAAAATCTATAACTTCTGCCTCATCATACTTTTGTGTCATTGATTGACGAACACTGCTAACTATAGTGTGTGTGTGCTCCTCAGCATCACACCACTATCCCCAGCTACACAGTTACTTGTAGTGTCTGTGGATCAGTTTCCCTGACCACATAACATGATCCATATGGACTTTAGTTACTCTCAGTAGTCTTTCATAACTGCCAGTACTATAGAGTCATTCAAGTAAGAAAGCAGCAGCATGGCTTTACTTTGTTTTTGTGATATATTCAGTCCAAAAATTGGTTTGAAACGCCTCTCCGTGCTAGTCTAACCTGTGCAAACCTCTGCATAACATAGAAGAATGCTGTGTGATGAGGCGTGGCACTGCATTTGGCACATTTAAGCCCAAATAACATGTCTTACACTTACTCGAACACATATGTTTTATGTATCAGACTCTTCAGAAAGATGTGCACTGCAAAATGAGCATATTTTTGGTTTTTTTTTTTATGTCCTATCTCAAACGCTTGATGGAGGGGGGGGGGGGGGGGCACTATATAGTATTGCCCCAGTTCAGAAATATTGTATATCCTGGGCTGATGTGCAGAGCAATCAGAAGTATAGTGGGGAAGTGGGTAGTCTCCATTTGACCAGTGTTTACATTAGTGATTTTGTTTTTCCTCTTTGTTTACTGCTCTCATGTCAAATGAAAACAAAATGGATTTTTGTGGCCAGGAGCTATCAAGTGAAGTAAAATACATTCACATAATTACGGAAGGCTAAAATATGTTATTGGTTTCAGATTTTATTGTATTTCCACCTTTGTAACAGTCAAGCATTAATTGACTTGCAGAACAATGAAGTTATTTTTGTCAGTTTACTAACTAAATTTGGCTTTTATTAATCTTTTCTGCTGAGCCTGTTAATGTATTTGAAACGTAGTGTTTAATTCCACACTAGTGGCTAGTTTCTGTTCGCTGCATTTCAAGTGAATGTTTCCATCTTCTAGCGAGTGTGGCATTATGTCATAATAAAGAACTAAACATCAGATAATATAGTACTGGTACTCCAAGAAAATTTTCATCCAGAAAACCACACTGAAAAGCTTAATATCAGGTCGAGGCCTACTTCATTGGGAATCTGGACATAAGAATGTGCACTTTAAGTATGCACTTTAAATGTGCACATTTTAGTATGGTTCACAAAATTCTGATGCTCTTGGAGCATCCTCTGATGTCTTGTTTCTTTTATGACATAATGTAAGGTCTTTTAATGTTTCACATGTACGAACATATGGGCTTCCTACGTCATCGTAGCTGGACAAGCACAGTGGGGCCTGTTATCTGGTGCTCTCTTGGCAACTGCTGAAACAACCTGTTTCTAACAGGTCGCAGGAAAATATTATGAATGGTTGTTTGAAAAGTGTTACTTTTAAAGTAAATTTCCTTTTTCACATGTTGAACTATGTGCGAGAATGTATGTTGAATTCCCTGAATCACTGAGCGTTTGACTCTCATTAAAAACCAATTCTTTGATGACGAGCCATTTAGAAGACTTTCGAGCCCAGAAGATCAGACATTTATGTCATTATTAAAAATTTTACTGGCACATTTGTGTGATATATCATAAAGTAAAACAAGTGCAAAAAATGTGAGACCTTAACTTTTCCCGGTGAATTGAATGTTCAAATAACTTACGGGTTTGCTGCCGGGTGATATCGTCGACCACCGCCGATATTTCGACAAGAGCACACCCTGCCATTCTCAAGGCACAAGTGCAAGGAGGAAGCAGTGTGCAAGGAAATTTAATACCTCGGTTCACAGAGGAGAAACAAGGAAGATGCCACATAAAGAACAAGTGTCAACGCAAACAAAGATAACCAACATCAGAAATATCGATAGTGACTATTAATCAACAGGTGAGGTAGCACTAATTCTGTCGTTCTGTTTTTTGGTGAGAGTCAGAGCCGGATTCCAAGCAGCATTTAAACAAAATCCACCATCTCTGTTTATAAGGTTGCTTGATAGTTTGATTTCAACAGCTTGCTTAATAACACTATCCCAATAGCTGGATGTGCAAGCCAGAATCTCCGTGTTGTTGTACTCCATAGGATGACCGGTGTCGAGGCAGTGTTCTGCAATAGTGGATTTGCTCGGCTGTTGAAAACGTGTGTGATGCTTATGTTCAATACACCGGTCTTCCACAGTCCTGATTGTCTGACCAATACACGACATGCCACAACTGCAAGGAATACGATAGGCACCAGCCTTACACAAACCGAGATTATCTTTTATGGATGCCAACAGGGCCTTAATCTTAGAAGGTGGTCAAAAAACACATTTCACATCATATTTCTGCAAAAGACGGCCAATCCTGTTGGAAATGCTTCCTGTGTAAGGCAAAAAGGCCGTAGACTTAGATGCCACTTTGTTGCTAACATCACTCACCTGTTGCACAGAAGGCTGATAGCGCAACGCAAGTTTGATCTGCCTCTCACTATAACCATTCTGACGAAAGGTGACTTCAAGATGTGATAGCTCAGCTGCCAAACTTTCAGGGTCTGAGATAATGTGGGGCCTGTGAACCAAGGTACGAAGTACTCCTTCGCACTGAGCTGGATGGTGACAACTATCAACTCTCAGATACAAGTCAGTGTGAGTAGGCTTCCTATAAACAGAATGTCCCAATGCACCATCAGTCTACTTTCTGACCAACACATCAAGGAAGGGAAAGCATCCCTTCTTTTCCACCTCCATAGTGAACTGAATATTCGGGTGAATTGAACTCAGGTGTTCCAAAAACCGGTTTAAATTCTCACTACCATGAGGCCAAAGAACAAAAGTATCATCTACGTATCTGAAAAAAACACACAGGTTTTGAGGTCGCTGACTCCAATGCACGTTTCTCGGAGTCCTCCATAAACAAATTTGCCACAAAGGTGACAACGGGCTTCCCATTGCAACTCCATCAGTCTGTTCTTAGTACTGACATGGAACTTGTGCCTAATTCTGTATTATCACTTTTGCTTTGCCTATTTTGCTACATCATTATTTTCTACTGTACTACAAGATGAAAAAATAGTACATTACATAAAAAATTTGTCATAATATGAATTAAATTTAAAAAGTTGATTATTTACAATCATTGGTTTCTCTACAAAACACGGCAAATGCATAGACAGTAGTTGCTTTTGTTCACTATTCCACGTTTAACTGTCTGTAATAATCCCTTTCCTTATAGCTAATTCACTATATTGCTATATTTAGAAATCCATCCATTTCCACAACACAACTTAACAGTTCCATTTCTGTTAGGCAATTTATATCCAGTCCCTATTACTAATGTCAAAAGTAGAGTTTCCCTTGGCTCTCATATGCGTCTGAAACCACATAACTCAATTACAGTGGAACTTCGATTTTACATTCTCCTATTTTAATTTTTTGCAATTCTACACCATAAATTCGAAGCCCATGTGAAAAACCCATAAGATCAATGGTAAAAATTCCCTGATTTCACATTTCTTCCTAGTAAGGTTTACCTTGGTTCTAAGTTCTTACTCGACGTCTAGCTTGACTTCATCCTGTTTTCTTCCTATTTACACTTGATGTGACTGAATGAGTTATAAATGGCACAAAAGACAGATGGTTCACGCCACAGGTGGTGGCAGGGTTAAGGGAATATTTTAGGCCATCGTGAAGAGGGGAGACATGAGAGAGAAAATGCTGACATAATCCTGATTGGTGCTGCCAGCACAACTTGTCACATTTAGCTTCTCCACACAATTATGATACAACTACTGCTAGGTTGCAGTGGTAATTGAAAAACAAGACAGTCAACAACACAAAGTGTTCCAGACTGAGCCAACATGTGACGAAGGAGACCAACCACCACCTTTTCTGTTCCACTTATAACTCAGTCTCATCTTTTTGCATCTATTTCCAGTGTACTGTATTCAGCAACAGTACCAATCTTCACCCTTTTAAATTCAAACACTTGAAAAATAACCTGCATCATAATCGAGGAAACAACATCCATTTCCAGCTAATGAATTCTTATTGGCTGGCGACTTGTTAAGCCACCCAGTAGCCAGGACAGCAACCACACCACACCACACTAACACACATAAAATGAGCTCACCTGGATGTGTGGAGAGGGAGACTTGCCCTTCAATGATGGGAGTGCAGTTAGGGGTGACACTATTTTGTGAATTGCTGAAAATATACTTTTCGTGCAGATAATGTACTATGACAGAGATGTCACACGGAAATAGAACAAGGGTTTGGCGATAGCACATTTTAAAGACTTTTTGTGTTCAAATCTGACATGATACAATTGCAAAAACTACCTACATTACTCATGTATATGCTTTGCACCACACATTGTAGATCATAAAGACTGGCAGCAGTGATAGAGGGCATGAAGTGAAACAGTAGCACTTGAGGTTTCTTTCAAATTTACATTTCACACCGTGTACAGAAATTCACCGAGCTGACTCCTAAAAAGCTTGTAACGTCAGTTGGGAAAGTAAACTCATGTTTTCATGTCTCTGTTTCTCTCATCAAGCGTAAAGTAACACTTTAACACTAGCGAGCACATGAAATGGGGCTCACAAGAGAGGCATTAAACAATAACAGCAATGGTGACAAAGTATTTCATTAAGCCGATGTCCGCATTTATGCTTATGGTTTAACCTCATAGCTGCTGTAATGTTTTTGGTTTAATTCAACATGTTCCACAATTTTTGTTCCTTTTTTTTCTGGGTGTGTACAAGGGATGAGCCTTCAAAAACGCATTTTGAGCGTGTAATTTGTAGTCGTTGCATGTCAGAAAACGATTAGATTACCCGGTATCCAGATACCAATTTCAATTTTTTGATGAGTTTTTACTTGCTGTTACACATCTGTGACTTTTAAGAACTGATTAAATTCATTACCACAAATTAGTGGATAAACATTGTACTGTACATTTAATTTCCTTCACTTAGACCAATTTTTATACAAAGTATTGAAAACAGTTGTGATTTGTAATCGTATATGTCAATTCATGTATTTTTGCTGATATTTTGGGGGTGTCAACATTTTCCTCAGATTTGCATTTTTTAAGTCTGTATCCACAATAAAGTATAATAGGGGTTTCACTGTATTGTGCTGTGTAACTCAACAAAAGTCAAATATGTGTTCCATAGTTTTTCTGTCTATAACAAATACTCAAAACCAAATGTTAGATGGTAACTGTCCTGTGTTGTTGAAACAATAATTATGGGCAGTTAATTGTATTCTTTGACTTCACTAATTTTTGCCCAAATTCATAATCCCCTATCTTTCACTTGATTTTGATACCACAGTGTCACAACCTCAAAAACCCCACATCAAACAGAAAAGAAACAAAAAATATGGATATATTGAAATAAAATTAATGTAAATATATTGAAATATAAAATTTTAAACATTTACATTTAAAATAAAATTATAAACATTTACCTGATGTTTCTCAGGTAGGAAACAAATCAGTATTATCATCAGTGTTTGTAACAGTAGAACATTACACAATCAGCCTTCCTTTTAATTCCATTCAGTGCTTGGCATGCCTCATTTTCTACCTGATTTTTTTGCAACTCGTTCCTGGCATACACATTTAACAGAAGTAATTCTCAGACTGAGGGAATACACTACACACTGTCAAGGCTGTACCAAGCTACCAACAACAAGTGTTCTAACATTCAAATGACTATATCAATCAATACTTTATACAGACAGTATCAAAGAATCATCAATATGGTATGGTAATGGATGGAAGAGTAAGGAGATTATTATTTATCATATGGATATACATATATAATTCACAACATTATTTACAGAACGAAGTACAAAAGGGATATGCAAGAGCTCTGGTCTCAGTCAACTTTACAGAGTGCTGTCAAGAGAGTCTACCTATTCCAATGTCCTTGGAGAAGCATTGATGATATCCTTCCAGCCTCCACAGAATCTTCTCTCAGGACATTCTTCGACATTGTCGTCAATGGTCTGCTCTGAAGCGCAGGCGCAAGAGGTCCGACAATGTACATGTACATTGCCGTGTGGCATCGCCCGCTCTGCCTGTGAGTGGACATGTGGCCGCTCCTTCAACAAGGTCCGAGCAGGCACACGGGGTGGAGGGGTTTATTAGTGATTGGGAGTTCCAATGTTAAGCGGGTGATGGAGCCCCTTAGGGAAATACCTGAAAAGTCGGAGAAAAAGGCCAGTGTTCACTCTGTCTGCTTGCCATGGGGTCTCATCAGAGATGTGGAGGAGGCCCTGCCGGCGGCAATAGAGAGTACTGGGTGCGTCTGACTGCAAATTCTTGCTCATGTCGGCACCAATGGCTCCTGCCGTGTGGGTCCAGAGATCATCCTCAGTTCATACAGGTGGTTGGCGGAGTTGTTGAAGGCGGAAAGCCTTGCTTGCGGGGTGGTGGAATCTGAGGTAACTATTTGTAGTATTGTTCCCAGAACCGATCACGGTCCTCTGGTTCGGAGCCGAGTGGAAGGCTTAAACCAGAGGCTCAGATGATTCTGCGGAGGTCTGGGGTGCAGATTTCTCGACCTCTGCTATCGGGTGGAGAAATATAGGGTCCCCCTGAATAGGTCAGGCATGCACTACACGCAGGAAGCAGCTACAAGGGTAGTGGAGTACATGTGGAGTGCACATGTGGGTTTTTTAGGTTAGAGAGTTCCCTCCCTAGGCCAGACAAGACACCTCCTGAGACGCGACAAGGTGTTAGTAGGCAAAACGCAACAGGGAGTAACAATATTAATGTGGTAATAGTAAACTGCGGGAGCATCTGTAGAAAGGTCCCAGAACTGCTCTCATTAATAAACGGTCACAATGCCCACATATACTAGGGACAGAAAGTTGGCTGAAACCAGATGTAAACAGTAATGAAATTCTAAACTCAGATTGGAGTGTATACCACAGAGACAGGCTGGACAGTGAAGGGGGAGGCGTGTTTAAAGCGATAAAAAGTGCAATAGTATTGAAGGAAATTTATGTAGATCCGAAATGTGAAATAATTTGTGTGAAGGTCACGGTTAAAGCAGGCTCAAACTTGGTAATTGGATGTCTCTATAGGCCCACTGGCTCAGCAGCTGTTGTGGCAGAGCACCTGAATGAAAATTTG
The DNA here is from genome assembly GCF_023864345.2 of Schistocerca serialis cubense. Classification (NCBI taxonomy): domain Eukaryota; kingdom Metazoa; phylum Arthropoda; class Insecta; order Orthoptera; family Acrididae; genus Schistocerca; species Schistocerca serialis. Next base: position 563,855,362 of record NC_064644.1, read on the forward strand.
GAAAATATTTCGAGTAGATTTCCCGACCATGTTATAGTTCTGGGTGGAATTTTAATTTTCTGGGTATAGACTGGGAGACTCAAATGTTTAAAACAGGTGGCAGGGACAAAGAATCCAGTGAAATATTTTTAAGTGCATTATCTGGAAACTACCTTGAGCAGTTAAACAGAGAACCGACTCGTGGTGATAACATACTCGTATTAGACCTTCTGGTGACAAATAGACCCGAACTATTTGAAACAGTTAATGCAGAAAAGGGAATCAGTGATCATAATGCGGTTACTGCATCGATGATTTCAGCTGTAAATAGAAATATTAAAAAAGGTAGAAGATTTTTCTGTCTGGAAAAAATGACAAAAAGCAGATTTCAGAGTACTTGACGGCTCAACACAAAAGTTTTGTCTCAAGTACAGATAGTGTTGAGGATCAGTGGACAAACTTCAAAACCATCGTACAATATGCGTTAGATGAGTATGTGCCAAGCAAGATCGTAAGAGATGGAAAAGAGCCACCGTGGTACAATAACCCAGTTAGAAAACTGCTGCGGAAGCAAAGGGAACTTCACAGCAAACATAAACATAGCCAAAGCCTTGCAGACAAACAAAAATTATGCGAAGCGAAATGTAGTTTGAGCAGGGCTATGCGAGAGGCGTTCAGTGAATTCGAAAGTAATGTTATATGTACTGACTTGGCAGAAGATCCTAAGAAATTTTGGTCTTATGTCAAAGCGTTAGGTGGATCAAAACAAAATTTTCAGACACTCTGTGACCAAAATGGTACTGAAACAGAGGATGACAGACTAAAGGCCGAAATACTAAATGTCTTTACCAAAGCTGTTTCACAGAGGAAGACTGCACTGTAGTTCCTTCTCTAGATTGTCGCACAGATGACAAAATGGTAGATATTGAAATAGATGACAGAGGGATAGAAAAACAATTAAAATCGCTCAAAAGAGGAAAGGCTGCTGGACCTGATGGAATACCAGTTCGATTTTACACAGAGTACGCGAAAGAACTTGCCCCCCTTCTTGCAGCAGTGTACCGTAGGTATCTAGAAGAGCGTAGCGTTTCAAAGGATTGGAAAAGGGCACAGATCAGCCCCGTTTTCAAGAAGGGACGTCGAACAGATGTGCAGAACTATAGACTTATATCTCTAATGTCGATCAGTTGTAGAATTTTGGAACACGTATTATATTCGTATTCGTGTATAATGACTTTTATGGGGACTAGAAATCTACTCTGTAGGAATCAGCATTGGTTTCGAAAAAGACGATCGTGTGAAACCTAGCTCACACTATTCGTTCACGAGACTCAGAGGGCCATAGACATGGGTTTCCAGGTAGATGCTGTGTTTCTTGACTTCCGCAAGGCGTTTGATACAGTTCCTCACAGTCGTTTAATGAACAAAGTAAGAGCATGTGGACTATCAGTCTAATTATGTGATTGGATTGAAGAGTTCCTAGATAACAGAACGCAGCATTCATTCTCAATGGAGAGAAGTCTTCCGAAGTAAGAGCGATTTCAGGTGTGCCGCAGGGGAGTGTCGTAGGACCGTTGCTATTCACAGTATACATAAACAACCTTATGGATAACATCAGAAGTTCACTGAGGCTTTTTGCGGATGATGCTGTAGCATATTGAGAGGTTGTAACAATGGAAAATTGTACTGAAATGCAGGAGGATCTGCAATGGATTGACGCATGGCGAAGGGAATGGCAATTGAATCTCAATGCAGATAAGTGTAATGTGCTGCGAATACATAGAGAGAAAGATCCTTTATCATTTAGCTACAATATAGCAGATCAGCAGCTGGAAGCAGTTAATTCCATAAATTATCTGGGAGTAGGCATTAGGAGTGATTTAAAATGGACTGATGATATAAAGTTGATCGTCGGTAAAGCAGATACCAGACTGAGATTCATTGGAATAATCCTAAGGAAATGCAATCCGAAAACAAAGAAAGTAGGTTACAGTATACTTGTTCACCCAGTGCTTGAATACTGCTCACCAGTGTGGGATCTGTACCAGATAGGGTTGATAGAAGAGATAGAGAAGATCCAATGGAGAGCAGCGCACTTCGTTACAGGATCATTTAGTAATCGCAAAAGTGTTACAGAGATGATAGATCAACTCTAGTGGATGATTTTGCAGCAGAGACACTCAGTAGCTCGGTATGGTCTTTTGTTAAAGTTTCGAGAACATACCTTCACCAAGGAGTCAAGTGGTATATTGCTACCTCCTACATATATCTCGCAAAGAGACCATCAGGATAAAATCAGAGAGATTAGAGCACACACAGAGGCATACCGACAATCTTTCTTTCCACGAACAGTACGAGACTGGAATAGAAGGGAGAATCGATAGAGGTACTCAAAGTACCCTCCACCACACACCCGTTAGGTGGCTTACAGAGTATGGTTGTAGATGTAGATGTACTTCGTCCATGCAGAACCTCCACCAGAGTACACTCATTTACACAAGTGGTGCGGTACATAGCTAAGAAGTGTGAAGGAGCATCAGGTATTAGCATGGCTTGCACCACCATTCTCATTTGTGTTGTAAATGCCCTGTCCATCCGCACTGCCTCTGTGCGTTGGACATTGAATGGAAAGGAGTGGTGTTTAGAAACTGTATACTATTGCCACAGCAAAACTCCCGAACCTCGGACCCATAAACTGGGGGCCATTAGCAAGACCAGCATAGCTAGTGCACCCTCTATTGCAAATATGGTTGTGTGCACCTTGATGTTGCATCTCACTGTTGTGGTGAACATCCATGCTATGTAGGGGAAGTTGGATGAATGTCCACCAGTATCAACCAAATTTCCTCAAGAAAGTGTGTGCCAAAATCCACATATACTCTATCTCGTGGCTGAGCTGGTTGAGGCAACAACGGAAAATTATGTTGACAGTCCACTTAGTTCAGCAAACAGGCTTGGCATGGTTCACTGCATGTTCAATGTTGGTGTTTATCACAGGCCATCTGAGATATCCCTTAGTAAGAAGAATGCAGCAACCAGAGGACATGTGGTCAGAATGAAAGCAGAACTGCACTGCGGCACTCTGTGACGTACATTGAGCTGCTCTGTTATATTGAAAAAAGGTCAAAAATTGGTATGGGCATCCTTGCAAGGTGCATGGGGCATCCTGTTTGAACCAGTGCAACAAAGCTGTGCAACCCTGTACTGTTACTTGTGGTTACTGCTACTTCTTCGGTGATGATGTGGAATTCTTGCAGTGTTGTTTCTAAAGCATTGCCAATTGGAAAACAAATTGTTTCCTCCATATAAATCTCTGTATTGGGCCCATGGGCAACCTGGACAATGAATCAGCATTATCGTGCTGTGTGGTGGGTCAAAAATGGATATCATCAAAATAATTATTGAGAAATAATGCCCAAATTTGTAGACTCTGGGCTGTCGCGTCACAGAACCTCACCTTAGGATTAAACAACAATACCAATGTATTGGAAATTTGGAGCCATACAGGAAAACGTGAACCTTTTTAATGCTAAAGACAATGGCCTGTGCCTCTTTTTCTAGCTGGAAGTAATTCTTTAATTCTTTTGGGTGCAAGGGACGGCCTTAGATGTGAAAGCATTCAGTTGTTCTGATGCGTCTCGATTTTTTGTGGGAGAGTATAGCACCATACTGTGATGCATCAGTAGCCCGTATTAAGCTTTTCTTCGGATCAAAGGTAGCAAGAGAAGGAGCATAGTGTAAGCAGTGTTTTTGCCAGAAAAAAGCTTGCTGTCAAGCAGCTGACCAAACAAATTTCACATCCTTCTTAGGGTTTGAGACCTCCGATGCATTGGTATGAATTGGTTATAATAGTTCACCTTGCCAAGGAACAACTGCATCTCAAATTCCTAGGGATGGCCAACTTATCAATTGCTACAGAGTGGTCATTGAGTGGTTTAATGCCCTCTGTACTTAAGATGTGGCCCAAATATTAGAGACTAAATGCCATAAAACATACATTTTTCTAGCTTATAATGCAAATCATTGTCCTCCAGTGCCTGAAACTATGGCTTCTAGTTTTGTAAATGTTCTTCCCTTCGAATCAGCGGTGGGGGGAATGACAGATAGGCATCTTTCAAATTAATCTTTGAAAAGTAGTGTCCATCTGCCAAACTTGCCAATAACTCCTCAGGGCGAGGGATTGGATAAACTTCCACCTCCCTCTGGACATTAACTGTGGCTTTAAAATTGCCATACATCTGAATTCCATAGGGTTTTTTAACCATTGCTAGCATCATTGACTAATTACTTAATGATACAGGTGAAATAACCTCCAATTCCGGTAGTCTGTCTAATTCTACTTCAACTGTATCTCTCCTGGCAAATGGCAAAGGGAGGGTGTGGCAAAACTTAGGGGTCACAGATGGCATAAGCTGAATTGTGGGCCAGAAAATCCTTCAGTGTACCCAACTTTGGCTCAAACAACTGCTTACAAGATGGCAAAAGTCATTCAGGGTCAGGAAAAGGAATGACTTGAGATACCAGATTAACGTGATCAACAATTTAGAAAGGAAAACAAATGCTGTAAAAGCGTCCAATAAAAAAATAAGAAAAAAAAGAAGAAAAAAATGCTGATGCAAACTACCACAGCTGGTTGACCTCATTGATGACTACAAGAGACTACCGTTTTGTTAACTGTAATGGTGGGCTACCCAGTTCATGATGCACAGACAAACTGATAGAGATGCAGCCCCAGTATCAAACTGAAATTCAACAGAGTATCCCAGAATAGACAATGGCAGCACGAGCTTATGAGCTATTTACCAGATATGTGACATTGGCACGGGAAGTATGTTAATGGACAACTTGTCAGTACTGTCCACAGTGCATTGTGCAGCACAGACAGCAGCAGTGTGACCCCTTTGGGTACACTTGCAACAAACTTAATTTAAATGCAAACGTTTCTACCACTCATGCTAGTTGTGGCATCTGCAGTGACCTTATAATCTAAGGGACCTCCCGATGCCAAGGAGGAATGTGCGTTACTATCTGCTATACTGGACCGAATTTCCATGAGCTGTGCACCTTTTTTATGAAGTCCAGTCCAGTGGTAGGGGAAGCTTATTCCTGGTATCTGCCTTATTAAGCTGCTTTAACAGAATAGCCTGCTGTGTCTCTGACAATGTGTTATTGGAAAGAGCTACAACCCACTTCTGTTATGTGGCATTCATCAACAGAGGGTTCCTGGGCCTTTGTGAACAGCTCATGTGTATGTGCTAACTGCCACAATTATGTCATAGACAATGGAGTCCACAAAAGATACCCAACACTGACTACAGCCAAACTTATGATCTGTAGGCAAACCATGTAACTCCACTATCCATTCTACGTATGACTTGTAAATCTGCTTTTGTTGCTAGTTTAACTCAAGGCGCACTGCCACAACATGTGACTTATACACAGAATGGGAAGTCAGTTCCATACACAACTCATTAAATTTCAATGAAGCGGTCCATGCATAGACAGAGCTTTTGCACCAAATTATAAAGAAATGAGTGAGAAGGAAGGAGAAGTGCACTCATATCTACAGGATGACTAATTTTGTGAGGATGATTGGATGTAACACTATCGAACAGGATGGGTTTGAATGTTTTGCTTTCTGGCATATGACACATCTTATTACCTGTTGCACTTTGCAGCAAACACTGGGAAAACAGCAGTAAGACACAATTTTATTAGTACACTATTGTACTCCATAATGGCCTAAATATTGTGAGCAGATGTAATGAAATTATCTACGTACATCTCTGGTAATCATATGCACCACATGATGATTCTGGCATGCGGCAGTGAAATAGTTCAAAACAGTGGAAAATCCAGGATGGAATAATGACAATTTATGAAAAGGATAGATTGCTTCTCATCATGTAGTGGAGATGCTGAGCTCCAGAGAGGTAAAACAAAATGACTGCTAAACAAGAAAGCTTTTGATGAGAAGGCCTTCTTCCGAATTAGAAAACAAACACACACACACACACACACACACACACACACACACACACACACCCACACAGAATCTGGCCTCAGCAGCCAGAGACAGTAGTTGCGTGCGTATATGTGTATATGTGTGTGTGTGTGTGTGTGTGTGTGTGTGTGTGTGTGGAGGGAGGGGGGGAGCATACATGCATTTGTTTGTGTGTATGTTGTGTTTGTGTGAATGTGTGTGCATGTTATCTGATTCAGAAGAAGGCCTTCTGGCTAAAAGCTTACTTTTTTAGTAGTCTTTTTGTTGTGCCTGTCTGCAACTCAACATCTCCACCGTATGGTGAGTAGCAATCTCTCTTTTTCATAATATTGCCTTAATGAAAGAGTACAACTTGATGTTATTTTTAGTGCTTGCCTAAATCTACTTTATCATTTCTCAAAGTGCCTGCGTGACCTTCTGCCAGCGCAGATCTTCTTCTTGTAATTTACTCATGTTGCGACAGATTTTTTAGTAGTGTGAATGGTATGTGCCATCATGCATCAATAAAATGCAGAAGTCGGAAGTTAATTTGGCAATTGTGTTGTTGTTTTATATGTATGACCTACAAATTAAATTCTTGTCGGAAGAGGCACCATCTTGCTTTTGCGTGTGTAATTATTTACATGTTAAGAAAAATGACAGGGTTTGGTGGTCACAAAATACTTTCGTATATTTCCCCCTAGGTAATATTGGAATTTTCTAAATGCACAAACTGCTGCCAATGCTTCAAGCTTGGTCACTAAATACCGTCTGTCGTGTTCGTAACGGCTAGACTTACAAAATTAATTACACATTCCATTGGTTTTCCTTTGACTTCTCTGATCTGAAACATAATGACCCCATTCCTTATTTTGAAGCATCTGTTTTTAAACTGAATTCTTTACTCATGTCCAGGTGGCACAATAAATTGGCATTTACTAAAGCTTTCTTAATAGCATCAAAGTCCTCTGACATTGTTGTGTCCATAACAATGTGTTGTTCTTTTTTAATAAATTTAGCAATGTATCACTGTTCAGTAGTTGATTAAGTATGAATTTTCTACAAAATGATGTTAACTCAAGAAATGCCTTCAGCTGGTTTTTGTTTTAAGGTGCTGGGATGTATTTGATTGCATGGATTTGTCCTGTATCTGGTAGTACCTCTTCTGGAGAGATGAGGTGACCTAAGAATTCGAGTACCTGTCTCTCAAACTCAGATTTTTGTAGATTTATGCTAACACCAAACATCTCAGATTTCTCCAACACTTTGCTTAGTAATTCCATGTACTCCTCCTATGTGTCAGTAACAATCAATGAGTCATCTACATAGACTGTCACTCTGTTGAGCTGCTCTGGGGCCAACACTGTGTCCGGCACTGCTATGAATACTCCAGCACTGATGTGTAGCCCAAAAGATAGAACACAGAATTGATAACTTCTACCAAAACAAATAAATGCAATATATATCCTGCTATCTGCCGGGATAATTCCCTCAGATCTGTAAATAACACTTGCCATTCCCTAAATCTATCTTTACTTGAAACTGTTAAAACAAATTCATTCCGAAATTACAGTTAACTATTAATTTCTTCATCACAAGGAATGTACATTCAATTATAATTTTATGGAAGGTTGTAGTTTTATTCCTCTTGACGTACCTCTGAGGACAGTAAGAATTTTACAGTTTTGAACAGGTAAGGTTGGTATGTGCATACTCTTTTTGATCTCGTTAAATAAAGTCACTAATATTACATTGGCTGAACCTCCGGTATCGAGTACAATAGGTACTAAAATTTTCCCTGTTTTGGCACTTATTATCACTCTAACTATTTTGTCAGTGTTTTCATCATTCAGTAGCTTGTGTACATATAACTCACCCCTTACATATTGGTCTTTATCTTAAAAAAAATAATGTTTTATGAACGAATGCTCCCACTTTCCCTTGTGCCCGTCATCGGGGGGCTTAATGCACCCGGTTGTTGCTTTCCGGTGTTGGTGCTCTCCATCTGAAGTGTACCCATCATGTGCCCTGTGTTATGGCAATTTGTGTCTTGGTTATTACTTAAACCCAGTTCTCCTTGCCTAGTTTCGCTACCTTATCTGAGACCAACAGTTGCTATTCTGTACTCATTACATTATTTGGTCTTTGGTCCACTAAGATCTGTAGTGCTGTGCCAGTCATTTTACCTGCTTCTGTTGTTCAGATTTGGTGGGTTCTGATTGCTTGGTTCATCCTTTCAATAACCATTGTTTCCCCGATAACCCGAAATTTTGTTGCCTATTAGCTGATGGTGATGGTATGAGTGCCAACCATAGTTATTGTTGTTACAGAGTTGGGGTTTCCATTACTTTGGACATTTGACAATGCATTCGAATTATTGCCTTGACCATCTTCATGCATGAGCTGTATCAAATCCAATTCCAAGAGAAAATACACAAGGTCTTTCTCAGGTGTAATTATCAGTTACTCTCACAAATTCAAAGTTAATCCAATTTTCAAGATCTCGAGCACATCTACATTCGAGACAGGATTACTTCAGTATCTCATCTTATTGATATGCTTTTTGAAGGATATTTGTAATCTTCCTTGTTTTGCTATTGAATGGTTATGGGTCAAATATTTCTCATTGCAAATGTTTTTGAACACCACTGGACCAAAACTTGTCTAAAAAGGCATGGTCAAATTGGTCATAATTTTGATAGCATTATGCAACACCTGTTGTCCAGAGTAGAGCGTATCCTTGGCAGTGCATGTCGTACCCTACTACATAGTGTATTTTTTGTGATTCCTTCAGGCTATGCATATTGTGGAACACTCATATAAATATTAGTGCCTGAACCTATTTCTCTCTGTGGAAAACACCTGAAATTGGCAATACTTTAATAAGCTTTCATCCACCAATATTGATGAAAGATAGAGTCCTTTCCCAGTGAGTGTGGTAATGACATGTGGCAATGGGGAGTGATTTATTCGGTTTGTAATTGGCATCGTCGGTTCCTTATATGAGCCAAAACCCTTTTTGTTGACATTGTGAGACTGCGGAGGTGAAAACATATTTTCTCTTTTATATCGTATATTCACCTGCATGTTTCATGTGTTAATGGTTTCTTTTGAACTATCTCTGCCAGTGGCCAGAATGAATTGGTTGTACTGCAGTTATGATGTCCACATCTACCTTGGTAACAATTTTATATTCCTTTTCGTCCATCAATATTTTGATGTCACTTACAGAGGTTTGATGCTGGAATGCAAACTTTTCAACAAGTGTGGTACCACTGTTGAACGCCCCCACATTTGTGTGGTCGTTCAACTTCTTTGTGCCTTTGGCAGTGCATTTTTGTTCTAGTGTTATATACCCTACATGTTTTGATAGTTTTCAGGAAGTTCATTACGAACTGATTGTATCTCTGAAACCTCTGCCTGAGTGGTATTTATGATCTGAGCTATCTTCTCATGCACGGTTTTCGAATTGTGCACAGTTTTCAAATTGTTGTTTTTCAGTGAGCCATCTAACCTACAATTAGTTTTCTTTTGTTCTAGTAATAGTGAAAATTTTTGGTCAAAACTATTCAAACTATATTTAAATTGCTACTCACTATATAGTGGGGATATTGAATCGCAGACATGTGCAACAAGAAGACTGCTAAACTGGTAATCTTTCAGCCCAAAGGCATTCTTCTGAATTAGACAACATACACATCGACACATTCATCCAGACACAACTTGCACACACATGACCACTGTCTCTGGCTGTCGAGGCCAGATTGCGAGCAACACCATATGATGAGAGAAGCAATCTGGGTGGTAGAGACAAGTAGGCAGCTTTGGTGAGGAGAGTGATGGCTAGCAGAGTTGGGGTAGGCAACGGATAAGTTCTGCTTGTGGGAGCACACATGGTTGAGGTGGAGAGAAGGTGGGGCAGCTAGGCACAGTTGGGAGGTTAGATGGGGGATGTGGATTGAAAAGGAGAGAAGTAAAAAGACTGTGGGTACATTGGTGGAATAGAATGCTGTGTAGTGCTGGAATGGGAACAGGGAAAGGGATAGGTGGGTGAAGGACAGTGACTAACAAAGGTTGAGGCCAGGAGGGTTATGGGAACGTAGGATGTATTGCTGGGAGAGTTCCCACCTGCACATTTCATAAAAGCTAGCAATAGTAGGAAGGATCGAGATGGCGCAGGCTGCAAAGCAGACATTGAAATGAAGAATGTTGTGTTGGGCAGTGTTCTTAGCAAATGGGTGGTCCAGCTCTTTCTTGGCTACAGTTTGTCAGTGGCCATTCATGCGGACAGGCAGCTTGTTGGATGTCATGCCCACATAAAATGAAGCACAGTGGTTACAGCCTAAATTGTAGATCATATGACTGGTTTCACAGGCAGCCCTGCCTTTGATGTGATAGGTGATGTTTTTGACCAGGCTGGAATAGGCAGTGGTGGGAGGTTCGATGATAAACTAGGCAAGGGGTTGGGAACGGGGGTTGAGTAGGGGTGCTTGAGGGTACTTTGTAGGTTCAGTGGGCGGCGGGATACCATTGTGGGAGGGACTGGAAAGATAATAGGTAGGACAGTCCTAATTTCAGGGCACAATGAGAGGTAGTCAAAACTCTGACAAAGAATGTGATTCAGTTTCTTCAGTCCTCAGTGGTATTGAGAAATAAGGAGATTGCTCCTCTGTGGCTGAATGGTGGAACTTTGTGAGATGGTGGGTGACTAGAGGGAGAAGGCATGGGAGATCTATTTCTGTACAAGGTTGGGAGGGTAATTATGATCTGTGAAAGCCTCAGTGAGACCCTTGGCATATTTCGAGAGGGACTGTTCATCTCTACAGATTCGATGGCCATGGGCGGCTAGGCTGTATGGAAGGGACTTCTTGGTATGGAGTGGGTGACAGGTGCCGAAGTGGAGGTATTGCTGGTGCTTGGTAGGTCTGATATGGACAGAGGTACTGATGTAGCCATCTTTGAGGTGGAGGTCAACATCTAGGAAGGTGCAGCCTGAGATTTTCACTCTGCCGCGGAGTGTGCGCTGATATGAAGGTGGCTTGTAGGGTTGAGGAGGACCAGGTGAAGCGAAGCGGGGAGAAGGCGTTGAAGTTCTGGAGGAATGTAGATGGGGTGTCCTCATCTTACCTCATAATATTGCCGTCATTCCTTCCTATCCTTTTCATAATATTGTCGTTATTTAATCCTGAATCTTCCATTGTTCAACATATCTTTAAATTTTTGATCAAACTTGCTTGCCATATTGGTAAAATTTTGATTGAGATCATCTGACATATTTGTAGACACGTGTTTTAAAATTTGTGCGATCTCATTCTTGCCACTTGGCAAGAGTGAGATGTTGTTTCTGGATTTGTGGCATCTTCTTACCCTTAAACATTTTGTGTTCATGTGACCCTGTTCTGAGTTACTGAAAATATTTCCATTCATTTCATTACTTTCTTTTCTTTTGAGATGTTTGAATATATATGTTCATCTTTAGTACATTAATTATTGTTTGAATTACTGCAACTTATATTCAGTTTTCACCTAAAGTTCTTGCATTCTTTAGCTGGGTCTGTGTAAGTTGATCCATTACACTTGCAGTAGTCTGGAAGTGGTAGCTTTGCTCGCCTATCTTGGCCAAATACGTAATGCAATTTTGTAAATGTCTCTATGCAGTGCCTTAGTATTGTCACAGCCCCATGTAGGGGTATTGTTTTCACCCATAGCCATTTGCGCAGTTGAAAGCTTGTAACAGTGCTGCAAGCTGTCAGGGATATTCTTAGACTGTCTTGACTACATTTGTGTACAACAAAATGGCTGCTGTTCCTAGAGCACAAATTAAATGACACAATAATCACTCCATATTTACCGATTAATTTTCATGCAAATGATGCTATGAAAAAATGTTAGGAAAGTAATTTTGATACTGCTAAAATGAATGACAGCAAGGATCTGTTGTTGTTCATCCTAGATATAGAGCATTAATGATTACAATAATTGGTAATACTTGGTCCTACCTTGTCTTCTGCTGATGTGAATATTTGCACATTTATGTAATTTTCTTTTCAGTTATGGTTTTTATTTCATTTTACTGTTGCTTTGTAAATTTCTTTCTGGGCTCTTATTATTATTGTTTTCTTGAAGATCATGCATCATGCAACAAAGAAAATGTACATCATTGTTATGTGAATGATGAAATTTTTTACAATAGTATGAATAATAGCAATTACAACATCCGATAGGCACAGTCTCTGTGAGGTCACCAGAGTATTGAATAAAGAAAATAATAGGTGTGATTACAACTGTTTTAAGGCAGCCCTCACAAAAATTGAAAGAAACATCAGACAAAAGTTTTACAATGTTGACATTTATGTATATTGTCCTTTCTGGATAAATGTTGTTGCCCGTAGGCTTGAAAACAGTAAATAACGACTTTTACCTCTGCATTTTGTAGTATTTCAGTTCCTGTGAGTTGATTGTGGTTCCCCTAACACATCTTGTACTTTTTCTGTGTAGTCTGGATTCAGCAGTTGCACGTGATTTTGCGTTGTACCATGTTGTGACTTTCGTACACCAATAATTCTTTCTTCATAGTTTCATTAGGGGAAAAAAAAACTGTTGTGGCGTAACAAGCTTGCTACGCCACACTGGGAAGGGAGCCGAAAGAAAGGCACGCGTACACACACGCCGACTGGCGTCAAGTCTGGAACAGGATAACTATTGAATGGTAGCAAGAAAAGTACGTAGCTGCTTTATACTTAACTTTTATTCTTTGATGAATACAGCGTTCTTCTTGAGACATTTATACGATAACTCTCAAACTAGGTAAGGCTAATGGTGCCTTGCTAGGTCGTAGCCATGGACTTAGCAGAAGGCTATTCTAACTGTCTCTCGGCAAATGAGAGGAAGGCTTCGTCCGTATTGTCGCTAGCAATGTCGTCGTACAACTGGGCGAGTGCTCTATCGTATATCAAGACCTGCCTTGTGGTGGCGCTAGGTCTGCGATCACACAGTGGCGACACGCGGGTCCGACATGTACTAAATGGACCGCGGCCGATTTAAGCTACCACCTAGCAAGTGTGGTGTCTGGCGGTGACACCACAAAAACAATATTGGCAATTATATTTTCCCACAAGGATTTTTATTGTTGTTGTTGTTGTTGTGGTCTTCAGTCCTGAGACTGGTTTGATGCAGCTCTCCATGCTACTCTATCCTGTGCAAGCTTTTTCATCTCACAGTACCTACTGCAACCTACATCCTTCTGAATCTGCTTAGTGTATTCATCTCTTGGTCTCCCTCTACGATTTTTACCCTCCACGCTGCCCTCCAATACTAAATTGGTGATCCCTTGATGCCTCAGAACATGTCCTACCAACCGATCCCTTCTTCTGGTCAAGTTGTGCCACGACTCTTCTTCCTCATTAGTTATGTGATCTACCCATCTAATCTTCAGCATTCTTCTGTAGCACCACATTTCGAAAGCTTCTATTCTCTTCTTGTCCAAACTATTTATCGTCCATGTTTCACTTTCATACATGGCTACACTCCATACGAATACTTTCAGAAATGACTTCCTGACACTTAAATCAATACTGGATGTTAACAAATTTCTCTTCTTCAGAAACACTTTCCTTGCCATTGCCAACCTACATTTTATATCCTCTCTACTTCGACCATCATCAGTTATTTTGCTCCCCAAATAGCAAAACTCCTTTACTACTTTAAGTGCCTCATTTCCTAATCTAATTCCCTCAGCATCACCCGACTTAATTAGACTACATTCCATTACCCTTGTTTTGCTTTCGTTGATGTTCATCTTATATCCTCCTTTCAAGACACTGTCCATTCCATTCAACTGCTCTTCCAAGTCCTTTGCTGTCTCTGACAGAATTACAATGTCATCGGCGAACCTCAAAAGTTTTTATTTCTTCTCCATGAATTTTAATACCTACTCCGAATTTTTCTTTTGTTTCCTTTACTGCTTGCTCAATATACAGATTGAACAACATCGGGGAGAGGCTACAACCCTGTCTTACTCCCTTCCCAACCACTGCTTCCCTTTCATGTCCCTCGACTCTTATAACTGCCATCTGGTTTCTGTACAAATTGTAAATAGCCTTTCGCTCCCTGTATTTTACCCCTGCCACCTTTAGAATTTGAAAGAGAGTATTCCAGTCAACATTGTCAAAAGCTTTCTCTAAGCCTACAAATGCTAGAAACGTAGGTTTGCCTTTCCTTAATCTTTCTTCTAAGATAAGTCGTAAGGTCAGTATTGCCTCACGTGTTCCAGTGTTTCTACGGAATCCAAACTGATCTTCCCCGAGGTTGGCTTCTACTAGTTTTTCCATTCGTCTGTAAAGAATTCGTGTTAGTGTTTTGCAGCTGTGACTTATTAAACTGATAGTTCGGTAATTTTCACATCTGTCAACACCTACTATCTTTGGGATTGGAATTATTATATTCTTCTTGAAGTCTGAGGGTATTTCGCCTGTCTCATACATCTTGCTCACCAGATGGTAGAGTTTTGTCAGGACTGGCTCTCCCAAGGCCGTCAGTAGTTCCAATGGAATATTGTCTAGTCCGGGGGCCTTGTTTTGACTCAGGTCTTTCAGTGCTCTGTCAAACTCTTCACGCAGTATCGTATCTCCCATTTCATCTTCATCTGCATCCTCTTCCATTTCCATAATATTGTCCTCAAGGATTTTTATTAAGAGCACTATTATGCCTGCTTGATACTACGAGGTCTCTAGATCTCTAACAGAAGTTAATTAAAAAAAATTGAATGTAGACTACTTGTCATCTTTCTTTTACTATTTCACAGTTGTAGTTCATGTCCTTGGTTCTTATTACTCTGTGAAATTTACCAGAAGCTGTTATACGATAATAAAGTTTACCATCGAAACAAAAGGAAAAAATGGCTTTCCTCTGTTTTTACATTGAAAACATTGCAGTAACATGATTCATTTGTGATAAACAGACAGAAAGCACAGGCTTGTCCTGTGTCTGTGCAACTTATCTTTTCTTTTTTTTTAGTATATACAGTAAATTAAAGTAAGTAAAACACGAGTGCCTAAAAATGCCAAACAGAATATTTGTACAGATAGGAAAAGTTAAAAAAGTAGCCTCAGTCATGCAAAAAACACTGCGATTGGTAAGTGGAAGGCAGTCAATGAACATAATTTCGTCAAAATGATGGTATTGGTGAAACAAAGCCCAACTGTACAATGTACATTGTCTGTTAAAGATTTGTTCAGTTCCAGTATTAAAAAACAGCATTTCTCAAGTCATGAAATATACACACAATAACATTATACCTGTTTTTAACTCATGAGTCGGTGTTCTTTCCACTGAGGTATGCAGGATTTTTGTGATATTTTGATTTTTGGTGCTTTTTTTAATAATGGTTTTTTGTTGAAAACAGTGTCTTTTATTTCAGATTGCTGCCATTTTGTTAAAAAGCATTTTTTTAAAATACACTAGACTCTCGCTAATCCAGCCATTCCTGGCACATGTGGGTGCTAGATTAGTGTAAGTGCTGGATTATTGAGTGTCTGAAACTTATTTTATTCATTTATTTTGTTTTTTATTTATTTTGAAAACATAGGGCACAGAGTGTACTGTACGTTATTAAACCAAAGGATAAAATTTTAAAACATAGAGGATATACTTTATTAAATTCAAAAATACGTTAATTTTTAAAGAAAACTAAGTCCATGAGTGTATACTGTACATAATTACACAGTTGTATCACTCACAATGAAACATGTCCCTAATTTTTAACTGTCACAATGATGGTAGGCGATGGTGGCATGCTTTATCATGCAACCGCTTTACAAGCATTACATCAGTACTGCATGTATCTGGTTGTTACATAATATACTCTAGGAAGACCTCAGCAACTTCAGCACCAACAGTGTGAGAAATCTTCATGCTCTCTCCTACTGTGTCATGTTCTTTATCACTTTTATCATTACTTTCTTGCACACTTTTGATTATTTCTTCGCCTGTTAAAGTTTGCTCCCCTATCACAGTTTTCCTCATTCAGCCACTTCATGATCAATTTCTCCTCCTCCTGGAAGGTTGTGGAACATATCAGTGTACGAAGTGTTGTGGATTGGCAAGACAGCCAACCCACTATGAGAGGAAACCGAAAGGCCCGCGTTTTAGCTCACGCAGGCTGGCGTGAGGTCTGGAATAGGTCAAGGAAAGTATACTAACAAAAAACGTACGTAGCTGCTCGAAGACTTAACTTTAATCCATAATTGGTGAACATCGCTCTTGACGGTACATGTTTTACAGCATCAATAGTAACTGGTAATGGCGCCTTGCTAGGTCGTAGCAAATGACGTAGCTGAAGGCTATGCTAACTATCGTCTCGGCAAATGAGAGCATATTTTGTCAGTGAACCATCGCTAGCAAAGTCGGCTGTACAACTGGGGCGAGTGCTAGGAAGTCTCTCTAGACCTGCCGTGTGGCGGTGCTCGGTCTGCAATCACTGATAGTGGCGACACGCGGGTCTGACGTATACTAACGGACCGCGGCCGATTTAAAGGCTACCACCTAGCAAGTGTGGTGTCTGGCGGTGACACCACATTCGTCCCCCGCAAATCGGCGGACGGTTGTGGCATAAGACTTCCGCCCGCCGGGGGAAGGACCCCATGTTGACGTATGCAACGAGGTGGGGAGCCTAACAACAGGTGAGGCTGTGCCACCCGCACCCTGCCATTCGGACCGAGGGGAGCTAGGAAACACCTGAAAACCTGCTCCAGGGTGCACGTCAACATGCGGTGTATGCGCCCGTAGAGAGACAGGAGGGGCCGAAGGGTCGACCTCCATCGGGCCGGGCACCCGACGGGCGAAGACGACATATGGTCCGGAGCGGACAAGAGTTCCATGTCGGAGGACAACTGGTCATGGGAAGCGATCGGCGGCGCGTGACCCAGGGAGGTGCCTGGCGGTTGCAGCGACGCATCCACTGCGGGCGTCGCCGGCGGGAGAACAGGCGGCGGCAGCGGCGGCGCGTCGCCATGGGGCAAAATGGAAGGCAGCGTCGGTAACACCTGGGGATGAGGCGAGCCAATACATGGGTCCCCAGGGCGCTGACCGGGCGGCACCGTCGCTGAAAGCAGATGGGGAGCGGCAGATCCCGTGCGACGACAGAGGCGCAGCTGATTGAGATGCCGACGCACCTCACCAGAGTCCCCCAAAACCAGATACATAGCGCGGCCGAGGCAGCGAAGAATGCGCCCTGCGAGCCAACGCCGTGAACCTCGATAGTTGCGATAGTAGACAACGTCGCCAGGGGCAAAAGCAGGTGTCTGCCGCTGCACAGGAACCTGATGCGGCAGATGTAGCAAAGACATCAAGGTTCGATGAGGACGACCGTGGAGCAACTCAGCCGGCGAGCGACCATCTCGGGGCTGAGAGCGATACGAGGACAAAAAGAGCAATAACGCGTCCTCCCGAGAATGCGACGCTTTCAACTTCAACATCTGTGACTTGATAGTCCTGACCAAACGTTCAGTGCCACCGTTTGACTGTGGCAAAAACGGCGCGGATGTCAGATGTTGAATACCATTGGCCTTGCAGAATGACTGAAATTCTGCATACATGAATTGTGGGCCATTGTCGGAAACAATAGTCTGTGGAAGACCTTCAATGCAAAAGATAGCGGATAACGCTTGGATGGTGGCAGATGATGTCGTGGAAGACATCCGGACAACAAAAGGAAAATTACTGAATGAATCTACCACAACCAACCATCGAGCATTCCAGAATGGACCAGCAAAATTGATGTGTAAGCGTTGCCAAGGGGAAGTGGCTTTTGGCCATGCAAAGAATTTCCGCGGTGGTGCTGATCGTTGTTCGGCACACACCATGCAAGAAGAGCACATATTCGTAATTGCGGCATCGATTCCGAACCAAGTACAGTGCTGACGAGCAAGTTGTTTCGTTCTCACTATACCCCAATGTCCTTGGTGGAGAAGCCGTAAGACACAGGACTGTAACGAACGTGGGACCACGACCCTGGACTGATCATTATCAGAACGCAACAACAAAACACCACGTCGTACAAAAAGTCTCTCCTTGTGAGCAAAAAATCAGCGAACCAACGGATCCCCGATCCGTGACTTTGACAAGAGCCATTGAGTAGCAACGACACGCAGAACGGTAGACAGGACAGGGTCGGCAGCTGTGGCTGTAGCTACACGACGAAAATCAATCGGAAACGAGTCGAACATGTCATCGGTTTCCGAATCAATGAACATGCAAGCAAGTTCGGAGGAATCGAATGCTCTATCCTCAGCAACAGGCAAATGGGACAACGCATTGGCATTTCCGTGCTTAGCAGTGGACCGATACAAGATATCGTAGTGGTACTGCGAGAGGAAAATAGACCGGCGAATGAATTTCTGCGCTGTATGTGGAGGTACAGGCTTGGTCGGATGAAGAAGCAATGTCAAAGGTTTGTAGTCTGTGATGATGGTAAAGTGATGACCATACAAGAAATCATGAAACTTTGTAACACGAAATACGAGAGCCAATGCTTCTTTCTCGATATGTGAATAATGTCTTTGCGCCGACGAGAGTAATTTCGACGCAAAGGCAATAGGGCGATCGTGCGAACCAACTTTGTGCGCAAGCACAGCACCGATCCCGAAATCTGATGCATCCACCATCAACAAAAGGGACTTCCGGGGATCGAATGGCGTAAGGCAAGTATTGGAAATCAACGCCAATTTCAACTGGCGAAGGGCGCGTTCGCATTCCGTCGTCCAGACGAACGGAACACCTTTACGGCCTAAGCAATGAAGCGGAGCTGAAATGGAAGAGGCGTGTGGGATATATTTATGATAGTAATTAATTTTTCCCATCACACTCTGTAGCTGCTTCAAATTCTGCGGCGAAGGCAAGTCTTGTATGGCACGGAGGTGCTCTGGACTGGGATGTATGCCTTGGGCATTGAGTACATGTCCCAGATAAGGTAAGTCACGAGCAAAAAACACGCATTTGTCCTTCCGCAAACGAAGACCATTTTGTCGCAAGACCTGAAATTATGTTCTGAGATTGGCTAAATGTTCTTCCGTCTTTCCGGAGATCACAATATCGTCCAGATAGTTTGCTGCAGTAGGGACCGACGCACAAACAGTTTGTAGATATTGCTGAAACAATGCAGGGGCGGATGCACACCCGAATGGCAGTCGTTGGAATCGATACAAACCAAGATGCGTGTTAACCACCAAAACGCGCTGGGATTCTTCGTCCACCGATATTTGCAAGTACGCATCTGCTTGGTCCAACTTCGAAAAATATTTACCCGGGCACAGTTTGTCAAAAAGATCTTCCGGGCAGGGTAAAGGAAAAGTTGCAGTCACTAGTTGTGGATTCACTGTTGCCTTGAAGTCCACACAAAGTCTCAATTTTCTGGAAGGTTTTTGCAAAATTACTAAGGGTGATGCCCAGAGAGAAGCCTGCACACGTTCAATTACACCTTGTGATTCCAAATTGTGTAATGTTTTTGCGACCTCATCACGCAATGCGTGGGGAACATTGCGCACTCTGAAAAATTTCAGTTGCGCGTTTACTTTCAGTTCCAAATGTGCTTTATAGTTCTTAGCGCAACCGAGGCCCGGTGCAAAAATGTCTGCAAACTCTTCACATAGACGAGAAACACTGTCTGAAGGCACAGTCTGGTTCACTGATAGGACCTGATTGACTATAGACAAGTTAAACAACTGAAACAAATCGAAACCAAACAAGTTCACTGCAGAAGAAGAACGAAGGACGTACAATGACACAAGTTTTGTTTGTCTCTTGTATGTTGCAAGAAGGCTGCACTGACCTAACACAGGGATCTTGTGACCTGAATATGTAGTTAGCTTAACATTTGCGGCACGCAACGGAGGTGTGCCCAGCTGTTTGTACGTGTCTTGATTGATCAGTGAAACTGCAGCTCTGGTATCGAGCTGGAATGGTATCACTTTGCCGTTAATGTCCAAGTCTACAAAAAGTTTATTGTCCTGCTGACGACAAGAGCGACTGTCTCGTGCAACATGAACTGACACTGGTACAAAATCACTTGCGACTTGACGGGAGTTCCTGCGATGTCGACGCACACTATTTGTGGGACGAACACAGTCACTGTTAGAGAGAGTGGCACTGGGCGGAGTGGCATGAACTATATGAATTTCCATGGGCGAAGTGTTGCGAGCCTGAGTATCCTTGGTTCGATTCCGATTCCGGCGCGATGCAAAGGGCCTGGAATGGTTGTGAGTGGCCGATCTGAGCTTTTTCTGGCAAACACTCTGAACATGTCCTTTTTTATTACAGAAAAAGCAAATAGCTTGGCGTGACGGGCAATTCTAACGCGAATATCTAGTAGCACACCGCGGGCATGATTTTAGCACTGCATTTGCTTGCCTGCACGGCACACGTGGCTGGGAGCCTAGTGGCAGCTGCGCGGACGGGCGCGAGGGCTGTTTACTGTTCCGCGCAGCGCGCCCGGCGGGCCGGTTAATGTGACACACTGCTGGCGAAGTTTCAAATGATTTCTGAGCAAAGTCAAATGTGTCCTGCCGATCCAATATGTCCATCACTTGTTCAAGGGAGGGATTGACTAGTTTCAAAATCTGTTCCCGTATACGAACATCAGAAACGTTCTGTGCAATTGCATCACGTACCATAGTATCTGAATAAGGGAGACCACATTGACACTCAAAAGCACAATCCCTAGTAAGGCCTTGCAAGGTTGCAACCCACTCCCGATTAGTCTGACCTGCCGTACGTTTTGTACGAAAGAAGGTATACCTTTTTGCAACTACATTGACTGATTCTTTGAAATATGCATCTAATGCAGACAAAATTTCTTCATAGGACAGAGTTGCTACGTCACGTCGGGGAAATAATTTGACTATCACACGGTACGTGGTCACTCCGACGGAAGATAATAAGAAAGGCTGCCGCTCGTTACCTTGAATTCTGTAGGTGGCGAGATGGAATCCAAATTGGCATGACCACTCCGTCCAGCTTTCCAGTGCAGCACCAAAAGGATGAAAAGTTGGTGCAACTGCGTGAGGTGGCTGCGTGAGCGGTGGACCGGCGGCTGCCGCATCGTTTTGCATTGCACGTTGACCCTGGACGAGCTGTCTAAGGGCATCCAGTAAGGCCTGCGTCTGCTGATTCTGTAAGCGATAAAATTCGGACAGTACATCTGGAGATTGTGACGAAGCCATTACACAAGTAAATCAGGGCACTATGGTTACGAATGCGAATTGGCCTCGTCGCCAAAATGTTGTGGATTGGCAAGACAGCCAACCCACTATGAGAGGAAGCCGAAAGGCACGCGTTTTAGCTCACGCAGGCTGGCGTGAGGTCTGGAACAGGTCAAAGAAATGAGACTAACAAAAAACGTACGTAGCTGCTGGAATACTTAACTTTAATCCATAATTGGTGAACATCGCTCTTGACGGTACATGTTTTACAGCATCAATAGTAACTGGTAATGGTGCCTTGCTAGGTCGTAGCAAATGACGTAGCTGAAGGCTATGCTAACTATCGTCTCAGCAAATGAGAGCGTATTTTGTCAGTGAACCATCGCTAGCAAAGTCGGCTGTACAACTGGGGCGAGTGCTAGGAAGTCTCTCTAGACCTGCCGTGTGGTGGTGCTCGGTCTGCAATCACTGATAGTCGCGACACGCGGGTCCAACGTATACTAACGGACCGCGGCCGATTTAAAGGCTACCACCTAGCAAGTGTGGTGTCTGGCGGTGACACCACACAAAGTAATTGATAATTCCGAATTGACTGGCTCATTGCTGTTGCTCCCTACTGGATCCAACTCAGCATCGATGGATGGCCACAATTTAGTCCAGCTTTTCATTATGGTAGTGCTCTCCACTTTATCCCATGCTTCGGAGCTCTGAATGATCTGTCTTGAACACGCCAAATAAGCTCCGTATGGTCAAGTCGTCCACGGCCGTATGGAACTCATCCTTGAGGGGCATACGTAGGGACTCAGTTGTTCTCTGCCGTCTCCAAATTGGATGTATGTGGTTGACTCACAGCTATCTCCTTCATCGTGAGAACCCGCCCAAGTGTCGCTGTGATGCAGGGCTGACAGTGGTCCATCTTCTGATGGACTGTCCCCTTTTAGCCCCCTTGTGGCAGTCCTTTAATTTACCAGCTGCACTTCCTTTAATTCTAGGTGATGATGCCTCTATAGTTGACTCAGTTTTATGTTTTATCCGTGCAGCTGGGTTTTATCACTTGCTCTAGTGTGGGTGCTCTCGCATGATTCCTCAGGCTACACCCACTCCAGCAACTTTTAATTGTGATGTGGATACCAAAATAGTGTCTTTTATGGTAACAAGTTGTGTTGGTACCTCTATCAACGCTTTCCAGCTGGAGGTTCTGCATTTGTAGTTACGAAGTTGACTTTTACCTGATCCATCAATCACTGTAGTCCGTTTTACTCTAGTCAACTATTAGCTCTGCTTCTTTTAAGTGCCCTCTATTTTGTGTTACTGCGGTGTTCATTTTAGCTCTGTACCCCTTGGTGTTCCCTCCCTCTAGGTGCAGAGGCTATGCTTTTTCTGTATAGGCCTTTTACAAGTATGTCTGTTTGGAACTGGGGACTGATGTCCTCGATGTTTAGCCCCCATCAAACCCCAAAACCAACCAACCAACCATGCTCCGGCTGTTTCGAAAACATAACATAACATGTGTTAATTGCTTTCCTCGCCTTCAGCATAGTCTCAATAGTCGTTTTCTCTTTCGTTGAGCAAGGAGACGAGAAGTGAATGTCGATAATGACATTCCAAAATTCCCTGACCCATGGGCTGAATTAGGGCTGTCACATTGGATGGGAGAAAGAGTTCTTGTATACCATCAGACTTTAGAGAAACATCTGAAGGATGACTGGGAGCATTGTCAGTTATAAGGATAGCTTTCAGGGGAAGATTTTTCTTCTTTAGCTCTTTTCTCACTGATGGTACAAATGTTTCATAGAACCACCGAGAGAAATTTGTGTGTCCATCTACGCTTTCTTCTGAGCACAATACTGCACTGGTAGAGTATTTATGTCACTGTGTTGAAAACCACGTGGATGTTAGGATTTTCTAATCACCATAAGCAGTAGTTTATGACTCCAATTTGCATTACAACACGCCATTAATGTTTTGTGCTGTTTCTGTTGCTTATAACCACGACCTTCCTTCTCATTCTTGGTAGATAATCTTTTTGAAGGAAGCATCTTGTAAAAGAGTCCTATTTCATTAGCATTATACAAGGCGTCAGCAATTAAATCTTCTTCCTCTATTATTTTCTGTATCTTGCTTACAAACTCATCAGCATCCTTATCATTGGCTGAACGACTTTTCCCAGTGACTGTCAGCTGCCGAATGCCATGTCATTTTTTCCAGTCTGCCAAAATCGAAGATACATCAGTGACATTATTCTCAGAAAATGTTTGTTCTTGCAGATCGGAAATTGGAAACGTTAATATGATATTAGTAAACTGCAGGAGCACCCATGTTAGGGTCCCAGAATTGGTACCACTTATTAATGGTGGTTGTGGCCAGATAGTTTGTTAAAACCTGAAGTAAATAGCAAGTTCAGATTGGAAAATTTGTTGTAAATATAGATTAGATGCCAAAAGTGGTAGTGTATGCATTGCAGCAAAGAACTAAATAATAATTGGTGAAATTATCACAGATTTCAAATTTGAACACGAGTCACAAAATGGTAATTCGTTGCATTTATACTACCTGTGTTGGGAGCTTCTGGCAGTTTCCGACGACTAGAGGAAGCCGTGTGGTACTGGTGTGCAAGACTCACATGTCCCCTTCATCATTGGATTTACTTGGAGGTGCTTTGCCGATCTTCTTTTCAGGACAGCCATCTGCATCGATCTCCCCAACTTCTTCTCCGAAGATATGATGCTGTTGGGAGGAAATTTCTCTACTCTTAAAATGATTTCGTACACTCGAGATACCTTTAAATCAATCCCACTATATTTTCATTTCCACAAACAGAACACCACATAACAGTTTTCATGTAAATGAATCATATTTCGTAACCCCAATGACTTGCGGTCTATCAGAAACTATTAAGTACTTTAATAATAAATACAGTTCCAGAAATCTCTCAGAGTTCTCGCAAGTCCACCATCAGCATCTCTAGAGAGTCAGTAAGTAAGTCAGTGTCTTTTTCTTTTCTTAACATAATTCAACTGTTCACAATAATGACTGACGTAGCAATGTCACGGAGTAAAGCGCACTTGCTCCTTGTGCTGGGCATGTAGCTTCTGTGGTGAGTGTGGCAACCACATGCCCGCATTGATCAACCATCCACATTGTGGCATCCCCTAGATACATGTCCACCCTGTGCACACAAAAAACCAGCACGAAGTAGACACCCTCCCGTACTCACTTTCGTACGTTGTGTTCGGGTGTTCGAGACGCTGGAAAGCTGAGGGTCTCTAGAATTTATGTGAAAATTCTCGAGGACCTACATATACCTCCCCTTAGCTCGAACACTCGATATTTTATACATATTCAACATGTACATTGACATCATACTTAATGACAACCCACCTCTCTTAAGATATTCATTTACTCCATAATTCTAGATATATATGTATTTTTCATAAATTCTTGAACTTCACTGGGTAAGCTGACTCTTTACTCAATTTTGATACCTTTGAAGAATATAAACCTTTATTTACTACTTCAATCCGCTTTATTCTTACTTCTGTATTTTGAGGACTCTCCTTTCAGTTCCCCTCATAAATTCCAGGTGTCATGGACCCTTAAACATTTTATCCTTTACCCTTTACCCTTAATCCTTTATGCTGCTCCTTCCTTCGTTCGTACGGACTAGTACTGTTCTATACAGCTTTCTGTAGTCTGGAGAAACTCTGGAGAAAATTTATGAACCTGTTCTTTCTAACAACCATAAATCTTATTAACACTAGAGGTATTAAGAATTCAAACTTACCAGAATAATTCCTACCAAATATGTGATTTCCCTTAGGAACAGTACTTATCTCTTAACTATCTGTTGATCCTATGGGTAACCTTTCTCCTGTCGTTCTGTTAGGTACGCCCCTTTCTTCTCCCCATATTGTATGGCACAGGTCAATCCCCTTCTTGGTGCCCCTGCCCGCACAGTATAGGTCAGCCCCTCTTTGGTCTGCCTATCTGACCTTTTTTCCATTCATTAAATGTTGGGTGCCCCCCCCCCCCCCCCCCAATCCTTTGTTAGTTGGGAGTCGATGACATGGAGAGAAATTTTAAGGAAAAGCTAGCAACCACGGACACCATAAATATAAGCAGTCTGGAGGGACAAGAAATAATCAATCTAGAAATTACCGATAGTATAATCTCCGGAAACGTTGCGACTGTTGCTTTTCCCAAATGTAATGATAATAACAATCTTACTGATGACTCATGGAAAGAATTCAAACTTGTCCATGACAAAGTAGAACATAAGATAACTTTACCTGCTGTTGGGTTACATAGTAAAGTGGAGATTGTTTTGTTGTGGGGAGACTTTCACACAAAATTTAACAAGAGGTACTGGTGTGCACTTGCTTAAGTGAGGTTAATGTCATATCCATGGGATCTGGGTGGAGTCCTATCTGTTCCCCAGGGATTTTAACATTCTATGTTAATGGGCGGAGTGATGACCGTCGGTTCCTGAGTTGTTTTCGGTGTTACTTCCACATTAGTTTTCCTACACCGAATTCCTTTCAAATCTCCAACTATTTTGTAAGCTATTCATAACCTCTTAAACTATCTTATCATGTTAGTATTTAAGTGACCGAATATGACTAAAAGATTGTGACTATTTTAAGAGAATCACGAAAAAACAATGATCTCTAAACATAAAATGGAATGAACAGAATAGAGTATTATACTTAGGAATTATATAATATGAAGTGACTGAGGGAATAACTATTTGATTATAGTGTATAATTGTCTATTTAGTATAGAATATTTTATAACTTTTATGAGAGGTCATGTAGACAGGGAGGGTTTAGATCGATTTTGGAAGGGGGTGGTAGTGTAGATACAAACATGACTAATACTACACACAAACACACACACACACACACACACACACACACACACACACCGCACCTTTCAAACAACCCTCACAGACAAGTGTAACTGATTCTTCACCATTTGCTGTTCCATAGGAGTTGCTAAGATCTTTCTTTGGGTACTTCAAACGTGAAGGTGAGAATGTCCGTTCTGCAGGAGACGTTTAACATCATACCTCCTCTGGCTTCTCACTCAAGTACCGGCGAAGTAGGGATCCTGGGGTAGGGGGGTGGGTTGGATTTCCTGTCTTTGTGGCTATCTTCTTTTACTTCTTCAATCTTAGCAATCGTTGCTATTTTTTTTCTTTCTTACTTCTCATCTGAGTACCGGTCTATCTTTCCCTATTTCCGTATGCATACACTTCTATTGCTGAAGTCCTTCTTACTTTCCATGGTTTCCTATAACCTTCAACTTATTTTACATAAGTAGGTCGAAGAATCAGGCTACACAAATACACTCCCACGTACACCTAATCAAAGACGGAAACACAAACAATAAATAAGCATTCAGGGCAATAGCTTATAAGAACCATCAAGTGATGTAGGGGGAAGTATGTGCACATGGTAAGACATGAGGACATGGTGTTATAGGTGATGGTTCTACATCGACTAATTCTAAAGCTATATAGAGAACTGACTAACTTACTGACTCTCTAGAGATGCTGATGGTGGACTTGAGAGAACTTTGAGAGATTTCAGGAACTGTATTTTCGGGATAGCCGGCTGGGTCGATCTCCCCAACTTCTCCGAAAATATGATGCTGTTCGGAGGAATTTTCTATATATATATATATATATATATATATATATATATATATATATAAAAAAATAAGAATGACTTGTCAACTTGTTGAATAGTGGGACATTCTGATAACCTAAGTAAAGATGATATACCCTTTGATAGCCTAAGTATATATAATAAGTATCGAGTTGTATATAGAGGTATGGTAGAGAGGTGTAAAAGTGAAGGACAAATCTAGGATATGAAATTAAGTATTAATGAGCAATATTGGAGATTAAAGTAGATTTTTTGATTTTACTGGATAATATTTAGTGATAGTATATGGGGTGATGAACCATCTAAAATATCATCACCTCTAACTGTACTAGTTACGGCGCTATAGTCTTTGAACAGTTTCTTGATTTTTATTTTCTACTTGAACGATTATTGTCTTTCGCTCACTCGGCGTAGAGTTTAAGGCTGTGTTGGTGATCAGGTGTAGAATTGGCACCGGGAATAGCACAGGCACTGGCAGTGTCAAACGTTGGTTGCGGCTTTGGCGTCGGCGAGCGGACGCGAAGTTGGCAACGGTGAACGGCAGCCGTTGCAGTCAGCAACAGTGGCGGGTTACTGCGTCAGTGTTGACGGCTGGTTACTGCACCGATGGCGGTGGCTGGTTAGTTCGTCAGCATCGGCAGGTTACTGCGTCACCGTCAGTGGCTGGTTACTGCATGTGTGAGAATTGCTTCCTTCCCACACCCAAATCATCTTAATCGAAATATTTTCTTAATCTTCTTTTATGTAGTATTCATTAAATCATTCATCCCTTTTTCTGTTTGGGGTGCAGCCAATTCTGCAGAACAGTTTCTCAGTCTTGTTACTGCTGGTTGCTATGGCAACTCTCAATACTTCTTGTCTCAATTCACTTCAAAAATTCCTCCTTTCCCGAGTCCTGATCACGTTGGTCGTCACGTTCTGGCGGTTTGCGGCGACTAGAGGAAGCTGTGTGGTGCTGGTGTGCAAGACTTACACGTCTCCTTCATCGTTGGACTTATTTGGAGGTGCTTTGCCGATCTTATTTTCGGGATAGCCGGCTGGGTCGATCTCCCCAACTTCTCCGAAAATATGATGCTGTTCGGAGGAATTTTCTCTAATCTTAAAATGATTCTGTACACTCAAGACACTTTTAAATCAATCCCACTATATTTTCACTTCCTCAAACAGAACACCACATAACAGTTTTCACATAAATGAATCATATTTTGTAAGTCCAATGACTCGCAGTCTGTCAGAAATTATTAAGTACTATTACAATAAATACAGTTCCTGAAATCTCTCAAAGTTCTCTCAAGTCCACCATCAGCATCTCTAGAGAGTCAGTAAGTTAGTCAGTGTCTTTTTCTTTTCTTAACATGATTCAGCTGTTCACACTAATGACTGACATAGCACCATCACGGAGTAAGGTGCGCTTGCTCCTTGTGTTGGGTGTGTAGCGTCTGTGGCGAGTGCGACAGCCACTTGCCTGTGTCGATCAACCGTTCACATTGTAGCATTCTGTAAATACACGTCCACTCTGCGCACACAGAAAACCGGTGCGAGGTAGACACTCTCCCGTCTCTGTTCGAGAGGGTGGAAAGCCGATGGTCTCTAGAATTTGCGTCGAAATTCTCGAGGCACTACAAGCTGCAAATAGAACTTGGAGAATTTTGTGAAGGAGTAATCATGCTATTGTAGTAGTGGGTGACTTCAACTTGCAAGATATAGAATGGAAGAGTCATGTGATCGAAACTGGAGTCAGAGACTGGAATTCATGTCATATTAGTCTGAATATCTTGTCCAAAAATTACTTTGAGCAGATAGTTTGAGAACCAACTTGTAAAGGTAATTTCTTAGACCTCTTAGGAATGATCAGATCCAACGTTTCGAATCAATTAACATTGAGGAGGGTATCGATGATCATAAGGCAGTGATAATGTCTATAACTACAAGTATTGTTAAGAAAGATAGGAAAATATTTTTGCTTAGCAAGAATGACAAGATACAAGTTACTGAGTACCTGATTTGTCAGCAAAAATATTTATCACTGTGGATGAAGATGTTAAACTCAAGTGGAAAACATTCAGAAGCATCATTCAGTACGCATTAGAAAAGTATGTTCTGAGCAAGGTTGTAAGGGATGGGAAGGAATCAGCATGGTTTAGTAGCCATGTTAGAAAACGACTAAGTAAAGAAAGAGAGCTTCACCACAGATTCAAAAGAAGTTAAAGCCTAGCTAACAAACAAAAGCTGAATGAAGTCAAAATAAGCATAAGGAGAGCAACGAGAGAAACCTTCAGTGACTTTAAAAGTAAAGTTTGCCTGCAGAGCTGAACAAAAATGGTAAGAGGTTTTGGCATTTGGTGAAAATCAGTTAATGGATGGCCATCATCTATTCAGTCATTCTGTGACCAGATTGGCACTGAACAAGAGACGAGGGAGAGAGAGCCAAAATACTGAATTCGATCTTTCGAAATTGTTTCACCACAGAAGAGCGTATCAAGATCCCTCCTTTCAATCATCGTATGAACATCAAAGTGGTAGGCGTTGAGGTAACTGATCGTGGAATAGAAATGCAGCTACAGTCACTTAGTAGTGAAAACGCATCAGAATCAGATAAGATACCTATAGATTCTACAGAGATGCACTGGTCATCCCCATTTTTAAGAAGGGTCACAGGACAGATGCACACAATTATAGACATGTATCACTGACATCACTCTTTTGTAAAATTACGGAGCATGTTTAATGCTAATGTACTATGTCATTTTGGGAAAATGAAAATCTCGTCTGTAAAAACCAACATGGAGTCTGGAAACCGAAATCTGGTGAAACTCAGCTCGCTTTGTTCCTCTATGAGTTCCACAGTGCTCAGGTTGATGCTGTGTTCCTTGACTTAAGGAAGGCATTTGACACTGTCCTGCATTACCATTTTGTGATGAAAATATGAAATTACGGAGTATTGGACCAGATTTTCAACTGGATTTAGGACTTCCTTATAGATAGAACTCAACATTTAGCTCTTAACAGAACGAAATTGGCAGATGCAAAGGTAATTTTGGGAGTATCCCAAGGACATATGACAGGACCCTTACCATTTATGACTGCTTAAGGTTCTTCACAGACAATGAGATTGGCCCTAAGAATGTAGCAATGCCAGAAGACTGTACTGATTTGCAAAAGGACCTGCAGAGAAGTTATGAAGGGTGCATTGGCAGTTGACCCTGAATGAATGTAAATAAATGTAACACACTTCAAATACATAATGTACAATGATGACAAATTGCTGGAAACAGTTATCTACCGTAAAATATGTAGGAGTAACCAGCTGAAACGACCTTAAGGGGAATGACGACATTAAACAAACAATAGGAATAGCAGATACTGGACAGAAATTTATACGAAGAATCTTAAGGAAATGTAACTCATTCATGAAAAAAGTGTCTCAAGAAGCATTTGTTTGACTGTATCCTGAATATTCTTCATCAACCTGGGATCCTTATCAGGTAGGACTGATAGAAGAGAGAGTGGAGATACAACAAAGAGTGGCACACTATGTCACGGGATTTGTTAGTCGGCGTGATAGCATTACAGAAATGCTTGACAAAATCCAGCAGCAGACACTACAAGAGAGGCATTGTACACCAGAGAGAGGTTTAGTATTGAAATTCTAAGAAAATACATTCCAGGAAGAGTTGAACAACATATTATTTTCTCCCACGTACATCTTGTGAGATAACCACAAGAAAGTTTGAGAAATTGGAAGTAATACAGAAGCTTGCTGACAGTCATTCTCCCCATGCACCATTTGTGAATGGAATGGAGACAGCACAATCAGTTATTACTATCAGAAATACACACTGCCACACACCATCAGGTGTCTTGCGATATGTTAAATGTTGATGTAGGTATGTTGTAAACTGATTTTTCTCTTTGATGGTGCATAGGTACAATAGCCTAAGAATAGTGAAATGCAGCTCAGTGTATGGTATATTTCCATATTTTGTGACAAGTTTGTTGTTACCTCTTGCCAGAAAAATGTTTTAATGTTTTTTTTTTTTTTTTTCCATTAGCACCATTTCACTTGGGATCTGTGTAAGAGACATCAGCGTCTTTCATTTCTATGTAAATATGTATTATGTATTCTTGTCATGTTCCACATCCTTGAGAATCTCCTCACTATGGAGAGTGCATCTAATATAATCATCTAATACTCCTTGGTGTTGTGACAATATTATGAAAGAGATGGATTACTACTCACCATATAGCAGAGATTCAGAGTCGCAGATAGGCACAACAACAAGACAATCAAACAAGCAGGCTTTTGGCCAAAAAGTCCGTCATCAGAGTTAGACAGCACACACACACACACACACACACACACACACACACACACACACGCACGCACGCACTCTCTGGCTGCCGAGCTGCAGACTTCGCAGGACATCTGATGGTTTGTGGTGGAACGTACTTCTGATAGGGCTAACTGATCACTCCGTCTGCATTCCATTCACAAAGGGTGCATGGGGAGACTGACTGTCAGTAAGCCTGTGTATTAGCTCTCCAATTTTGTGTGTGTGTGTGTGTGTGTGTGTGTGTGTGTGTGTGTGTGTGTGTGTGTGGGTGCGTGCGTTTGTATATGTGTATGTGTGTGTTTTCTAATTCTGACTAAGATCTTTTTGGCCAAAAACCTACTTGTTTAACAGTCTTTTTGTTGTGCCTATCTGCGACTCACTGTCTTCGCTATATGATGAGTAGCAATCTATCCTTTTCATTATATTATCATTATTCCATCCTGGATTTTCCATAGTTTGGTTTCTTGGTGAAATTGCGATTGAATTTGACATGCTGAGGAATTGTGTTGCAGTTAATTGATTTCATGTCATAACTATGTAAATTTTGAAATTTGGCCTTGAAATACTTTTGCATTTCACACATACGCAACAGACCTAGGTGGCATACCTTCTCTTCTCGTGGCACCTAAATTTTCTTTTGCAATGCTATGTCTTTGTTGTGGTACTCTTGAATATATTTCTGTAGCTGCCCTGTATTTTCTGAAATTAGCCCAGAGCCTCAAGCAGTGCCCTAATATTGGTTTCCATTTTCAAAATACTGATATGTAGCTTTATTGCACAATGACTGAACACATACACAATGTCAGCCAAACTTGCTAAAATGTAATACTGGTATACAGAAAAAATTGTTTTCACTTTATTGGAACTATGCCAGCCTGCTAGAGCAGAGACTAGCAAACCTTAAAGAAAAACTTTACCCTGTACCAATGTATCACTTTCTGTGAATCACTACACTTTTTAGGAATGCTGTGGGCACAGTTAGTGCACTCCTGCCTCTAAAATCTTAACACATATTCATCCTACAAAGCAGCTCAAAAGGCATCCACCTGTAGCGTTGCAAGATGTGCTGGCGTCTCAGATGTACTGGCAGCAGTTGTAATTGAGGTGACAAAAGCAGTTTGCCAGATCTTTGCACTATGTACATAATACAGCTGCACCAGTAAATGCTGTGGTCAGTGATGACATGGTGTTGTCTGCTCTGTTTCTTTCCAAACATGGGTGTGGCCAGTGGCAATGGCACCAATTGGACTTCTCGTATACAGCTATCAAATTATGTTCAAGAGACTCCTACTATGGATCTCAAAATTTCAAAAGCATTTTCAGAAAAGTGTGGCATTCTATCTGCATCACAGTTATCTATTTGTCAACTGTTTTCTGTTCCATTAGTACTGAATGCATTATAGTCCCTTACACATTAAGGCAATGTTTAATCTGGATGTTGACTTTTTCTTTTCTTCAGTTTCCAATTATTGCACTTCCTTCTAGGGTATCTGTTTAAGTAAATCAAGCTTCAAACCCTTTATCTTCTAAAGTGGGCTAAGTATGTGGGAACTTTAATACTACGCTTTTATTTATATTATTTTTAGCCAAAATCATCGTCCTATCATTTCTGGACATACTGACTCCAATACCCAAATTGAAGTGACATTAGCTGATTTCGCTAGAATTTCCATTTCATAGTTGGGTTTAGTTCGGAAGTTCATCATTCGATAAGTCGTATGCCAGTCGGTATTGAGTATTATTTATATAAATGTTTTAGAAACAATCCAAAGTAAAATCTTTGTCATCTTTATCACCATTATTTGATAACAGTATCACATGTGCAATGTATTTTGTCTATGTATGTGGTTAAAGGTACAATTTATCGTAGCGGTATTTCTATTCTCCACTGTATTTTCTCTGACACACACACCAGATTACGTGTAGCAGCATACACCATAAGTAGTATACCATGTTCAGAATGTTTGACTGTTTGGTTCTCTTCCATACTTGTCGATAAAACAACAGATTTAGGTGTAAAAGTGATAAGTTACACCAACTGTTTCAAACCATGAATCAGGTGAAAAAGATCTGCAAAATTCATGAAGACATAATTTCTTTCTCTCTGTGAAATTATATATGTTGCAAAATTGCTTTAATTTATAAACAATAAAATTGTAATTTATTGTTTTTAATTTTTGTAGTTGGATTACTATCCATACCATCTGGCTGTGGGAAATCGAAAGCACTGGCCAGTCTATTGGGAAGAAATGTACCCTCATACACAATGGCTCTCACAGGCTCTGAGTACTTTTCGTGCACGGCTGTTGGACATTGTAGACCAGGGAGCTGGTGTTGGCCATCACGCACCTGTTGGCCGTGCTCAGCAACAAAACCCACACCAACAGCAGCAGCAGAAGAACTTAGGAGCTCAGCATGGAGATTCAAATGTGAAACGCAGCCATAATGCACAGCCTTCATCTGGATCTGCCACCAGTGGAAATCCGATGAAGACGTACATATTGCGGGAGCTCTCAAAGCTCATGACTTCGTGTTTTGTACTCAGGATCAAAGACTTCACATTGTACCAAGTGACAACCACAAAACGCAAACAGAAACCAAAAATATTTATTGCAGGTTAGTTGAAATTTACCTTATGATGTTGTTATCCTTAAACTGCCAATATATGTTGCTCATGATGCAATAGGGAGTTAATTTTTGGTAAGAGAAATCAGTTGATATATTTAACTAAAAGGCAAATGATACATGAATATAAGAATTTATTTCATACTGTGCTTGTTACTGTGGCCTAGTTAAATGCAGGTACCTCTGTTCTTACAGCTGTCTGCTTCTCAACTGTCATGTGAATTTTGTGCAGGAAAAAGGCATTGAATTTTAAGCCCACTTTTCCCTTTGGAGACATCTTATAAGTGTGTAGTAGTACAATTACCAAGTGTCTCTAAAAATGTCTGCAGCGATGTACTTGTCCGTTATATGTTTTGAAGTTTGGAGAATTGCATAACGCTAAAATTTTATATGCATCTTAAGAACATCGGCACTCTGTGAAGGATGATCAAAAGTTACAGAAAAGTAAGAAATTACAGAGATGTGACGTGGATACATTTAAAAAACCATAGGTTTTTGAGTGCTGCAAGGAGAGCATTAGGCAACAATTGTCTGAAATGGAGGAAAGGAGTACAATAAAATGTGAATGGGTAGCTTTGAGAAATGGAGTAGTGAAAGTAGCAGAGGAACAAATCGGGAAAAAGACAAGGTCCATTAGATATCCATGAACAGTTTGAAATATTGACTTTAACTGACAAAAGGAGACAATATAAAATGCCCAGCAGGCAAAAGGAAATGCAGATGTCTAAGAAGTAAAATAGTGAAACCGTAGTGAGTAGAGGAGAAATATTTAGATCCTTGGAAGAATATATCAGGACAAAACTGTTCTGCCTTTTATGCAAGCTGTACGATTCAAGTTAAATGCCCTCACTATTTAAGAAGAATGTAATAATTCCAATTCCAAATAAGGCAGGTGCTGACAGTAATGAATATTATTGAACCATCAGTTTAATAAGTTATGGTTTGAAAATATTAACATTAATTATTTACTGAAAAATTGAACAACTGGCAGTAGTCAACCTTAGGAAAGATCAGTTGTTGTTCCAGGGAAATGGAACAGCATGGGAAGCATATCTTCGAAGACAGACTGAAGACCTACATTTGTAGCAATGGTAATGTAGAGAAAGCTTTTGATGCTGTAGCTTGGCATACACACTGTATGGTTCTGAGGGTGGGGAGTTATTTACAGTTTTTACAGAGATCAGATTACAATTATGAGTACAAGGACATGAAACGAAGGCAGTAGTTGAGAAGGTAATGAGGTGGGATTGTAGCCTGACCTGTGTTATTCATTCTGTTCATAGACTGGACACTAATGGGCCTAAAAATAAATTTAGGAAATCTATCAATACATGAAAAGGAAAGTTGCTACTCACTATCTAGTGGAGATACTGAGTCGCAGTTAGGCACAACAAAGAGACTGTCACAAATAAGCTTTTGGCCAACAAGACCTGTGTCAAAAATAGATGACACAGTTGAATCCACACTGTGAACAACAGCAGCAGTGCATGGCGGGAGTGGCAACTGGGTGGGGGTAAGGAGGAGGCTGGGGCGGGGAGGGGGAGTCATAGCAAGCAGTTGAGGTTCGGGAGGAATGTGGATAGGATATCCTCACCCTCGATCCAGATCACAAAGATGTCATCAGTGAATCTGAACCAGGTGAGAAGTTTAGGATTCCTCTAGATGGTCAATGAATAGGTTGGCATAGAATGGTGCCGTGCAGGTGCACGTAGCCTAGGTTTGTAGCAGATGTATCTCAGTTCACTCCTCCATCCAACTGTAATCCACCCCCACTGCCCCCAAATCACCCCCTGTTAACTTTCCCAAATTCCTTAACCTCGAACCTTGCCTCACTATCATCCCCCAAATCCCTCAACACGCAAACTAACCTTACATCTGGAGAAAGAACCACAGTCCATCATCTAAAAACTGATCCTGACCTTATAATCCTACCTGTGGACATTGGCTCCACCATTGTTGTTTTGAACAGCAAGGATTACCCGTCAGAAGGACTCCACGACTCCACCAGCTGTCAGATGCATCCACCTACAAACCTCTCCATAGTGAACCCATTCCAGTAATCCAGCAGGATCTCTAGTCACTCCTCCAATCCTTATGCCCATCTCAGTATCTGTCCCTGCAGTCCATCTGTCTGCTCACCCCTACCACTCCCTGCACTCCTACCTTTTACATGTTTCCTAAAGCCCATAAACCCAACCACCCAAGATCCCCATCATGGCCCACTGAGAGAATCTCTGGTCTTGTAGAGCAACACCTTCAACCTATCACTCGGTACCTACCCTCCTTTATAGAAGATACCAACCATTTCCTCCACCGACTCTCCACAGTTCCTGTCCCTTTACCACACGGTGCCCTGCTCGTCACTGTTGATGCCACCTCCCTGTACACTAACATTCCTAATGCCCATGACCTTATTGCTATATAACACTAACTTTCCAGACGCCCTATGGATTCCAAACCAACAACCTCCTTCCTAGTCGCAATGACAATCTATATCCTCACCCACAATTACTTCTCCTTTGAAGGCATTACCTACAAACAAATCTATGGTACAGCTATGGACACCCACATGGAACCATCCTATGCCAATCTATTCATGGGCCATCTAGAGGAATCCTACCCCTCCCCTCCGTCTAACCTCTCAAATTCACCTAGCTGCCATGCCTTCACTCCACCTCATCCTTGCGCACTCCCCAGCACTTCACTGTCTCCCACTCCTACCCTGCTGTCCCTCCCTCCCCATGCCAGCCTCCTCCTTACCCTCACCCAGTTGCCACTCTCATCATGCACTACTGCTGCTGCTTGTAGTGTGGGTTCAGCTGCCAGAGACTGCAGTTAAATGTGTGTGAGTTTAGTTTATGTGTGTGTGCGGTCTATTTTTGATATAGGCATTCATGGCTGAAAGCTTATCTGTGACAGTCATTTTGTTGTGCCTATCTGGGACTCAACATCTCTGCTATGTGGTGAGTAGCAACTTTTCGTGTATTGTTACATTACATCCTGGATTTTCTATTGTTTGCTTTGTAAAATGTATTCAAGTGTAGTTAGAAGAAATAAAAACTCTGAGATTTACAAGTTAAATTTTAATTGTGTCAGAGATGGAAAAGGGCTTGGAAGATAAAATGAATAGAACGGAGAGTCTTGAAAAGAGGTTATAAGATGAACATCAATTAAAGTAAAACAAAAATACTGGAATAAATTGAATTAAATGTTGCGTTTCTGGGGGAATTAGATTAGGAGATGAGTTTCACTGACAAAAGAAAAAAAAAAATCTGAAAAAACTGCAAAATTGCTAACATGAATTGTAGATAAATGCTGGGAAGTCTTTTCTGAAGCTATTTCTCTAGAGTGTAGCCTTGTACAGAAGTGAAACATGGGTGATAAACAGTTCAGGCAAGGAGAGAAAAGGAGCTTTTGAAATAGTGGTGCAAGAGATGACTGCTGAAGATTAGATAGTTTGATTGAGTAACTAATGAGAAAGTACTGAATTTAATAGGGGAGAAAAATATTTGAAGCATCTAGACTAGAAGAAGGTGTTGGTTGATAGGATACATCCTGAAGCATCAAGGAATAGCATATTTGGTAATGGATGGAAGTGTGGCTGACCAAAATTGTAGAGACAGTCCAAGGCTTGACTACAGTAAGCACATTCAAATGTATGCAGATTGCAGTAGCTACAAAGAGCCGAAGAGGCTTGCATGGAATAGGTTAGCAAGAACAGCTGCATCAAACCAGTCTTTGGACTGAATACCACAATAACAACAACAGTCTTTATGTAATTCAAAATGTTTCTGATCCTTCTTTCATTCATTACATTTTTATTACGCTTTGTACAGTTGGAATTATTCCTGGAACACATGGTAATTGTTACTGTCTTACATAAATAACTTTTATTTGTATTTGTATTTTCAGTATTTTACATTATCCAATACCAGAAGGTTGAAAATACTTTTTGCTGCAGATTTTATCCAGGACTTATGCTGCTTTATGGCATATGAAAGAGGTTTTACACCTCCAGAGAAATACATTGCTCTGTCAGATTTATTGTTCATTTTGGTAAGAGTAACTTTTTCACGTCCAAAGATCAGAGTCTAACACCCAAATGGGTTACTTGCAGCACGTCATGAAAAAATGCCTAACTAAAGTATGATTTAGATACCTAACTCCGGTGTATGGTATCTGCATAACTGACTTGCAGTAAGCAAATCAAGTAGCATACATGTAGCAGGTATGCTGTGTGAGTCCATACTATCAAATATAAACTTTGATGATGAGAAAAATGAAGACAGGCTATTGCAATATGTCAAGTGTGTAATACAGTAACTTCCAACTCAGTTATAGTTTCTATTGTAGTGTAATATAATTATCTTATTTTTTGGCTATTGACAATAATGTGATTTGATTACATAATTTCTTGTTAAGGTCTGATTGCTCAAATCATTTCATCTACAGGTGAGAGCAGTCGCTTGAAAGGAGAATCCACACTGGTACATGCTGAATTCACATATTATTACTATCCTGGGGATAAAGCGTTCCCTTGTGAGTAATATTATATCATTTTTTTCAAATATACTTCTTCTATTTTTATTAATATTGGTCATCTAAGTATAGAAATTATTTGGATAGTAAGCTCTGTAATGGTCAGCTGATAACAATAACTTTCATACTACCATGAATATGATATCCAGTGAGGAACTATTTGAAATTCAGGAAGAAATAAGTCACTGGCAGCCCAATCAGGACAGTCAGGCTAGTGAGGAAATTGCTCTCAGGCAAATATTGTGATTCTTGCGTCACAGCTGCCATCAATGTGACTCAAGATATCTGCGTTGCTCTGAATTCCATGCAATTTATGTATTGCCCTGCATTTCTCATAGATATGATGGTGAACTCCAGTAGCTAATCATGGAGCAAACCATGCAGTTACTCTGAATTCATTCAGTGTGTAAAAACAACTTAAATGTAGGTAGCATACATTGTTAACCAGAACAACAATCTATGTTTGGCTATGTACAAATTTGAGCAGGCTTCAGATATAATAAATGAGTAAAAAATGTATATCAATAGAAGGAAAAACTCGGTAACTGTTTGAAAAAACAGCATTAGTGATCTCCAGTTAGGTTTGTGGCAACTCCTTCCATCGCCTCCATCTGTAGCAGTAGATGAAGGGCTGTGCAGACAAAAACCTAGTGATCAGCAAAGCACCTGCCAGCCAAGGTACTACCACATCCACCAACACCCTCGCTGGTCACTTCTGCTGAGTTAGAACTTAGATGGCCTAAGCAAGGACACCACGATGCCAAAACACCTCTTGGCCAGTCTGTTGGTCCACTTCAACGAGGCAAGACCTCCTGGCCATGCTCTCAACAGCCCACCCACACAGCGCCATGTGGATTATGTCGTTGTCTGCCACGTTTCGCCACAGTATGTGCAGACAGCATGTTTTTATCCCACATCCAGTGTCACTGTTGTATCACAGTTCGAGGATGCTACTCCATTTTTCATGCTGCCTTCCTAAGCCGTGTTTGCTCGAGGTGCTTCCATTGACTGCAGGTGTACAAAGCCTGATGCTGGATGCCTGGTTTGTCCCCTGATATCAGCACCTGGAACACTACATAAAGTGTGGTGTAAATAGTGCAGTGTGTGCCAGGACTACCAGGTGAGTTTATCACCATTCCATCCCCGGCCATTTTGGCACCCCTTTGCTGGCAAGCACACCGCTGAAGCAGGTTTTCCTGCACCACCAGATGATGCCGAACAAAGGCTGTGAGCCATTCATGGTCCACCCATTCCAGTGACTCCATAAAAAGCAGAGGCCCTCCCTGATTAAGAGCTAGTAACTCACTAAGTTTTACTGTAGTTGTTAGCTTAGAGAATAATGTCTCTGAACCAGCTCACGTGGCCCTTCCAGCATGCACCATTATTTATTGTGATCTTTTATTATTAGCTCAGCGCTATAGACATGTATGCCCCTTGGGAGCATAGAAGGAAACCTAAAACATTCCTTCAAGTTCAGTCCACATAATTTAAATATCTGGTTATTAACAATATTAAGAACTATGTAGTGGGACAAACATAAGAAATCCATTATAAAAAGGGCAGAAATTTTACCTGTGTTTATTGGGAGAATTTCTGAAAGTGTGTTGATCCAACATTGACTCTGTAAAGATCTATGTGAAACCTGCAGTTGAGTACTGCTTAAGTAGTATGTATCTTCTGAGGGTGCTTGCTTTAAAGGAGATAAGTGGAATGTAGAGGTTCGTGAAAGGGTAGTGGAGTTAATAC
The DNA here is from genome assembly GCF_023864345.2 of Schistocerca serialis cubense. Classification (NCBI taxonomy): domain Eukaryota; kingdom Metazoa; phylum Arthropoda; class Insecta; order Orthoptera; family Acrididae; genus Schistocerca; species Schistocerca serialis. The sequence goes on from NC_064644.1 coordinate 563,895,431, forward strand.
TACAGAACTGTAGAGATTCTCCAGGATCTTAGGCATGGATTAAATAAATAAAAAATAATTTGCACTCAACAGAATTGGACACATTTAAGAATCCAATGTTTAAGACAGACTGTAAAATAATTCACTGCCAACAACTATATCACAAAATAATAACAACACCATAAGAGAGATGAAGTCACATATGAAAACACAGGAGGACTAATTTTCCTTCCCTGTAACTGCACAGAATACAATTGTTCAGGTACGTGGCTATATGGAGTGGACTTAGTGGTGTATAATCTAACTGTCTTTTATCTTTTACTCAGTAATGACCGAGAATGTCAAAACTCATTGTGCTCGAACTAAATAAAGGAGTCTTTATGTGTGTAGCCACCAGATGATTCTCCAGAATGTCTTTCATCAAATAGGGTTTTTAAGCCTTAACTTCCTGTGTGTCTGCAAAGAAAATTTTGTCAGTGTATATTATCAGTTCTGATGTGTGACGGTGAGACATGAACTTTCAATGGGAGGACCTTTAAAAAAAAATTAGCATTCATCAAGTGAGCACTGTGGAAATGCATGTTAAGACAAGACAGGAAAACTTGATTTGGATCAGTGGACAGACTGGAATGGAAGATGTAATGTGGGCTGTATTGAAAATTAAATAGAGATGGGTGGGTCATATAAGCAGGTGGATAGATGGTAGATGGGGAAAGGATGTTTTTTTTTGCTGAATTCCAGAAAGTAAGAAATAGAATAACATACAGTAAGGTAGGTAGATGGCATTAGAAAACACATGGGCATAAAGATGAAAATCTTAATGACATTGAAAAGTCAAGGGTACACCTTAATCCAGTATGGATGTCAAATTGTGGCAGTGGCTGCTGCTGCTGCTGTTGAAAACGGTGACAGTGATGCAGTACATGTAGTATTAGCTAATGCTCTGAACACATTGCAGTGCCCCTTTCAATTTTTTTTGTAATATATTGGAAGTATGTACATGTAATTGAGACAGGAAAATATGTAGGAAATAAATAAAATAATCATTTCTGCATAATTGCATTATATGTGAATAAGTTTATTCAAGTTCTTTGGGATATACAATATTACTGGCCTTTCTGTTTTGTGCAAAGACAAATACAATTTTTTGGCTGTTCCATTTGTAAGGTTGCAACATATATCTGACCTTGTGAAAAGTATGGATTTTCCACATTTAATCCATGCACTTGAAGTGAATGATCTTGCAATTTGTTGTTGATCATTGAGAATGCCAGGCAAGTGGAGAATTTTAGTCTTGAAGTGAAGTGAATGATCTTGCAATTTGTTGTTGATCATTGAGAATGCCAGGCAAGTGGGGAATTTTAGTCATTTAAAATGAAATGGCACGTCAGTGGGAATGATAGGAATTTGTTGAATGAGCACATCTTCTCCGTTTGACTTTTCATTCAGAATTGTTGTCTCAGTGATGTTTGGCATAAGTTTTTTGATGGTGAGTTTGATTCCATTGAACAACCCAGATGGATCAATTTTGCACAAATTAATTATTAGTGCCACAGTTTTGAGTTACAATGTATGCAGTGGGACAGCAGGAAAATCCAACAAATTCGAAAACTCAGCTGGATAGTTTGTCAGTAGATTTGTAGGAGACAAACCTGCCAGCAAATTATTGATGGATGGTGTTGTTCATTGTACTGATGTCAATGTTTTCTGCTGCCAAAATAACATGTTCACAAAGTTGTTGTTGATTTTTGTAATGTCCAGAATTGTAGCATTGTCTTTCTAGCAGTCTATTTGAACAAAAAACCAGTACATTGTTGCTGGAAGAGCTATATAGCTACAAAACTTCCCAAGACAGAACCAGTCTTATTTTTTTTTGGGGGGGGGGGGGGAGATTGCGCGTGAAACAGACCATTACTTTTTGAGATCATACGTTCCAAACAGGCAGACAAACATGAATTTTATGTAAGGATTTAAAGCCAAAAATTTACTTAATTGCTACTAATTTTTGCTCCTGCCCACTTTTCCCAGCCCTTTAACCTCCCTATACAAATGTGGGTGAAAGTCTGTATATCTATATCTACATCAATGATTTTTCAGAATGTATCAAAGTAACAAAGTGATTTTCAAATGCTTAGTTCCTCCTAGAAATTTCACATCATCTGGCAAAGCCCAGTTTGGAAAGACAATGTGCGTAAGAATGTGTTCGGTAAATAAAAATTGTAAAAAGGTAACAGTGTTATCAGCGTGCCCAATACTCTAGTGTGCCAGTTGTGTACGGTTGAATGGCCTGTGTAAGATAAACACAACCTAGGACTGGACCATGTTCTCAATTGGATGTCCACATATCTGCCTGTCCTCATTCTATACTGCACGACAGTTTCAGAAAATATCATTCTTAGGAAACACAATTGGCTCTTTATTCACATCAAATAAAGACTGCTGTTGACAGGTATTCTCAAGTTGATTCCAGAATTCCCAAAACTTTTAGGCATTGTTCCTCATATGCAGCTTTTAATGAGGTTGATTGCCTATGGAGTATCTGGTAAAAACCTGGCGGCATTTATAGGTCATACGTGGATACATAGGTCATACATGGGGAAGATGCCACACATCTGGAGGGGACTATCATGGTCAAAGTTTTGAATGCGCTGTAAGAGACTAGAGAATGGACGTGTTGTTGCATCAGTAGCCAGCAACAGAAAGAGTGAAGCATCTCCTCTCTGATCCTCGGCTGCCTGCATCTGAGGTCCCACATGAGCCTGTCTTAAGTTTCCATTGGTGAAGGGTTGCAGCTGATGCTCGCAAAGGCATCTGTGTGTCAGCAGTACTTACCGTGGGGACCCTGCCTAGCCCAGCATCAGGTGCCTGGATGCTACACTGGTTGTGAGAGCGCTCTCAGCAGCAAACTCAATCACAGAAACCAGTTTAGAATACAAAATTTTGATAAATCATCCCAACTTCCTCCACACAGCTGACCACCTGCACATTCTTTCCCCCTTCCGCAGGAGTAGAGCAAGAAATTTGCAAAAATGATGATTTATGGTATTCTCTTGTAGGCAGACGGTGATGATATGGGGACCTTGCACACTAAGGGGAACATCTAAGTGCAATTAATTTTGTTCTCTGGATGATAACATTTAAAATAATTATTTCATCGCTTATTAAACTGGGATGACCAGGGCTGACAGAGGATTTATTTGTGCCTTTTAATTTTATTACGTCTTACCTTACAAACGGATTCTGGTGGACTGTCAAGGCAGTGGAGGGGCACTGTGAAGCGAGGCAGTGAGATGGCATGGTAGAGTACAGTGAGGAGGTAACTCACGTAATTTGGAAGGGAGGCTTGTGGGGCTTCTATACATTACCTCATAGGGTATGTGCCCCGTTGAGTTCTGAAATCTGCTGTTGTAGACAGATAATAAATATGGCAGATAACAAACACAATCATTATGTGTCTTGTTCATGTAATAGGATAGGATTAGGATAGTGGTTTTATGAATACATTCAACATGGCCATTGATTTTGGGATGGAAGGGATTAGTTCTCCACTTCTCAATCTATAACAGTTTACACACTTGTACAAATAGAGCAGACATGGAAATCGTTTCTTCCTCCATCAGAATGGCGTTGGGACTCCTGAATGGTGATACTAAGTGATTCATAAAGGCTTTTTCTATGGTGTCCGCCATCTTATCTGTAATTGACACCAAAACCAGGTACTGTGAAAAGTGATTGTAGAGGCTTCTGGCAAGGTCTGAAACAGAATCCATTGCTGTGTTTGTTGCGCTACTTGCGTGCACTGAACACAAGCATGTATATCTATATCCATATCACGTTGCCCATGTTGCCACCAGTAACAGGTAGCAATTCAGTTCTTTGTAGCTCGTTTCCTGATGTGGCAGGTTTGGGTGCTATCATGGCATAGGATAATGATACAAGACTGGAGTGCTTTCAATATTGCTAATCAATTCCCAAGAGGAGTTTTATGCTACAATATATTGCCTTTGGATACGAGATCTGGGAGAGTAGCACAGTGCTGACAGTTGACGTCCTCACTTTGCTTCTCTTTAAGCTCCGTGATAAGCGCCTCATTTGCGTGCAGTACATTTCATCTAGATATGTACTCTGAAAGCCACCACAGGGTGCATGGCAAAAATTACCTTGTGCCACTATTAGTACAAGGTCTGTACACTTCAACATGAGCCCTAATTACTCTTATCTTTGTGGTCCTTACACAAAATGTATGTTAGTGGCAGTAGAAACTTTCTGCAGTCAACTTCAAATACCAGTTCCATAAATTCTCTCAGTAATGTTTTGCGATAAGAATGTCGTCTCCTATCTAGAAAGTCTCATTTAAGATCATGAAGCATCTCCATAATACTCATACATCTGTCTGCAGTGGGAGTGGGACACCTTATCAAACACTTTTTGGAAATCTAGGCATATGAAATCTGCCTGTTGCCCTTCAGCATTGTTTGCAGGGTATTGTATGAGAAAAAGGGCAAGCTGAGTTTTGAACGAGCTGCTCTTTGCAAGTCTATGCTCATTTGTGGACAGATGCTTCCCCCCCCCCCCCCCCCTCCCCCCCTCTCCCCCCCCCCCCCCCCCCCCATTCTAAAAGGACAGATCTTTCTACTTAATGCAGCTGGATTTTGATGAAATTTGTCCAGTACTGCTTAACTTCAACACCCAGTGCATTGAGTCTCCGCTGGGGTCTTTCAAATTCAGTAGTCATAAAAGAGCAGCATTGGCAGTTTCCAGTGTGGATTTCCTGCTGCACATAAAGCATGTAAATCCAATCACCAAGGCTGACAATTCCTTCTCTCTTGTGTTGTAATTAACTTCAACATTAGTAAGTTGATGAGAAACGTAACAATTCAGTTTTTCTTCCCCATCCTGTTCCTGACTCAGAGTGCATCCTACAGCAAACTCAGATGCAGCACTTGAGAACATATATGACTTCTCAGAATTGGGGTGTGTCAGCAAGGACGAACTTGTTAATACATCTTTGACCTGTTGTGTTGCAGACTTGCATTCTACAGCCCATTCAGAAGATGCTCCTTTTTTTCAGCAACTTTGTTAATTGTTTTGTTGCTGTCACATAATCCTTGCTGAATTAAAGATAAATACTCACCAATACTAGAAAATTTTGCAATTCCTTCACATTAGTGGGTGCAGAGAAACTGTCTGCCATTTTAGAAAATTTTGCAATTCCTTCACATTAGTGAGTGCAGGGAAATTGTCTGCCGTTTTCGTTAGCCGTGGGTCTGTCTGTACCTCAGCTGAGCTAACAATATGGCCCAGATACTGAACTGTGATGCTACGAGAAAGCATTTCTCCAACTTTAAACTCAAGTGGGCACCTTGTGATATTGACAATATAATTCATAATCATCAGCATCTTCCTCAGTTATACCAGGTGTCGTAGTACCACATGAGACTACTAGCCAGGATACAGTGACATTCAAGGATGAGATACGTCTGACAAGAGGTCTAAATAGACCAAGCATGTTGTTGGCTTCAGCCATCTTAAGAAGAAGTTGACAAACCACCGGAATGTGGTGGGCGCATTCCTTAAGCCGAAAGGCAGCCTCAAGAACTCATGTACCTGGAGGGCACTACAGACATGGTTTTTGGCCTGTCTTGGGGTGCAATCACAATCTGATAATATCTTACTTTCATATCTAAAGTGGTAAATATTTTACAGTTCCACAGTCTATCCAAAGTTTCATTGATACAAGGCAATGAGTATGTGTTGGTATTGTGACTTCATTTACTGTCCTCATATCCACACAAAGTTTCTTATCATTAATAGATTTCTTGGGAACAACCACTGTTGTTGGTGATGCCCATGGGCTGGTTGAGGGTTGTATAATTCAGACATGAAACTACTGCTGAATACTCTTTTCCACAAATGACTGTAAGTGCTGTCAGTCTGGCATCCCCAGTCAAAATTTCATGGTGAACTAGGCAAGTATTTTCTCTCTTCAAACAATCATGCAAATTCTCTAAAACTGGATGCAAAATTGCCATGGCGTGCACAGCCACACAAACGCAATGGTTGGCTACCGCGGCAGAGTTAAGTGGCGCCTGCAACTTAGTGCTGTCGCGTTCCGCCAGCCGGCACTAGAGGCATTCCCACCAAACAGTTAATCAGCCACGAACTATGCATTCCCACGAGCCTTTTTCCGGCATGGATGGCCACACTATGGTATCACCATCCACCAGTCAGGGATCGCCAATGGCCGCCAATCATCACTCCAGAATCAGTGGAGGAAGACTGGAGCTGCTGTGTAAATAGCCAGAAGAAAGGGAAACTGGCGTCTTTCGACCTGCAACCCGGACTCTGCGCCCGTCTACTTTGCAGCATCCGCCGGAAAACGTCGAGAGAAAACCCAACAAAGGAATGTAAATTTAGTTCAGTTGCTAATATTTCAATTCAATAAGGTGGCATATTCTTTGGCTTGTTATAAAATTTTGGTTGGAGAAGCAGCCTTTTGTTTTCAAGGAAAGTTTATCTTTTTGTAAAATTAAGCAGTGGCCTTGCTCCACCTAATAAAAAGTTTTGTTCACACATGGGTGGTAATCTGTGGATATAACAAAAATACTTCACTCAAACACAATTAAATACAATAACTTTTCCTGAAAATGTTTTTAAGGGGTAGCATGATTGAAGAGACTTGTATCGGAGATGATTCCTATCTTCTAAACTCCTGAAACTGTGTCCCTCCTGTCAGAGGAATCTTATACTTGATTGTCCCATTTGGTATTACGACATCTCTTGCTCCAAAATCATCCAAACACACTAGAACACATACTTTTGTCACCACAGTATCTTTGTTACACAGGCTTAGTTTCATGCGGGTCTGAAATCTATCAGTAACATCATTCTGGATGAGTGGATCAACTAGGAAGGCATTTCATTCAAGGATCTAGGATTTTGACTGTCAGCCAGAGAAACGTTCCAGTACCACCACTAATGTTTACAAGGGTGTTGGATTTTAACATCACAGTATACAGTTCTGTAGGGACTCAAGAAACAGGCTGTTTTTCTGGGACTTCTCGCATCCGTGTGGTGTGATTGCTGCCAAAATGGTAGGTGCCTCATCAAATTGGACAGTATGCGACCTGTATTCGGTCCCCAGAATGACATCAAAATTGTGCCCTCACATCCTTAATGATTCCATTTCAAAATTGTAGACTGCTCCATCAGCTTCTGAATGCCCTTGCTGTCACTATTCCTTCAGCATCCAGATCACTGTAGTCTAATTCATGAATGATGGTGAGTCATGTAGTTCAAGGCATAGATGGGGATTACAGTGTTGCCGTTCAAAGTGACATTTGCGGTACACACATATGTGTGGTGTGCACTTGGAGAACGCATGTATCCTGCAAATTATGTATCCTTCTTGCTTATGTAGAATTTGTAAATTACCATCACCATGAGTGTGGACAACTCACGGCAAATGGAGTAAAAGTTCACTACGTGATCCACTATGATCACTTTTAATGCTCACATTGGCTAAGTCACTCACAGCAGATCACTCATATCACTACTGAATGCTCATTGGCTCTTGCAGAATGCATGATGTAGGTGCGCAGAAAAAACTTAAACTTGATGACCGTCGTTCTTGACACTAATTATAACACAGCAGTGTGGTGGCTTTAACACCTGTTTGTCACCACGGAACAAGAAAACTGAACTTATTTGAGCACTTGTGTGAAACAAAATTCTCACATTTCTCCCTTACATTTTACCCTTTATATTTCTATTAAACCTTGGTAATTAACTGTTCTTAAAGGAAGGGGAGGGGGTTGTCCATTTCCCTGATTAGGTCTCCCATTCCCTGTGTGAGTCTTAAAGCCACCCAGCCATACTTTCCTCTGTTTCGTTACTGAGGACAGTTTATGTTTTATGCACACATGTCCTACTTCTCTATAAATAGGGTGGTAGGGGGTGTGACATCTGCTGGCGGTATGACCTTGCTTGCTCATATTGTCTGCAGTTAGTTTCATTAGTGAACATGGGACGTGGCTCATTATTTCATTAATTGGTGGAAACAAATCGCCCTGCTTCTTCAAGTAATAGTGCTAGAATCCCCGAGAAAGATGGTGAGGCAGTCATACAGGCTTCACCTCCCTATGGTCTCCCAAAAAAGGCCAGAACACGTGAATCTTTCTTTGCCACAGCTGCCTGTAATCACAGCTGCCAAAACTACTCCTCTGTCTACATATATTTTGAGCCTCAATAGAGACATCACACCCATCTCAGCAGTGCTCTCTTGCTGGGAGCGTTTCAGGCACATGGTTCCAAACAAAGGTGGCTAGAATTTAATTTATGAACAAAACAATCATTGCAAAACTAAGGGTAGACACCTGCAATAGGGCAATTCTTGATATTCTGTGTTTTTGCACTGATGCAAGCATTTGCTGGCAGGACAGCACCAGGAGCCAAAAGGCAAAGGCTAGTGACACACACATTATTGGCTGTATGGCGGCGGAACATGGAGCAGACCCTATGATCCTCAGCTATGCGGTGACACAATGACAGCAGCAGTGAGGTGATGGTGGCTCCATTGTCAACATCTAGACATTCATGGAGACGACAGGAATGGGAGTCGGTGGCGACAAGACCGGTTTGATACTGGACAGTGTGGTCGCAGTGACAGGAGGTGAGCCGAAGAGACAATACCGAGTGCCAGTAAGGTTGTCCATTGCTGGCAGAAACTCAGCACGGTAGGAGGCAGTGGTGGTTAATGCAAGTACACTAACACAGAGTGTGTGCTTTGGCCAGCTGACGAACATCAGCAGAATGAGCCGCATGGCATGGAGAAAGTCCACGCCTGCAGAACTGGCTAACGCAAGTCAGAGGTGGTTACGGGACCACATGTGAAGTCGTTACGGGGCCACATATAAAGTTATAACTCCTGCCCTTTGACAACACTCTGATAGTAGCTCCCAGCTGTGAAAAGGCTATTATTACTGGATTAAACAGTGAGCACTATGCTACTACACTGACACCAGATGTGCAGGATGGAATGAGTGTTGGCAGATACGTGGATGTCCAGGACAGTTAAGTTTCAAATGAGAACAGAGACAATGTGGCAAAAACCGGGTGCTGTTTATTTTGCCTTTCAGGATACATTTGGTGCACTTGGAAAAGATGCCATATGTCTGGACTGGGCTACACCAAAATTCTGAATGGATCATAAGAGAGTGGGGAAAGAACATGTTGTCAAGTTGTTACCCCAAGACCAGTGCTTAACCCAGCATACGTGTTGGGACAGTGCACAGGCTGTGAGAGCAGTCCCTCAACAGACAGCAGACATCAATTCAGAATTTAAAAAAAAAAAAAAAAAGTTGATAAATCATCCTTATTCACTCCAGACAGGTAGCCCTTGCATCTGGTTGTGTGCCAACAGCTCATTTTCTTTGACTTATTTCATAATGTTTGAGCACATTATATGTTTCAAAATCCTGCTACCAGTCAGCATCAATGGTAGGAATCCAGAATTCAAAAGATTTTTTGTGTGTTCCTTATTTTGTATTGGTGTGACCCATGCAACTTTGCAGTCTTTAGGTATGGATCTTCAGTCTTGTGAACTGTTGTATACATTGCAAAAAAGTGGAGCTACTTTGCAATGTACCACAAAAGGAACTTAATTGGTAAATAATGTAGATTGAAACACTTGCCTTTATTAAGTGACTTGAGTTGCTTTGCCTCAACGAAGGTATCTACTTCCAAATTACTCATGTTGCAGCTCTTCTTGATTTGCATTCCAGAATTTTACTGCATCTTCTTTGCTGAAGGAATTTCAGAAAACCATGATTAATAACTTTGCTTTTCCTCAAACTGTTAGGCTCTCATATGTACATAGGTGTTATATCACTATGCATTTTGAACATGTGGACAGCAGATCCCCATGTTCGTGAATTGTGTAGCAATAGTAATATAGCAATATAGTCATTCCAGTTTTGTTGTAATTGTTTTTAGATCATTTAAATTTATATTTGTCAATCACAATTTGATCATAGCTTTCTGTCTGGTGTTAGTGTTGAAGTATTTAATGTGCAGTATGAACGTATATTGTAGTTGATTAGAGTGGGATCCTGTCTGTACATAAAGGTGCAGAGTATTTAGAATCCACTCAGTTTGAGTTCACATCCTGTTCAAGAAGTTTTCTGAACTAACAGGACACATTTTTCACAAACAGATACTAAGTAAATGACAAACATAATTAGCGTAGGGGTGTGGAAAGTAGTAGTAACAAATAAATAGCATCTTTTTTCATTTCGGGTAAAGCATGGTTAGAGAGATCCTTAATAGTTGCTGATGACAAGCCATATTGAAATATCAACTCTGTTGCAGAAGGCAAGTCAGTGGCAGGAGCAACAGAATGTGCTTTAAGGTATACGAGATGTGACAATAAAATAATAAGACTGATGTGAAAAAAAAATTTTGTTTACCATTTTAGTCAAGTTTAGTGTTGTGTCCTTCAAAGTAGTTCCCTTCTTATTGCATACACTTTGTCCAGCGCTTCTGCCATTGATGGTAACATTTCTGGAACTCATCTTCTGTAATTTCCTCCAAGACCTTCGTAACAGCTTTTTGGACATCTTGTGTTGTTTGAAAATGGTGTCCCTTGACAGCTGTTTTGACTCATGGAAATAGAAAAAAGTTGCACAGAGCGATATCTGGTGAATAATGGTGGCTGTGGTAGTACTGAAATTTGTTTTGAGGTTAAAAATTGGTGTGGTTGGGATGGTGCATTATCGTGATGCAGAAGCCAGTTATCAGCAATGTTGGCACAGACACGGAGAACTCTTTTACAAAGTCTTTCTAAAATTTCTTTGTAGTAATATTAGTTTACTGTTTGTCCAGGAGGCACCCACTCTTTATGAACAATTCCCCTGGAATCAAAGAAGCACACAAGCATGCATTTCACTTTTGACTTTGACATGTGAGCTTTTTTTGGTCTGGGTGATCCCTTTGAGCACAATTGCCAACTTTGGCATTTTGTCTCTGGATCGTACTGAAAAAACCAACTTTCATCACCAAAAATTCTGGATTGATTTCCGTTTGCTCTAACAGATCAGCTGCCACATGTTTCCGTGTTTCTTGCTGTTGTGGTGTGAGATTTTTGGGGGCCATTTTTGCACAAATCTTTCTTATACCAAGATCTTCAGTTATTATTAGATGAACCAGTTCTCGATTGATGTTCAGTTCTTCTGCAATGATTTTCACGGATAATCATCGATCAGATCGTACGAGTTCACGCACCCTGGCCAAGTTGACATCCGTCCACTGCGGTCTTAATCTTCAATATTCGTCCTGCCTTCACTAAACATTTTATGCCAACGAAAAACTTGAGCTCTTGACATAACCTCCTCTCCAAAAGCCTTCTGAAGCTTACTGTAAGTTGTCGTTGCCTTTTCACCCAATTCTGTGATGAGAGACACAAACAGGTGTTATCTTATTACAGCACAACTCATGATTTAGCAGTTGCATTGATGTGCCACTTGGACTAGAAGCAGCTTATAGACCAAGGTCAAAGATATTGTGTCTACGCAAGCCTGCAGGGTTGCCACATCTTGCAAAGAAAATCAGTCTCATTGCTTTATTGTCACACATCGTATATTTTATAAATTTTTTTTGAATGTAGAGACCACTGTTCCAAATTATACACATTGTCATCTACCCTTTACTTATTGTTTGGCTATAAAATAGAGGGAAGCCCACTAATTATGATATGTATATAATCACTGAAACATGTGAGGGTAAAGAGAAAGAGACCAAGAAATTCAGTTTTGTTGAAGGCAGTATTTCCAAAACATATTCATGTATTCAGTTAGTTTCCTGTTTCTTATATATCCCTGCACTTTATTGTTTATGCTGGGTCTCAACTACAACAGCTACATTAAAAAAACTGATGTGTAGGTAGCAGGTTTGAAAAATGTATTTTTGCCACCAATCTCTTCAATGAAGTACTTAGTTGACTTTGCTTTTCCCAGTATTACTAATACCGAACAAAAAATACTGAAATCTTTGCAGCTACAGTTGTTTATATGTTAGTACACTTTATTAAGTGATCAATATAAAAGGATGGTAACATTTTTGCAGTGGAATACCAAAGACAAAACAGTGTTAATAAATTCGTGCTAAAAGAACTAGGGAAATCTATTTTTAATTTATTTGTTTTATTAGCACATAATTATCACATACATGTTAACTGTGTTATAAATCTAATCTATTTGAATTTGCTGAAAGAAACTCTCCAAGAATTGAGATACATCATTTGTAGTTACTCTGTGTGCATGGCAAGTAATGGGGATGGTGAGAAGTAATGTCACTACGGTTTTGTCTGTTATGGTTGAAAAAGACCGTAGATTATAGGAATGGGTTTTCTTAATGCACTCAACTTCTCCAATTAACATGGTAATTTTTTATTTGTTGTAAGCAGAAACAAATTACTCAGGTGACTTGCAGTGCTCCGTGTGGTAAGCGCTTGAAACACTAGATGTTCAAGCAATACAGCACTATCAGGTTGTCCCCTGATGATGCTGCTCTGTAAGGGAAGGTACAATCATTGAACAGTTGTAAGAAAAGAAGTGGACAAAATTTTCACTCTTTGTAATAAATGGCAGTATCACTCCTGCTTTTCAAGTGCATATCAAGTAGGAATCACAGCAGACACAGATTAATTCAGAGATTCACTGGTAATATTGTGGCAGATTTCATAACTTCTACAAAAGTGTAGTAGTGATGATTAGGATGTGATCACAGTAGCACCAATATTGGTGGGTTTTGTCTACATCGATTGAAGATGGCCGATCTTTACAACTCAGTGCACCAGTATGTGCACAGTCTCAGTACAACGGATTCAATCTCTAAATGTACAGATCTTGTATAACGGTCAGCAGAATTTGAACCAGTTTGTTTTCTTTGGTTGAATTGGGCGACATTTCAATGTGAATACTTAGGTTGTGAGAAACATACAAGAAAGAATCAATTTGTGGCATCCTTAGCATGAGATTAATCATAATATTGACATATCTAGGAATCTAATGTTTGGAAGTCATTTGTGAAATGCAATCCAGTATTTTTCTTATAAGATTATTTTAATTCCATTGTCATTTCTAATCTGCAAAATTATTTTTTTACTAGCTATGAAATACATCTTACCTATAGGTAAATTAAAATTATTTGCTTACAATTAACTGCTTGCCCAAATCGATGGATGTAGGTGATTTGTGGGCAACTTCAATTAAACAAATTTGTCCTGCAAAATATATTACTGCACCTGGTATGCTGTGAGATAATACACTGACCAGTACACTAGTAGAATTGGCATCAATAGATTTATAGAACAAGGTATTAAATAGAGTGAATTAGAAAAAAGTTACTGTATGGGCATGATTAGCCTTCTTTTGCTGAAATGCATTTTCTGAAGTTTGATTGCTTTTCACTGTCACCACAAGTCATTTCAAGTACGTCGTAGAAAACATGTATTAGAACATTTATCTCTTCATTCTCTTAAAAAAATGACTGGTTGTTCCAATAACTGAGGAAAGTGTGTGATGAATGATATTGGTCATACCGTGACTGAGTCATCAGCCGATGTTATCAGGTGACCTCTGGCAATAGCATCATGATTGCAGTCTTAGGCAACTCAAATGGCAATCTTTGCAAGCAAGCCATGTTGTTCTTGCAAAACTCTGTTGAATAAATTCAGAGAAATGCAATTCAAGGGAGACTGTGTGACAGTTTGCTGCTGGCATCATATATCTCTTGTAGGAACCATGAGAATAATGTAAAAGAGTTAATGACACATAAGAAAATGTATACACAGTCATTTTCCCCTTGTTTCACATGTGAATGAGATAAGATGTAAAATTCCTATTATTGGTATGAAGAACCCTCTGCCATGCATTGTATAGCATCTTGGAGAGAATGTATGTAGATGTAGAAACTTTTACACTGCACTACACGGAATAACCAGATTGAAAACTGTCAAGTGCAATGAGGGATTCACTGTTGGAGCACAATCACAGTATGAAGATAGTAGTAAATACAACACTAGGAACAAAAGTAACCTCTATTGTACACTTAATCTTGTGTAGTAAGGAGAAAAGTGTGCTCCCTAGGATACCGGCATGTAATGAAACTGTGACATTCAGTGAACACAAGTACGTGTGTTGGCCACTGACTTCTGTGTCCAACATTTAGGTGGTGGTTCTGAATGTCATGGATGCAAAGTCATTTGTTGTCTAGCATTGAACTGATGATAATAGGTGAACTATGGCTTTTATTGCCTGACCCTAGAATCTGCAGTTTTCTTATCAACATATTGTTGGCCACAACAGTTTACTCGAGCAGTTCTAGATTCCCTCATTTTGATGTATGCATGGCATGATCTTTGGTGATTGGGCATGTGAATAGTCAAGTGCTTAGATGATCTTGTGGATGGTACGTACAACATGTTCAAGCTCTCACTATCTGTCAATGAACAAATACAATTATTCTGTGTGTTTTGCTTATCTTGCATTTGCTTGCCATGCTGACAACCTGTACACAGTCTGAAGAAATCGTGCTCATGTAACATATCAAACTATTTCAAACATAAAGACAAGAGCACATCTTTCCACCACTGAAACTGCCTCTGATTTGACTGCTGATGAATGGATTTCCATTTGGTGTACTGAATGACAGCTGTCTTTAAGTGTTTATAGAAACATGATAATACCCATCAAAAAAGAAGCACATAGAAGTGTGTGGTCAAAAAAGAACCACATAAAAGTGTGTGATCAGTTCTGTAGTTCTGTAGCAGTGTTTGAGATCTTGATGGGAAATGTTGAAGGGATTCAGATGTGCGGAGGTAAGATCATAGGGAGTTGCTGTAGCCCATACTAAAGTATAACAGTGGTGCTCAAGGGTCTAAAATAGGGATCAATAGAAGAAAAGCAATGCTATTCCTTGGAGCGTTAATAGTTGTGGTAGACTGTGCAATAATTCTATTATACCCAAACTGTAGCACTCAGAAAGATCACAAAGGTAAAATATATTATGGCATGTACAGAGGCATATGGCTGACCATGCCTAAATGAGATAAGAAAATGGGATGTACAGGAGCTTGTGCCTTGGAGGCGTTCAGTATGTAATGCAACACTTTTTTTTTCTGAAACCAATTTGGTTTTATTCAGGATTCCCATATACCATATTATTCTCCACTCTTTTTGGCTATGAAATCCTATTTTTCAACATAATCTCCGTTCAATGTGATGACCTTGTACCAGCTTTCTGGGTGGGCCTTTATGCCCACTTATCACTCCACTGGTTGACGTTGGAGTCAGTATCGTGCCGTGTCAATAACCTTCCCATCATCCATATACTACTTCCCACAGAGTGCATCCTTCATTGGGACAAACAGATGGAAGTCAGAAGGTACTGTAAGGTGGATGAGGAAGAACAGTCCAATGAAGTTTTGTGACCTCCTCTTGGATCTGCAGACTCATGTGAGATCTTGTGTTGTCATGTAGAAGGAGAAGTTTGTTTGCATTTTTGTGACAACAAACGTGCTGAAGTCATTTCTTCAGTTTCCCGAGGGTACCACAATACACTTCAGAGTTGATCATTGCAACATGAGGTAGGACATCAAACAGAATAAGTTCATTAGAGTCATAGAAGACCATCGCCATGACTTTACCAGTTGAGGGTGTGGCTTTGAACTTTTTGGTCAGAGGGGATGTGGTCTGGTGCCACTCCATGGATTACCTTACCCATGTTTCATCACCTGTGATGATGTTTGACAAAAATTTTTCACAATCAGCTGTGTGACACACAAGCAGTTGTGCACGGATTCTCCTTCGTTGCTCTTGATAGTCTTCTGTTAGAGGTGAGGAACACGGTGCCATATACCTTTTAGTACTCCAACAGGTGGACAAGTATATCAGCATTACCAACAGAGACATGAATTTGAGCAGCGAGGTGTTTGATTGTCAATCCCTTCGAATGAGTGTGTCCACACTTTCCAACATTGCCAGAGTTACAGCTGTGTGCAGGCATACAGCCCATGGGAAATTGGACAGGTCTGTGCGGCCTTGTTGTGATGACGACAGATGCCTCGCCCAATGACTCACCATGCTTATGTTCACTGCCAGATCTCCATAGACATTCCGCAAGTACCTATGAATATCTATGATTCTCGGATTTTTCGCCAAAAGAAACACAGTGACAGATCTGTGCTTGAAATGTGCCTCCATTACAGGTACCATTTTGAAGGCCACGTATAGTGCCAGCACCGATCAGAGTTTCAAGAAACTATAGGAGCTGAAGTTGGAACATTCCATGGTGCCCCACAACAAATGCCACCTTTTTTCAACTGAAATTGGCTGAAAAAAAGGTGTGTTAAACACCCTTTGTGTGTGTGTGTGTGTGTGTGTGTGTGTGTGTGTGTGTGTGTGTGTGTGTGTGCGAGAGAGAGAGAGAGAGAGAGAGAGAGAGAGAGAGAGAGAGATTGATTTATTTTCTTTCTGAAGTAAGCATAATTTATGTAAAACAATTCAAATCAAAGACATGGAACTAAAAGTCGAACAGCTTTTCATGATATGTGAGAAAGGACTTTACTAAACAGTCTTCCTTTATTTTAAAATGAAGTTAACTAGGCAGGAAATATGTTAGTATAATAATTCATAGAACCACAACATATGCAAATCATTGTGTCCAGAGTAATATGAACAACTATAATTCTAACCCCACGTGGAACAGGCTTATTTTTCCATTCTTGTTGTTCAATACCCTCTTACAATTCTCTACTTTGCATATGGTGCTGGATGAAACAATATTGTGTATTAATAATATGAAACTTGAGGCCACAGATTAGTCATCCTCCTGCAGGCAGAGAAAACTAAAGTGTTATGTAGTGAATCCAAGCGGAAGTATTACTTTTCCTTCTCTGCATAAGTACTTGGTGAAATGTGGTGATTGCATTTGCTGATGAAATAATACTCCTCAAAATACTCATAAGCTGCATTATGTTTTAAGCAGTACTGACATTTTTAAAAGTAGTATTGATGTCTCTTTTACTGCTAATTATTTATTGTGTTTAAATTAGTGGTATTTTTGCAGGAATATAGTTGAACAAATAAGGCGTGTGTTTCCTGTCCTTTACTTTTAATTTTATTTTGCTTTCTTACATTGGATGAATTTTGCTTCGTCTCATTATTATCTATAGCACAAGTTGACAGTATTCTACGTTTTATGTGGAAAGTTCTCAGTATGGCTACTGTGTAAAGTTTCATAGGGTGTTCCATCCATTCCTTCCTTTTCCATTAGCTGCATGATACACAAGAAACATGCCTTCTCGTGAAAGCTTCTGTATAAGACATAGAATAATTGTACCTGTAGTGGATATAAATTATTTTTTTTCTGTGGTTGCTGCAGCTCCCTGGCACATATGCTTCCAGAAATTTTGTCATTAACGTTTGTAAAACACATTTGGCACATCACAGTATGTTCTATTGGGCGCAAAAATAAAAGCTACTTTCCTTATAAAAAGTTTCATGCTCACTGAATAAGCTTCAGTTACTTCTGTTTCTTTGCAGTACCTCCACCAAAATTCTATGCACAGCTAAACCCAGTGCAGATAAATTTTGATTTACATAGTTGTGTATGGGCGAATGCATTTGCGCTGAATTTGTATCAGTCATTATTGACTGCAGCTGCTGCTCAAGACAACGTGCCGGACCTTTTTTATGTTGATGTGAAACTAGAAGCTATAAAAATAAAGGTTGGTGAGTGCTTACTTTACATTGGTTCTTAGTAATTTTGTAAAAGCTTTTAGGGTGTGGATTTAGGAGGATTGTTTACTTTACTTTACAACATTACAGTTACATTTTCTTTTATTAATCTGATACAATGATCTTCACTTCATTTCAACTTTTTTTTCATGTGTTTGTAATAGGCATGTTTTCTGTTATAATTTTCTTTTATGAATCTAATTTTTGCATCTGTTTTACCCCCTTCTTCAGAGATGAATAGTGTTATGATTTGCATGTATGAAATCAAACTATTCCTAGAAAATAGCATTATACTTTATGCTGACTGTAAGCAAGTAGTTGTGTACATATTGTTTTTATGTTGTCTCTGGTTTGTATATAAATACAAGAGCAACTATTTAATTGTGCAAGTACAGATCAGAAATTATTGTGCAGGAAACCATATTATCTTTATTTACAGTACAAAAGTGCTTTCATAATTTTTCCTGCAATGAAATGGAATTAACATTAGTTACACCAGAGTAAAATAGCATGTTCAGACAGATTGTTTGTTAGATGAACAACTATGGTCTTTATCTCCCTCCATGAGTGAATTCATTAAATTGTAGTAAATTGGCATTATCTAATGCAAGTTATAACTAATTTTAACACAGGTACAAGAAAAAGCTGATGTAATTGGAATTTTGTCAGCCCCCTTTTGCATGATGGTCTAGGTGTTAAAAATAGAAGTGCAATCTAGAGTGGTGTTGTGCTGTAGTGACAGAGATGTTTTGGTAAGCTGCTTACGGTGCACTGTTTACATTTCTGAATATGATACTGTGCTATGGGCATGGCTGGTAGAGAATCTTATGAATTAAATAAATCTCTGTACTGAACTAACAGTGTCTCCATGACTGATCAGTCACTACCCTTTAAGTTTCTAACCTGGCTACATAATGCAGATGTGCTGACAGTTTGTATCTCTGTGTTTTCAGTCTTCTTGTCCATGAGATCCAGACTGACAACAGATACATGTGCCCTAGTATCTGTTAAAATCTTGTATTTATTTATCCAAGCTATCAAGCAACATTCCATATTTTTACAGTACTCCAATTCACTGGGAATGCTTCCTGATGGAAGAAACATTCCTGTTGGCATTTCATTGTTTCTTTTTTGTATTGTACTTGCACTGTTTCCTGGATTCACAAACCCAAGCCTTATCCTCATACTGCTGCCAATTATAACATTGTGGTTGGCAACACTGTGCCTTTAAATGTCCCTGCTGACCACAGAATATCTTCCATTCAGTGTGCTTGCACTGTCAACTTCTTGTAAGTGTGTAGCAACACGAAGTGCAGTGGCCAAAGTCTCAGGGTTTGCCGTTTGTACCCATTAAAAAAATTTGGATGTATCACTCTGAGAAACACATCCAGCACTCAATTTCCTGCTTTTTTGAGCAATGCACTGTCTGCATCTGGTTTGTGCATCAGCTCACAAGTCTGCTTATTAATCTTGCATATTCTGTTAGAAAATTATTCCAGTGTTCCATTAACTTTCTGCATTAAACTATTTAGTTTCTCCCTAAAAAATGGAGCACTGTTCTGTTTTCTATATCTCTGATGCTTTCTGTGTAGAACTATTGAGTTTTTCTATATCTCTGATGCAAACACTCTGCTAACTCACTGAATGTGGATACTTTATGAAGCACTTTGTGGTATTGTTTTGAATTATTTCTTGAAGCCTTCAGCAGCCATTCTCTTTATTTCCTGTATGATTGTACAATTTCGGCCCTAGGCCATTTTCAAGTATTTTATGGATGAATTATTTTTTGTAACAGATTATGTCATACACATGAGAGATATGGGAAGAGATACAGGTTTTCACCTCACTCATGATACATAACTTGGCCATCCATGAGTATGTTTCATCTGACCAACTTCTTAACGACGCCATGGCTAATACGTGATCTATAAACACAGTTGTTTCCTCAGAGTAGGGAGTTATTAGATTTGAAGCTGAAAAATCAATAAATGATGAAGAAGCACTTAACAACTGTTTTAGTCTCGCACAAACCTGATTGAAGCCGTTATTTTGTCAGTAAGGGTTGCTCTTGTTGCATTAGCTATTTGTTAAGTGTTTTCTGCTATTCATTATCCTCCAACAATTTAGAAACTTGCTCTGTAAGGACGTCTATCACCTTGTTAGTACTAGCTGCCCGTATTTGTGCCATGTTTCTGCAACTTACCTTT
Source organism: Schistocerca serialis cubense (assembly GCF_023864345.2). Taxonomy (NCBI): domain Eukaryota; kingdom Metazoa; phylum Arthropoda; class Insecta; order Orthoptera; family Acrididae; genus Schistocerca; species Schistocerca serialis. The sequence continues at coordinate 563,915,412 of NC_064644.1, forward strand.
CCCTCTTTTACACAAACCACACTACTGTTACTTCTGGCAATAATTCAGTATCCACAGTTGCAAAAATAAAACAGTTACATTTAATTCCTATGCCTAATTGTTAACAAACAACATTCTGAACAATTGTCTGCTGTGTGACTGTATATTTTTTACAAGTAGTACATGTTGCTTTTACAGATCTGTTACATAGTGCGTAATGTCCCGTTAACTTGCAGCTTTTTCAGAGTGTCGGAACAAGATTTTCTTGCCAACTGTTGGAAATCTGCCAGTTCTGTCAAAGTCTTTAAGTCCTAATTATATATAAAAACAAAGATGAGGTGACTTACCGAACAAAAGCGCTGGCAGGTCGATAGACACACAAACAAACACAAACACACACACAAAATTCAAGCTTTCGCAACAAACTGTTGCCTCATCAGGAAAGAGGGAAGGAGAGGGGAAGACGAAAGGAAGTGGGTTTTAAGGGAGAGGGTAAGGAGTCATTCCAATCCCGGGAGCGGAAAGACTTACCTTAGGGGGAAAAAAGGACAGGTATACACTCGTACACACGCACATATCCATCCACACATACAGACACAAGCAGACATATCTGGTTGGTTAACTATCTTAGATATTTACATTTACATTGAACCTTTTGTTCCTATGATTACAAAAAATCTTAACCTAGCTTAACATTATTTTTACATTGTACTCCAAAAATCTCTTGCTTCTTAGAACGAATCCATTCTAAAGGAATTTTGTAAATGGTTGTTCCCTTTGCGTGATTTGTTCTCTTTCTGAGGCAAAAGAATACAGCACAAATGAAAGTTAGATAGAGGAAATAGAGAAGATCCAAAGGAGAACAGCACATTTCGCTATGAGTTCATTTCGTAAGCATGAAAGTTTCATGGAGATGCTCGGTCAGCTCTGGTGATAGATGCTGCTAGAGAGGCATTCTGCGTCACAGTATGGTCTACTGCTAAAATTTCAAGAGTGTACATTCCTAGAATAATCAATAAATATATTGCTTCCTCCTATGTATATCTCAGGGAAAAACCACAAAGATAAAATTAGAGATTAGAGCCCACACAGAGGCTTAGCAGCAATTGTTCATCCTATGAACCGTACACAGCTGGAACAAGAAAAGGAAGAAGCGACAGTGATTCACAAAATACCTTCAGCCGCATACTATAATGTGGCTTGCAGGATGTAGATGTAGAAGTAGAAATACAGTAATATCCTTTTGTTTGGTGTTTCTAATGGTAGAAGTTAACTTGCCATGGAAGTGGCCCTTAGTAGTCATAATCATATTCAATAATTAAAAAATAGACTACTTAGATATAGCAAAACTTAATTTTGTTTAATTTACTAGCTGCTTCCAGTTTCATATTTATATTACGTGGACCTGGATCTTTGCTTTCCTTTCTATATTTCACATTTTTGTGCACTTCATCAGGTGTTATGATGGAATGCCCTCTTATGTCCAGTCTTCATGCACTGTTTATTGTAAGAAATGAGGCCTGTTCCTCCATTTTTCAATGCTTATTGGATTAATCTCAGTGTAAAGCTGTAAGGAAATTAATCTTCATTAGAATAAATCCTACATTTATTAACAGGGTGATTATAATTGAAGTGAAACATTCAAACCGCTGTAGAAATAACACCACTGGTCAGAATGACGTCAAATTGCAACGGAATAGTATTGGACAAGGGTGACAACATATGGCAGAAGAAAAATAAATAGTTACAAAATGTAGCAGTAGATGGCGCTGCAAGCATCATAATTTAATAGTGGTCGACTACAAGTGACAAATGAATTGTACAACAATGCTTAAGGTGTACGTTTGATGTTAAACAAACTTTTCTACTCACTGTGCATGGGTGTTATACTGTTAGTTATGTAAGCCCATCCACCAAGGCAAGGTCATATCACATTGGATGAGAAAAACGAGTTTTTAATTGTCCTGGGGCAAAAAACCGCATAAAAAGCATCAATCACATTGGTTTTTAATTGCTCTGAAGCCAAAAACCTTATAAAAACCTTAAGTCACATGGGTTTTTAATTGTCCTGAGGCCAAAAACCACATAAAAAGCAGCAATCACATTGGTTTTTAATTGTCCTGAGGCCAAAAACTGCATAAAAGGCATCAGTCAGAATCAAATTGGATTATTAATTTCCATATGACTGGCGCAAAACATGTCAATATGCTGTTCACGATTTTCTGCAACAAGTTGCAATCAAGAAACAGCATGTTCCACAACTGATCAAAGTGTTTCTGGTGTCATGTTCAGAATATGTTGTGCAATGCATGCCTTTAGTGCAGCTAAGTTTGCAATCGGAACACTGAACGCAACATCTTTCAGATAGCCCCACAGCCAGAAGTCACACACATTAAGATCAGGTGATCGCGACAACCAGGCTGTAGGGCAATGGTGGCTGATAATTTTAGCATTTCCAAAATGGTGCTTCAGTAGCTGCTTAACTGGATTTACAATGTGCGGAGGTGTGCCATCTTGCATAAAAATGATCCCGTCCATGCTGTTGGAGAGCTGGAATAATGTGGTTGCACAAAAGACATTCATAGTGCTTACCAGTGACAGTACAGGTAACATGAACCAGAAGCATCTGTCTCTTTAACAAAATATGGCCCTATGATAAGTGATACCAAAAACTTGCACCACGTAGTGACCTTTTCAGGGTGAAGTGGTGCTGGTTGATTTGCGTGTGGATTTTCCGTTGCCCATATTCGACGATTCTGTTATATGCTCTTAGATGTAAGTGGGCTTCGTCTGTACACAAAATCTGCCATGGCCAATCACTGTCCACTTCCATTTCTGCAAGAAATTCTAAAGCAAAGGTCTTTGTTGCTGGCAGGTCAACAGGAAGCAACTCGTGCACATGGTTAATTTTAAATGGATAGCAAAGAAGGATGTTTCATAGCATTTTACACACCAAGCTCCTGGGTATGTCCAATGTTCGCACTATTCTCCATGCACTACACGTTTGCACACCACCACTCGTCTCCTCCTGCATTGCTGTGGCCACTGCTTCCACTGACGACGTGTCAATTTGTTTCCTCCCTCTACCAGTTTGCACATCAAAAGAACCCATCATTTTGAATTTCTGAATGATTTCCTCCAGAACCATGGAAGTCATTGGATCAATGCCTTTTTTCAAACCCTTCAATGTTTGGAACTTCTGCAGAGCAATGTGTGCACAGTCATCATTCTTGTAATACACTTTAAAAGCAGAGCACAATCCTGCATTGAGACAGTCATGCCGAATGATGCAGACGCAAAAGGAGGAAAAGCCATGTATCCGGTGCGTTTGTACCAACTTCAATGGGTCGTGCGCAGAACAGGTGTTTTCATTTACATATTGTGACACATACAGCACTATCTGTTGATCAGTTTACATGCCCCCGCCCCCCCCCCCCCCTTTCTGCCATACGTTTTCCCCCTTCTCCAATAATATTCCGTTGCAGTTTGATGTCATTCTGACCAGTGGTTTTATTTCTACAGCGTTTTGAAAGTTTAATTATAATCACCCTCTATATCTTGTGTTCTTCTTGTCTTGAGGATCTTCTACATTTTGCACTGTAATTTCTGATGTTTTTATCTGTCTCCTCCATCTTTCTGCCATGCCTCTTTCTAGGCTTTATTGTTTATTGTTCATATCCTCAAAGAATGCAATGTGAATGTTATTTGCTCTGTAATCCTGGAAAGTTGTCAGTGTTCCATCTGGAATGAGCTGACAGAGAAAACACACTGAATCGTATATTGAGGGACTCGTATTAAAACCAACAAAAGATTGAGGTCTAGTCTGAGATCTGGATCACATGGGTTTGATAAAAACTTTTACATCGAACTGCAGCTGAGTACTTTTGATAGTTAGTTTCTTTCATCAATAAAATTGTAATATCAAGTGAAAAGTAGGAATCACTTTTTTCCATGTTGCAACTTGTTGCACTGTAGTGAAGCCATTGTGAAAGTTATTTTAACATAGTTTATACAGTAACCTAGAAACTGGAAGTCTCTCATCAGGGTGCTATGTACATTAGTATTATATGAGAGAAATTGAGACTAAAACTATTTTATGACTGTACTAAGGCTGCTGTTATTATTTTAAAACTGACTGACAGAGTTACATGTGCTCAGGTTCTTGTGGACACTGGAGGTGTCGAGTACCGTAATCAGCGAGACCGGCCACGTCTTCTGCAGATTCAGGTGGAACGTGCATCAGTTACAAATATACGCAGTATGGAACATAGCTCACGAGCAGATCTGGCTAAATGTGTGGATGTTCTCCAGTCTGCACCATTGTTCTACGGTGCCAGTTTTCCTGCTATCCCTTCTGACAAACATGTTGTAACAGAAAAGTTCTTGAAGCATTTGGCAGGTAAGTTTTGCACATATCCAGTGGCAGCAAGAAACTGCATAAAGTAAATACAATGTAAGTGTGGATACATGTGACTGGTCAGTCAGGCTTCTTTTCAATAAGTAATGATCAACCATCAGTTCCCATCCTGAATTTCCGTTGCTGTATTGGGGCAGATGAAATAGATCTGTTTATTTGTTTCTACACTTCAAGTATCTTGAAATGTGTGCTGCTAGATATTTGGTGGTTAAGATTCATTTCATTAGTTGGCGGTGCTGTAATCTATCAGTGTTGGTTTACAAAGAAACTATTACATTTCAGTATTATGAGAAGGAAAGGTGCTACTCACCATAGAGTGGAGATACTGAGTCACAGATTGGCATAACAAGATTTTCACACGTAAAGCTTTAGGCCAATGGCCTTTGTCAACAATGGACACACATATGCACACAGACACTCAGGCAAATGCAACTCACACACATGACTGCAGTCTCAGGCAACTGAAACCATGCCGGCCAGAGTGGCCATGTGGATCCAGGCGCTACAGTCTGGAACCGCATGACCTCTACGGTCGCAGGTTCGAATCCTGCCTCGGGCATTGATGTGTGTGATGTCCTTAGGTTAGTTAGGTTTAAGTAGTTCTAGGTTCTAGGGGACTGATGACCACAGCAGTTAAGTCCCATAGTGCTCAGAGCCATTTGAACTGAAACCACACTTGCAGCTTTAAGTGTGAAAATCTTGTTGTTGTGCCTATCTGCGATTCAGCATCTCTGCTATATGTTGATTAGCAACTTTCCTTCCCATAATATTGTTACATTCCATCCTGGATTTTCCATTGTTTGACTACTACATTTCATTATGTGTAGGATCAACACTTAGAAGCAATACCTGCAGGAAATGAATGTCCAGTTTCCACTCAGTTTGCAATAATTTTCTAAAAATATTATCTCCTTGTAGACAACTGCGTCATTTTCATTTTCCTCTTTCAGGGAACACTTATATTTTTAAGGATTTCAGTATCTTTATTAGGCAACTTGATAATTTTATTTTTAGATTTTGTAATATTCCTAACTTCTACACATTGATCTTTCATACACTACTTCAACAAATAGGATAGTTATTCCTAAATTTGGAATTGAGCTTTACCAGTCTCCTATGAAACCAAATACCGCATTGGTCATAAAGCATCCCTTCTCAATTTTCCTCCCACAAAAGTACAATATCACAGATATGTTAGTGCCACCTTTATTTCAAATGGTTTGAGTCAGTAAGTATTTTGAGAGCAGCTATATCTAACGTGAAACATAACCCGTGACAAGACATACTTAGAAGATAAACAGCACTGAACAAAAAAATATGAAGGTATCAAACATTCTAGAGGGTTGTCAGTAACAACAATAAAAGACAATGATTTCTAGACAGTACTCAACATTTATTTCCACAGTAATATTTATACAAATATGTGAAATAATCTGACATCATCAACTGGGACATGGTTTAATTTATCAGAGAGTATATCAGACAACTCATCAGAAAAGAACCTGCCAAAGTCCAGATCCAGGCATGAGTCCAGTAGCAGCAGATACAGACAAAGTCCAAATAGCACATTGAATGCTGCACAAACAATCTCACAATTCGTTATAAAAGGCACACTGAGATCTCTTCAAAATTCTGGCATATATAAACACTGAAGTGGCCTTAAGTGGCTAATGACAGTCTGTAGCCAACCTGTCATTAGTTCCGGGAACCAGCTTGTGTAATACACTGCCACAGACCACGCACCTTACACTAGGCAACTCACAGTACCCCCATTAGACATTATATCATTTATGCAGATCACTTATGTACTTTACATATCTATATCTAGCAAGGTTGCTTGATTCTTATTCCCTGAAACTAGCCCAAAGAATCAAAAGTGCCCTGTTCAGTGGAGGAAGAATTCCTGGCATGTGACATTGCAGTTCTGTAGTTGATGTGATGTAGGTATGTTTCTGGTAGAAGCTGGTTGGCTGTGTTCCACATCAAGCCAACACTTGAAGGGGGAAGGAAGTGATGATAATGGCGATGCTGGCTGGTCCACTTCCATTGGTATGAACTTCGTCGATTAGCAGGACTTTCAGAGAGACAATTGAAAATGGGTGTGTCACAGGTGACCCTCAAAAATCTAATGAACTGTGCTAAATTTCCACATCTAGCCTGAAGCGAACCCAAATGTACATACCCACAATGAGGTGCCAACTTGTAGCGGTACCCTCGTCACACTCTGTTACTGTCGGAACAGACCAGACAGTGTCTGATGAGGTCGGCCGTGAAGCAGCGCAGCTGGACTTTGGCCGTGGATGCATGTTACTCTGTATGTTATTAGTAAACTATTTACTGTTCTTTCAGAAATGCCAAAGCAAAATTCTGTAAACATTCAGTTTTTAAAGTATGCATAAATGTCTTCATAGTGCAATTGGATGTGAGGTGAAAGGCAAGTTACTTTGATGTCTGATGCCATTGTCTGTACAGAAGTGCTTAGAGGTAGCTCCTATAAGACACTAGGAAAAGGGAGTGTGTAACAGTATCAGGTCAAGCAAAACTGTCATAGATATGATCTGGCATGGATATGATCCCACATTTGTGCGGGCTCTGGCCATGAGAGAAAAATGTTTGTGGAGCTGCTGGTTGATATATTCTACATGCCTGACAATTCTGTATAAGTTGTCTAATGTTGTCATCCATTTTTGGACAATAAACTTACATCCTAGCAAGATTTTTCAACCTTGTAGTTCTGTAATGTAATTGATGAAGTAAGTTTAAAAAGTTATTTTGCAAGGAAGGTGAAATTACAGCCCTGTGCGTTCTCCGTTTTCAGATGGTATAAGAAGGATGTCTATGAAAGCTTGTAACTAATATTGTCTTACAAAATATTGATGAAGAGAGGGATTTTTGTTGTCAATAACTGGGTTGACCATGCATGTGTAAAATGTAGTGCTTTGCTCAGATTATGGTCATGCCTTGTATCTGTTGATGTGTCCCAAGCCTTGATGTAAAATTATTGAAAGATTTGGGCAATTTGACAGACTCTTTACAGCCATACACATTCTTGGCTATGAACACCACACCACTTTATCAACAGTAATGATCAGTGTTTGAAAATATAATATAGGCAGATAAAAAATCTGCTCAACAAGTAGTGGCAGAAGAAAACACATATAAAAGATGTGGGAATATGCAAGCTTTCAGAGCCTGTGGCACCTCCTCACGACAGAACACTTGAAAGGAAAGCAAGAGGGATAAAGGAAAAGGGCTATTGAGTTTTAGGAAGTGGGATGGAAAAAGCCTCTCAGAATCCAGACAGAGTAGACTTAATGGATGGGATGAGAAGGAATGGCTGACAATTGGTTCATGCACTAGACAAGATTTGAAAATTTGAGAATCTGCAGCTGGAAGATGGTGTATAAGCAAGACAAGGATCACTGAAAAAACATTGTGAAAGAGTGAATAAGAGTAAAGCCAACTGCATTATACATTGTAGACAGATAGTGGGGCAAGGGGGGGTGGGGGGGGGGGGGGGAGGGAAGGAGGAGGAGGAGGAGTCAGTTCAGGAAATAAAAGGGAATTGAAGAAAAGAAGTAATTAACTGAACAGAAATGCTGAGATCACAGGAATTAATGTAAATTTAGGTCAGGTGAGTGGTAAGAAGTGAAGACATGTAAGGCAGTTCTCGGTTCTGAAAGTCTGAAAACTGGTGGCAGAAGAGGAAATCCAGGTGACACAACTGTCATGTTGTAGGGCAGGCTCTACAATGGACTTTTTGCCACTGTACACTCCCTGTACCCATTTGTCCTAACTGAGACTTGATGATAGTCATACAAATGTAGCAGGTCAAAGAGTGATTTTGTAACAGCTCATACACAACATACTATATGTTTTACCAGTTACAGGAATGATGAAGTTGCTGATAGGAGGATGTGTCGAGTGAGCCTTACAGTGGGGACGGTTGCAGACCACAAGGTGAGGAAATGGGTGCACACAGAGCATTGGATCTGACCTGGATACTGCAAAGATATATGTGTGGGGAGGGGGGGGGGATGAAAACTTATTATAGTGGTTGGGCAGTATATCAGGCAGAATGGACCTCATTTTCTGGGCATGATTTAGGAAATCACAGCCCTGTCAAAGTAGCTGATTAATACATTCAAGACCAGAATAGTACTGTATGACAAGAAGTGCACTCCTAAGTTGTTTTTTGGGGGGCTCAGCAGTACTAGTACTACCTACAGTTTATAGATTTAATGTAAACAGAAATTTATAGTTGATGCTTGGTAAGGATAACGTCAGCATCAAGGAGAGTGGTATGAGATCTGGAACAATCTGGTTGGGAGAATGTATTTAGAGATTGCAAAAATTTCAACAGATCAGCTTCACCATGCTTCCATATGCAAAGATGTCATCAGTGTTCCTAAATCAAATTAAGAACTTAAGGTTTATGGATCCCAGGGAAGTCCCCTCCAAGAGACCAATGAAAAGGTTGACTTAGGAAGGAGCCATCCTGTTATCCATGGCCTTACCCCTGATATGTTTATATATCTGCCCCTGCTTTGGTTTAGATACATTGATGACATCTTTGCCATATGAACACATGACAAGGCTGAGGCATTGAAATTTTTGGAATCTCCAAATAGATTCTGCTGATTATATTTCACATGGTCTATGTCAGTTTCCTTGATGTTGACCTCATATTCACTGAGGACAGACTACACACTTTTGCTCACATTAAACCTACAAACAAATAACAGTACTGACATTTTGACATTTTCTATCCTTTCATGTCAAAATTTCCCCCTCCTACAGCCTTGGCAATTAAGGAAAACATATTTGTTCAGATGTAGATTCTTTGCAGGATTACACCATCATTCCCACTTCAGCCTTCACTGTATGTAATTATTCCACTAACCTACTTCAAAAGCAGATTTCCTGGGTCATCACATGCAGTCCTGCTGCTGCCAATCTCTCCAAAAAACTACTTAGGAGTTCAAACCTCTTGTCACTTATTCCTATCCTGGTCTTGACTGTATTAATCAGCTATTTCGACAGGGCTGTGACTTCCTAAAATCATGCCTAGAAAATGAGATCTTTTCTGCCTGATATATTGCCCATTCCTCCTAGAACAACTTTCCATCTCCCCTCACCCCCTAATCTCTGCAATATCTTGGTCAGACCCTACACATGTTGTGCACCTGTTTCTCTACCATAGGGTTCCCAACCTATCAAAGGGAAATGTCACATGTTGTATATCAGTTGTAATGCAAACACTGTTAGCCTTCTACATTGCTCTGACTACCACCAAGTTATCAGTTAGGCTGAATGGGCGTAGGGAGTGTATACTGGCAACACACAATGTTCTATTGCATAGCATACTGTACAACATGAGCTGAGCAATGACCTTGGTGCCTTTTCGACGACACATGCCATCTGAATTGTCCGACTTGACATCAGTTTCTGAAAACTTCAAAAGTGAAATTGTCTGTACATATGCTTGGTTCTCACCACTTAGCTGGTCTAAATTTACATTAATTTCTGTGATCTCATCATTTCTTTTCAGTAACTATTCCAAGCACTATCTTCCACCTTTAAGTTCTCAAGTTTTGAAATCTCATCGGTTGCAGCCACCAGCACTTAGTGTTTCCTTCTCATCCATCCAGTAAGTCCCTCCTAACACTGTGTTTTGTGCAGCTTTTCGGTAAGTCTTCTCATTTCCTAAATCTCACTAGTCCTTTACCTTCATCCCTCTTCCATTCCCTTCAACCCTTCTGCCAGAGGAAGGAACCATTTGGTCCCAAAATCTTGCTTATTCCCCACATCTTTCACATGACACAACTTGGGTAGTATCTTTTGGATCTATCTATATTATATATTCGAACTCTAGACCAAGTTCCAGGAGGCCATGTAGATGATGTATCTCGGTTTGAATGTAGCTGCAGTTGGTGGTAATAATGGAATATTGAAAAAACTGACAGATGTAAATCTTAGTGCTGGAGCCATGTTCAGTGCTGTTGGGCAGTTAGGATTTCAGGCCATAAAGGGAAACTAAAAAATTATGATCAGTAATTAGCTGAAATTTGTTGCTGTATAAAAACATCTTACATTCCGATACATGAAAAGTGATTGCTATGGCTTACTTTGTGATATAGGTATATTTTTCTGGTGTTGTTGATAATGTTATTGGTGCAAATTCCAAAGGCCCTTGGAAACACATGGAAATTTTTATTGTAAGACTGCACTTCTTGCATGTGCAGAGGCACTGCTTGCTAAAAGGAAGTGCACTGCTGATTGATATCAAGGTGCTGATTTTAGCTCGGTTTTTAATTACAGGCTTTACACTATTGAAAGTTTGTGCCTCTCATGTATGAGATTTTGGTTGCTTGAGGGAATTGAGAATAAATATAGATTTACTCAAGAATAATTGCAAATCAGGAGAGAGAAAGCTGGTTCTCTATGGATCGGAGTGTGGAATGTGAACTCCCTTAATTGGGCAGGTAGGTTAGAAAATTTAAAAAGGAAAATGGATAGGTTAAAGCTGGCTGTAGTAGGAATTAATGAAGTTCGGTGGCAGGAGGACCAAGATTTCTGGTCAAGTGAATACAGGGTTATAAATACAAAATCAAATAGGGGTAATGCAGGAGTAGGTTTAATAATGAATAAAAAATAGGAGCACGGGTAAGCTGCTATGAACAGCATAGTGAAAGCATTATTGTGGCCAGGATAGACATGAGGCCCATGCCTACCACAGTAGTACAAGTTTATATGCCAACTAGCTCTGCAGATGACAAAGAGATTGAAGAAATGTATGATGAGGTAAAAGAAATTATTCAGATAGTGAAGGGATACAAAAATTTAAAAGTTATGGGAGGCTGGAATTTGATAGTAGGAAAAGGAAGAGAAGGAAAAGTAGTTGGTGAATATGCAGTAGGTGTAAGGAATGAAAGAGGAAGCCACCTGGTAGAATTTTGCACAGATCATACCTGTAGCTAACATTTGCTTCAAGAATCCTGAAAGAAGGCTGTATATGTAGAAGAGGCCTGGAGACAGTGGAAGGTTTCAGATAGATTATATAATGGTAAGACAGAGATTTAGGAACCGGGTAGATGTGGACTCTGGCCAAAATATATTGGTTATGAACTGTAGATTAAAACTCAAGAAACTGCAAAAAGGTGGGAATTTAAGGAGATGGGACCTGGATAAACTGACAGAACCAGAGATTGTAGAGAGTTTCAGGGAGAGCATTAGGGAGCGATTGACAGGAATGGGGGAAAGAAATACAGTAGAAGAAGAATGGGTAGTTTTGAGAGATGAAATAGTAAAGGCAGCAGTGGATCAAGTAGGTAAAAAGACGAGGGCTAGTAGAAATCCTTGGGTAGCAGAAGAGATATTGAAATGAATTGATGAAATGAGAAAATATAAAAATGCAGTAAATGAAGCAGGCAAAAAGGAATACAAACACCTCAAAAATGAGGTCGACAGGAAGTGCATAATTGCTAAGCAGGGATGGCTACAGGACAAATGTAAGGCTGTAGATGCCTATATCACTAGGGTTGTAGGGGTAAGATAGATACTGCCTACAGGAAAATTAAAGAGGCCTCTGGAGAAAAGAGAACCACTTGTATTAATATCAAGAGCGGGAATGGAGAACTAGTTCTAAGCAAAGAAGGGAAAGCAGAAAGGTGGAAGGAGTGTATAGAGGGTCTATACAAGTGCAATGTACTTCAGCGCAGTTTTATGGAAATGGAACAGGATGTAGATATGATACTGCGTGAAGAGTTTGACAGAGCACTGACCTAAGACCTAAGTCGAAATGAGGCCCCAGGAGTAGACAACATTCCATTAGAACTACTGATAGCCTTGGGAGAGTGAGCCCTGACAAAACTCTACCATCTGGTGAGCAAGATGTACGAGACAGGCAGAATACCCTCAGACTTCAAGAAGAATAAAATAATTCCAATCCCAAAGAAAGCACATGTTGACAGGTGTTGAAATTACCAAATTATCAGTTTCATAAGTCACGGCTGCAAAATACTAACATGAATTCCTTACAGACAAATGGAAAAACTGGTAGAAGCTGAGTACGAGGGAGATCAATTTGGATTCCGTAGAAATACTGGAACATGTGAGGCAATACTGAACCTATGCCTTATCTTAGAAGATAGATTAAGTAAAGGCAGATCTACGTATCTAGCGTTTGTAGACTTAGAGAAAGGTTTTGACAATGTTGACTGGAATACTCTCTTTCAAATTCTGAAGGTGGCAGGGGTAAAATACAGGGAGGAAAAACTATTTACAATTTGTACAGAAAGCAGATGGCAGTTACAAAGAGTCGAGGGGCATGAAAGGTAAGCAGTGGTAGGGAAGGGAGTGAGACAGGGTTGTAGCCTATCCCCGATGTCATTCAATCTGTATATTGAGCAAGCAGTAAAGGAAACAAAAGAAAAATTTGGAGTAGGAAATAAAAACTTTGTGGTTTGCTGATGATATTGTAATTCTGTCAGAGACAGCAAAGGACCTGGAAGAGCAGTTGAACGGAATGGACAGTGTCTTGAGAGGAGGATATAAGATGAACATCGATACAAGCAAAATGAGGATAATGGAATGTAGTCAAATTAAATCAGGTGATGCTGAGGGAATTAGATTAGCAAATGAGACACTGAAAGTAGTAAATGAGTATTGCTATTTGGGGAGCAAAATAACTGATGATGGTCGAAGTAGAGAGGATATAAAATGCAGACTGGCAATGGCAAGGAAAGCGTTTCTGAAGAAGAGAAATTTCTTAACATCGAGTATTGATAGTATTGATTTAAGTGTCAGGAAATATTTTCTCAAAGTATTTATATGGAGTGTAGCCATGTATGGAAGTGAAACATGGACGATAAATAGTGTGGACAAGAAGAGAATAGAAGCTTGCGAAATGTGGTGCTACAGAAGAATGCTCAAGATTAGATGGGTAGATCATGTAATTGATTAGGAGGTACTGAATAGAATTGGCTAGAAGAAGAATTTGTGGCACAAAGTGACCAGGAGGAGGGATCGGTTGGTGTGACATGGTCTGAGGCATCAAGGGATCATCAATTTAGTATTGAAGGGAAGTGTGGAGGGTAAAAATCATAGAGGGAGACCAAGAGATGAATACGCTAAACAGATTCAGGATATAGGTTGCAGTAGTTAGTTGGAGATGAAGAAGCTTGCACAGGGTAGAATAGCATGGAGAGCTGCATCAAACAAGTCTGTGGACTGAAGACCATGACACAACAACAATTACAAATCTTTAAGATTAGTCAGAACCAGCAGGTTTCCGATTATTGCAACAGACTCTTGGTTGATTTGAGACCATCCTTGCTTAGGATGTATCCTACATATGGAACAGAAGGTTGGAAACAAGAGCATTAGGAAAAATTATATAAGGTCCTGCTGTGAAAGTTTCTTAAACACAAGTTGCAAATTTTTCAGATGACCATCATACTGTAAATTGACCCTTCATGTAAATTTTTGTGTTTAGGAATAAAAAAATAAGTCACTTGGCACCATCTTGTGTGAGTATGAATGAAGGGTGGGGTTGAAAACTGAGCCCCCCCCCTCTCTCTCTCTCTCTCTTTCTCTTTTTTCTCCGATGACATTGACATTCAAATAATACTGAGAATTTACAGTGATGCCAGTGAAAATAAATTCCCTTTCAGTAATGCCACGAGAAAAAAAGGTGATGAACATTGTCTTCACTTTCAATTTTGTCATTCGCAACTTCTTCGGTCTTGGCAAACCACTACAGACTCATTCTGTGTGGTAGGTTCATATTGATAACACCAAGCCTCACCACCTGTGATGATTTTTTCCAGAAAGAGTTGTCCATGTTTTTCATTTCAGTCAAATCATGGCAGGCATATGCCTTGTTGTTGTCATTTGGGTGCCAAGGTGTGCAGGACAAACTGTGCGCATGCTTCTCTCTTTTTCAAAACATTCTGGAGAATGCTCTGAACATTGTATTCAGAGATGTTCAGTTCTCCAGCAATAGATCTGTGTGAATGATGTTGGTCCATTCCGAAAGATCACGAAACTTTTTAATGTTTCTGTCGCATAAAGTTGGGATGGGACATCCTGACACCATGTTGTCCATGAGTGACATCTGTTCTTCTTTAAAACATTTAAACCATTGAAACACTCTTCCATGATGATTACCACTATGAGCCTTATTCATGGGCTCCAATATTTTCACAGCCATTTTATCATGTGAAATTGAATTGTTGCTTGTTGTTTCACTGCGATTTGTGACGTGACAATGTTGATACACTATGGCTACATGTCCACTACAAAACATTGCCTTCTCACAGATGAATGGTTGAATGCATATCTACTGCTTATAGTTGTTTGTACAAGCTGCCATCTTATTTACTGTGCTGATATCACTTATATGCCAGGAATAAAATTACTCTCAGAAGTTTTCATACAGGCAGTATACAGTTGATCCATGCATGGAATCCAGCACTTTGTGTGATAAATGCATAGACATTGCTACAGTGTGCCTCCTATTGATGTGACAATAGCCTTAATAGATTGTGTGTGTCTGCGGCTGCTCCTCCAAAATCTCATGGATCAGTCAATGCCTTGGGAAGACACATTGTCTAGGTAATCTGTGCATTGTATTGCTTTTTTAATATCTTTTTTAAAATCTTATACAGTCCAAATGGGGCATAGATGACAAAAAAAAATTTTTCAATTCTTAATCTAATGGGAGTTAAAAATAAGTGTTGGACAGATCCATCTTGGAAAACTATTGCCCTCCAGAAAGCTGAACAATTAGTTCCTGGCTCTAGGCTCAGGATACAAGCCTTGCTTTCTGGTTTGCTGGTGTTGCTTGAAGCAATCTAGTTCTTCTTTAAGGTCGCATTATGAGGCATTGGTATTGGATGGATTTGAATGAAAAGAAGCAGCATAGAAAATGTAAGCATAATGTGAGCCTAAAAATCTGTTACTCTTCCTAGGCCAGGTTGCAACAGTGGGACAAACTTTGGACAAAGTGAATCTATTTCATCACAAAGAGTAGGTTGCTGAATGGCACAAACAGATTTGCGAATGGAAATCTGAAGCCAGTCTATGCTCAAGGCCAAATCTTCTACTGTTAAGAATATGCTGGCATGAGTTAACATCTGTAATAGTCAGGAGTATAGTTTATAGACCAAGGATCAGAGCATTATGGCTGCCATACACCCAGAATTGAGATTTTTAGGGTTTTAGTTGTGGAACAGCAGTGGTAAAGTGTGAAGATTTACTTACAATGCACACTAAAGTGTCTGTACCAAAAGGAGAGTGATGGAAAACTCTTAAATAACAGCTGAAAATATTAATTTCTTCTTGAGAGAGAGAGAGAGAGAGAGAGAGAGAGAGAGAGGCTACATTTGAAAACTGTTTGAGTGTATTGTTGTCACAATATGGGTTTGAGCAGAGGGCCCATGGAATTGTCTATTGTACACTGCAGCAATATGTTCTCCTTTGAAGTCAGTTGTGCACTGAGCTTCATAGTAAAGATATTCTACATGTGGCTGCTTTACAAACACTGTGGGCGACTTGGAAAATGGCAAGAGCTATGGAGTGTTTGGTTGCTGCACTCCTTGCAGGTCTTAAAGGCATTGGCAATTCAGATCACTCCATCTAGGGGAGGATCTGACTTTCATTACAGCTCAACATCTTGGTCTAGTGTCAAACAAATCAAAAGGTATCTAATTAAGAAGTGCAAGTTCAGTGTAGAAGAATGTGATTTCAGAAGATTATCTACAGTATTCATAATCTTACTTGTATCAAACCATTATGAAGGGCATGGCTCAGGGTACTACCATTTGTTAGGGCTTCTTCCCATCCCTTTCATATTTGGAGTCTGGGAGAAACGATAGATTAAATGACTTTGTGTGAGCTATAATTAGTCTAATCTCATCTTCATAATCCCTATAGGTGCAGTACATGGGAATAATGGGGGCGAGGGGTTGGTGTTGTATATTCCTGGATTCCTCACTTAAGGATGGTTCTTGAAACTTTGTAAGTAGGCTTTTATATATACGCTCTCCCATGAGCCAGACAAAACTATGACCTGTTGTGTTACTCTTGTTTTTATGCATATTTTTTATTAGTCCTATCTGTATGCATCCCACACACTTGAGCAGTATCCTGGGATGGGTTGCTCTATTGTGATGCAGTTTTGAGTGATTGAAATTGTAGTCATACAACACAACTTTTTGTATTCATTTTATTTTATTTATTTATTTTTTTTATATGCCCGGTTTTATATTTCTGAAAATTTAAAGCAAGTTGCCAGTCATTTCTTCCCTTTGATATCTTATACAGTTCTAACTGAATATTTTTGCAGCTGTTAACAGACAGTTCTTCATTATTGATAACTGCATCACCTGCAAAAATTCTGAAGTTACCATTTTATTGTCTGCAATGTCATTGATATACAACGCAAACTGCAACAGTCCAAAAACATTTCTCTGGGTGAATGCAGCGTTTGTTTGAGGTGTCTAAGTTACAGCGTGGTTAAAAGAGGAGCAAACTCAGCCACAAATTCAGTATAGTGTCTGATAGAGATTCTGCTAGGCCCTGAAGCTTTGTCCAATTTTAATGATTTGAGCTGTGTCTCAATGTCATGACACTAATATCTAAGTGACTCATGTTTGTAGTGGTGCGAAAATTAAACTGAGGCATTGCCCCTTGATTTTTGTTTGTAAGGGACATTTGAAAACAGGATTCTGTGTTGCTGTTTTGCTACCCTCTGTCACTGTCTCATCTATGAATGTCTAAACACACTCTTTGATGCTGCTAACAGCCTTTAAATAATAATAGAATTTCTCTAGGTTTTGTGACAAATCTCTGTTGCTGTTTTGCTACCCTCAGTTTAAGGCACTGTCTCATCTATGAATGTCTGGATGGTTTTGTGACAAATCTTTCATTGAGTAGTTTTTCCTACAAGTAGCATTGTGCTGCCAATATGAAAGGGCTTTGTTTCAGAGTTTAAACTGTATTACATATTTACTTTTATTCCTGACTATGAAACATGACGCCATGTCAAACAGATAGCAGTTAGCCAATGTAAGATCTGGTGAGGTGAGATCAATCAGATGACATGTAAGATGAATATTCCTGCAAATATTTTGTGTATTCATTGTCCAAAAAACATTTGTGTTTCGAAAATGAAAAGCTGAAACTTCACCGTGTATTTTGAAAATATAATAGTAAATGTTACTGATTATTTCATGTTTTATGTTATCATCTGTTGGCTCTGTTAGGAAAAAAACCCTTGATAAAATTATTGGTGTTGTTTGAAACGTTGCTTTTAGATTAGTCTTTCTAATATTATTTGACTTGACATCTCTTCAAAGTGCAGAATCATAGATTATTATTATTATTTAATACGCGTTTAGAACATATTACTCCATGTAGCCATTGTTTCAGTATACATTGTCAGTAGACTGCTAAAAATTAATACCACATTAATTCTGTGCAGGAATCGACTCTGTGCGACCAGTTCCTCATGTAACGGGGGATGTATCTCAGTTGGAGCATTCTTTGTCTCGTACACTGTTATGGACAGATGCACGTGATGTTTGGTGTGTGTCTTTGGAACCTGTGAGTGCAAGCTTTTCGGGTGCCCCTGCAGACATTGCTGCAGGAGTTGATCCTGTACCGTTGACTGATGCATTCCCATTAACACTGTGGGCCCATTGGGATGCAACTGACGCTGTGCTCAATACACTTGCTCATGTACCAGCACTGGTTAGTGTTCTGAATGTTTATGTGAATTTACAGATTTGCTTATTAAGAGATGCAGTAATACTTCATAACTGTTGTACGTAGTGAATTGCTGCAAGATATGACAGTAATTTTAAGTAGAGTAACGCCTCACATTGTTAATACCATCTCAGTTTCAATCAGTAGGTTTCTTTTTTAGTTATTTATTTCACAAACATAAAATTGCAGTTGACATAACTTAGATCCTTTCTGTTTCCTACTTAATGTAATAAGGCTGTGGTAGTTACAGTTACAACGCTGTTTAGTAATAATTAGCAGTAGATGTAGAAATGCAGAAAATAAGAACCCTTTTGCAGTGTAGTAATATTTAAAGCTGTGGTTTTGTATTTATTGTACAATATATGATGGAATGAGGGAGCAGATTATTGAATTTATCAAGAAAAGCGATTTTTGTATAGTTAGTTCTAGAAAGATAACCTATTTTGTCCATATATATGGTTAACTTTTAACAGTATAAGGAAAAGATGGATTGCTACTCTGTAAAGATGACACGTTGAACAGTAGACAGCACAACGAAAAGTCGCTTACCCGCAAGCTATTGGCCAAAGCCTTATTCACAGGAGGACACACACACACACACACACACACACATACACACACACACACACACACACACACACACACACACACATTCATTCACACAGCCAAGCACACCTCATGCACACGACCACCATCTCTCGCAGCTCAGACAGGAATGCAGTTGTCATGTGGAACGAAAGCAGCAATCTAGAAAGGGCGGGGCAGGAGGAGGGATTGCAGGGTACGGGTGGGGGAAGACAAGAGTGTTGTCTGTCAGAGCATGCAGGGATTAAACTGCCAACAGGTAAGTGTCGGAAGGCTGCGGAGTAGGGAGGATGGGGGTTGGTGCGAATGGGGAGTGCAAACAGAGAGGAGTGGGGAAGGGAATATATGTACAGGTGTGTTGGTAGAGGATGGCACACAAAGAGGGTAAGGGGAAGAAAATATGGAGGAGATGATAGGACAGGGGTGGAAACTCTTGGGTTGAGGGTGTGGGGACAATAGGTTTGTGTAGGTCAAGCCTGGGATTATTTTGGGGGCAGAGAATGTGTTGTAAGGATAAGGGCCAAGACACCCATGATCATT
Source organism: Schistocerca serialis cubense (assembly GCF_023864345.2). Taxonomy (NCBI): domain Eukaryota; kingdom Metazoa; phylum Arthropoda; class Insecta; order Orthoptera; family Acrididae; genus Schistocerca; species Schistocerca serialis. Next base: position 563,934,703 of record NC_064644.1, read on the forward strand.
CCATCACAACCTCAACACCTTATCTCCCATCTGCTTCACCTAGTCCTCTTCAACCCAGCATGCACCTTCCTGGACATTGTCCTCCTCTCTGATGGAGATGCAGTATTGCAGTATGGCATTCTGGTCCGAGCTGCTGGAGATGACAGTCGTCTGTGGGTTGAGGTGTGCTTACTTGAATGAATGAATGTGTGTGTGTTTCTCTTTCTTTTTCTAATGCAGTCTGTGACCAAAAGATAATGTTAAGTATCTTTTAATTGTGTCTGTCTGCAACTTAACGAGTCATCTTCACGGTAAGTAGCAATCTATATTTTCCTTACTGTGCTGATATTCCAACCTGGAGTTTCTGTTGTTTGATTCTGTCTTTACTTTTGTTGGATAAACATAATTTGAGAAGATGTAGAGGGCTTTTTTTAATTAGTAAAGACTCATTTTGACACCAGGAATGATGGGAATGTGAGTTTTTATGTGTCATACATTGACACCCCAGTCACTTGCGTGGCATTAAATTGAAATGCTTATGCCACACTTAGAGTGATTAAAATCTTTTTCTACTGCAAGAACTGAACCAATCATTTGTTGCTCACAGAGCTCAAACTTTTGAGTCTGTTGTTTCTTACTTTATATGTCGTATTACTGTGTACCATCTGTAATGGTGACTTTTACGGAAGTTCTCACAGATGCCTTACATACAATCATAGCACTACACCAGATATGATGCTGAATGCTGCTGGTGTCAGTTCCAGTTTCTTTAAAATTTGCTATTACTTGATGCTCATAGTGACTTTCCTCTTCAAGAAGTTGTTTTATTGGGGAATATGTTTAAACATTTAAAGATGAGGCCATCAAAACTACATAACAAGTAACTGATTCTCAGAAATTCTTCTCAGAATTATGAAACATCATTAAAAATAATGCTGCCATTTAATTCACTTACTTTGTGAAAGTTAATAAAAAGGGTGGTCCATTGATAGTGACCAGGCCAAATATCTCATGAAATAAGCATCAAACGAAAAAACTACAAAGAACGAAACTCGTCTAGCTTGAAGGGGGAAACCCGATGGCGCTATGTTTGGCCCGCTAGATGGCGCTGCCATAGGTCAAACGGATATCAACTGTGTTTTTGTAAATAGGAACCCCCATTTTTTATTACATATTCATGTAGTACTTAAAGAAATATAAATGTTTTAGTGGGACCACTTTTTTCGCTTTGTGATAGATGGCGCTGTAATAGCCACAAACGTATAAGTACGTGGTATCATGTAACATTCCGCCAGTGTGGACGGTATTTGCTTCCTGATACATTGCCTGGGCTAAAATGGACCGTTTACCAATTGCGGAAAAGGTCGATATCGTGTTGATGTACGGCTATTGTGATCAAAATGCCCAACAGGCATGTGCTATGTATGCTACTCGGTATCTTGGACGACATCATCCAAGTGTCCGGACCATTCGCCAGATAGTTACGTTATTTAAGCAAACAGGAAGTGTTCAGCCACATGTGAAATGTCAACCATGACCTGCAACAAATGATGATGCCCAAGTAGGTGTTTTAGCTGCTTTTGCGGCTAATCCGCACATCAGTAGCAGACAAATTGCGCGAGAATCGGGAATCTCAAAAACGTCGTTGTTGAGAATGCTACATCAACATCGACTGCATCCGTACCATTTTCTATGCACCAGGAATTGCATGGCAATGGCGTTGAGTGTCATGTTCAGTTCTGCCACTGGGCACAAGATAGATTACGGGACGATGACAGATTTTTTTTTGCGCATTCTATTTAGCGACGAAGTGTCATTCACCAACAGCGGTAACGTAAACCGGCTTAATATGCACTATTGGGCAATGGAAAATCCACGATGGCTGCGACAAGTGGAACATCGGTGACCTTGGCGGGTTAATGTATGGTGCGGCATTATGGGAGGAAGGATAATTGGCTCCCATTTTATCGATGGCAATCTAAATGGTGCAATGTATGCCAATTTCCTACATAATGTTCTACTGACGTTACTACGAGATGTTTCACTCCATGACAGAATGGTGATGTACTTCCAACATGATGGATGTCCGGCACATAGCTTGCATGCGGTTGAAGCAGTATTGAATAGCATATTTCATGACAGGTGGATTGGTCGTCGAAGCACCATACGATGACCCACACGTTCACCGGATCTGACGTCCCCAGATTTCTTTCTGTGGGTAAAGTTGAAGGATATTTGCTATCGTTATCCACCAACAACGCCTGACAACATGCGTCAGTGCATTGTCAATGCATGTGTGAACATTATGGAAGGCAAACTACTCGCTGTTGAGAGGAATGTTGTTATACGTATTGCGAAATGCATTGAGGTTGACGGACATCATTTTGAGCATTTATTGCATTAATGTGGTATTTACAGGTAATCACGCTATAACAGCATGCGTTCTCAGAAATGATAAGTTCACAAAGGTACATGTATCACATATTGGAACAACCAAAATAAAATGTTCAAATGTACCTATGTTCTGTATTTTAATTTAGAAAACCTACCTGTTACCAACTGTTCATCTGAAATTGTCAGCCATATGTTTGTGACTATTACAGCACCATCTATCACAAAGCGAAAAAAGTGGTCCAACTAAAACATTCATATTTCTTTACGTACTACACGAATATATAATAAAAAATGGGGGTTCCTGTTTTAAGAAAACGCAGTTGATATCCGTTTGACCTATGGCAGCACCATCTAGCAGGCCAACCATAGCGCCATCTGGTTTCCCCCTTCAAGTTAGACAAGTTTCGCTCTTTGTAGTTTTTCCATTTGACCCTTATTTCGTGAAATATTTGGCCCTGTCATGATCAATGGCCCACCCTGTATATTACCATGCAGAGCACTGTCACACATTGTTGAAAGTGGGTATAATTCTATTAAGTAGACCGTTATTGAAATTAGAGAATGGGCCAGAGTTTGTAGTTTTCTGAATCTTTCAACAGGAACCATTTTGTAATCGGTATTTAATAGCTTTCTGCATAATTCATACCACGCTTCTTAATTACTTCCATTATTAGTAAAAAATGAAATGTGTGAACTGACATTGAATGAATAATGTGCACCATGTTTTTTTTTTATAATGAAAGGATTGTCTGATACTTGTAAAACTGTGTTTAGTTTCACGTGTTCCACAATTCACAATTATTTTTTATTGAATGTGCCATTTATAAATAAACTCTGATCCACAGGTTAGTTTTCAACTTAATCATTATCAATATTTGTTCCTTCTGAGAGCGATGGATAGAATTAGTGAGACAGCAGCCGTAATGAGTGTTGACTCACGTCGCATTCAAGGAAATGATGGTCTCCAACCAACAGTTATTTTAGCAGGCGTGTTGCTGCCACAGGTACATGGAATTTATTTTTAATAGATACTAGTATTTAGTTTTTAAAAAGCTAGGAAGAGATAGATTGCTACTCACCATAAAGATGACATGTTGAATTGCAGACAGGAACAATTAAAAGACACTTGCACATAAGATTTTGGCCACAGCCTTCATCAGAAAGAGAGAAACCAACACCATTCATTCACACAAGCAACCACACTTCAGTCACACATGACCATCAACTCTGGCAGCTCAGGTCAGAAGTATTTAGCGTTTTTTCGTTATTTTCATACATAAACAGAGTTAAGCTTTATTCTGTGGTGTTGGTAATAATAACAAATAAATTTTCTCCGGCAGCTCAGGTCAGAAGTATTTAGGTGGTGTTCTTTATTTTCATACGTAAACAGAATTAAGCTTTATTCTGTGCTGTTGGTAATAATAACAAACAAATTTTTTGATTGGCAGTAACTTACACGCTGATGAATGATGAGTGTCTCGTATCCATACTAAACTACACTGACTTCTTGCTGTGACTTTTTTTCCCCTTATTCCACAGTCCTGTTTTTTGGAAGTTCAATTCCGTGTGATGTTCACTTGCCCATGGTTTCTGTGTTAAGCTCCCACAATCAAATGTAACATATGGTGTCAGTCAGTATACATAGTAATGTTCTTCTCAAAGTACTCTTGAAAAAGCCTCTTGACAGGAAGATCAACTTTGTCAAGTGACATTCATTGTGGAGAAGAAGCATAATCCTTGCCATAATTGTGGTTTGTTACAAAAACAGCTAGAGAACTGAAAAAAGGCAATTCTCTGGCCAGTAATCACTCATCTTTTATCTTTTGTGTAATGCACATTCAAAGTACAATCACACAAAAATAAATACAAAATGAAAAGTTAATTTCTGTGCTTCATTTATTTGCCATTTATTCCAAATGCAAATCTCCTTAAATTTGCATTCTCAGGTTTACACTCATAGAATCAACACTGATTTTATTACATTTAATCTCATCTCATGTGATAAGAATAAACTGAAACAATCATGTTGTTGGTACACTGTTCAAAGGTACCACCACACATCTTTTTCCCAGGAAAATATGACAGTGTACCAGATCTGCTGCTTTCCATCTGAGCTGTGCATCTCATTACTTTGTTTATACCGTTTCACATCTTTTACGTGGTACTGATGTTCAGATAGTGGAATTGAGGGATCAGGGTTATCACTATATAAGTATTTTTGTTAAAAGTGGGACAGTCAGCATTCTAAAATATGTGCTTTACTCCTAAATTATTTACATCCTGTGAGGATTTTCATTCTATATTTGTATTTAGTTACACGAATATTCATATTTCTCCAAAATAAGAAAACATATGTCCCCTGATTGCAAGTCATTGGAAGGCTTTTCCAACATTTACATTAATACTCTGCTCCGTCACATCTCCAGAATAAGATTTAGGGACTTCAAAACATGCATGGGAGCAAAGATACAATACACATAGGAAGGCATTGCATCAATGAAGTATACATATTTGTGCCCTTCTAGCAACCACTGTGTTGTTCTACATGGTACCCAGGATGCAATATTGTCCAGCAGACTACCTGGTACTTAATGGTGTGGTCCATGACAAATTCATAGAGAAAATTTCAGCTCTAGCTCCATCCTCTTCAGCACTTGCAATTAACTGATTCTGACTCTGGTGCCATCCACAGTAGGTTAAAATCTCATTTCATACTGTATCCATCTGCTTAATTTTTAAGTCTGTGTAATATCACATTTCAAAACACCTCAGTTGTTTCTATCATTATTTTCCAATTGATAATATTTCATTCAGTCATACAATGATCTGAAATACAGATGTAGAAAGTCCTCTCGCAATTCAAGGTAAGTATTTTGTAGCTGAAAGTTGTTCTTGTTTAAATAAGCTTTATCCCTATGTCAGTGTGGCCTCTGTGTTGCTTGCATATTATGTGTTATGACTTTCTTAGTAGTAAAAGTCTTTCATTTATACTTTATTTTCCCCAGTATTGGCTTTTTTTTAATTGTCTATTCTAATTTTCTCTTATATTTTGATGTTATGTGTCTTTTAACCGATGTTTGCAACTAATTTAAAAGCCTTGCGATCCCGATAATTCTAGCTCTGCCTTTCTTTTGAGTACAAAAATAAAGTCAGCTGAAAAGCTTGGCGTTAATATCTACATTTCTTAGCCATTTTTGTTGCTTAACTGTAACTTGAGCTTCAAAGGCTTGCACAGTGGCACACTTAGAAAATTGGAGGCAGTTTTCCATGTGCCAAAATTACATAAAGAAATAGTTTGACTTCCCTTTCTCTTTCCAGTACGTACGATTCTTGTACTTCCCTCCGTATCATTTTTCTATAACTGATTAAATAAGAACATGCTCATGAGATATTACTTTTTTCAGGTTGAAGTAACATTTGTTATGGCATCACAGACACCAGGACGAGAATACCACGGCAGTGCCGATCTTGAATCTGTTGTCCCTGACTCTGCAAGTCTGGCAGATGAAGGAGTGAGAATACATGCCAATAGCCTATCTTCATCTCCTTCATTTGAAGGTCCATTTGACTCTCGACTTCGCCATAGTGTTCCTCCTAATGTGGCATCTTACATAGACACAGTGACTTCATCTCTCCCAGTAAACTCTGTGCAACCCCTTACTGGTCTTTCAATACCTGATAACTTCAATGCTAGCATAAGCACTGTTAAAAAGGGTTGGAAAGGCCTGAGCAATATGGTTACATCATTAGATTCAGTACTGAAAGCCAGTCCGGATGATTTGGCCAGTGAGACTGCTTCTCAACGTAGTGATGCCTCTTCAGACAGTGAAAGGTATATTAAATTATGGCAGTTTCATTTTTATCACTTGATTTTGGTATTAAATTTTAGTTCTTTGACTGTCTCCTCCTCATATATATTGTTTTGTAGGCAGCACATATTTTAAGCACTAACATAACACCAATGTTTTTGTAATCGATATATAATGAAGATTTTGCATGTTGTACCTGTACCAAATTTCAGAACATTGTACCTAGTGAACCTTGCATTTTCTCTCATTTCATTTTATATTTCCTGTGTGAGTTCTTTAAGTCATGTTCAAGTGATTGAATACTTTAGTAATTTGTGTAAATATTAACTTCGAGTGAGAATGATCTAAGGTGTGTTTCACCAGTCGTGTAACTATAAACATTGGCATAAATGTGCACTTTTACTATGTATTGCAGATTTTAACCCCTGACAAATGTCAAAGGAGTGCTACATATGTAGTCTAAGTTCAGCAAGTGTATATTTTTACTTGTGAAAAACCTGTTTGTAATATTACTTTTGACAAAACTGTGTGGAATGTGCAATACACTCTCCACTGAAACGTCAAAATGCCTGAGTAATGAATGCACAATGGAACATGACGTACAACCAAAAAGTTTTTAAATGTCTAAAAATGTCAGTCTTACCTATCGAAACCAGTTAGTAGAAAATAGTTTTGAATGCAGCCTTGGCTATAAAACAATTTCTTTAAATATTAACTAACTACACAGGTCTGCAAACAATTTTTTGTTTAGCTGCATGAGGTATTTTTACTGAATTATATGTTTTAGAATGCGCTGATTTCAGAAGTGATGTTCATTTTTTTCTATCACATAAGGTGTTTTTGCAAATTCAAACAAACAAAAAATTGGTAAAAATACCCGTTTATTCAAAACTATCAAACATAATATTTTTTCACACTCAACGAAACATTATTTTGAGACATATAGTAACAATATTATACTTATTCATGTTTTTTATGAAACCTTTTCTTCTTTTCCTTGATACTTCGCCGAGTCCTTTTCCGATTTCCGTCTTTCGTTTCCTGCTTAAGCCTCCAACAGTAGTCAGTGAGCATAGTGGCATCCCATCTTCCTTATTACCATCTCTCAATATCATGGATATCCTGGTGAAACTGCTCCCCCTGTTCTTCACTGTGAGCTCCCAGGTTTTCAGGAGAACTGTCTATGTGGGAGTGTAAAAAATGGAGCTTCAAGCTCATCTTGCAGCCTTGATCTTCGTATGCTGCTAGCATCCGTTGAACAATGGTTTTGTAGTCGGGCTCCTTAGTATTTCCCAAAAACTTTTGCTCTACATCCTTGAACGATACCCAAGCTTCTTTTTTCTTCTCATTCATACTTTCTACAGAGAGGGTGTTGGTTAAAAGTTTTCTTATGTCGGGGCCAGTGAAAACTCCCTCTTTCAACTTTGCTTCTGGCAGTTTCGAGAATTTTGTACACAGATATTTAAAACAGTCCCCATCCTTTTGTAGTGATTTTACAGATTGTTTCATCAATCCCAATTTGATATGGAGAGGGGGCAACAAAACCTTTTCTGGTGGTACCAAAGTAGTGTTGATAACATTTTTCTCTCCAGGTTTTAAAGTTTCTCGGGGAGGCCAATCACTTCTAGTCCATTGCTGTTCTCCGGCTCTACTATCCCACAAGCATAAGAAGCATGGGTATTTAGTATAGCCTGCCTGCTGACCCAAAAGCATCGTGAGTATTTTGAAGTCCCCACAAATCATCCATTGATGATCCTGATACTTGATTTTTTCCGGGATAATGGCCAAATCATTATAGTTTTCATCCATATGCACAGAATGTCCCATCGGAAGTGATGCATATTTATTTCCATTGTGCAATAATACTACTTTAAGACTAGTTTTGGATCAATCAATGAATAGGTGCCATTCAGATGAGTCATACTGCATATCAAAGCAGCACATGAGTCCTTCCACATCATTGCAAAAAACTAAATTTCCTTCTTTTGAGAAAAACTGGGTAAATTCTTTTTCTCAGTGTCTGTACCATGAAAGTGAGGTGCCAGATAAAAGGTTTTTATGTTTTAATCATGAACCTAACAGCTCGGCTGCATCTTTTGAAAGACCTAAATCCCTTACTAGATCATTGAGCTCACTTTGAGAAAATAATTGAGGCCTTTCATCTTCGTGTGAAGAAAAATCTGAGCTTGACTCCCCCTGAGGAGGTAATGTAACTTCGTCCTCCAACTCACTCGGGTATTCATCCAAACTGGAAGATGGCTGTGGGATAGGTATTTCAGAGCTGGACGTATAGCTGAGTCAGGCTTAGGATAACTTATGCTTCTTTTGTTTTTTGAATTGAATCACTTTACGTCAACTGAACAGAAGTAGCAATCAGTGGTATGGTTTTTCTGCTCACGCCACATCGTAGGAATTCCAAATCTAAATGTATTTTTCTTACCCGTAAACCACAAACGGAAATCTTCTTCACGCCTTCTACATACCTTATGCGGTGCCCATGGTTTATCTTGATCACCAAGTTTTAATTTAAAGTAAGCAAAATAAACTTTCCTCACAAAATCACTTATGTTTCTCTGTTGACTTTTAATAATGTATTCGCCACAGATACAACAAAAACTGTTTGGAGAAATAACACAACCTCTTGTAGCCATGACTAGACAGAAACAACAGCATTGTTCGCTTGATTAGCAATATGTCTACCGAGAGTTTCTCTTCATTTCATGCAAGATACAAATCATCATTTGACTTGTCACAACATGATAAAACTGAACAATAAGATTTTTTGCATTTGCTTCTGACACCCAGGAATTCACAGTAAAACCCGCAAGTGGTAACAAAGAATAGTTAACAGTGTAAATTTTTAAATTTAAGTTTATTTTATCAATTATAATTGATATAATTTTTAATAATTATTAAATTAAAAAAAACATAGGTTTATTACCAATGAACATAAATACTGCAATATACATAAAAATGTTTGTGATAGAATATTTGAATATTTTACTTGTTTTTGGGAGGTCAAAATGTGTAAGAGAATGTTAAAAAATCCTATGCAGTTTTTTAGTTGCAGACCTGTGTTATGCTTTCATATATGAGCATTAAGCCATCTTCAGGGCAATGAATGGCTCCTTCTCTGAACACACCTATGTAACTTCCAGCAAGCGTTTGCCCATTACAGGCACAATACGGACATAGTAGCTCTCAAAGAGACCAATGAAAAAAGGAAAGGAACAGAGGAAGGAGATGGATTCCTGCACATGTTTAGTAGTGTACCAAAGGAAAGAGCTTGAGGAGGAGTATCCCTAGTAGTTAAAAGGAAGTCTGGAAAATAAGTCAATCACAGACATTTACAAATGGATATCAATGTGATAAATCAATCCTTTGGTAACCATATCAGCACATGCCCCATCGACAATGCTCCAATTACTGAGGAGGACTGTTTGATCTGATGACAATTTTGGAAAAATTTGGAAATTGGAGTGAGGTATTTCTTATCTGTGGTCTAAATGGCAGAATGGGCTCCAAATTAAATGTCCCTGTAGTAGGATGCTACAGAAAAGCTGCTGTGAGTTGTTGTTGTTGTTGTTGTTGTTGTTGCTGTTGCTGTTGTGGTCTTCAGTCCAGGGACTGGTTTGATGCAGCTCTCCATGCTACTCTATCCTGTTCAAGTTTCTTCATCTCCCAGTACCTACTGCAACCTACATCCGTCTGAATCTGCGTAGTGTATCCATCTCTTGATCTCCCTCTACAATTTTTACCCTCCACACTGCCCTCCAATACCAAATTTGTGATCCCTTGATGCCTCAGATCATATCCTACAACTGATCCCTTCTTCTAGTCAAGTTGTGCCACAAATTTCTCTCCTCCCAAGTTCTGATCAGTACCTCCTCATTAGTTATGTGATCTACCCATCTAATCTTCAGCAATCTTTGGTAGCACCACATTTTGCAAGCTTCTATTCTCTTCTTGTCCACACTATTTATCGTCCATGTTTCACTTCCATACATGGCTACACTCCATACAAGTACTTTGAGAAAAGATTTCCTGACACTTAAATCTATACTCAATGTTAACAAATTTCTCTTCTTCAGAAACGCTTTCCTTGCCATTGCCAGTCTGCATTTTATATCCTCTCTACTTCGACCATCATCAGTTATTTTGCTCCCCAAATAGCAAAACTCATTTACTACTTTCAGTGTCTCATTTGCTAATCTAATTCCCTCAGCATCACCTGATTTAATTTGACTACATTCCATTATCCTCGTTTTGCTTTTATCGATGTTCATCTTATATCCTCCTCTCAAGACACTGTCCATTCCATTCAACTGCTCTTCCAGGTCCTTTGCTGTCTCTGACAGAATTACAATATCATCGGCAAACCACAAAGTTTTTATTTCCTACTCCGAATTTTTCTTTTGTTTCCTTTCTGCTTGCTCAATATACAGATTGAATGACATCGGGGATAGACTACAACCCTGTCTCACTCCCTTCCCAACCACTGCTTACCTTTCGTGCCCCTCGACTCTTTGTAACTGCCATCTGCTTTCTGTACAAATTGTAAATAGCCTTTCGCTCCCTGTATTTTACCTCTCCCACCTTCAGAATTTGAAAGAGAGTATTCCAGTCAACATTGTCAAAACCTTTCTTTAAGTCTACAAATGCTAGAAATGTAGGTCTGCCTTTCCTTAATCTATCTTCTAAGATAAGCCACAGGTTCAGTATTGCCTCACATGTTCCAGTATTTCTACAGAATCCAAGCTGATCTTCCCCGTAGTCGGCTTCTACCAGTTTCCCATTCGTCAGTAAAGAATTCACATTAGTATTTTGCAGCCGTGACTTATTAAACTGATAGTTCGGCAATTTTCACATCTGTCAACACCTGCTTTCTTTGGAATTGGAATTATTATATTCTTCTTGAAGTGTGAGGGTATTTTGCCTGTCTCATACATCTTGCTCACCAGATGGTAGAGTTTTGTCAGGACTGGCTCTCCCAAGGTTATCAGTAGGTCTAATGGAATGTTGTCTACTCCCGGGGCCTTGTTTCGAGTTAGGTCTTTCAATGCTCTGTCAAACTCTTCACCCAGTATCATGTCTCCTATTTCATCTTAATCTACATCCTCTTCCATTTCTATTAAATTGTCCTCAAGTACATCGGCCTTGTATAGACCCTCTGCATACTCCTTCCACCTTTCTGCTTTCCCTTCTTTTCTGAGAACTGGGTTTCCATCTGAGCTCTTGATATTAATACAAGTGGTTCTCTTTCCTCCAAAGGCCTCTTTAATTTTTCTGTAGACAGTATCTATCTTACCCCTATACATCTAGTGATATATGCCTCTACAGCCTTACATTTATCCTGTAGCCATCCCTGCTTAGCAATTATGCACTTCCTGTCAATCTTATTTTTGAGGTGTTTGTATTCCTTTTTGCCTGCTTCATTTACTGAATTTCTGTATGTTCTCCTTTCATCAATTAAATTCAATGTATCTTCTGTTACCCAAGGATTTCTGCTAGCCCTTGTCTTTTTACCTACTTGATCCTCTGCTGCCTTTACTATTTCATCTCTCATAGCTACCCATTCTTCTACTGTATTTCTTTCCCCCATTCCTGTCAATCGTTCCCTAATTCTCTCCCTGAAACTCTCTACAACCTCTGGTTCTGTCAGTTTATCCACCCATCTCCTTAAATTCCCATCTTTTTGCAGTTTCTTTAGTTTTAATCTACAGTTCATAACCAATAGATTGTGGTCAGAGTCCACATCTGCCCCTGGAAATGTCCTACAATTTAAAACCTGGTTCCTAAATCTCTGTCTTACCATTATATAATCTATCTGAAACCTTCTAGTATCTCCAGGCCTCTTCCATGTATACAGCCTTCTTTCATGATTCTTGAACCAAGTGTTAGTTACAGTTAAGTTATGCTCTGTGCAAAATCCTACCAGAAGGCTTCCTCTTTCATTTCTTACCCCCATTCAGTATTCTCCTACTGCGTTTCCTTCTCTTGCTTTTCCTACTATTGAATTCCAGTCACCCATGTCTATTAAATGTTCATCTCCCTTAACTATCGGAATAATTTATTTTATCTCTCCATACATTTCATCAATCTCTTCATCGTGTGCGGAGCTAGTTGGCATATGAACTTGTAGTACTGCGGTACGCGTAGGCTTCGTGTGTATCTTGGCCACAATGATGTGTTCACTATGCTGTTTGTAGTAGCTTACCCATGCTCCTATTTTTTATTCATTATTAGACCTACTCCTGCGTTACCCCTATTTGATTATGTATTTATAACCCTTTATTCACCTGTCCTGAAGTCTTGTTCCTCCTACCACTGAACATCACTAATTTCCATTATATCTAACTTTAACCTATCCATTTTCCTTTTTTAATTCTCTAACTTACCTGCCCAGTTAAGGGATCTGACATTCCACGCTCCAATCCGTAGAATGCCAGTTTTCTTTATAATGTTGATAGACTTATGAGGGGAATTCGATAAATAATGCAGCACATTTTTTTCTGAAAGCAGGTTAGTTTTATTGATGATTCCAGTAACCATGTTATTCTCCATTCTTTTGGCTACAGAACTCTATTTTTCAACATAATCTGTGTTCAGTGTGAAAGCACTATGCCATCTTTACTGGATGGGCCTGTATGCCCGCATGATATCACTCTACTGGTCAATGTTGGACCCATTATCATATTGCATCAATAAACTCATCATCATCCACGAATTGCTTCCCGCAGAGTGGGTCTTTTTTTGGGCCAAATAGTTGCAAGCTGCAACTTCCAGTCCATAGGTTGAATGACGGAGAACAGCCCAGTGAAATTTTGTGAGCTCCTCTTAGGTGTTCAGACTTGTGTGAGGCCTTGCATTCTCATGGAGAAGGAGCACTTCATTTGTATCTTTAGTGACGAGTTACACGCTGAAGTCATTTGTTCAGTTTCCTGATAATAACACTATACCTTTCAGAATTGATTGTTACACCCTGTGGTAGGACATCAAGCAGAATAACCCCTTCAGAGAGCCAAAAGTCTGATGTCATGACTTTGATGCCGAAGGGTGTGGCTTTGAACATTTTTCTTTGGATCAGAGATGTGGTGCCACTCCATGGATTGCTGTTTTGTTTCCAGTCTGAAGTAATGGACCCATGTTTCATTGCCAGTGTCAATGTTCAACAAAAATGTGTCACAATCGGTCTCGTAAACACGGAAGAAATTCTGTACAGATGGTCCTTCATTACTCTTTATGGTCTCCTGTTAGGCAGCAAGAAACCAAGTGGGCACACAACTTTGAGTACCCAAATTGGTGGGGGTCCAGTCAAACGGTGAGGTGACTGATTGTGACCCATAAATCTTCTCGAATGAGAGGGTCCGCTTCCAACACTGCAGGACTCGCAACTGGGAACGGCCGTCTGGCACGTGTGAGATCAGACAGGTTTGCGCAACATTTTTATGATGATGACGGATGCCTCCCCAATGTCTCACCGTGCTCTTATGCTACATAATAGTGGTGCCGCCTATCAGAGCTTTGTGAAAGTATGGGGGCTGAAGTGGGAATATTCTACGCTGCCACGCAACAAATTCCACATTTTTTGAACTGAAATTGGCTGAGAAAAAGGAATGCGTTGCATTACTTGTTGAATACCCCTTGTAATTGATTTGTGTGAACAACGGAAGCTAAAAATTGGTAACATATGCACAAATCTACACAGACACAATCTGAATGCAGCCTAAAGTCGATCATTGACTATACTACTATTGTCAGACATAACAGTGAACTGAAAATCTCAGAAATCATATACATCCATGGCCCAGAATGTGGTTCAGATCATTTATTAGTCATGCAGAAATCTATTTTCCATACAAAAAAGACTTACAGTCTTAACAGACAGCTGACAATAATGGAACTCCATTGAGTAATATCAATTATAACATGAAGAGATTTGAGAAATAGCTCAACTAAGTTCTTACACCAAATAAGGCTAGATACAAAACTGTATAGAATAACATAAAGACTGACGAATGACATGTATGAAAAATCTGAAAACATGCATACATGAAGCTACAAATGGAGCACTTGAAGAAAAAATAATCTCAGATAGGAAAGCTACACCATTTTGGAGTGAAGAGATAGAAATGATTATAGGTGAGAAGAAAGCTGTTATGAAAAATGGTTATCTACACAAAGCACATATGATAAATTAAATTACCGTGATAAAAGGGAGCGAGTACAGAAAAAATTACAAAGGGTAAGAATAAATATTGGGAAGAGAGATGCCAAGATTCCACCCTAGAAGCAGGCAATACAAAATAAATATAGCATGGAAAAGAATAAAAGGAACGTGAATGCAACATAAAGACAAGTGAAACATAAAGTAGAAACACAAGTAAGGAGATGGAGTAGGAGAAGGGGTTTAGAATGGGATGATCATTTGCAGATGATACACTTAAGGTGAAATCAGACTCCCTATAGCAACAATGCTAATTCCCGTCAACATTTAGCCCATTATTTCTTAAACTATTGATGTTGTCACTACCAAGTTTTTAATAATCTAACATGTGGATGTATTTAGTTCACTGATCTGGAACGAAGAAGATCCATGTATTGGAAACTGAGATTTTGTATATGAATTTTTTTTTAAATAATTGTGTTTTATAAAACACAGCATTAATGGTATCACTCAGAAAACCCTAATTACCACCATTGCATGAATAAGTTCCACAATTTTTTATGTTACTTTGTGTAATGGTTCCTGAGAAAATCGAGCTTTTGTCAGAATATTTACAGTTTTGAGAAAAGTCAAGTTGAAGTAGTAAGCCTATCCCAGAAAAACTGGTTGAAAGCAGCCTGCTTCATAATGTTGTCCTTCATCTTTCTGTTCATCTAACTTCTTCCTTCTTTTCTTCTTTCATGTCTTCTGGGTCATTTGCTGAACAGAAATTTCAGCCATCTGCACTCTTAATCAGTTCATTATTTTTAATGTTCTTCCTGTACTCAGTTGTATATTTACTCCCAGGTGATCCAAATCTTCTAGAGTTTCCTTTGTTGGAGGAGATCACTGCATTGTACACACCTAGCCTTCATGTTTTTGTGCTACAAAGACAATTTTGGCAGTCCGAATCCAAACAATATTGTTAAATGGCTCGTTGATATTTTCTCTCTTCCCATGGAAGCATTTCTTTAGCAAATCTGGATTTGCTAAATCTCTGAATATATGCCTAATGGCTTCCCCTACTGATTCAGGAACTGAATGTTGAATGCGTGTAGTTTACCAGCTGCCTCTGCTTTTCTACACTTGTACCATGGGCACAAATTGTGTACAGAGTTAGTATCTATTGACAGCCCATGAAAATATATTGCCCACATTGCTCTCCTCACGCATTCTAAATCGTGCTTTTTCACTAAGGGATTTTCCATAGTATTCCTGAAACTCATCAAGAATATTATCAGAAAGCATTCCTGCAGATTTCATACTGATATGATCTGATAATTTGGTGTCACCAAATTTCTTTTTTAGCTGCCGAAGGTGGGCTCCTATCCTTGTGTGTTCTGGTGCAGTGAAAAGCGTTTTACTACGTTATTTGTGGAAAATACTTGTTATAGCTACGTATGCATCACAACATCTCAGCGTGATGTGGAGAATGGAAGTGCTTGCCACACGAAAACATGACAAGCTACCTGTAATAATTAACACTAAAGGGGTCCAGAAAATTCATGCTCACCAAATGTAAAGAATAAATAAAAATGAAAACCCACTTATGATAGCACAGTGGTGTCGAAACATGTTTGGGTACTGAGAAAAACGGTGTTTTGCGTAACTGGCGGACCTCAAATCCCAAAAATTTTAACTGCAAATACGGCCAATACAAGGAGCTGCAAATCAAAATATGGATATGTGTCAAGTATAATTTTAAAAAGTATTAAAAAGCATAAAAAATACCCATACTTAGATTTGCTGCAAAAATTATACACCAGTATGTTCAGGGAAGTCCAAACATTTATATTCAGGATGTCCCAAAAAATGTATACATTCTTTTGTTGAATGTAATGCTAATATTTATTAAGATACGGAAAAATTTCAAAATTCTAGATAATATGAGCAAATGTAGAAACCAGCCATTTATCAAAAGTGTTCAAATTATTGGCCATTGTGGTCCAAACACAGCTTATTACACTGCCCAATTGAATCCAACACATTCCTGATCATTGCAATTGGTATTTTGTCACTTTTGTTTTCAATGGGTGCTCTTTCAACCTACTGATTGTAGCTGGTCTTTTGCTATGAATTTTATGCTTCACATGCCTCCATAGAAAAAATCCATAGGGTTCAAACGTGATGAATGTAGAGGGTACTCGGTACTGCCTCTGTGTCCTATCTGTGTGTCTGGTTTGTGTTCGTCACGGTAGGCCCTTGTGTCGTGATGGTAGGGGGGAGGTGCTCCATCCTGTTGGACATACTATTTTCCACCAGATAATTTTCACCAGCCACTGTATGCTCAAAACAGAAACGTCCAGTCAAATCAAATGCTGATAACCACACCACACTTTAAATCTTGACAGGTTCGCAAGGTGTTCTATTGTCACTTGAGAATTCTTAGGTGGCCAGTAGCTACAATTGTTACAATTAATTCAACCTAAAAGTGGCCTCGTAACTCCAAACAACCTTGTATGGGAATTTTGTCCTGTGCACATGTTGCTTGATACCACACAATAAATTAAATTATCCAGTCACAATCATCTTAATTCCGAGCATGGAGCAAACTAGAAATAAAATCTTTCTGTATTACTTGCTTCAAAACGCAATGGGCACTCATTTATGCAACTCCTGTTTAATGAGCCAGTTGCTGCACCAAATTTCTAGGAGAATGCTAAAACTATATGAATACTTCGCTTTCTAATGTAGGCCCAATGGATGTGTGATGGTCTTCCTGGATGGTTCTTGTTACCAATCTGGTCTGTTCCTTCTTCCTCAAATGTATCTCGCAGCAAAGTAATTGTGAGTCGCATTCGTGCATCTCGTTAGAACTTCATTCTGGGACTGTGTTTGCACTTTACTTATGTTCACAGTCTTCCACAGCACTTCAGAGCAGACTTTCTGTGCTCAAGATTCAGTATGCTTTCAGCCATTTTTCAAGCCATCACACGTGCAAAAGGAAAATGAAGTATTTAGGTTATGAGTTGTAAAAGAGTGTAAATTTTTTTGCAACACCCTGTAGAACAAAAAATGAAATTATTGTTTTTGAAAAATTTGAGATCTGATCTTGCCTTAAATCACTCATTTAACAGTTGTTGATCTGCAAAAGCCCTATGATACAGTTCCACTAAGTATAAGTAAATTGTGGTTAGTAATGCAACATTTTGGTCTCCGTAACAAGTGTGTCCAGGCAGTAAGAAACTTATGTGAGGGTTGCAACAGTATGATTAAACTAGGTACCAGGTATTTCCCAGAAATTCTCCATAAATTAGGATCTAAGACAACTGTTCTCATAATGACCAACTTTGTTTAAAGCATACGAAGAACTTTTATAAAATTGGAAGAGGAAATGTCAAGCAATGGAAATCCTAGTAGAACAACCCTGATAGCAGGAGACAAAGCCAACTCCTGTTACACGTTCAGGAAACTGTGTGAAGAGTACTCAAAATAGTGTCTGACAAAAAATGTGAAAAAGGCAGAGTGCGTGATAATGGGTGACGATGACTGAGATTTGAATGGAGGATTGTGCACACTTAAAAATGTCTGGACATTTAAATTCTTGGGCGTCACTTTAACAACAAATGGAAGAAGCACACAAGACTTGAGAACTAAAATTGGGCAAGGAGAAAGAGCAGTAAGGTGATGCCTGTCCCTTAAGATGGATTTTTGGCAAAGAACTTATGACATCTCCATACTATAACGCAAACACCTCAAAAATGACAGAATATGGGAAATTATAGGAAAAAAGGACACTTTTCTCAGTGCCATAATAACAAAATACACTGCTCTGCAAAACTGAAGGATGAGACTGCAAGTGCAGGAGCATGTTGCCAGAGGTCTCCCAATTGAGCACAAAAAGTTGGATGTCACATGGTGTGAGGTCAGAACGACTGTAGTATGAAATGGGGCTGGTCCTGCTACACGAGGTGGTTGAAGAAATAGGAAAAGACTGTGTGTGTCTATCAGTGAGCAGTTACAGTGTCTATCAATGAGCAGTTACAGTGTAATGTGGTACTGGTCTCCATTACAACATGACCTGGAGAGAACATTTGGATGACTTCACATAGGGAAGAATCGTCTGGAAATTAGAAGAAGCACGAAGTGTGACGAGTGTAGACCATGCTCACAGCATTGTTTCACATGTATATGGTGTGTTGCGAACCACAGGCACTGCAGTCAGAACGAGAGGAGGTGGTGATCACAGTCAGCTACAGCATCAGATAACCACTAAATTGGTAGTCCCATGTTTAACCAACTGTGACAATGTTAAGAATGTCTGTGGACCACCCTTTGTTGAATTTTTCAAGCATACAATGGCACCACTTCATTCTTGTGTGTTTCTCTGCTTCTGCCAGGTAATGTAGCACTCAATGAACCCATCTCTTTGTTAGGTCGAGAATGGTCATGCACAATGCCCTGTCACACAGTTGATCCAAATTTAGGGTCTTTTCACTGTCACAAAATGTGAGATGAAGATCATCTTCAGTCATTTTCCTCATAGCATGAATGTTTTCGTGCACCATTGCCATTGCTGGGCAACCAGAATGAGGTTAATCTTCAAGAGACTCCAGACGCCTTGAAAATTCACATAACCAGTTTTCAACTGTGGCCCTAGAAGGGGAAGTGTCATCAAGAACATATGCCAGAGAATAATAGCATTCATCTGCATTTAACTTCTTTTTGTAATTATTGCACGAAAACCACACTGTGACACATACATGTTGCACTGTGTCTGACTCAACACTGCGTATGTCTTCACTCACCAGTCACAGCTTGGCTTGAAATCCAGTGGTGGGAATACTGCCATGCACACACTTCAAGGTCGAAAAACAATGCTCTTTCAAATTGGAATAATTCCATTATCGAGAGGCTTCCTAATTTAACAACTGCTAAAAACTTTCAACACAGCCCTCCTGCATATTGGAAATAATATTTTTGATTCTAAATGTTGCTTGGTTCCAGCACATCGTTAGCATGATGTTGTTTTCAAATCATCATATTAATTAAGAGTCTGCAACAGAAAGCAGTCAAATGTCATGTTTATATTTATTAATGTTTGCAAGTGTGTTTTGGTGTGCAAAATCATTTAGTACCAGACTAGTAATTTCAAGATTTAGGATACAATGCCTTTTGTTCTCTGGACTACTTTGTCCCACTTAATATGATTTTGATCTGCCGAAACCCTTCCATGTATAATTAAAAACAAAACATTCTGCTGTTTGGTTTCCACTTTAAATTGTACTCTTATCAGAACTCTCTTTGATAAGTCGATTAATAATTACAGGAAACAGCAAAGTACCTGAAAGATATCTGTGGAAAATTCTACAAAGAAATACAGTACCTGCTTGTTTCCATAGTCTGTACAATCTTCTGCTTGATACTCAACAATTTTCTTTTGAGTTTCTTTCACTGTGTGTTTCCTTTGCTCACTGAAAATTAACTTCATCCTCTTTCTCTCCATGGTACATACATGGCGTCTCTAATGTGGGCCTTAAACAGTGCCTTAAAGTATGGAAAAGGAAGAATAGAATCTACTGAAATGTAGTGCTACAAAATAATGAAGAAGGTTAGGTGGCTACATCAGGTAGTTAATGAATAGATAGTGAATTGAATTGGAAAGAAAAGAAATTTATTCCACACAAGTACATGAAAAGAAGGAATCAGTGGATGGGTCACATTCTAAGGCATCAAGGAGTTGTCGGTCCACCATAGAAAATTCTGAAATGATCACCAGGAATTTAACTCAGGATTCCACTTGAGCAGCAAACAACATTAACCCCTAGACCACAGAGGTAGTCCGAGTCTTTCGAAAAGATTCTGCTACAGTAATCCTGAAGTCTTCACACATTGCCCTTTTGTGAGCCAAAAGCATTTGATACAATATTGTTATTTTACAGTGCAGGAGTTGCCATTCTTTAGAAGTTTCTTTACAGAGACTTCCTCATCATGAATTGTTTTACTAGGAACATATCTATCCAGTGCTTGGTGAAATATTCATCTAGACTCAAACCACAGTTTATCAACTTCCTCTTACTGTGAGCTAAATGCTTGAAGTTCCACAATGCTTCTAGTTTACTGATCATCTAAATCTTCGTATTTTTTTCAATTGCCATTTATACTTTTGTAACTATTGTGATTGAAGCTCTCTTTTTGACCATGTTTGCTTCTTGACACATAATTATGGAACTGTGATTCTGCCTTGACAAAACACACATTATGCTTGTTTAATACCCAAACATGCTTCAGTGTAGTTTCACAATCGCCATTTATTATCATAGTGTGACATACTGATGTTTATGTGGCTGTCTGACATTTTCAGTACAGCTGATATTTTGCTCCACTTTGTCATTTTTGTTCATTCCACTTTTGCATGCCACTACAGGGTATGTAAACTATGTCTTGTAACACACACTTGTTCTGTCCTCTTGTTTTATATATTTTTGTTATAAAACAAGATGGTGGAACCAATGAATATCTGCTAAAAACTGACAGTGCATATTACAAGGCACAGTAGACATACCCTGTAGTGTCATGAAAACCAGAATCAGCAAAAAATGACAAACTGGAGCAAAATATCAGCTGTGCTGCAAATGTCAGACAGCCACATAAACATCAATACATAATACTAAGAAAAAAAATGAACACTGATGATAAAGGAACTTCATCGAAACATGTTTTAGTGTTGCATAAGAATAATTTATGATTACTTAAAGGCAGATTTGTGTTTCCATAATGACTTTGGTAAGCATTATTGATGCAGCTGTCTCATGATCTCTGATACCTGTTTCAATGTGAACATCCTCAAAGATGTTGGAGGTGCAATATATTTCTATTATGAGTATTCCTATGAACTGTTTGATCTAACAAGGAGAGGCCAGATTTTACTGAGGTTAATATACTAGTTGGTGACCACTCGAAAGTACCTCTTGCTGTATCATGCTGCTAGTGTGTGTGAATGTGAGTAAGCTGAGTGTAGTGTCGCCACACGTGTGTTGTTAAATCAGCCGTCAACTGTATCAGTGTGGGCAGGCTGCTAGGGGATGGCTGTAGAAAGTGTACACATGGTATGGTCTCCCCCACGCCATCTACCAGTGACTCACACCCATATACATTCAGAGCATCATTGACTCACGCTCACTATTTTTTTTTTAGTTTGTACCACACACATTAGTTATTCTGTGTATCACTTATGTTGCACCTTCTGTATGATTCCTTTGTTTTGTTATGTGTGAAGTCATGAGAGGCTTATTTCCATTATTGTTAAGAGGTTTATGAATAAAGCCATATTTCTTTTATTTGGATTGGTTTCATGTATTACTTGGTTGCTACACCACCTGTGGAAGAGTATGGGCCACTATGCTTCTGTTTTTTTAAAAAAATCAACATACATTGCCATAGCACATGGTCAGTTTGGAATCAGATGGAATCATCAGAACAATCTAAAACAAGAAAAGTTTATTTCACCCATTTGGCCTGCAACCAAAAAGTTTCTAAAAAATTGGGAAGTTAATGGTTTTGGTCCATTGCAGATATACTAGATGAGGAAAACTTTTGTGTTTTGGGTCAGTGACAAAGGTGTATTAAAGCCTGCTTCCTCATTCCTGGGTTTAAATCATTGTGCTTATAACAGGTTTGCTATCATGAAACATATATTGTTTCTTGTAATTAGACTTTTGTCTTCTTGTGCTACTCATTTAGCACTACCCAGGAGGCATATGTGACTTACGGAATGTTACAGATGTGTGTAACTACTGACCTATTGGTCTAAAAAGAAATCATTATACAAGCTAACAAAAAGCCCATTCCACCTGACACAGTTGAGTAACTTATTCACAACATTGTTATGGAATCCCATTTAACAATTGAGACAAGTGGCAGAATTTGGAGAAATGTGCAAGACTATTAGAACCTATTTAGGAATAAACATAGGAAGGAAGCAGTAGCCATCTTTCACCTAATGTCAGGACATGATTGCCTAGCCCAACACATACATCTACATACACATTCCACAGGTCGTATATGGTGTATGGAGGGGGGGGGGGCGGCGACGACCATGTACCACGTAAAATATGTCTATCATTTATAGATACTTAACTTGCTGTTTCTTGATTATTGTGATTTGTGTGTGTAACTTGCTGCAATTATCTCCTCTTGTAGGAAAGCCTTGGGCTCTCTGTAATGTCGGGATAAACTTGTCTCGGTTTATCAGATCTACTAAATGATGTGGCAGAAATGAAATTGTGCCTTATAACATGTTTATTCTCACAACAAATATGACGTAACATTGACTCTACAAAATCTGAGCCAATAATACAAAATTTGACTCAATAATAGCTACTACCATTGGTACTTATATAGTTTTAAATAACTGAAATCTGAATATCTTCATTGTTTAAAACAGTGACTTTGAAGTTACTGTTAAAAGTTTATTGGTTTTTTAAAATGTGTTACAGAATTTGGATTTACAGAGTAATAAACTTGCTGAAACAATACGGTTATCATTTTTGCAGTACGTGAAATACCTTTCCACAATAATGTTTGATTTAGAAATGTTCATAGCTTTTTAAATATGGATTTGATTTTTTAAGTGATAGAAATACTGGATCTTTACATATGTCTGAACCACGTTTCAATCAGATTTCTGTGTTTAAATTTTGTAAATACATGTTTTACTATTCGTTTACATTTTTTACACATATTTTTGAATAGAAACAACGTTTCATCATAATTTTACTGTATTTCATTATTATTCATATACCTTAGTTTCATTAATTTAGTCAACTAATTGTTGTTGCAATGCATGCACATTAAGCTACGTAAATTTGCATTTGCATTTACATTGAAAGTATCGGTTACTAAAATATGGTGTGTATTGCACTCTCTTTTGTCGCATTTGCATTCTTTTGTGCTACACACTATTAGTCATTTCTTTTCTTATTCTACTAGCAATTAGAGCAAGGAAAAAACAACTGTCTACATGCCTCCTTACGAGCCCTAACATCTCGTATTTTCTCAATAGTGTTTTGCAATATCATCATCTTCCAACCAGGGATTCCCATTTGAGTTCACATAGTATTGCCATAACACTCATATTGGTCAAACCCAATGATAAATCTAGCAGTACACCTCTGAATTGCTTTGATGCCTGCCTTTTATCCGACCAGGTGGGGATCCCAAACACTCAAGCATTGCTCATGAGTGGGTGGTACAAGTGTTCTATATGGCATCTCCTTTGTAGATGAGCTGCAGTTTCCCAAAAACTATCCCAATAAACTGAAGTCGACCATTCGCCTACCCTACGATGTCCGTATGTGCTCATTCCATTTGATATCTCTTGGCAACATTAAGCCTAGATATTTACAATATAAGGAAAAGGATAGATTGTTGCTCACCATAAAGATGTGACATTTAATGGCAGACAGGCACAACAAAACGACTGTTACACAATTACATTTCGGCCAAAGTGTTCAAGGATTCTGCAAAAAAATCAGTGTTAACATTATTGCTCTGTAATTCTTTTACCCATCTTTTATATAGGTTTCATCTGCACTTGTTTCCTGTCACTTATGACCATGTGCTGGTAGAGAGATTTGCGATAGATGCAAGCCAGGTACAGAGTTAATGCTCTAGAAAACTCTGTAAAACAAAATTGTGATTCTATCTGGATATGACGACTTATATGGTTTCAAATTGTAAAGTTAGTTCTCAACTCCTGGTACACCTATTTCTATGCCCTTCATACAGTAGTCTGTGCAATGGTCAAACAGTGGTATGTGTGTACAATCCTCTGTGAATGACTTTTTTAAACACAAAATTGAAAATGACAGCTAATTTTGCTGTCACCACTACATCAACATCTACATCTACATTTATACTCCGCAAGCCAACCAACGGTGTGTGGCGGAGGGCACTTTACGTGCCACTGTCATTACCTCCCTTTCCTGTTCCAGTCGCGTATGGTTCGCGGGAAGAACGACTGTCTGAAAGCCTCCGTGCACGCTCTAATCTCTCTAATTTTACATTCGTGATCTCCTCGGGAGGTATAAGTAGGGGGAAGCAATATATTCGATACCTCATCCAGAAACGCACCCTCTCGAAACCTGGCGAGCAAGCTACACCGCGATGCAGAGCGCCTCTCTTGCAGAGTCTGCCACTTGAGTTCGTTAAACATCTCCGTAACGCTATCACGGTTACCAAATAACGCTGTGACGAAACGCGCCGCTCTTCTTTGGATCTTCTCTACCTCCTCCGTCAACCCGATCTGGTACGGATCCCACACTGATGAGCAATACTCAAGTATAGGTCGAACGAGTGTTTTGTAAGCCACCTCCTTTGTTAATGGACTACATTTTCTAAGGACTCTCCCAATGAATCTCAACCTGGTACCCGCCTTACCAACAATTAATTTTATATGATCATTCCACTTCAAATCGTTCCACACCCATACTCCCAGATATTTTACAGAAGTAACTGCTACCAGTGTTTGTTCCGCTATCATATAATCATACAATAAAGGATCCTTCTTGCTATGTATTCCCAATACATTACATTTGTCTATGTTAAGGGTCAGTTGCCACTCCCTGCACCAAGTGCCTATCCGCTGCAGATCTTCCAGCATTTCGCTACAATTTTCTAATGCTGCAACTTCTCTGTATACTACAGCATCATCCGCGAAAAGCCGCATGGGACTTCCAACACTATCTACTAGGTCATTTATATATATTGTGAAAAGCAATGGTCCCATAACACTCCCCTGTGGCACGCCAGAGGTTACTTTAACGTCTGTAGACGTCTCTCCATTGAGAACAACATGCTGTGTTCTGTTTGCTAAAAACTCTTCAATCCAGCCACACAGCTGGTCTGATATTCCGTAGGCTCTTACTTTGTTTATCAGGCGACAGTGCGGAACTGTATCGAATGCCTTCCGGAAGTCAAGAAAAATAGCATCTACCTGGGAGCCTGTATCTAATATTTTCTGGGTCTCATGAACAAATAAAACTTATTGATGAGTGATTGGATCAAAGCCTTCGACACGCTTAGTGATTTTATGTAGGATGAGAATTTTCTTGGATTTTTCTCAAGATCTTTTGCTAAGGTATGTCTGTGGAAGCTGTTGTATGCTTTGTGCGTAAGTCTCTTTATAGATGCACAAATTTCTACCAACTTTTGCTCATCACTATTTCCATGTTCTTTTTTGACCTGAGAGTGCAACAATCTGTACTTTCTCAACATTTTCCAGCCATGATGGGTCTTTAACATCATGAATCTGCCTAACTTGGAACGTATGTGACTTACAATCAGTGTAAACATTTCCCATAATTCCACTACATCCATCATATATACCTTCCTAATGGATTCATTAACTTTAGTAACCATTGTTGCTATGAATATGTCGTGATCACAGTCCCTGTGCTGATAGCTCTGTTTGTAGCTACAAGATCTAAAAGATTTCCAATGCATGTGGGTTGTTGCACTAACTGCTCAATGCAGTTTTTACAAAACTAGTTCAGTACTAGGCTGTGAAACATGGACATTAAATAAGTTCATTGTTAGGCAGCTAACAGTAGCTCAACGAGGAATGGAAAAATCAATGTTAGGTTACTCGAAAAAAGACAGGAAGAGAGCAGTTGAAATAAGACGAACAACGAAGGTCACCAACCTAATAGAAAGAGTGAATACATTGAAATGACAGTGGGCTGGTCATGTTGCTCGAACAAAAGATGGTAGATGGTCTAAACAAGTCCTAGACTGGAGCCCAGTTTACCAAAAAAGACCTAGAGGAAGACCGCCAGACAGATGGGACAGAGATATAAAGAAGACAGTGGGATTCAGTTGGCAACGGGAAGCTCAGGATCGGAAGATCTTACTGGGATGCTTTATTACTTACCGAGTCAAAGAGGCCACATCATTAAGTGCTAGTACTGGCTGATGATGATGATGATGATTTCAGTACTACTTCACAAAACTATCTGTCCCTACCACCTGCAATGAAACCATAGATGCCCCTCTCTGTACACAGTAGGTTAAAGTCACCACCATTATTGTGTGATAGGGATACATCTGCACTACTGAACATAGACTATCATTGAATGATTCCACAACTTTAAGGTAGCCCTGAGTTGCCAGTAAAAAATCTTATGATTAACTTCAGAGTTACCTAGGCTGATTATTCATGTCTAGATAACTTCACAGTTCGAGTCAGTTTCAAGCTCGATAGAGACAGTGATAGAACAGGAGTACTTGTCACAAGTGAATTTCCTACTTGCAAAATTGGTGTAAGGTATTCAGATTATCTAATGATATGCTTAGGTTTGGCTCAAAAAATGCAGAAGCAAGCTCACATCTGCAAATTATACTGGGATACCAGAAATTACATGTTCCAACTCTTTGCAACATTTGCGTCGTTTATACATTTACTTCTATAAGTTATTATTTACATCCATAAATTTTACTGGGATGCCAGAAACAACTGTTTGTTATTACTTTTCTGTAAGTTACGTTCTTATTGCTATTTTCAAAGTAGTTGTGTTATTTTGTCCAAAAGCTTAAATGTTTAGCAATCTTTTCATTGTGCCTGTCTGTGAGTCATACCTCCTCTATGTGAGAAATAGCAGTCTGCCCTTTTCATAAAAAAATATTATTGGTATACCTGCCTGTCATCTATGCGATGCTAATTTCTTTCACTTTTTAATTTAAGAATTTCATTAGAAAGTACAAAATTGTCACATACTTCTAGAAATGAACTGCCTGATCAAGTACATGCCTTAAGATCCATTGCTTAGTACTTGCTAGCCCCTCTATATCACACTGTGTTGTCATATGCGTGCTGTGTGTCAAATTAACGCTCAAGAGAAGTGTCTTTATGGCTGGAAAAAATATGTATTCTGAAAAACGGTTTTCATCTAATTGTGCTTGATGCAGAGGATTTCTCTGTTCTCCCTACTTGTGTGATGAATACCATACAATGTACTGTGGAGACTTAATAGGGACAGAAGGAAAATGTGTGTGTATCTGCTAGAGAGAGAGAGATTTCAGAAACAATTGCGTTACAGTTTTGGTTCCTGTTTTGTTCTCATATTCCCTTAAAAAGGATAATGTATGTTGTCAGAAAAAAATAGCATTAAGCATAAACGTATCATCGATGTTTGTAGGCATATAGCATTTTACTATTTTTCCTAGTTCACAATAAAATTTACTTTGTTGAAAATAACTATTCAGAAATTATGCTGCAATTTTCATTCTCTTCCCAAAGATTAAATAAAATTAGCTGTGGACCTTGCCATTGATGGGGAGGCTTGAGTAACTCAGTGGTACAGATGGCCGTACCATAGATGCAACCATAATGGAGGAGTATCTGTTGAAAGACCAGACAAACGTGCAGTTCCTGAAGAGGGGCAGCAGCCTTTACAGTAGTTGCAGGGGCAACAGTCTGGATGACTGACTGATCTGACCTTGTAACATCAACCAAAACAGCCATGCTGTGCTGGCACTGCGAATGGCTGAAAGCAAGGGAAAACTACAGCCGTCATTTTTCTTGAGGGCATGCACCTCTACTGTATGCTTAAATAATGATGGCATCTTCTTGGGTAAAATATACCAGAGGTAAAATAGTCCCCCATTCAGATCTCTGGGTGGGGACTACTCAGGATGGCATCGTTATCAGAAGAAACAGAACTGGCGTTCTCTACAGATTGGAGTGAGGAATATCATATCCCTTAATTGGGTAGGTAGGTTAGAAAATTTAAAAAGTGAAATGGATAGGTTAAAGGTAGATATAATGGGAATTAGTGAAGTTCAGTGACAGAAGAAACAGAACTACTGGTCAGGTGAATGAAGGATTATAAATACGAAGTCTGATAGGTGCAATGCAGGTTTAATAATGAATAAGAAAATAGGTATGTGGGTAAGCTACTATGAACAGCAAGCCCACACCCACCACAGTAGTACAAGTTTATATGCCAACTAGCTCCACAGTGAGAAAGAGATTGAGGAGGATATTTATGATGAGACAAATGAAATTATTCAGTTAGTTAAGGGAGACGAACATTTAATAGTCATGGGGGACTGGAATTCGGTAATAGGAAAAGGAAGAGAAGGAGTAGTAGTAGGTGAATATGGAATGGGAGAAAGGAATGGAAGAGGAAGCCATCTGGTTAAATTTTGCACAGAGAATTATTTAATCATAACTAACACTTGGTTTAAGAATCATGAGAGAAGACTGTTTATGTGGAAGAGACCTGGAGACACCAGATTATATAATGGTAAGACAGTGATTTAGGAACCAGGTTTGAAATTTAAGACATTTCCAGGGACAAGTGTGGACTCTGACCACAATTTCTTGGTCATGAACTGCAGATTAAAACTGAAGAAATTGCAAAAAGTTTGGAAATTAAGGAGGTGAGACATGAAAGAACCAGTGGTTATAGAGAGTTTCAGATGGAGCATTGGGCAACGATTGACAAGAACAGGGGAAAGGAATACAGTAGAAGAAGAATGGGTAGATTTGAGAGATGAAATAGTGAAGGCGGCAGAGGATCAAGTAGGTAAAAAGACGAGGGCCTGTTGGAATCCTAACATTGAATTTAATCAATGAAAGGAGAAAATTAAAAAATGTGATAAATGAGTCAGGTGAATAGAAATACAAACGTCTAAAAAATGAGGTCAGTAGGAAGTGCAGAATGGCCTAGCAGGAATGGCTAAAGGACACATATAAGGCTGTAGATGCATATATCACAAGTAGTAATATAGCTGCTGCATACAGGAAAATTAAAGAGACCATTGGAGAGAAGAGAACTACTTGTATGAACATCAAGAGCTCCAATGGAAAACCAGTCCTAACCAAAGAAAGAAAAAAAGGTGGAAGGAGTGTTTAGAGGATCTATGCAAGGCAGATGTACTTGAGGGCAATATTACTGAAATGGAAGAGGACATAGTTGAAGATAGAATGGAGATACAACACTGTGTGAAGAATTTGACAGAGCACTGAAAGACTTAAATCGAAACAACTCCCCACGATTAGACAACATACCGCTAGAGCTATTGATAGCCTTAGGAAAGCCAGCCATGACAAAACTCTTCCATCTGGTGAGTACGATGTGTGAGATGGCAAAATACCAACATACTTCAACAAGAATGTAATAATTCCAATTCCAAAGAAAGCAGGTGCTGACAGGTGTGAAAATTATAGAACTATCAGTTTAATAAGTCATGGTTGTAAAATACTAACACAAATTATTTACAGAAGACTGTAAAAACTGGTAGAATCCAACCTCGGGGAAGATCAGTTTGGATTCCAGAGAAATGTAGAAACATGCAAGGCAATACTGACTCTACGACTTCTCGTAGAAGGTTGGTTAAGGAAAGGCAAATCTACATTTATAGCATTTGTAGACTTACAGAAAGCTTTTGACAATGTTGACTGAAATACTCTCTTTCAAAGCCTAAAGATGGCAAGGGTGACATACAGAGAACAAAAGGCTATTTACAGTTTGTTAGAAACCAGATGGCAGTTGTAAGAATTGAGGGGCATGGAAGTGAAGCACTAGTTGAGAAGAGAGGGAGACAGGATCGTAGCCTGTCTCTGTTGCTATTCAGTCTGTATATCAAGCAAGCAATAAAGGAGACTAAAGAAAAATTTGCAGGAGGAAATAAAGTCCAGGGAGAAGAAATAAAAATTTTGAGGTTCATCAATGACATCGTAATTCTGTCAAGAGACAGAAAAGGATGTGGAAGAGCAGTTGAAAGGAATAGACAATGTCTTGAAAGGAGGACATAAGATAACACCAATAAAAGCAAAATACGGATTATGGAAAGTAGTTGAATTAAATCAGGTGATGCTGAGGGAATGAGGCACACATTAAAGTAGTGTATGAGTTTTGTAATTTGGGAAGCAAAATAACTGTTGAAGTAGGGAGGATATAAAATGTAGACTGGCTACGGCAAGGGAAGGGTTTCTGAAGAAGAGAAATTTGTTGACATTGAGTATAGATTTAAGTGTGAGGAAGTCCTTTCTGAGAGTATGTGTATGGAGTGTGGCCATGTGTGAAAGTGAAACATGCTCGATCAACAGTTTGGACAAGAAGAGAATAGAAGCTTTTGAGATGTGGAGCTACAGAAGAATGCTGAAGATTATATGGGCAGATCACGTAACTAATGAGCAAGTACTGAATAGAACTGGGGAGAAAAGAAATTTGTGGTACAACCTGACAAGAAGAAGGGGTCAGTTGGTTGGATACTTTCTGAGGTATCAAGGGATCACCAATTTAGTACTGGAGGGCAACATGGGAGGTAAAAACAGTAGAGGGAGACGAAGAGAAGAATACACTAAGCATATTGAGAAGGATGTAGGTCGCAGTACTTACTTTGAGATGGAGAGACTCAAATAGGGTAAAGCCGCATCAAACCTGCCTTTGGATTGAAGACCACAATGACATCATTCAAACTGAAGGACATGGAAATTGACATGATAAGAGTATACCACTTGGCCACTGCTCCAGTTTAGCAACAGCTTTCATCCTTTTGTTTATCCACTGTGGATCAACATAATTAGTTCTTCATTCTGCAGAAATTGTTAGGTTTTGGGCCTGATACCTATAAATAAAATTTTCTTGCTTTCTGTTGTTTTAGGAATTTCATCTGATCCAAAACAGATCCTGCTTCATGAGCTTCGACCCTGATTTTTTCTTTTTGTTTTAATGAGTATGTAGTGCCCTAATCTCTTTGACAGAAGTTACTTTAGAGATCAAAATGTCTCCCTTCTTCTTGTAAATAGATTTTAGAGATGGCTCATATTAAGGTTTCACAGGATTTCTTGCCACACCCACACTTATAAAACTGTAATTACTCTAACCAATTATTGGGTGATTAAAATCTTCTCTAATAATGACAGTACATTTGAAAAACATATGTGGTGCCTAGCTGAGGTTTTTTCTAAATCCTTATTCACAGATGTCAAATATTCATGCTTTAACAGAATTAAAATGAAGGGAAAAAAAGAAAAAAACTGATGTGGAACTTATTCACAAAGGGTTTGACGAAATGGCTTCAGTCAGTGGCTACAGTTCCATACATTTTTAAATACTGATGGTGTAATTTAAGTGTTACAGAGCTGCAGTGATTTGCAGATTCACTTAGCATTGCAAGATGTGGTGTATGGCATTTTATTAACACTATTTTAGTCTTTGATTTCCCACTATTCATATATTCGGTGTAAGAATTTGTAGTGTGTTCTGCACAACAGTTATATAAAAATAAGGGATATACCTATTTAGAAGTGGTGTTGTGAAATGACATAATTAATAAGAAATGAAGAGCTTCAGACACAAACTACTTCCAAAGCACTTTCATGTTACTGTCGTGGTTAGTGTAGTTATCATATTTTTTCCCCCCTGAGTTAACTACAGTTATAATGCTCTAGATGATATAGTGTGTATCATATACATCTGCAAAGCAGAAAGAGAGAAGTTGAAATTGAAACTGAATGACATGCGAAAACTTGTTGATTTGGAAGTAACAAAAATGACTGTCAACATCTTAGAGGTAAGGAAAGAATAGACTGCAGCAATAAGAAGTGTAAATTGGCCAGTGCTTACAGGAAGTAAAGAATCAAACAGCATATACAAGATTAATGGAAAGAAAATAAACAAAAAGAGAACACGCAGATAAAAATAATAAGATAGACAACCAACAGAAAATAAAGTTGGGAGTGAACAGTAAGAAGATGAAAAGGAATGAAGGGAATGCGTGTCGGCATGAAGGGAGTATGTAACAATAATCATGGTGATAACTAGGCTATCAATAAGGCTAAAATGACACAGGAAAAGTCTGGACTGGAACAATCAATCCCTTGTCTCAGAACCTGTTTGGGGACACTGTACCTGCAATAGTTGTGCCTGCTTCATCATACAGGCAGTTTAGATTCTATACCAGTACTTCAGAGTTTTGCAGTGACTTCATGATGTGTGCTTGCTTCTCACCAACCAGTCAACTCACATTTCACTCATTTTTTAACTTCTGTTGTTTCTGCTTCACGTTGCTTGTATTGGGGTATTTTACTTTTTAAGTTAGTTGTGTTGTTTCTCAGATTGTCCATTCTTTCCATGGATAGTTTACTTCTCCCATTTGCTTCTTTTATCTCTTTTTCCTCTTGTCTGTGGCTCTGAGTGCTCTCTGTCCTTTGCTTACTTACAATTTGTGTGAGCATAGACTTCCAAAGCTGTTGTCATCCTCAGTAAAACTTTACGATGAAATGTCATACAGAAGTTATGTTGTCTGTTTTGTGCCTTGCTAATATACTTAAAAAACCATATATCAGAGCTTTAATCCTGCTTTGTTCCAAATTTCTGTATATTTGGATTCATGAAAGAAATTTTGTACACACATCAGAAATTCATACTACCCAGTTTGCGTAAATGTAAAGCAAATAAATTAGAATATTATAGTGTAACAGGAAATATTGCAAAATGGTTCAGATCTTATATCTCTGGCAGGAAACAAAGGGTTTTATTAGGAAAGAGATATGTATCAAGCTATCAGGCATCATCCAACTGGGAACTAATTACATGTGGGGTCCCACAAGGTTCCATTTTGGGACCCTTACTTGGCATACTATGCTTACTTTCATTCCATAATGTCTTATGGGATTACTTTTTGGAGTAATTCATCAAGCCAAACTAAAGTTTTCTGGGCACAAAAATGTGCAGTAAGAGTTATATGTGGTGTGAACTCAAGAACATCCTGCAGAAGCCTGTTTAGGGAACTAGGGATACTAACTACTGCTTCCCAAGATATTTATTCCTGAATGAAATTTGTCATTAAAAATATATCAGTTTTTCAAACCAACTGCTCAATTCATGAAATCAACACTAGAAATAAGAATAATCTTCTCAAGGATTTAAAGTCACTTGGTCTTGTACAAAAAGGTGTGCATTATTCAGGAACACACATTTGTACTCCATTGATGAATTTCTCAGTAAAACCAACTGATTTGTGTGTGTATATCCATATAACTTCTGCACAATTTCGGTGCAGTAATGCGTTCATTGTAAGTGTGTGTGTGTGTGTGTGTGTGTGTGTGTGTGTGTGTGTGTGTGTACAATCTAACCTCTGCACCATTTCAGTGCAGTAATGTGTTCATTGTAAATAAGTATTATAGTAGTTGTATTACATGTTTATTATCTTATAAGTAAATAAAATACTTTTTTATTTTAAATTCAGTGCATTACTATTTGTAAAATGATTCTTTCATATAGTGTTCATTAAAAAAATGACGATCATTCCACTTGCGACCTGTGGAATGGTACATTAGCTTATTTGTTTTAGTTGTAAATATTTGTCATGTATTGTTGTTTTTCTGACATGTTCTACATCCTGGAGGACCTCCTCACTACAGATCAATTGGAATGAAAATAAATCTAATCTAATCTAATCTAAGGCTGAAGTATGCCATGTGTGATGCAGTTATTTGCTGCATTGTAGCATTTCTGTATGTTGTTTAAAGCATAATACTATTTATGTATGTTATTTAAAGCATTAAAATCAACCAAAATTTCTCCAGGTACTCATGGAAGGCATCACAGTGGAATTAAAATAATACTAATAATGTACTGCCTTTTTTTGTGAAAGGTATCTTCTCGAAGGACAGCAGACAGAAGGATTAGACACTATGTTTCGTGCTGGAAGTATTTGTGAACTGTGGCAGCCTGGCCTGGAACTTGCAAGTGAGGTGACAGAAGATATAGAAAGAATTGCTCCTGATGGCAGTGTCAGCTCACCTAGTGATGGCCGTTCTCCTGATGACAGTACTGGCAAGAGAAGGGATCTGGTATGTATTTTTCTCGTAAGATGAATCATATAAATCTCTCTTTCATTTCATACAGATGTATTGAGAAATGGAGCTTAGTCATGAAAATTGAGAAATTGCTACAAATCACTATCAAGATAGCTTCACAAATCAGGTTTGTTCTGTTAGTGCAAGAAAGGACTACTGCCTGCTTAAAATACTGTGTATGCATGTGAAGACACTCTTAATTACCCTGGTTGACACAACACAGAAAGTAGGTGAACTGTCAGATTTTTTAACTTTCTTTAAGATGCACAAATCTTAGGTAAGAATTGCCGGTTGCTGTCTGTTATTAGGGCTTGAGGAGTTCCCTTGATGACACTTATTTTGCTGACACTTTAGTGGTAACACAGTGGTTGTAGACATCATCCTGCCGATATACTGAATTTGAGAATAATTTTTTGCTGTATAACAGAGTGTGCACTTTTGAAACTTCTCAATGCATTATAACTGTGTTGGATGAGGACTTGAATCCAGAATCTCGATATTTTTTGGGCTGTAATTTTACCAGCTGAATTATTCAGGCATGACTCTTGACCCAGCCTCATAGTTGCAGTTCTACTTTTACCTATCTCCTACTTGCAAGTTTCATAACATATTGAATTTTTTATGTAGGATGTTCATCAACATAAAGCTACATAGCCAAAAGTAGTGAGTCCACCCAGTCCACTTGCATGAACCGCTTTGGCAGATCCTGGTCCTGCCTGCCTTGAGAGTGGTCATGTGGAGATGGTTAACACCCATTGAGAGCAGGACAATGAGGATTAGAGTTAGGAACTGGTGCCTCATTGTAAAGGAAATTTCCTTTCATGTGGGGAACACTGGTGGTAGATATCATTGCTGACATGCTGACTTACTCTAATGATTTGGGGAATATTAGTAGCTTATTGAGGAGCAGGGTTGCATGTTGATACATTATGGGGATGCCATCCAATACCTGTAATATTGGGTGGTCATAATTAAACTTTCTCTATTTAACACATTATAATGTGAAAGCTGATTACCCTATGAGTACCAAACTTGGTAGCTTTAATGTCCACAGTATGGTGTACATGATTTCCATGTGTCACAGTGCCACTGTCCAGTTCCAATTGTGGCCACCAGGTGCCTTGATCAGTCATTGAGATTCATGGTTTCAAACACTTGACCAGTTGCAGTGCACTTATTAACATATCAACATGAGCTTGGACAAAAGGAGCAGGGCATTATTGGTGAAGCTCTGTTACCAAAACAACAGTAATGCTGCAGCTCCACTTCGAGAATATCATTGGCTGAAACTATTACAGAAGGGTCCTCTTTCTCCGCTTGCTGTGCGTAGCGTGATGAAGTAGTTTGAAACAACTGGAGAACTGGACGTCACTCCAGGAAGAGACCAGTGACCAGTTGCACTACAGGTGGTTGAGGGAATTGCTGTTGCTATGGCAGACAATGCTGCGCACAATTCCCAATCATCAGGCAGTGCTCGTGCTGTGTCGTGACAGCTGAACATCCCATGGTCCACTGTATGGAAGGTGCTTCAAACCAATCTCAAATGGTATCCGTACAAGATCCATATTGTACAGCAGCTTGCACCACAGGACGCATGACGACATGTTGACTTCACTCTCCACTTTCTCACAAGGATTGAAGTTGATGAGGGCTGGACCTGGACCATCCTATCGACAGACTAAGCTCGTTTTCCTCTGACAGTTGAGGTGAACACACAGAATTGCTGAGTGGGGGATCTTCACCTCCAGTCACTGTGCGTGAAGTTCTTCTGTAGGGTGAATGTGTCACTGTATGTTGTAGCCTCATGGCTACGGTCATCATTGGCCCTCCTTTTTTGAACAGGTTGGTGCTCAGGGACCAAAGACATGCATTGTGAGTAGCCAGTGTTACTTGCGATATACTTTGCCAGCATGTCATTCCCGCCCCACAGGAGAGAAACGCATTGAACTCAACAGTTTTCATGCAAAATGGAGGCCCACCACACATCGCTCGTGAAGTTCACCTGCTTCTCCAAAACACTTGATTGAATTATCAGCTGTTCGTTCCAAATGCATGGCTGGTGCATAACTTCTGTCTGCGTAATTCAGAAAAGCTGGTGGTAGAGGCATGGATCCAAATGGCCTGAGTTGTGAAGTGGCAGTCAAAATCAAGATTGTTAAGCTCAGTTGCATGTTGTACCACAGGGTGGTCCACTTTGCTCTTTGCCATATCATGGTGGATATCTGGTTGATAGTCATACCAATATAAAAAGCTGTACAGTGATTTCAGTTGAGCTGCTATATGACACTGCTGCTTTCACAGGCGGCCTGGCCTCTGATGAGTTAGGATAAGTCTGTGACAGACCTGGAAAATGAGGTGATGGGTGGGTAGATTGGGCAGGTCTTGCACTTGGGTCTTCCATAGGGATATGATCCCTGGGTTGGGATTAGGAGTAGCATAGGTATGGACTAGGATACTGTGGAGTTTGGGTGGGCAACAGAACACCACTTTAAGATGTGTGGGAAGCATCTTGGGTAGGATGCCTTTCATTTCATTTCATGGCATGATGACAGATAATCAAAGTCCTGACAAAGGATGTTGTTCAGTTGTTCCTATCTAAGCTGGTGTTGGGTGACAAAGCAGGTGCTCCTTTGTAGCTAGCTTTGGGGCTGCGTGGCCATGTGGCAAGGGAAATTTGTTTGCAGACTAGATCTGTGGAATAGTTCTTGACTGTGGAGGCTTTGGTGAGTCCTTCAGTATACATGACAAGGGACTTCTTGTCACTGAAGATATGCCATCCCAGGGTGGCCAGGCTGTATGGGAGGGATTTTTTTTTTATTGTGGAAATGATGTCAACCGTCAAAAAGTAGTGGTTTGTTGGTTCATGGGGCAGTGGTGTGGATGGTCCCATGGACAGGAGGTCACTTTCCAGGATGATGGCATGCGGGATTGAGGAGGACCAGGTGAAGTGGATCAGAGAGAAGATGTTAAGGCTCTGAATGAGGACAGGATGTCTTGGCCCTGAGTCTAGATCATGAATGTATCGTCAGTGACCCTTAACCAGACAAGGGGTTCAGGGGAAGGTGGGGGTCTAGAAAGGTTTCCTTTGGGTACCCCATAAACAAGTTTGCATCGGAGGGTACCATGCGAGTGCCCATGACTGTGCCACAGGTTTGTTAGGATAAAGTTTGTTAGATGTATGAAAAATGAGGCGGTATGTTGGGAGAGGTAGTGTTCTATAGCAGGAAGACAATGGGCATGAGGAATGTTGTTTTATAGGGAAGTGGCGTCAACAGTGATGAGTATGGAGCCAGGAGATTAAGGGGTGGCGATGCTGAAGAGTCAGCGAAGGAAGTGGTTGTTATCTTTGAAGTGGGAGGCTAGATTTCAGATAATTTGGGCTGAAATTCGTTCAGTGGGAGCACAATAACCAGCTATGTAGGGTGTCCAGGATTGTTGGATTTGTGGAGTTTTGGGAGCATGGAGATGGTGGGTGTGCAGGGATTCATAGAGGTGAGGAGGGAAATGGATTCAAGGGAGAGGCTTTCTGAAGGGGCTAAGGCTATAAGCAGGAGCTGGAGGTTATGTTGGGCTTCTGAAATGGGATCACTCTGGCAGAATTTATAGGTGGGGCAGTCAGACAGTTTTCAGAGGTCTTTTGCTGTAATACCGCGGTTCATAATGACAGTGATGGAACCATTGTCTGCAGATAGGATGATTAGGTGAGGATCTAATTTGATGCTGTGAATGGCTATCCATTTTCCTGCTGAAAGATTGGTGTTCTTAGGAAGGGACCTGGGATGGTGAGGGCAAGTTGGAGGTAAGAATTTCCTGAAAGGTGACCAGGGGGTAGTTAGATGGGAGTAGGGAGGGGCAGAGGATCACAGAGTGAACTGGGAGAGACATGGTTCAGTGTTGTGATTAGTATGGCTTTGGTTGGAGGGATTGGTGCCAAAGAAGTGCTTCCATTGCAGGAATCAGGAGAGGGAGAGCATGTCTTTGACTAGTGAAAGTGGGGCCTTTGGATAGGACTGAAACTACTGGAAGCTGAGGATGTAATGGGAAGAATCACTATTTTGATCACAGGAGCGAATGTTGGAGTCTGCCTTAATATGGGAAGTGCTGTGAGTGGTACAAGTGGGGATGTCCAGTGAAATTTCAGGCCCCCTAGAAACTGCTTGCAAAGTCATGGCACAAGATGACTCATTTGAATTGAGAGTGGAGAACATACACTGACATAAATTCAAGATTTGACAAGTATAACTGAAACAGAAGAGAAAAAAGTCTACGGACAACTAATGACTACATAATGATGCACGTGACAGGGTAGAATGGCACTATTTGCATGGAAAATGTGAAAAATGCTCCAACTTTGGAGTTACAAGCATGTCAAAGAAATTGATTCCAAAACACAAGACAAAATTCACAAGTAAAGAGTAAACAGAACCAGTACTGGAACATCAGACCACAGGAAAGGAACAGGTGTGACAAGTTGTAGATGAATAAACCAAATGATTTCTGGCAGCAGTGTAAGTGCAACATCTAAGAACAAAAGGGCATGTTTAGAATTTCCCTCTCAATGGATTTAAAATTATTGATCATGATGAAAGAAGACTGCTTCAGCTACCCCAATTTTACATTTTTGTGCAGTCCTGACTTAATTAACCCAATTGAGGAAAGTGCAGAGTCAAAATAGAAACCCCAAAATATGGGCAAAAACACATGTAATTGGCATATATGATTAAAAATTGGAATCATCCCCATAAAATCTGTCTAAGCGAAGGAAATTAAATGTACAACACAATGTTTATACAATAATTTGTGGTAATAAATTTCATCAGTTATTAAAAAATCACAGATGTGCAATACCAATTAAAAACTCATAAAAAAATTGAAATTGGTATCTGGGTACAAGGTAATTGAGCTATTTTCTGAAATGCTATGACCAAAAATTATACATTCTAAACATTTGTTTTCGTGAGATCATCTTTTGTGTTCAGCCAGAAGAAAGCAAACATTGATGAATATGTTGAATTAAACCAAAAACATTGCAGCAACTAAGTGTTTAAACAGTAAGCATAAATGCAGATATCTGCTTAATGAAAAACCTTGTTACCATTTCTGTTATTGTTAAATGCTTTTCTGAAGAGCCGCACTTCATATGGTCACTGCTGTTAAAGTGTTATTTTAGGCTTGATGAGAGAAACAGAGACTTGAAAAAATGAGTTTACTCCACCAATTGACGTTACAAGCTTATTAGAAGTCAGCTTGGTGAATTTCTGTATGCTGTGTGGAATGTGAATTTGAAAGAAAGCTCAGGTGCTACACCTTTACATCATCCCCTCTATCACTACTGCCAATCTTTATGATGTACAATGTGTTATGTGTGTGTTGCAAAATCTACGGTGTATTCAAAAAGTCTCTCTGCAGTGCCACATGATTGTTAGCCGTGCATGCCGTATGCCGCAGTGAATATACCAAAATGAAACTCAGTGAAATATAAGTTATTAATTTATTGAATATTTATTTTTACTTACAAATTTTCACATTAAATGTTGAAAGTGTCCTCCCTGTTGTTGAATACACAATTCAATTCATTTAATCATGTTTCCAAACACAAGGTGTAACATTTCTTCTGTAACAGAAGCAGTGGAAGTGGATATTGCAGTTTTCAATTCATCGATCGATTCTGAATGGTTTGTATAGACAGTTGCTTTCGCCGCACCCCAGAAGAAAAAGTCAGGTGTTGTTAGGTCAGGCGATCGTGGAGGCCAAAGTCCCTGTGAAATTATGCGATCAGCAAAAACATCAGCAAGCAGTGACATTGAAACGCACCATCTTGTTGAAAATAATCATTCAGTATTTCACTTAACACAAGTTCTCCTTTGAACGGGTACAGAATATCACTGCAATATCATTGTGCGTTTATCACTTTTCGTTGAAAAATATGGGACCCACAATCCGATGTCTAGAAATTGCAATCCAAACTCCTATTTTCACAGAATGAAGTGGTTCCTTATGAATACACAATGGATTTACAGTACTCCACATATAAGAATTTTGTGAGTTCATGACCCAGGTAAATGAAACCTCGTCTCATCAGAGAAAAACGTTTCATTAAGAATATCCCTTCCATTTTGCTGAACAAAATTTTTGAACCATTGACAATAATGCAGTCTCTTGCCATGATCAGTATTGTTCAGTTCTTGCAAGACTGTCACTTTGTGTGGGAAAAGTTCTAATTTTTTCCTTACAGTTGTGTGGGCCGTTCTGACACTAACATCAATTTCCTGGTCGAGTTTTCTTACTGACTTGTTTGGACTCACGGACATTTTATCGGAAATATGGACACTTTATCCTCAGATAAAACGCTAGGATGACCACTCCTCGGTGCATCTGTCACTGAACCCATACTTCGAAATTTATTAATCTAATCTTGCACAGTATCGTGATCTGCCAGTGTTCTCTCTGGGAAAACTGAATTAAATGATTGATGAACTGAAACTGTGTATTTACTGCCCGCTTGGAACACTTATTTGACTAAAAACACACATTCTTCAATGGTTAGCATTTTGACAGTGACAAAAACGAAACAAATGAACAAAGAACTAAATTTAAACGTTCACGTCAGCATGTAACGGCACACACCAACGATACTACTGAGATAAACAAAACGGTGGAATGTTGGGAGAGTCCTTTTGAAGGGAAGTAACCCAGGGAGGCGAACAATCATACGGCACTGCGGAGAGACTTTTTGAACACCCCGTTTATGAGTGTAGTGTATGTATTTGTTACAATTGTATTGTATCAGATTTGAATGCAGAAGTCTTTAAAGTACGTCTTCACAAAACCCTTCTTCTGTTTCCCTGTGATATCTCTGTCGTAGCACATCATCTGCATGAAAAGTATATTTTCAACACTTCAAAAAATGTTTTCATTCCTACCTGCATTCCCGTCATTGAAGGGCCACCTCATGTCTCCACACATCCAGTAGGTGAGCTCATTTTACGTGCTTATTCTTCAAGACTCAGTGTTTGAATTTAAAAGGTTGACAGTTGTTATTGTTGCTGAATAGAGTACATCAGAAATACATGTAAAAAGATGAGACTGAGTTGTAAGTGGCACAAAAAAAGGTGATGGCTGGCCTCCTTTATCACTTGTTGGCTCAGTCCAGAATGCTTTGTTTTGACTGTCTTATTTTTTTGTTACCGCTACAACCTATCAGTAGTTGTATCATAATTGCGCAGTGAAGCTAAATGTGGCAAATTGTGTTGCCAGCACTAATCAGGATTACGTCAGCATTTTCTCTCACGTCTCCCCACTCCGTGATGGCCTAAAATATCCCATTAACTCTGCCACCACCTGTAGTGTCACCATCTGTCTTTTGTGCCATGTATAGCTCGTTCAGTCACATCAAGTGTCAATGGGAAGAAAACGGGATTAAGTTAAGCAAGATGTTGAGAAAGAACTTAGAACCAAGGTAAATCTTACTAGGAAGAAATGTAAAATTGGGGATTTTTTAACATTGATCTTATGGGTTTTTCACAGGGGCTATGAATTTATAGTGTAGAATCACGAAAAGTGTAAAATTGGAGGACCTAAAATCAATGTTCCACTGTATTCATTTATGAACCAGTTAGTATCACGGCATTAGAGGCAATCTTCAGGGAAACATCTGCATTTAAAAAAGAGCAAAATATATAAAAGACCTCGCTTTGACTAAAATATACTTGATCTACAACTACGCTTTTGCTGTTTTTTCTCGGAGTTCAGGGCTTTATTGTGAAAAACTTACAAAAAAATTACGATACATAGTATTGCCCATCACTGGCCACCACATTTGCCTTCTTTCAGATAGCATACAAATCCCGTGGCGGAGGAACTGGGTGTCTTTTGTGGGGATCCATGAATCGATAAAATTTTGCACTTGTTCATATGATTGGAAGTGCTGGTCAGCCAGACTGTATACCACTGATTGAGAAAGGTGGTAGTCAGAGAGAGAAACATATGGAGAATACAGCGGGAGGGATAGCACTTCTCATTTCAACATTTCCATGTATATTTTGACGAGTTTTGCGACATGGGGTCAAGCACTGACCTGCTGCAAAATTACCTTTATGTGTCTATCGCTGTATTG
The DNA here is from genome assembly GCF_023864345.2 of Schistocerca serialis cubense. Lineage (NCBI taxonomy): Eukaryota > Metazoa > Arthropoda > Insecta > Orthoptera > Acrididae > Schistocerca > Schistocerca serialis. Next base: position 563,977,020 of record NC_064644.1, read on the forward strand.
TGGCCATTTGTGTTTCAGTGCTGGGCTCGAACGCATCAATTGCTTTCGATAAAGATGTCTGGTGACTATCTTCGTCTGTTTCAGTAGCTATGAAAACATTCTGTCTTCCACCATCATGCTGGTCTTCAACATCAAAATCACTGTTCTTAATGCATTGAAAACATTCTATGCACGTTCTTCCACTAACAGTTCGCTCACCATTGATCTTCCCCAGCATTTTAAGAGCCACAGTTGCAGATTTCATGTTACAGAAGAAAATTAGAACTTCCTGCAAATGGCGAGAAATGGGTTCGTAAGTTGACGTACTTAATCGAGAATGACCTTATGATGCAATTACAAATCGACTAATATTTTTATGGCATTATGTTTACAGATGCCTAAGCTTTTTGTATTACACCTATGACCAACCACCTGAACCCCACTTGCCGCTACTGTCATCTATTGCAAAATGGCAGAAGCAAAGTTGTAGCCCTAATAGTTGAACATTACATGAAACTACGTGGGAAAATTATGTAATCGCATTTATATCATAACTTCCTTCAAGCAATTCTCTGTCCAATTGTAATAAAAATGTTCAGCAATCAAGAGGTTGGTAGTCACGTTAAATACGACAAAATGCAGGGAACATCATTCTTATAAATTAAGGAAAAAGTGGTGAACCAGATGGATGTAAAAATATGAAACAAATGATATGTGTAAGTGATGAAAACCTACGTTAACCTGGTGAGGGAGAATAAACTCAAAATCAGAGCCTGCATGTATGACAGATAATGGAGGTCAAACTAGATAGAATGCTGCTTACAAAATAGAGATTGTGCTGACATGAGGCATGCAACGACCACCAAGAAAGCAACTGAGTTGAACAGGGGCCTGTAGGGGTAAGAAAAATGAGTGCATGTACTTAAGAACATACACAACACGAGGCAAAGCAGGAACAGAATCATAAAATGTGGTAGAGAAAGTTGGGTAGCACCTTTACAAGTGATTTTACAAGTGAAAGGTAGATGAACCTAAGGTACAATCGCCTGACTTTATTTATTTATTTATTTATTTATTTACACATCTAGTTCAATAGGACCAAATTGAGGACAAATCTCCAAGATCGTGGAAAGTGTTGGTACATTAAATTACAACATAAAAGTAATAACAGATAAAATAAAATGTTATGAACCCAAAAAGAGACAAGCCATAAGCTTATGTAAATGCAATCAACAATATAACACAGAGATCAGCTTAATTTTTCAATAACTCCTCGACAGAATAGAAGGAGTGACCCATGAGGAAACTTTTCAGCTCTGATTTGAAAGTGCGTGGATTACTGCTAAGATCTTCGAATTCTTGTGGTAGCTTATTGAAAATGGATGCAGTGATATACTATACACCTTTCTGCACAAGAGTCAAGGAAGTGCGATCCATATTCAGATTTGATTTCTGCCTAGTATTAACTGAGTGAAAGCTTTTAATTCTTGAGAATAAGCTAATACTATTAACAAGAAATGACAGTAAAGAACATATACAGTATATTGAGAGGCCAATGTGAACAGGGTTCGACAAGAGGTTTGCGAACTTATACCATTTACTGCCCGGACTGCCCGTTTCTGAGCCAAAAATATCCTTTTATAATGGGAGAAGTTAACCCAAAATATAATACCATATGACATAAAGAAATGAAAATAAGCAAAGTAGACTACTTTTCATGTCAAACGATCACTTGCTTCAGAAACCGTTCGAATAGTAAAAATGGCAGCATTAAGTCTTTGAACCGGATCCTGAATGTGGACTTTCTGCAGCAGTTTGCTATCTATCTGAACACCTAGAAATTTGAACTGTTTAGTTTCACGAATCATATACCCATTCTGTGAAATTAAAATGTCAGGTTTTGTTGCATTATGTGTTAAAAACTGCAATAGCTGAGTCTTACTACGATTTAGCATTAATTTATTTCCTACAAGCGATGAAATTATGAGCTGCACTATTTGAAACAATGCCAATGTTGCACACAACATACTGCACTACCAAGCTAGTGTCATCAGCAAACAGAAATATTTTAGAATCTCCTGTAATACTAGAGAGAATATCATTTATACAAATGAGGAATAGGAGTGGCCCAAGCACTGATCCTTGCCCCCCCCCCCCCCCCCCCATTTGATCGTGCCCCACATCATAGCCATTCTCAACACTGTGAACAGCTTTTGCTGTCTGTTGTTGAAGTAAGAGGTGAACCAATTGTGAGTTATACCCGTATTCCATGTATTCCATAATGGTCCAACTTCTGGAGAAATATTTTGTGATCAACACAATCAAATGCCTTAGTTAAATAAAAAAAGATGCCTAGCATTCGAAACCTTTTGTTTGATCCATCCAGTACCTCACAGAGAATATAACATTTTATGTTGTTAAACCACTTCTAAAACTGAACTGTATATTTGACAGCAAATTATGTTAAATAAAAAGATCAATGATTCTTACATACACAGCCTATCAATAACTTTAGCAAACAGTGATTGCATAGAAATAGATCTAAAATCGTCTACATTATCTGTTTCTCCCTTTTCATAAAACGGCTTTACTATTGAATACTTTAATCATTCAGGAAACTGACCATTCTTAAAGGGAAAATTACAAATATGCCTATGTAGAGGGCTAACATGTGCAGCACAGTATTTTAATTTTCTGCTAAGCACTCCATCATATCCATGAGAGTCCTTAGCCTTCAGTGATTTAATTATTGACTCAATCTCCCTCTTGTCAGTATCACAGTGGAGTATTTCAGACATCTATTTCGAAAAGATATTTTCCAAGAGAGTTATAGGATTCCCTGTAGAAACTAAGTTTTTATTTAATTCACCAGAAATGCTCAGAAAATGAGTGTTAAATACTGTACATCTATCTCACGTATCAGTAACAGAAATATTTTTACTACGAACTGACTTTATATCATCAACCTTGTGTTGCTGACCAGACACTTCCTTCACAACTGACCATATGGTTTTACTTTTATCCTGTGAATTAGCTGTTCTATTTGTGTACCACATAATCTTTGCCTTCCTAATAACATTTTTAAGCACCTTACAATACTATTTGTAATGTATTTGTAATGTGGCCTGATTGTAACCACTTCCAACATTTTGATATAATTCCTACTTTGTTTTACGTGATATCCTTATCCCACTAACCAGCCACCCATTCTGCCTTTTATGCTAGGACCCTGTTTACAATGTTCTAATGGAAAGCAACTTTCAAAGTGTATGAGAAATGTGGTAAGGAAAGCGATATATTTGTCATCTATGGTATCAGCACTATAAACTTCCTGCCACTCTTGTTCCTTAATGAGGTTTTAAAAGACTCTCTATTGCCATTGGATTAGCTTTTCTACGTAGTTTGTAATTATATATAACATTTGTTTGAGTACAAAAACCTTTTAGTATCAAAATTTATGCATCATGGTCTGAAAGGCAATTCATGCTCTTACTAACAGAATGCCCATCTAGCAATGAAGAATGAATAAAAATATTGTCTGTGGCTGTGCTGCTGTTCACCTGGTTGGAAAAAACACAGTTTGCATCAGGTCATATGAATTTAGGAGTCCTTCCAACATCCTTTTTCTTACACAATTACATACAACATTAATACTAAAGTCACCACATATAACTAGTTTTTAGTACTTCCTATGAAGTGAACCAAGAACTCCCTCTAGCTTGAGCAGAAATGCTCTGAAGTCAGAGTTATGGGACCTATAAACTTCAACAATTAGAAGTTTAGTTGTGCTAAATTTAACTGCCCCTGCACAACGCCCAAATACCTGTTCAGTGTAATGCCGTGATATGTCTATGGACTCAAATGGAATACTGTTTTTTTACATATATGGCCACTCCCCCACTCCGCAAATGGAATACTGATTTTTACATACATGGCCACTCCCCCACTTTGCAAAGAACTCCTTGTAAAACAGCCAGCTAATCTGTATCCTGGTAAAGGAAGCCTCTGAATTGTCAAACTAAAAAATGGTGCTCCAGTATACCAATAATCTATGAGCAGTTCACTAACTTTATCTCTAATACCTCTTATATTTTGATGAAATACGCTAACTCCTTCACTTCTTGGAGGCTGGACCTCCTCTGAAGGTGATTCCTTTGTTAGAGGGACTTCCTTTAAGCAGCGATACCTGTCAGCTGACTTCAGTCTAAACAAGGTGCAGCTCTAACACCAACTACAACAGGAATTTTCCATGAGTGATCCCACCACTGCCCACTACACTGTCACCTATAAGTTTTGCCTCCCCTTCCCATACCTATTGACGAGCAGGTCATGCCTAGTGAAAGCAGTTCTATTGATAAACTCACCTTGCACCACTGCTATGTGAGCCATGTCCTTCGTCATCAGTGCCTTCTCCAGCCCCAAGTTAACATGCCTAACAGTAGCATTAAGATGAGACCAATCATGACACTGAAACAATTGCATAAAGTGCGCATTAGTGCCTCAGTTTGGGTAGCTATCTTTACCGAGTCACCATCTACATCATCTCTATCAAGACTATTCCCTGCTCCACCCACAATCACTACTACCTGATCCTCTTTTGTAAAATTCCTACATAACTCTCTTCTATTAACAGTCATCTGAGCCAACCCTGCACTAGGCTTCACAATACTGGCAACCTGGTACTCACTCCCTCACTTCCTGCAACTGCTGACTCACACCTCTGCCATGCGGACTACCTAGCAGCAGGACCTTCTTCTTTCTGTTAGAATTTGCAACTGACCTTATGCTCCCTAACTGCTGAGGACTGCTGCATGTTTCCTACACCTACACCTACAGCTACAAGAGACTCCTATCCACTCAATTCTGACAGTTGGTCAAATGTATTGGTTGTACGCAAAGTACAACTGTCTGACTATCTCCTCCTCCTAACTGCCTACTTACCAACTGCCAGTTCCCACTCCCCAGCACCCATCGCACTTCTCAACCTACCTAGTTCCTCCTCTGCATCTTGTAATTGCACCTGAAGGGCGCAGATCTTGCTCTCCTGCTCCTCTGTCAACTTATTCCTGCTACAAATTGTGCATTTCCAGGAGAGGATCTCTCTAGAATGCCCACTGAATTCCCCCCAATGAAAATACTTTGAAAAAATCTCACACTGTAACCCACTACTCACAAACCTACGACAAAGCCCACACTTCTCACTCATGATGAAATTTTAACAGGAACTGAAAAACCTAAATGTCTATGTTACCTAAGTTCAGTTACAACAGTAGAACTATTTAAAGAACTAACAATAGTAATCATGAGTTTCACTCTCTACCAAGAAAGCAACTACTTTTGTTAATGCTACTAAACCACAGCTATCACCTATACCACAAAAAGTTCATACAATTTCTTATCTGAAACCAAAATTTCAAGTGACCACTGGAACACTCGGTGAAATTAAACACCGTGGATGAAAGTTTTACTGTAATATTTCGCTACAAACAAAAAGAAACATCAGCTGGAAACTACCGTACTAAATTTAATAAATGATTTCAACAGACAAACAATGCTAAAAAACATGGTGGGCGAAAATATCCAAAAATTTATTAATCATTATTTTGCCAGAAACAGCACAAGACACCATTGAAAACTACTAAATTTAGTAACTGAATAACAGTGCTCAAAGCTCACCCTGATATATAAACACACTGAAATATTTGTATGAAACTAGTTAGTTCATAAATAAATATTTATCATAGATGTGAAGCTGTCTTTTTCATTTTGATACAATCCTACAGCTGTGGATGCCCAATATACAAAATTTTCAGGAACTGACTGCCTTGTGAGGCAAAATGGCATTTTCAAAATTTCTAAATTTCAAGTAAGTACTAATATTTGTTAGCTAATATTCAACAAAATTTACATCCCAATCTATATTAAGAATATGTTTAGTGCACTTCAGGATAAAGCTGTCCATTATTTATGTTACGTGATGTTTTCTGGCACCCTATTCATGCGATTATAAGACGAGGGCTTTTCCCAAATTCATCATTAAAAAAATATGGGGTCCTCCTATATTCACGGAGTAAACTGTTGCTACTGAGGTCAGCATTTTATGTTGTTGAGTATAGTATACAGGGTTAGTCTTACATTTAGAGAAGCAATTTTGGCTATTGTGGTTACATGCTTAGTTATTTTGATGAATTTGGAAGGGCAGAGCTCAACAAACGATACTCACGGTTCCTGATGTACCAAAGTGCTTGATACAGTATTGATGTTATTCAAACCATCATGTGACAGTGACTTGCGCGGCCCTGGTGCAACAGATATGAGAGACTATGAAGTAGCCACTCTCACTATCTATTGATCTGATTAAAATTTGACAATCTTATGAAATACAGAAGGAAATAGCATTAAATTCTATCATTTTACAAACTTTTTCTGTATTTGAACAGATTTGCAATAAACATTCTCATCCATGTGTGGATATGGCGTACAAACATTAATGCCCATTTCTAAGTAAGGGTAACATTCAAAAACGGAAATGTTGCGCTTCAAAAAGCATTAGTTGATTCAGACCCCAGACCAATATTTTATTTGGTTCTGAGAGGCTAAAATGATATACTAAGTGTACTGTATATGGAAAAATTCGGTCACTGTCCACATATTAGAATGCCAGGTAAACATTATCAGTTTGTGGCATTCAGTTGAAACTAAAAGGAAACTTAATCCAGAGTGAAATGACTAACAAAGGAAATAAATCATATTAAACTGATTGTAACTGTTGTTACGAGAAGAAACTACAGTGGCAAAATATATCATGGAGATACAGTGGCGGATACAGATGGGAGGCATGCCACCCCTGCCAGTCAGCCTGCATGCTATTCGTTCGTTTCTTTCATCAGTTGACTCAACTGAATTGTGTTATTGAGTAGTTGTACTTTCCTATGTAGCATGTGCGTCCGCGTCATCGTACAAAGACATGGCTGAGGTCGACAGCGAAGGAGGATCGACTTTATGGCTTAGCTCTGTTGAACGCTCATCCTGACGTCAATTGTCCTATTGACAATGTAATTGACCATTTTGCCAGGAAGAATAGGTGCATAGAATTTACCATTTAAGGAGGTGAACCACAATTGTAACTTTTTTATATCATAAGATGCCATTGTCTTGTACATGTGTACAATTAGTTTAAATAAAACTTTCTTGAACTTGGTATGTGACCTGATTATTTTTTATTATGGTAAAAGTAAAGATAGCGCAAGATATCTTTAGTGCCCCTTCCTTGAGATTTTCCTTTATCTGCCACTGTGGAGGTAGTACAAAACAGATATCATCTAGATTGCGGGACAAGCGAAAGTTCAAGAATGGAACTGAATAATAATTTTGATCTTTTATTTATGTAATACTTAGTGTTGATACATGTGATCTACACACTAGAAAATATTACAGCCTGTTTTTCACAGTTGCTCAAGTTCAGCACTACAGAAGGGTTGGAAAGCGTACAGTGACATGAGCTTGGCTGAGAGCCTAGGACGATTGTGGGGATGGGGGTGGCAAGCAATGAGCAAATTTTGTCACATTGCCAACCATGTGAATCTATACTGCATACTAGGGCTTTTTATGAAAATCCACCACATTTAAATTACAGTTAGCCTGAATCCATTTGTAGTCGGAATCGAACTGACTTTAAAATTGGACAAATATCAGTAATATTAGCCATTTCTGCAGGAGAGGGTAAAAGTCTAGATAGATACCAGTAGCGTACTTGCATATTTATTGCTGCAATGTTGTCACTGCTTGCTGTGACATATGATGGGGATGAAAGGGGTGTTTGAGTTAGTTCTACACAGCCAATGAGAGAGCATCGGGAAGGCGCTATGTTTGGAAGAGACATTGTAACTTTCTCTTATCATTATAGAAACGAAATCCAGTATATATTCAGATAAATACAGTTGCTCAGAAATAGTAACATATTCGGAAGAAATGGCAAAATATTTGTGTCAATGAAGATATAAATTTCACAGCTGTGCTATTAGGATGATGATGATGATGATGATTAAAAATTTTGATATCACAGACTACAGGGTTAGTAAGCAAAAAAGATAGAAAGGACAATGGTCCAAAAATTAATGTAAACCATTTCTTTTTGTTTATTTTATTTCTCCTAGACAGTCAATAAATGGTATAATTGTAGGATAGGTACAATGTTAACGTTGTGGCAGATACTTTAAGTTAGTAAAAATTTTGTAATTTTGATTAGTTAGGATATGTTAAAAATAAATTTCTCTTGAGGAACCTCTTTAAAAAAAGTGAGGGGGTAGGGGGGGGGGGTCATCTAATACTTGGGTAAAACAGTATTAGAAGCGTAAATAAAATGATGAGGCTCTGTGTTCCTGGGCATCAAGAAGGATAATAAACGTAAGTGGCACCAGCATGTAGATGAGTCAACCAAAAAGTACAGTACTTTCTGCAAATCTCAGGAATGTCTCTCCTTGTGTTGATCAGTGGGGAGGGATTGCTGGAATATGTTGCATACTTTCACCCAGTATTGTCCTATAGCGTAATCTTCTGGAGCATTGCAGACAGGGTTAAGAAAGTGTTTTATGTACAAAACAAGAAATTGGTTCTCTCTACCAATTCAAAGGAAAATTAAAAACATAAAAATTCAGGAGTTAAAAAGTTCTGTTAGCTACGTACCAAGTAGTAGAGTTTGTTGTAAAACTGCGTGATTAGTAGTAATGTACTGTAAGTAGGACATGGCACTTATCAATGTAGGTACATATTTTCTTTGAAAAATACCACTGTACTCAAGTAAATAATAAGCTACTACTGGACAGCAGCTGTGTAGTATAAATGAGGAGGCAGCAGATTTTGTTGAAGAAGCAACCTCCTTTCTGATTTACTTGATGAAATGTAAATGACTTGAGTGTTAGTGTTTGTGTTGACTCCTTTTACTTGTGGATGGGATCTGTGGAACATGACAAATGAGAACCTAATGATCAGTTAGGTTGTGAAGTCTAAATGCTGACAATTTATTAAGAAAATATAGAAAGGATTGAGATGGTGTGATTTTGGAAACATTATAAATTGTTCTAAAATATACACTGTGATGGAGGATACAATTAAGAGGATTTTCTGCAAAAGTTAAGAAGTGCCCAATTACAAATGTAATGTGGAAATGAGGTACTGAGAGCAGTCTACATACTGGAAAAACATTTTTAAAAGTGCCTGCTAACCCATCAGATTTCAGCCTTTCACTATAAGAGAACTATAATTGAGAGAGAGAGAGAGAGAGAGAGAGAGAGAGAGAGAGAGAGAGTCCAACAGCTAGTAATTTCCGTTTTTCATGTGAGAGCTAGATTTTCCATTGTCTGCTCAAACAAGTACAAAAGAAATCCTCATTCAAACACATTTTAGAGGCAGGAGAATTTCACAGCTCGTACACAAGGAACCAAGAAAGGAGCAGGTTGTTGTTGTGTTGTCTTTTGTCCTTCATTGGAAAAGCTGTGAGGTATGAAGCGTGTCTCTCTTTTGTCTGGATTCTTCTTAGCCAGTCCCAGTGCCAGTTCAGAAGATATCATTACATCACTGATAATCTGACCTTGCTGGAGATGGGTGTACAGCAGATTTCCCTACATATATTATTTCAAGAAACTGGGCTCCACAAGAAAGCTTATGGAGTTCCAACCTCTTCCCCACTGCCATTAATATTGTTACATTCACAATAAGGGAGGCAGTACAGTGCTCCTTGTGTGTGCATTACACTAAGGTGACAAAAGTCATGGGAGAGTGATATGCACATATAAAGATAGAGGTAGTATATGTACACAAGATATAAAAGGGCACTGTATTGGCGGAACTGTCATTTGTACTCAGGTGATTCATGCGGAAAGGTTTCCGACGTGATTGTTGCCACACGACGGGAATTAACAGACTTTGAATGCAAAATGGTAGTTGGAGCAGGGATATTTGTGTAGAGTTGTCAGTGCGACAGACAAGCAGTACTACATGAAATAATCACAGATTCAATGTGATATGTATGACAAAGTTAGGACAGTGGAATGTTTTTACGTAACACCTCCTTTGTTTAACCTTTAAATCTAAAGAGAGTGGAAGGGCTGACCCAATAAAGTGAACATTTCAAATTCAATGTGTTTATTTACCACCAAAAACAATCTCACATAAAAACTGACAGATGCCACTCAGGCAAGATTATTTATGAAACACTCATTACATAAAATCATAAGCAAGTTAATAAGTCATTAGCCAATGATCTCCCATAAACATTAAGAAATGCCACTCAGGCAAAATATTTAAGAAACTCTCTCATTGCATAAAATCGTTAATAAAGTAATAAACCATTAGCAATGATCTAATTTAAAAATTGACAGAAGCCACTAAGGCTGAATCTGACCATAACTTTAACAAAACAACTCTAGTTAAGACATGTTTATTTAAGACCCTCTCAATTCCAATACTTTAACATTACATGTAAAATAACAGTGGACACACAACCTCAATTTTAACACGAATATTTAGAACATATTTATTAAAATGTAACTTCAGCAATATCACAAATTACTAGACTAGAGAACCTTGCAGAGTGAACCATGAAATTATTCAGATGCCCATTGGCTTGTAAGATGGACTTTTATGGCATAGAAAGCTACAACTTTGTACAATCATAAATGTGTAACAACAGAAGTAAGGCCCAAGCTTGTAAGGCCGAAGTTTAACCACGAATGATGGAACTGACTGAGGGAAGTAATACTTAACTTTGAACCAAGACGTGGCTCCGTTTACAACCCCACATCGAGTAGACCACCAAAATGTGGACCCAGCAAATGCTACCAAAGAGGAACACACAAGCTCAGGCGAAGTCCACCGCCCGTAAGCCAAACTTTCGATCTAAAGGGAAGCTCTGCTCTTCGGTTGCCCACTGCTTCAGCTCACTGAAACACAGACCACACCCGACAACAGGAGGCCAAAAAACTTTTCTTAACTTTAACATTCAAGATTGACCAGTAAATTAACACTATACAATCAAGGCTAAACAACAACTAATTTCACTCACAAGTCCTTTCTTTAAGTGAAACAGTACCTGATAAATGAATGCTAAGAGTGGGAAATGAACTGGCTCATGAGAACTGACACTCACTGGAACTTAATGACACACATATTGGCCACCTTAAGTGGGCCTGCAAAGCTCAACATGGTAACCTTTAGAAATAAAAACTCAGATTGCCCGCAGAGGACATATTGACATGGATTAACCAATATCGTAAGCAAATTAAACACCTGCTAATAATAGCTAATGAACTAACATTCTGCAAATACATCAATATGATGCGGAAGCAGGGCACAAACTTAGTAAGAGGCATCACATGAAATCGAACACACATAACATCACGCATCTGGCAACGTCTTAATGTACCAAGAGCAATCACAATCACAGTTAACTAAGTGGTCTTAGTAATTAGAGTACTTAACTGGGTGTCTCGATGCTCAGGCGATTTTGCGAAGATGTCAGACCATCACTTCGCAAGACCTTAATAGTGTGTCCCTCCAAGGGAAGCGGCCACATCCACAGCTCACGAGGTCGCCAGAGAATGCACAGTGCTGGCCAACTCCTGCCACTTCCAGTATAACCAGATGATAACCACCGCCCGGCCTCAGGCACACCATTTTCGCTTCTGCCCTCCAGACAATCACCGACTTGCCCACTGCTGCCTTCCATTCTCAAAGTGTTGCTCCCATTAGTCGTGGTCGGCACTCACTTATATCCCGAGCCGGCCCAAGCCCAAGACAAACCTCTGCACTAGGAATTCGATCGTACTCATGTCAGAGTTACTACTAGCGCCGCTCCCACCACAGCTCAGACAGTTTGGCAAAATGTGGTGTTAATGTGTTATAGCAGCAGATGAATGACACAAGAGTCTTTGCAAACAGCATGACATGGCCTGTAGTGCTTCTCCTGGGCTCGTGACCATATTGATTGGACCCTAGACAACTGGAAAACCATGACCTAGTCAGATGAGTCCTAATTTTAATTGAAAAGAACTGACAGGAGGATTCAGGTGTGGTGCAGACCCCACAAAGCCATGGACCCAAGTTCTCAGCGAGGTACTGTGCAAGCTGGTGGTGTCTCCATAATAGTGTGTGCTGCTTTTATTTTTTCCCACAAATTTTTGGGTTTGCAGCTGGATCCCATCAACATTCTGCCGCGATATTTCGGCTCAGAGATGGCCGGCCATCCTCAGGTGAGTAGACGAAGCACTGAAGAGACCTGACACAGTCATTGTATTTATAGCAAATTCCGCACATGCGAATCATACTGATGGTTTACAGTGCATGCGTTAGGAGGTGACATGCGCGAGGCAGCCACGTAGTGTGTGCTGCCCTCAGTGGTGAAGTAAGAGCAAGCTAATCGCTGAGTATCGACTGAGCATGTCGATTCCATTGTGACTCCATAATTTTAGTAATTGGATTCCAATTTTTGTCCAGCTGAGAGCCATTATCACGATTCATTACATTATCTGCAAGACCTAGTTCCACGGTTTCCTTAATTACAGAGTTCCAGAAGCTGGAAACTGGTGCAAAAATATTGGTGTTATTGTATTCCAATGAATGTCCCATGGAAATGCAATTTTCTGCTACAGCTGATTTTAAAGGTTGCCGCTGATGGGTGTGTCTTTCGTGTTCTACTCAGCGTTCCTGAACTGTTCTTGTTGTCTGACCTATATATGCAGAGCCACACTCACAGGGAATTATATAAACACCTGCCTTCCTCAATTGTAAATCGTCTTTAACTGATCCGACTGAGGCCCTGCTCTTTGCTGGTGGACGGAAGATGACATTAATATTATTCTTCCTAAGCAATCTGCCTATTTTAAAAGACACGTTCCTGGCATATGTAAGGAATGCAGTTGATTTATAGTCGTCATCAGTCTCTTCAGAGCATTGCTTCTTGTTATTATAATTGTTCATGACCTACTGTATTTGACATGAAGTATAGCTATGCTCTTTAAAAACCTTCTCATGAAGGCTATCAGCATCAGATATTACATGAGCCTGATGAATTAAAGTACTCAGAACACCAGTGGTTTGTGCGGGGTGATGGCAGCTAGACGCCTGAAGATATAGATCAGTATGTGTGGGTTTTCTGTACACCAAATGTCCCAAAGACCCATCATTCTTAGGGTGTACTAACATGGCTAGAAAAGGTAAAGTCCCATCTTTCTCAATTTATTATAATTGTGCATGGCCTTCTGTATTTGACGTGAAGTATAGCTATTCTCTTTAATAAGCTTCTCCAGATGCACTAATTCTCCGTGAAGGCTATCAGCATCCGATATTACATGTGCCCGATGAATTAAAGTACTCAGAAGATGGGCGGTTTGTGCAGGGTGATGGCAGCTGGATGCCTGAAGATATAGATCTGTATGTGTGGGTTTTCTGTACACCGAATGTCCAAAAGACCTATCATTCTTGCAATGACAAGAGTGTAATTTTCTGTGAACACACAGCTGCCACTTGGTTAAGAGTGGTGGTGAGACCCTGCTGTTGTTCTGCTTTAACTTACTGCTGGGCAGTAAGACGTCGGAGTATTTCTTCTATCAAGATGATTGTCGGGTGACTTAGCACTGACACTAACATGCACAGAAAATGTAACCCTCACTTGTTGCCAAGTTTCTTATATCAAGAAAAAACATGATTTATGTAACATAGTGGTATACTTTTCTATTTATAAATTCATAAATAAAACATGGTGGAATCGAGTTGAAGTTGACGGTCTTTTCACGGGGAGTTCCTTTTATGAAGAGACATTTGTGAACGCGGCAAGAATTTGACCTAATGAAAGCAGCAACAATGTGACACGGTGGATTCTGCAACAGTTATCTGTAGCGTTCTAGAGGTGGAGTCAGGAAGTCATTGTCGCAAATGTGTATATGTTAACTTTTGAATTTCTCACATAGATCGAAGTTTTGTTTGTTGGACCCCACGGCTAAGGTGAGTGTGAAAATACTGCATGTGCACAAACATAAATCAGGTGAATTAAGAAATATAACCTAGTTGTTTTAGGACTATCTCTCAGAGGAATTTTGAATGGAAAAGTAAGCATTATCAAGGTTAGCTGAGTGTGTACAGTTCACAAAGGAATCCTGATAAACAAGATGTTCAGAAAGAAATTTTCACTCTGCAGTGGAGTGTGCACTGATACAAAACTTCCTGGCAGATTAAAACTGTGTGCTGAGCGGAGACTCAAACTCGGGGCCGTTGACTTTTGCGGTCAAGTGCTCTGCCATCTGAGCTACCCAAGCACGACTCACGCCCTGTCCTCACAGCTTTACTTCTGCCAGTAGATTCCTGGTCGTCATTGTGAAACACAAACTGGTCAGCCAGTTTTTAGTGCTAAAGATGAGGAGTGTGTCTGTCTTTGAAGTTTTCTAATGCAAAGTTTTGACCACATTTTTGCACCCTTAAACTTTAGTTGTATGTTACTTTTAAATTAGCTTTTGAAATGTGGTATTACAGAAGAATGCTGAAGATTAAATGAGTAGATCATGTATAATTAATGTGGAGGTACTGAGCAGAATTGAGAAGAAGAGAAATTTGTGATACAACATGACTAAAAGAAGGGATTGGTTGGTAGGACACACTCTGAGGCATCAAGGGATCACCAATTTAGTACTGCAGGGTAGCATGGTGGGGGTGCGGGGTGGGGGGGGGGGGGGGGGGGTGATGGCAGTGGTAGACAAAGAGATGAATACAGTAAGCAGATTCAGAGGGATGAAGGTTGCAGTAGTTACTTGGAGATGAAGAGGCTTGCACAGGCTAGAGTATTATGGAGAGCTGCATCAAACCAGTCTTTGGAATGAAGACCACAACAACAACAACATTGAAATTAGCATAAAAATTTAATTATTTTGCTAGATTTATTTTTCAATTATTGATACGTTTTGGGATCAGTTATAGCCACCCTGGAATTACAACCAATCCACAATTACCACATAAAAGATAATTCAAGTTGAAGTTGGTCTAATAGACCAAATTTCACCCCATTTGACAGTTGTCATTTATGGTACTCTTCTGAGGTATGTATCTGGATAATGTACATCTACATCTACATCTACATGGTTACTCTGCAATTCACACTTAAGTGCCTGGCAGAGGGTTCATCAAACCATTTTCATACTACTACTCTACCATTCCACTCTTGAATGGTGCTTGGGAAAAAGGAACACCAAAATCTTTCCGTTCGAACTCCGATTTCTCTTATTTTATTATGATGATCATTTCTCCCTACGTAGGTGGGTGTCAACAAAATATTTACGCATTCGGAAGAGAAAGTTGTTGATTGAAATTTCGTAAATAGATCTTACCCCAAAGAAAATCACCTTTGTTCCCGTGACTGCCACCCCAACTCGCATATCATATGAGTGACACTCTCGCACCTGTTGTGTGATAACACGGAACGAGCTGCCCTTCTTTGCACTTTTTCGATGTCCTCCATCAATCCTACCTGGTAAGGATCCCATACCACGCAGCAATATTCCATCAGAGGATGGACAAGTGTAATGTAGGCTGTCTCTTTAGTTGGATTGTTGCATCCTCTAAGTGTTCTGCCAACAAAACACAGTCTTTGTTTCGCCCTCCCAACAATATTATCTATGTGGTCTTTCCAATTTAAGTTGCTCGTAATTGTAATTCCTAGGTATTTAGTCGAATTGACAGCCCTTAGATTTGTGCGATTTATCATATACCCAGAATTTATCTGATTTCTTTTAGTACCCATGTGGATGACCTCACACTTTTCTTTGTTTTGTGCTAATTGCCACTTTCCGCACCTTACAGAAATTCTCTCTAGATCATTTTGTAATTGGAATTGATCATCTGATGATTGTACTAGACAGTAAATTACAGTGTCATCTGCAAACCGTCTAAGGAGGCTGCTCAGATTATCACCCTAGATCATTTATATAGATTAGGAACAGCAGAGGCCTATGACTCTACCTTGCGGAACGCCAGATATCACTTGTGTTCTACTCGATGATTTACCGTCTATCATTACGAACTGTGACCTCTCTGAGAGGAAATCATGAATTCAATCACACAACTGAGACGATACTCCATATGCATGCAATTTGATTTATAGTCACTTGTGAGGAACTGTATCAAAAGCCTTCTGGAAATCTAGGAATATGGAATCGATCTGAGATCCCTTGTCAATAGCATTCATTACTTCATGGGAATAAAGAGCTAGCTGTGTTGCACAAGAATGATATTTTATTAATCCGTGTTGGTTGTGTATCAATAAGTCATTTTCTTCAAGGTGATTCATAATGTTCGAGTATAGTATATGTTCCAAAATCATACTGCAAATTGAGGTCAGTGATATGGGTCTGTAATTCAATGGGTTACTCCTATTTCCTTTCTTGAATTTTGGTGTGACCTGTGCTACTTTCAGACCTTTTGTCAAGTGAGAGGTTGTATGCGATTGCTAAGAAAGGCACTATTGTGTCTGCATACTCTGAGAGGAACCTGATTGGTATACCATTTGGACCTGAAGACTTGCCTTTCTTAAGTGATTTGAGTTGTTTCGCAACACCTAAGATATCTACTTCTACGTCACTCATGCTAACAGCTGTTCTGGTTTCGAATTCTGGAATATTTACTTCGTCTTCTTTCGTGAAGGAATTACAGAAAACTGTATTTAGTAACTCCGCTTTAGTGGCACCATCATCAGTAGCATTTCCATCGCTATTGCACAGTGGCGGTATTGACTGTTTTTTGCCACTATTGTACTTTACTTATGATCAGAATCTCTTTGGGTTTTCTACCATATTTTGAGACAATATTTCATTGTGGAAACTATTAAAAGCATCTCACATTGACGTCCGCACTAAATTTTGAGCTTCCGTGAAACTTAGCCAGTCTTGGACATTTTGTGTCCTTCTGAATTTGGCATGCTTTTTTGTTGCTTCTGCAACAGTGTTCTGATGTGTTTTGTGTTCCATGGTGGATAAGTCCTGTCTCTTATTAACTTAAGCGGTATGAATCTATCTATTGCTGTTGATACTGTATCTTTGAATTTGACCCATATCTGGCCTACACTTACATAATTAGCTTGGAAGGAATGGAGACTGTCTCTTAGGAGGGCATCAAGTGAATTTTTATCTGCTGCTTTAAATAGATATATTTTGCAGTTATATTTAGTGGTTTTGGTTGATATGGTTTTGAACCTCACTACAGTGACCTTGTGTTCACTAATCCGTGTATCCGTGATGACGCTCTCTATTAGATCAGGATTATTTATGGCTAAGAGGTCAAGTGAATTTTCACAACCATTTACAATTTGTGTGGGCTCATGAAGTGATTGTTCAAAGTAATTCTCAGAGAAAGCATTTAGTACAATTTCAGAAGAGGTTTTCTGTCTACCACCGGCTTTGAACATGTATTTTTGCCAACAAATTGAGGGTAGATTGAAGTCCTCACCAATTATAACTGTATGAGTGGGGTACTTATTTGTAATGAGATTCAAGTTTTCTTTGAAGCATTCAGCTATTGTATCAGGGGCTTGGTAGACGGAGCCAATTATTATTTTGGTACGGCTGTTGAGTATAACCTCTACCCACAGTAATTCGCAGTAACTACCTGTTTCAACTTCACTACAAGATAAACTACTATCAACAAACACACAACCACCTACTTTATTTAATCCATCCTTTCTGAACATGATTTGCGCCTCTGTAAAAACTTCGGCAGAATTTATTTCTAGCCTTAGTCAACTCTTTGTTCCTATAATGATTTCAGTTTCCGTGCTTTCTATTAGCACTTGAAGCTCTGGTACTTTTCCAACACAGCTTTGACAATTTACAAATACAATACCGACTGTTGCTTGGTCGATTCTCGTTGTTTCTTTGCCCTGTACCCTTTGAGACTTGAGCCCTTTTTGATCTTTCCCGGAACTGTCTAACCTAAAAAACCGCCCAGTCCACACCACAGAGCCCCTGCTACCCATGTCCTGTGTGTAGTGGATACCTGACCTATTTAGCAGAACCCGAAACCCCACCACCCTATGGCACAAGTTTAGGAACCTGCAGCCTACATGGTCACAGAACCGTCTGAGCCTCTTCATCTTGCTAGCAAGAATGGCAGTCTTCACCAACTCAGATAGCCACCAGAAACCAGAGAGAATATCTTCCGATCCATAGCGATACACATTATTAGTGCTGACATGAGCCACCACCTACAGTTGGCTGCACCCCGGAAGGCCCTTTCCACATCTTGGATGGCACGCCCCGGTATGCACACGGAGTGAACATTGGCTTACTTCCTGTCCTTAGCTACCATATCCCTAATGGGCTCCATCACCTGCCTAACATTGGATCTCCCAATGACAAGTAATCCCACTCTCTGTGCTTGTCAGGACCTCTCAGGAAGACCAGCCACTGCCACAACAGGCAAGGCTGCCCTTGCTGGCTCAGAAGTACTTTCAGCAGTGGGCAGTACCTCAGACCTGTTACGGAGGCATAAGGATACAGCCCTGCGGCCAGCGCCAACTTTTGCCTTCCACCCAGGGATTCGTGACCCCACCATGGTTCGCCAATCACCGTCAGGCAAGTGTCGACCAACAGGGATGTCCGAATCCAAGGGTGCAGCGGCATCAGAGATCCCAGGCGATGCTATAGGTTCCAGAGGCACCAAAGCGCACGCCTCGGGTGTCCCAATGTCACTGCGGCCCAAGGCAACAGCCTGGAGCCTGTTGACCACGCCCAACACAGCTTCCAGCTGTTTATGGACGGTGGCCAATTCCCCCGGATCTGTACACAACAGGCGCAGTCCCTATCCATCCCTAACAATTTTTTTTCTCTTTTTTATCTCACAAGCCATTCAAAACAAATAGATGACTGATGACTGTGCGAATTTACACTATCCAGGTACGAAAATGCTATGCTACGTTCTTAAATACTATAATACACCTAAAATTTGTGAGTTAAACTATGCAAGTACCCAAAAACATGCAAAGAAATTAAGAATTAAACTATGAAACAAATAAGTGAGCTCAGAGTACGACTTGCTGCCGTCTGCTGCTTATCGAATGGCGGCAGGGAGCTCACTGGCAGTGACCAACCGACACTGGCAGTCATCTTGAGGCCATATTTAAATGGACCAACTAACCACCATCTCCGAGTGAGTATGCAGATGCACTGTCCCTGTGGAACTGAGTTTCCAACAGAATTGGAGTCTCCTATATACATATTTTCGAGAATATACTTTTAGCAAAAGTTAAAAAAGCAACAGATTTACAAGTACCCTCCAGTGGTTTCCTCCATGGTTCAAATTGAAGAGCTTAGCATATTTGTCGATCACTATGACCTTTTTGCTTAAAAACAACTTTAATATGGTTCAATTCTTGTTATCAAATTTTCTGTGTCAGAAATGCCATAGGCATGTACACATGACCGCAGTGCATTGGTGTGGTGGATGACAGCTGGTCCATGAAAATAAGGGTCAGTATGCATAGGTTTACAATATACACTGTGCCTCAAAGTCCGATCATTGTTTCTGTAAACAATAACATGAAGGAAAGGTAGTTTGCCATTATTTGCAACTTCCATCATAATTTTCATGCTAGGATGGAGACAATTAAAAAAAAAAAAGTATCAGCCCCATCAGGCCAAACCTTAAAAAGCATCATCAACTTATCTCCAAAAACAGGTGTGT
This sequence comes from Schistocerca serialis cubense, assembly GCF_023864345.2. NCBI lineage: Eukaryota > Metazoa > Arthropoda > Insecta > Orthoptera > Acrididae > Schistocerca > Schistocerca serialis. The sequence continues at coordinate 563,996,715 of NC_064644.1, forward strand.
TTAATGAACAAACTCCTGAGCACCATGTCTTCAAAGTCTTTCGTAAAACGATTGGCAACTATGTGGAAAGGGTGCTACCCATAGCCACTCTGGCAGTTTGCTCAAAATATATATCACTGAATTAGAAATGCATCAATGTCAGCACATGACACCAGTTATCCACACTGACTCTTCCATAGGAACACAGGTAGAAGTAACATCAAAACTGACAAGGAAGGCTGAAAGACCAAAGAACAAAGACTTCAACTGCTGGATAAATTCCACTGAATTGGAAATGAGATGTTTACATGTTCCAATGCGGGAGGCTGAGGTCAGAAGCTAAATATTTGGGCAAATTGTAGGTAGGAGCACCCAGATTGCTGACAATTAGATGTAGAGGAATCTCATGTTTGTGAACCTTAGTTAAATCATATAATCTTGGGGGGAACAGAGCTTTAGGCTAAAATGTTTTATCGCCCCATCAGGAAAGGAGCTCTTCTTGAGAAGTGAAAGAATCTTATGTTTTATTTGTTCTGAAAGATCATTATGTGATCTTCGAAATGCTGAGTCCTACAATAAAAGATCCATTTTAGCCAAATAATCTCCATGTGAGAGAAGAACTGTGGCATTGCCTTTGCAAGCTGGAACATTGAGTAAATCCTAATCATCTCTCATGGACCAGGTGTCTGCCATTTCACAAAATGAAACATTCCTCCATGGGACTGGTGTTCAATGAAGTGTTATTTCTGTTGAAATATTGTGTCAAGATGACTACATTACTCAGCCGCATACCTGAGAAGAGTATCGTCAGCCATTATGCCAGGAAAGTCTGTGTAATAACATCAAGATCCTTTACAGACAATCGTTTGATAAACTTTGTAAGAAGAAAGGAAAGCTTCTGAGTACACTTGTGTTTATACTAAGGTCGCTTAGTGAAGATACTAAACCTTCATTTACTAGAATTGCCCATTACGTTGATGTAAAAGTGGCTAATAAGATTAAGGAGCATGCCAGTTTTACTCTAGTATATGAACACATTTGTTTTACCATAGACAACTGGATTTTATGTCGGAAGATGTACATTATTTGCATTTGTAGATTTCATCTTGGCTGTCGGCCACATCGTGGGAATGGATAGTTCTGCCTGGGCATTTTCACACTCGGAGCAGAGGAGAGCTGTCAATAAACTGTCTTCTAAGTTTTAATGACTTTGTACTCAGTCCACTATATCTGATGATGACAGCTGTTAATGGATTGTGATTAATATCACTAAAAGGGATCTGGATGATGGTATGTTATCAGTCTTTGAGAAAGGTTTAAAATTTACGCCAACACTGAGGAGTGTTTCTACTATTGATTTCATTTGTGTACTTGAGCAAGCTGTATCCTGCATTCCTGAGGACCAGACACAAGAAACCTTCATTGAGCACCAGCCCCATGGAACAATGTTTCATCTTGTGAAAGGTCTGTCCTCCGGTTCATGAGAGAAGATCCGGATTTACTTTTTCTTCCAGCTGACAAAGGCAGTGTCACAGCTCTTCTCTCATGTTGAGATTATATGTCTAAAATGGACATTTTATTGTAGGACTTGGCATTTTGAAGACGAAATAATAATCTTCTGGAACGAATAAAATGGAAGACTCTTTCACTTCTCAAGAAGAGCTCCTTTCCTGACGAAGTGATTAAAAACCTTCACCCTGAAGCTGCAGTTCCCCCAGGATTATATGGTTTACCCAAGGTTCACAAGCAAGGGATTCCTCTTTGTGCAATTGTTAGCAATCTCGGTGCTCGCATCAGCAATTTGGTCAAATACGCAGCTTCTGTCCACAGCCCCCACACTGGAAAATGTGAAGATCACATTCATTAAAAACCTTCACCCTGGAGTGGAATTTATCCAGAAGTTGATGTCTTTGTGCAGTGACCCTTCAAACTTGCTTGTTAGTTTCGATGTCGTGTCACTTTTCACCCGGGTTCCTCCGGAAGCCCCTGCTGGTAAGAAACTTGACGATGATATATATAAGTTATGTCATCATCTGGTAACATCAACGTATTTTGAGCAAACTGACAGTGTGGTTATGGGAACCACCCCCCCCCCTCCCCCCCCCCCCCCCCTCCCCCGCCCTTGTCCCATAGTCACCAATCTTTTTATGGAGCCAGCCGCTGTGGCTGAGCAGTTCTAGGTGCTTCAGGCCAGAACCGTGCTGCTGCTATGGTCGCAGGTTCGAATCCTGCCTTGGGCATGATGTGTGTGGTGTCCTTAGGTTAGTTAGGTGTAAGTAGTTCTAAGTCTAGGGGACTGATGACCTCAGATTGTTAAGTTCCGTAGTGCTTAAAGCCATTTGAACCATCTTTTTATGGAAGACTTTGAAGACATGGTGCTCAGTATTTTGTTTCTTAGGCCCACCTGTTTTTTTTATAATTTGGCCTGATGAGATTGATACTTTGAATCATTCTTTTGATCATTTTAATTGTTTCCGTCCTTGTATCAAAATTATGATGAAAGTGGAAAAGAATGGCAAACTACCTTTTCTTCATGTTTTGATTCACAGAAATGGTGATGGAATTTTGAGGCATAGTGTATATCTCAAACACATGCATGCTGATCATTATCTTCAGGCAACATCAACGCACAGGGGTTGCACGCTTTGGTGAGAAGAGCCTATGCCATTTCGAACTCAGAAAATTTTGTACATGAATTGGACCACCTTAAGGTTGCTTTTAAGCAGAATGGTTATATTAACCGACAAATATGTTGTGCTCTTCAGTTTGGATCACCAGGGAAGCCACTGGAGGATACTTCTAAATGTGTTGCTTTTTTATCTTTGCTTTATTGTATTTATTTATTCACATGCCTAGTTCCGTAGGACCAAATTGAGGAGCATATCTCCAAGTTCATGGAACGTGTCAGTACGTGAAATTACAACATAAGAGTAATAACACACAAAATAAAATTTTTATGAACCCAAAAAAAGTCAAGACATAAGTCTAAGTAAATGCAATCAACAATATAACACAGCAGTCAGCTTAATTTTTCAAGAAACTCCTCAACAGAATAGAAGGAGACACCCTTGAGAAAATTCTTCAGTTTGGATTTGAAAGTGCATGGAATACTGCTAAGATTTTTGAATTCTTGTGGTAGCTTATTGAAAATGGATGCAGCAGTATACTGCACACCATTCTGCACAAGAGTTAAGGAAGTCCGATCCAAATGCAGATTGGATTTCTGCCTAGTATTAACTGAGTGAAAGCTTCTAATTCTTGGGAATTGTCAGTGTTTTAGGAATTATATCTTGTGTCTCGGCTTCTCTTGGTAAGTAATTGCATTATGCCACAATAAGTGGATATGGTTTGGGAGCATCAGTTGAAGTTGTTCAACATGGGTTTAAAATCCTTTCTGCCTATCATTGGTGTAAATTGTGCCTACATTGGTCTCAACAAGGGAGCAATCACTGTAGGAGCAGAAAGCATATTTTCAACCAAAGTTTGTGGTCCTAATTTAACAGGTGTTCATTTTAATAATAGTATATCCTCTGTCAAACAGAAACAACATAGGAAAGCAAATGATTTCATTTAAATTGTAAATTAAAATGTTTTCACAAGAAGGCATTTTGATGTGTTACATGAAGAGATTATTAATGTACTTACTTGAATTGTATACTATGTTTTTCTTATTTTTCTGTGTTAATTTCAGACCATTAATTTCATAGTTCTGTTATTAATGTGTAACTGTGTACACGTTTACTAGGTATCCTTGGCTACAATCAAGTGTGGCCAGGTAGCAGTGATCCAGCAGTCGGAGGGATTCCACTCAGTATTAAAGTTGCAGATAGCCAGGATTGTGACAGATGAATGTGGAGCTATTCCGATTGATGAGTTTCAGGTAATTGGTGAAACTGAGTTACTACACATCCTTTTGCCATTTTTCTTTGTCTGTGAACTCTCCAACATATGGATTTTACTTAGAAAAATATTACTTATAACATGTTGCAGTGCCTTGAACAATGCTCTTGACATAAGGCTGAAACGTGACATGTGTGTAATGCAGTTGCCACAAGTATTCTTATTTTAAACTAATATACATTTTTCAGATTGAAGGCAAGACCATTTGGTTTCCATTTAGGGAATATATTCCAGTACCTGCTGTTTTCACAGAAAATAATAAAAGTGAGAAGTAAAAATTAATTTGATATGCTTGAGAGGGTTTCACACCATTTTAATAATGTAGCTGTACATTTTGTATTTAGTAATTGCCACTACACCATTAAATTTGTTTCTGCTTGGTAGAAGTCATGTAAGTAACTGACATCATAGTTTTGATTGACTGTTCTTACATTTTGTTAGTGTAATGTTTAAAAATGAGTAAATAATGAAAGAAATATTAAATAGTGTCTTTAGTGAATTTCCAAATTAAGATGTAAGTCAGTGAATAGCAACAGACTTTCATTGCGGAGGATTCACTATTTGATGCTAGAACCACAGACCCAGTGTGCATCACTACCTCCAATAAGTTGATACAGGTTGTTTCAAATGAGATGTTTTTTCTCTTTAACCTACAAAACAATAAGTGAAAAGGTCACTTATTTTTTGGGTAAACTTAAATAAAATTTATTCTTTCTGCAGAGTATGAAACATAGTTTATTTAGTTACTTTCCAGAGATTCTGTAATGAGTTGTTTTTTTTTTTTTTTTAGAAACCTATTTTTTCCTATCATGTTGATATATTTCAACCACCTATGTACAAATCCATTTCAGTGAAATTTCTATCAGTTTTAGAAAGTCAGCTAGAATCATTCAACGTTTTAAATCTGGATGCAACGTGATGTACATAATTGGTTGGTTGCAGATGGATGTTTGGTAGCAAAGTGTTCAGATGAGTGCCCCTATTCATGTATGCACTACTCAGTTCACCTTCTAAATGACCTGCAGACTGGATTTAGAGTTGCTAGTATCATAGAACAACAAAAGCTTTCCTCAATGGGGTGTCATGTTTGGTTAGATTGTAGAATGTATCATTACACTCCTGTATATAAGGTAAGTTGGAATGCACAAATGACAAGGTCCAGTGTGACATGGAATAAACATGGCATACACATCCAACAAAAACTCCATCTGCCATCACATTCTTGTGTGTTGGCATCAACTTCAAGAAATGTGAAGTTTGAGAAGACATGACAGTAAATGAAGATCGTAAGAAGAAAGGATATGGAAGTGTTTGGTTCTGGATGCAATAAACAATGGTCCTCATGTCACCTTAATAGAAACTGCTGCAGTCACTGTTATCAGTCTTACGTCTGTGTGATGAACAGTACATGGTCACAAGTTTTGCACATACCTTCTGTCACTTACACAGCATTACACAGCAGCTGTGTGGGAACAGTTGGAATTGGAGAGCAACTGTCTGCAAATGTGTCATGAATAATTCCACTCTGTACACGTTACATAGTTTATGTTCTCTTATTAATCCAAGTTCACATATTATGGTGCCATGTACTGTCATAATGTGTATTATTGGCCACAGAAATTCATAGGTGGGCACTTTGTGTTGATTTTCAAAGAAGGTAGTCTGTCAGTATGTGGCATGGAAATGAAATAATCAGTTCACACTAATTACCCTGGTGAAATGTATCAAGCTTTTATCATTGACAGTTTAGGTGTTTTTCTTGAAAATGTCAGTCTAGACATTAGAGGCTGTACGTAGATACAGGTCAGTGGTTATCCAGCCCACTCTGTGTATGACATGAGAACTCAACAATTGATTTCATGGAAGCTGGTTAGGGTGGAGTGACCCATACGGTTGGTTGGTTTAATACTGATGTCTTGTGGTGGGACTGAGCAAGGTCGTGCATCAGTTAGCGCACTTGACTTGCATTCAGGAGGATTGCAGTTGAAACCTGCATCCGCCCATCCTGATTTAGGTTTTCTGTGATTTCCCCAAAATGCCCTAGGCAAATACTGGATTGGTTCCTTTGATAGGCCATACCCAATTTTCTAACCTGTCCTTAAAACTATCCAAGCTTGTGCTCCATCTCTGATGACCGTGATGTCATTGGGACATTAAACCCTAATCTTTCATCCTTCCTTCCTTTTGGTGAGTATATCTATAAAATTGTTTGTCACCGAACCCATAACCCCAAATGACTGCCCCCCTGTGGGCGTGGGATTTAGAAAAGGCCTGAGGTATTCCTGCCTGTTGTAAGAGGCGACTAAAAGGAGTCTCACTCCTTTCAGCCTTTATGTGATGGTCCCCTGTAGTATTTGACCTCCATTTTTCAAAATTTTACCGAAGAATGAGCCAATTGGGGAATGGCGCCTTACATGGTGCATCGTGTCCATCGTGTATTGAGATCTTTAGCCCACGTGCTCATCGTGACATTGCAGTCCTGCTGATCCTCCATCTCTTGAGTGAGGACACCTTCCTGGGTGCGGTTTCCTCCACCCACTGTACGGTGTCATTTTCTGCGCCAACGATGACCATGGAATTCTTTGCACCTCATATCCAGCATGGTAGCCAATCCGTTGTGGTGGGGCCACCATGTACCCCCCTGACTAAACAGGGATCACTCTGCTGATGCCTGTGCCGTTAACTCCTCACATATGCCAAAGTCTAGATGCCTGTCACCATGGGGCAACGGGACTCCCTGCAATGGCCATCCTGCCAGATGGCCTTTGCTACGGCTGGGTGGCACCCATGGGGAGGGCCCCTGGTCGCAGTGGGTGGCGTCAGGGCGGATGACAACACGATGAAGTGTACCATGTCATCACTTGCTTGTGATCAAATGCCAGCAGTCTCTAAGCATTCCAAGTCTCAGTGCAATGCAAGGAAGTATGATCCTAGATCGTTCCCCTCCCTGGCCACACCATGGGAGGAACATCAGGCTAAGGATGACAGTGAACCTTATTTGCCCCAGTACCTCATATGTATGAGAGCTGATGGGGATCCTTTGTCTCGATGAAGCCTCAGTTTTTTGTAGAGCATTTAGAGGACAGGTTTGGGGAGGTGGATTGCTTGTCCAAAATGCGGTCAGAGTCAGTCTTGATAAAAACCGCATCCTTTGCCCAGTCACGGGTATTACTCTCTTGTGACAAGCTGGGGGATGTTTCCATTACCATAATGTCTCATAAGAGCTTAAATATAGTCCAGGTTATTATATTACACAAAGACCTTCTTTTGCAGTCTGAAGACGAGCTGCACACCAACTTAGAGTGCCGAGGAGTTCATTTCATCCGGCGCATCGATCAGGATCCAAGGGATAATCAGGTTTCCACTGCTTCATCTTGGCCTTCGAGGGTGACACATTACCCAAGCAGGTCAAGGTGATGTCAAGCCATATATCCCTTCCCCAATGCCGTGCTTTAAGTGCTGGATGTTTGGCCATATGTCATCCCTCTGAGCATGACATGTCGAGGTTGTGGATATCCATCCCATCCTAATACTCAATGTGCCCTGCCTCCCATCTGTGTCAACTGCAGAGAGCATCATTGCTTCGTACTTTCTGTGCCCAAATTGGTGCCTCCCATAGTAGCCCCCCAACCCCCCTGTATTCAGGAGAGTGGTGTTCCGCAGGGCTCTGTATTCAGTGTATCTCTATTTTTAGTGGCCATTAACAGCCTAGCAGCAGCTGCAGGGCCGTCAGTCTCCCCTCCTCTGTATGCGGATGACTTCCGCATTTTTGTATTGGTCCTCCAGTACTGGTGTTGCTGAGCGGCCCTTACAGAGAGCCATTCACAAGGTGCAGTCATGGGCTCTAACCCACAGCTTCACGTTTTCAGCTGCGAAGTCATGTGTCATGCACTTCTGCCGGTGTCGTATCGTTCATCCAGAACCTGAACTTTATGTTAATGACGATCCACTCACTGTAGTGGAGGTATATCGATTCTTAAGACTGGTTTTCAACACCCAATTGACTTGGCTATCTCACCTTAATCGGTAGTGCTGGCAGCACCTCAATGCTCTCCGGTGTCTGAGCAACGCCACCTGCGGTGCAGATCACTCTACGCTGCTGTATCTCTACAGAGCCCATGTTCAATCCCGCCTTGACTATGGGAATCTGGTTTACGGTTCGGCGCCGCCTTCAGTGTTGCGTTTACTCAACCCAGTGCACCACTGTGGCGTTCGCCTAGCGACAGGAGCTTTTAGAATGAGTTCGGTGACCAGTGTTCTGGTGGAGGCTGGAGTTCCTCCATTGTGGGTCCAACGTACGCAAACTGCTCGCCAGTTATGTTGCACATACTTGTAGGTATCTTGAGCATCCGAATTACTGTCTCCTTTTCCCACCAGCAGGAGTTCATCTCTCGCATTGGCGGCCCAGATCAGGGCTCAAGATTGTGGTTCGTGTGTGCTCCCTTCTCTCCGAACTGGAGTCCTTCCCTTTACCACCACTACTTGAAATCCATTCCCGTATACCTCCATGGAGTACACCTTGGCCGAAGCTTCGTCAGGACCTTTTGCATGGCCCTAAGGACTCCATTAACCCCGCCGCTCTCCACAGTCACTTCCTATCGATTCTTGATGTGTTCCAGGACTCTGAAGTTGTTTGCACCAACGGCTCAATGGTTGATGGTAATGTTGGCTATGCCTATGTCCACAGAGGCCATATTGAACAGCATTCTGTGTCCACTGGCTGCAGTGTATTCACTGCACAGCTTGTGGCCATATTTCGTGCGCTTCAGTACATCTGTTCCTGTTCTGATGAGTCGTTCATTGTCTGATCTGACTCCCTGAGCAGCTCACAAGCTATCAAACAGTGCTACCCTCGCCATCCTTTGGTAGCGAACAGCCAGGAGTCCATCTGTGCTCTGGAAATGTCCAGTCATTCAGTGGTGTTTGTGGACCCCAGAACACATCAGAATCCCAGGCAACAAACTTGCTGACAGACTGGCCAAACAGGCTACGTGGAAATTGCTCCTGGGGATGGGCATCTCTGAAACTGACCAGTTTTGTCTTATACTGCAAGGTTTTTCGGCTTTAGGAGGTGAAGTGGCATAACAGTATGCACAACAAACTGTGTGTCATTAAGGAGACTGCAAATGTGTGGAAGTCTTCCCTGCGGGCTTCTCACAGGGAATCAGTTGGCCTTTGTCGGCTCCGCATTGGCCATACGCGGCTCATACATTGATTACCTGCTCCATCATGAGAATCCACCTCAGTGTTGCTGTGGCTCCCAAATGACAGACGTCCAGCTCCTCCTGGACTGCCCACTTTGAGCCGCACTGTGGTGGACTTCTAACTTTCCCAATGCCCTACCTTCGGTGTTGGGCAACAATGCCTCAATAGCAGCTTTAGTTTTACGTTTTATTTGTGAGGGTGGATTTTATCATTTGATCTGAGCTTTAGCACATGTCCTTTGTCCCTCTGTGTCCTGCACCCTAGGGCTTTTAGGATGGAGGTTTTAATGTGTTGCAGAGTGGCTGGCTTCTCCTTTTTTATTCTCATGGTCAGCCAGCCATGGTAATCTCTTTTCCCAGTTTCTTGCATCTCTCTGTGGTTTTCTTGTCCTGTTTTGCCCATTGTAGTGTTTTTTGTCCTTCTGCCATTCTTCTGCTTCTTCCTTTCTCCTGTTATTGTGCTGTATGTCTTCTTTGTTTTCTTCTTTCCCTTGGGAACAAGGGACTGATGACCGTGCAGTTCGACACCCCCCCCCTCCCCCCCAAATTGTAAACCAACCAACCCAAATGACTTCAAACAGTGCATTGAGGAAGTTCTGTGAAACCAGCAACAGTGCATCTTGTCCACAGGTCATTCAGAAAGTGCATTAAGTTATGCATTCAGTAAAATGGGCACTGACCTGAACACTTCACATAAATGAGTATTCGGCCATCAGACTATCCATTTTAATACAACCAATTACATACAGCATGTTTCATGCATGCACTTATAAAACTTTGAACATTTCTAGCTCTCTAACTAAAATAGATAGAAATTTGATTTGAACTGATTTATACCGATTTGGATTAAATACATCAGCTACATGATAGTAAAATAAATGTTCAGTATTATGAAAGGGATAGCTGTTGTTCAACATATAGCAGAGATGCTGACTCACAGGTAGGTACAACAAAAAGACTGCCAAGCAAAGCTTTCGGCCAAACAGCCCTTCATTAGAATGATGACATTCACACACACACACACACACACACACACACAAATGCAACTCACACACTCGGGACCACAGTCTCTGACTGCCACGGCCAGACTGGGAGAGAATACAACTGGCCTTGGCAGCCAGATATGGTGGTCATCTGTGAGCAAGTGGCATTTCTGTGAGTGTGTGTTGTGTATGCCATTTATTCTGAAGAAGGCCTGTTTGGCTGAAAGCTTTGTTTGATAGTCTTTTTGTTATGTCTATCTTCAACTCAGCTATTCCACTTTCATACTTGTGTTGTTATTCCATCCTACTTTTCTCATGGAATAACAATAAATGTTTTCTTTATTTGTTGCTGTAACTCTCTGCAAAATAAATACGGTATGTTAATAACTCTGCAATAGGAGTAACATTTCTGATGTTTACCAACCTAAATAAATATTCCTTTCCTCATTACTTTGTAAGTTACAGAAAAAATATCTTACCTTAAACACCCTCAATGTGACTAACAGTACTGTGCATAGATGTCTATGTACAAGTTATTCTGCTCTCAGCGGCACTGCATGACATGTCAGATCTTTTTTGATACTGTAGACATGTGATGAATTCTGGGGCAAAAATGTCAGTTTGAATTCCTCAAATTATTGTGGCATGAGTCTGATCTTGTGGCACTGGTTAATGTCCCACTGCAGAATGTGATTTACAGTGGAGAAGACATCAGCTATGGAGTGATACAAGTAGTCAGCATTGGAATGGATCTTGTATACAGAATTCTGTAACAGTTGCAGGTCTCAAGGATGACCAGCTAAATATCACTGTTAGCATAATATAGCAACCATGGACATTTGTTCAACTTCTTTCACATTTTCTTCACTTTATGGTCCATGTCCATGTCCTTGCACCAGTGCATTTTAATTGATAATGCCATTGTTTCAGTATGAAACTGGACATCAATATGTTGTTAGTGATATGCTCCAATACACTTGAGCTTTTCTTTGCACTATACACCACTGTTAGTTGTGCATCAGACTACCACATATTCTTCTTTACAAAATAGGATACCATCCGTAGTCAGCAACCTTTAACAAAGCACAGATGTCTAATTCCGTCAATTTGTAATCGATATTAGAGACAGCAGCACATAACAAGCCTTGATATTTTTTGTGACACAGTTAACAGCATCTAGGCCATTGCAGTTTGCCCTTTCTCAAAGTCATTTAAATGACACAGTTTCCGAATTTTTTCTGTGTGGTGGGATATTAAACTCTTATCTTCCCTCCTACCATACTTTCAGTCCTCAGTAACTTGAACATAACCTTTATGTTAGTTATGTGCTCTCCAAATGACCTACACTCATTCTGCTCTATGATATAGTGTTGGTTGTAAGGTACTGGCACACCAGTGTATGTAAACAAAGCTTATTTGCAAGAGATCAAAATTCTGATGGAAGTATACCAGCTGGTCACTTATTAAGCTGCAGATTTGAATGTAGTTCGACAACTGAATGAAAAAAATAGAAACAACAAAATGAATTATTTAAAGTTGAATAGATCGGCATCAACACAAGATAAATTGATGCTTCATGGGAACTAAGGATGCAATTCCAGAAAACTGAAGGAAAAGGAAAATGAAAAATAAGGTGGCAAATTAAAGGTATGAAGGATATGATTTATGACTTTTCTGGCGTAGCAGTAATAAATTATATAAACAAACTTTCTCATTAATCAGTCTGTCTGATAGTAAAAACCATATCAAATACCCTGCAGTAATTCCTGAGGTTAGCCTTCACACACAGAAATAGAAATGTGGTGAAGACTATAATTCATCATATTTCAGCCAATTTGCACAAAATACTTATAAACTATGTACACCAACATTCCTAATGAATCAATTTATTAGTGAAAACGAGATCAAAATACTTATAATAGTTCCTGAGATTAGCTTTCACATACAGGCAAAAAAAAAAGGTCACAAGGGCTTTAATTTATAATATGTCTATATGATCAAAGCTGACATTCACAAAAGAGATGAACAATTGTATGAAGTTATTCACTGAACATCGGGTGTCATACACCAAAAAAGAACAATACACACTGGAAAAAAAAAGTCTGTGGGGCAGAAACATATAAAATGCAGACAAGATTTAAAAATAAATAAGGGAAGATAGCTTAGATAGTTGTAAATAAAGTGTTAAACATCTTATTGTAGGGCAACAGCCACAAAAACATATTTCATTGAGTTGCATCTTTGAACTTGTTCTGACAAAAAACAATGGAACATACTGTTAATTTCTTGATACTTATGTTGTTTCCCAAATGCCAGGGATATACCATCCATTATTAGGTGCTAATCTCATACAAACTTTAATAATGAACTCTCAACTACTTCTGATATATATCAGTAGCACTTGATGTGAAATATTCTCCGCTTATATTCTTTGTGCTCGTTCTCAAGAAACAGATAAGCATGTGTTACAACATGTGTTCAGCTAAAGAAGTTCTTATTATTAATGATGGATTTGGACGATGAAATACTTTTTCATGACAAGGTTTACATTTTTTTAGATCTTGCTAATGCAGTAATAATAATATATGTAATATATGTTGTGGAACCTACTACTGTAGAATAGGTTACATCTCATATTTGCTACTTACAACTAAGAAAAGTGACATCTTGGAGGGTTTGAGAACAGTTTTTGGATTACTGTAAATAACATAAGGTTTGCAATGCATTCTTAAAACTCCTTCAAATTACATGAGAACAGGATGAAAAATTGTTAGTCTAGTAGTGACAGACTCATTTTTATGTTTAAAAAAATGCCCTTCTTTTTTGCCATAGTCTCCTTTTAAGTCAGTGCTCTTTGTTCATTGTTTTTCCAGTAAGCAAATTTGTCCCTCAAGTGTGACTGATAAAACTGACCTCATGTATTGTGTTGATTGCTGTTTTGTTTCTGACATGAAAAGGTGCAGCCATGTCTCAAACACAGTACAGATCATAAAACTTCACTTGGATACTTTTAACACTTAGAAGGTGGAGTTTTTGACATTTGTAAAAAGGTGGAAAGGGTTCATTTTGACCCCGCATAAAATATTTTTGTATTTGACTTACAAAGGCCTATATTTTAATGTATGTTAACCCCCAACTTTTTGTGATTTATAACAATATTTATTTCACATTATTTAATTCAACAAGAAACTATCCTATTGATTCATCATTATTCATGCTAACAAATTTCCTAAACTGCAAACTTTCATATGTTAGCTATTTGGAGAACCTTCTTGACACACTTAGGATATATTGTACTCGCATGTTTTCTACAAATCTTTGTTGTACTTCTTAATCAAGTCATCAGAGTGTACTAGACACAGTTAGCACAGGTGAATTTTGTTTTACATGCACATTTTCTGCACGTGGCTTTGTGGCACCTCACACAGTTGTTGCTGGTCTTGTTGTCTTTTCAGAAGCTGACTTGGCACTTCTTCTGCTTTCTAGATGATTTTGGTCCCATGTCCTCTTCTTTTGTCTGTTCTTCTTCCTGGTATTGTGTTCCCTTGAATCCATTTGTCAACTGAAGTATGACCTTCCTTCTTTCCATTTTCTTGTTTGTTACTATTTTGTAGATTACTCATGATCTATTGCTGCCTTATCCAAGACAATGTAGAAAATGTGCATCAGCTGTCTCGTACATGCAACCTCGTTGTATATTTGCAGGTCATTTGCAACTATGTTCACCCCTTACTTTGTTGCATTGTGGAATGTTATGGTTTCAGGTTCTTCTTTCCTTCTTGCTACTTTAGCTGCAGTGTTCTCAGAGGAATGACATTTTTATTTTTTTTTTCCATAGTACACAGTCTTGGTGCAGTCTGTGTTTGCCAATTTAATGCAGAATGGTTGTGGAGTGTATTTTAACATTTGGCTTCCTTACCTCATCAGAGATTTCAGAATGAATCTTGCTAATTGCACCAGTTAATGAAGGTTTCTTTTTGTGTTCCGTAACAAATTGAAGAGATGTGAAGAAGTTGTCCATCATCAAATTTCTTCCTCAATTTAGAAATGGCTCCATGGGATGCAGAACAATGTACTCTCTGAATGATTGCTTCTGAATGTGTATGACCTCTTCCTTCAAGGCAGGGGAAAGTATTACATATATATTATGTTGCTTAGTCAGCAGCAAACCAAAATTTGAGGCTATATGTGTTGGGTTTGTTGGGCATCGGCTGAGTGAACCTGTATCTTGGTTTTTATGGTAATAGTTGCTCATCTGTAGTTATATTTTCTCCAGGATGGTAAGAACGAATACCGTTTTCCATGAACATTCCCCGAATTTCAGATACAAGAGCGAATTTGTTGGCTGGCGGGCATTCTGTTCTGTTGTAAATGGAGAAATCTGAGAATTTCATGAAATTTGTCCAGTGGGTAATGCTCATAATGAAAGTAGGCCTCCAAGAATCGACCAAAGACCATCTGCAGATTGTTTTTAATACTTCTTGAGACTGGATTCTGTGTATTTCTCTAGTACTGCTTCGTAAAAAATAAGTTGAAAAGCACTGATGACAGAGCTGTCTACCTGTTGGTGAAATAGTGGGACCACCTCTTCTCATTATAATGTTTAAAGCCAATCTTTTTTTGCAGGTGATGAAAAATTGGCAATCTTACACTCGGTTCCATTTCCAGCGACCATCTTTATGTAGACATTCAACTGGGCCTGCTGTGATGGGTGGATGAGGTGAGGATTGATGTAGGTTAACATCTGTGTCCTCGTCCTCGTCCATATTGTTAATATAACAAGAACACCAAGCAACAACAACAAACAGAAAGCCAAAGAAATAAAACATGAGCTAAAATCTAAAATGTCTCAAGGACAGCCTTCCAAATTTGCACAGAAAGTCTCTGCAGCCAAAGTTGTTACAGCCCTAGATGCTCTGAAATCTGGTAAAGCGGCTGGTTGTGATGGTATATACCCGGAGTTCCTTAAACATGCTGGCCAAGGTGCAGTGCAGTGGCTAACTGCACTGTTTAATGAAATTCTCGCAACAGGAAGACTGCCAAATCTTTTTAAGAAAACGAAAATAGTTGCCATCCTGAAACCATCAAAATCTGGTAACAATCCTGAAGACTATAGACCCATTGCACTTCTAAGTGTCTGCTATAAACTGCTGGAGAGAGTACTCTATAATAGAATTGCACCAACTATCCTGAAACACATTCCTGTAGAACAGGCTGGCTTCAGACAAGACCGCAGTTGTAGCGATCAAGTGCTAGCGTTGGCAACGTACATAGAGAAGGGCTTCGAAGACCTGAAGAAAACAGTGGCCGTGTTTATTGACCTAACATGAGCATATGATACAGTGTGGCAGAAAGGCATGCTTCTTAAGTTCTTAAGAATAATTCCATGTAAAAGAATTGCACAACTACTCAATGACTTGCTGTCCAACAGGAAATTCCAAGTTCACCTAAAAGGTCAAGTAAGCAAGGTATACAATTTAAATGACGGACTACCACAAGGATCAATATTGGCCCCACTACTTTTCAATTTATATGTCGCTGACTTGCCAGAAACGAAAGCAATCCCTCCTTTTTCACAGTGTCTTTATCTTCATTTGCCTCTGGTACAAAATCTACATATTCATCAGCAAAGTCAATCTCTGATTCGCTGGACTTCTCTAAGAGACATAAGATTTCTTCATTGGAAAGCCCGTACTGGAGAGACATGTTCAAAATCATCTTTCATGGACAAAGAATACTACCTGAATGACATGATATACACTGAAGAGCCAAAGAAACTGATACACCTGCCCAATGTCGTGTAGGGTCCTCGCGAACACACAGAACAGTTACAGCACCACTTAGCATAGCGTCTACTAATGTCTGAAGTAGTGTTGGAGGGAATTGACACCATGGATCCTGCAAGGCCGTCCACAAATCAGTAAGAGTACAAGGGGGTGGAGATCTCTTCTGATCAGCACATTGCAAGGCATCCCAGATATGCTCAGTAATGTTCATGTCTGGGGAGTTTGGTGGTTAGCGGAAGTGTTAAACCCAGAAGAGTGTTCCTGGAGCCACTCTGTAGCAATTCTGGCCATCTGGGGCATCCCATTGTCCTGCTGTAATTACCCAAGTCTGTCGGAATGCACAACGGACGTGAATCGGTGCAGGTGATCAGACAGGATGCTTACGTACATGTCAACAGTCAAGAATCGTATCTAGATGTATCAGGAGTCCCATATCACTCCAACTGCACACGTCCAACACCATTACAGAGCCTCCACCAGCTCGAACATTCCCCTGCTGACATGCGGGATCCACGGATTCATGAGGTTGTCTCCATACCCTTACATGCCCATCATCTCTATACAATTTGAAACAAGACTTGTCTGACCAGGCTGCATGTTTCCATTCATCAACAGTTCAATATCGGTGTTGATGGACCCTGGGGAGGCATAAAGCTTTGTCATGTAGTCATCAAGGGTACCTGAGTGGGCCTTTGACTTCAAAAGCCCATATCAATGATTTTTCATTGAATAGTTCACACGCTGACACTTGTTGATGACCCAGCATTGAAATCTGCAGCAATTTGCAGAAGGGTTGCACAATCTGTCACATTGAAAGATTCTCTTCAGTCGTTGTTGGTCCTGTTCTTGCCGGATCTTATTCCGGCTGCAGCAATGTTGGAGATTTATTGTTTTATCAGATTCCTGGTATTCACGGTACACTCATGAAATGGTTGTAGAGGAAAATCCCCACTTCATCGCTACCTCAGAGATGCTGTGTCCCATCGATTGTGTGCCGACTATAACACCACTTTCAAACACACTTAAATCTAAATAATCTGCCATTTTAGCCACAGTAACCAATCTAACAACTGCGCCAGACACCTGTTGTCTTACATAGGCATTGCCGACCCCAGTGCCATATTGTACCTGTTTACATATCTCTGTATTTGAATACAAATGTCTGTACCAGTTTCTTTGGCACTTCAGTGTACAAACTATGGCAGATTGGAATGTGCCCATGCTATGATGTAGTGATGTTGCTGCTTCATTATTGAATTATTTACTTATATTCAGAAGAGAAACAACCGTGGTGTCAAATTGACACCTTCCACCTTATTAGGCGTATTGAATGAAATGTCCAAAAAATATAAATGTTTTGTACATATTAATACATCACAGGAATAATCTTGATTTCATGAATGAAGTTAAAAAAAAGATATAGATATTGAAGAAAAAAGTATGACAGTTTTTTTCTATTTTCTTTTTTACCTCTCTGCTGTTGTACTGTTAAAATGTTCCAAAAATTGTCGAAAATTTGTCTTTGCAGCTGTTATTGGTTAGCATTCGACAAATGTGGCACCCACAAAGATTGTCTGTCACTGTTTCTGCATAACACACTTTATTGAACACCATAACTCACTTTATTGAACACAAGACAAAATACATTTTAAGCATTTTGCAGACAATGATAACTATAGAATTGCTTAGCAGTGGACAGAATACAACATCTAGGTAAACATTGTGCAAATCACTGTGAAGTGGATAACAGTGGGTACTTCCCATTGTACCACATTTTAGGTTGTCTTCCAATTTTATTAATGTCCAAAGTGTGGGAAGAATGGCTATGTGCAATTAGTTTCACATTCCCTTTGTGATGCCCAAGTGAATGATTCATAGTGAGCTCTGTTATATTCCTCTGTTCACCATTTAAAACTTGTTCCTGCAACTTTGTAAGAAGGCTTTCCCAAGATAATTGGCACACACTTTATCTAAAAGTGTCTGCCAAAGCAGGTTTTTCAGCATTGTCATGATGCTCTCCCATAAGTTAAAGAAACTTGTTTTGTTTTCTTTTTTTTATATTAAATGTACCATTTTAGTCCTATTTGGTATAAGTCCCATGCATCTGTTCAGTACTGTAAGATGGGATGCACAAGTGTTTTGTAAGCAATATCCTTTGTGGACTACATTTTCTCAGTATCCTACCAATGGACCAAAGTTTGCCACATGCTTTACCCGTGACTGATCCTATATGATCGTTCCATTTCATGAGCCTACAAGTTATTACATCCAGGTATTTGTACAAGTTGTCAGTTCTATTTGTGACTCATTGATTTTTTAGTTTTTGGTTCTGTACTTTCTAAAGCGCACAGTTTTACATTTCTGAACATTCAAAGCAAGTTGCCAATCTTTCCATCACTTTGCTGCATTTTTCCGATAATATTTCATTATAGATTACTATATCATGTGTGTAGTAACACTGTTCATGTTTACGTCGCACTTCACTTAGCGTAGACCGGGAACTGTGTCCTAGGCATGCCCGATGTTAACTGACTGGGCACGGCCCGTGCTGCCGGAGTTGTTATTGTTGTTGTTGTTGTCATGCCGGCAGAGGCCGCGTCCGAATTCTCGCGTGCCCTCTGGTGGACGGGACTCTACTTGCGGCAACTACCGTCCGTGGCGCGCCGTGCCAATGTGCGCCTCCCGCGATCTTTCTGGTGGCTACTACACTCCTCCTCCTTCAGGGGGTGAAGCCACTGTGATCCACTGCATCGGAAGGTGGAGCGTCGGGCAGGAATGATGACCTCCACATCCATTGGATGGCCGGAGTTGAGGGGATCTACCAACCCTCGAGCCGGAACCTTCGAATACGACTGGAAGTGACCCACACGAAGAGGCCCCCGTCGTCCCACAACCGGAGCCCGGGACAGAACGGGCGACAAGCTGTCGAACTCCAGATCTTGTTCCACCCCAGGAGGGGCAAGACCCAGTGGCGGGGACGAAGGGGAAGGGACGACCACAGGTGAACCAACCTCCTGAGAAACCGGGCCTGCGAGGGGGGCTGGCTCTCGCTGGGGCATCTCGAACGATGGCGATGCCGGTGCTGGAGCTACTGGACGCTGCCAAGGCTGAGAACCATCGCAGAAACCAACACAGGTGCCGGCAATGGGGAAGCCGGTGTCCGAGAGGGCGGAGGGTGGGTGCCCGAACGTGGACATAGCTGATTTTGGTGATGACGTACCACCGAGTCCCCCGCCTGCAAGGTATAGAGCCGGTGGCCATTTCGGCGCAGGACCACTGCTGGTATCCAACGTGGATTGCGACAAAACCCACGGGCCCAGACCGACATACCCAGTGGAAAGCCAGGTACTCCATTTTGTGAAGACTGGCGAGGACCAGGCCGGAGGATGTGCAGCAGAGTCCTAGGTTGACGCCCATGGAGGAGCTCTGCGGGGCTGCGTTCTCCCATTGGTGTGGTCCGGTATGGCATCAAGAAAAACGTCAATGCTTCCTCCGCAGGAAATTCGTGCACATACTTTTTCATCTGCGTCTTATATGTGCGCACCATGCGCTCGGCTTCCCCATTCGATTGTGTATGGAAGGGGGGAGAGCAAACGTGCCGAATACCGAAGTGCCTACAAAAATCCTAGAAGGTCTGCGAAATAAACTGCAGTCCAATGTCCGAGACCAGGGTGATTGGCAGACCTTCCACAGAAAAGATTTTTGCTAGTGCCTGGATTGCAACTTCTGAAGTGGTTGAGGAGCAGTGAACCACATATGGGAATCGGGAATAAGCATCAATGACAATGAGCCAAAAACCGTTGAGAAACGGGCCCGCAAAATCGATGTGAACACGTTCCCATGCTTGGGTTGCCGGCGGCCATGAAGAGAACGCTGCCCTGGGAGATGCTTGTTGGCTCGCACCCTGGGAACAGGCGGCCACCAAGTGCTCAATTTCTCTGTCAATACCGGGCCAGTACACATGTCTGCAATCCAAGGTTTTAGTACGGGAAACACCCCAGTGCCCCGCATGTAATAACTTGAGGACCTCCCGTCGTAAACTTGCAGGAACAACCACGCGAGGAGCTGTATCATCGGTAGCCAGAAGGAGAACGCCTTCCAAGACCGCGAGGCGGTCCCGTAGAAGAAAATAATTACAAAGAGGGTCCGAGGCCCGGCCCGGAGGGCGGGATGACCACCCCTGCTGAATGAGGCAAACTACTTGCCGGAGAACCGGGTCAGCTGCCGTTTCCCTGGCAACTCGAGAACTAGTGATCGGGAAGCCATCAACTGCTTGGCGGGACGCCACATCGAAATGAAAATACATAATCTCCTCTCGATCGAACGTAGGATCCGGGCCCACCGGAAGACGGGAAAGAGCGTCGGCATTGGCATGTTGTCCTGTAGGGCGAAAATGAATGTCATAATGGTACTTAGAGAGGAACAAGGCCCAGCGCTGTAGTCTGTGGGCCGCCCTATCCGGAATCTGAGAGGCGGGGCCAAATAACGATATTAACGGCTTATGGTCAGTGATTAACTGAAACTTTGTGCCATACAAGAAGGGGTGAAACTTGGTAACAGCGGAGACAATGGCCAAAGCCTCTTTTTCCACCTGGGAGTAATGGGCCTGCACGGGACTAAGCGTTTTAGATACAAACGCCAGTGGTTGTTCGGAACCATCTACATTGCGATGGGCCAGGACCGCCCCCACCCCATACTGCGAAGCATCAGTAGCCAGGACCAACGGCTTATGGGGATCAAAAGTAGCCAAACAAGGGGCTGACGTGAGGAGGCCCTTCAACGAGGTGAATGCTCGCTCGCATGCAGGCGACCAATCAAAAGGAACACCCTTGTGCAGAAGGCAGTACGGGGGGTGGGATATGGTGGAAGCCCTGGGAATGAACCGGTGGTATCTTGCCTAAAAAAGCTTGTAATTCTTTCAGCGAAGCGGGCCGAGGAAGTTTGACGATACCTTGGACCAAACTTCCTAGTGGCTGGATACCGTGCCGAGAGATGGTGTAGCCCACATACTCAATGGATGGTTGAAAGAAGTTTGACTTATGCAGGTTGCAACGCAAGCCCACAGACCTGAATTTGAGAAAGAGGGTGCGAAGGTTGTGCAAGTGTTCCTTCGTGCTGCGGCCTGTGACAATTATGTCATCCAGGTAATTAATACAATGAGGAATTGTCGACGTGACATGCTCAAGATAACGCTGGAATATCGCCGGGGCACTGGATATTCCAAAGGCCAACCGCTGGTATTGGTAAAGGCCAAACGGGGTGTTGACGACCGCCAACCGTTTGGAGTCCTCATCAAGTGGTATCTGATGGTAAGCCTCCGACAGATCTATTTCCGAAAAATATTGGCCTCCCGCCACAGAGGAGAACAATTCATCAGCACGAGGCAAAAGATAGGTGTCCACCACCAATTGGGAATTAATGGTGGCCTTGAAATCGCCACAATGACGTAATTTTTCCGAGGGCTTCCTTACAATAACGAGGGGCGAAGCCCACTCGCTGGAAGAAATGGGAAGAACGACCCCTAGAGCTGTCAGCCGGTCTAGCTCTTCCATTACCTGAGGGTTGAGAGCCAAGGGGATCTGCCTTGCGCGGAGAAAACGCAGGCGAGCCGACGCCTTCAATGTTAAGTGAGCTTCAAAATCTGAAACACGCCCCAGGTCCTCCTCAAAAATATCTGGAAAGTCGGAGATCAAAGATTCCAATGATAGGGAATGTCTTCGGAGACCAACTGTATGGTGTCAGCGATAGAAAAACCGAAAGCTTGAAAGGCATCCAGGCCAAAAAGGTTAGCTGAGCTCGCATCACTGACAACAATAAAAGTAATAGGCCGAGTGAGTGATTTGTAAGTCACGTCGGTAGTGAATTGACCCAGTAGGGGAATGAACTGTTTACCATAACCGCGTAGACGCCGGTAAACTGGCTCCAATGGGGGCGATCCAAGGTCGGAATAAGTTTGTGCATTCAACAACGAAACTGCCGCGCTCGTATCGACTTGCAGTTGTAACCGGCGCGACCGAACCGACACCTTGATAAAGAGTTTGCGTGCCGATGCGTCGGGAGCCTGGCCCAATGAAACTTCCTGAATGTCAACGTCCATGTCCTCTGTACCTGCTTCCTTCGATTCTTTTGAGGCTGAGCGGCAAACTTTAGCAATGTGACTTTTCTATTACCTTTGCGACAAACGGCCCAACGCTGGGGGCACTCTGACCGATCATGATGTATATAGCACAACGCACAGGACGGCAACAGGGGCCGGCGGCCGGAATTCTGTTTACGCGCCGTGCGGGAGCGGCCGTAATGGCCGGATTGTACCGCTCGCACGTCGTCCACCCCTGACACAGTGGACGCGGCCGCGCCGCCCTGAACCTCTGCGACGTTGCACCACGCTTCCAGCTGTTGACCTGCTGCGTGAGAGACTTCATACGATTGAGCAATGGACAGGACTTCCTCGAGGGAAGGGTTTTCTAACTGCAGGGCCTGTTGCCGGACCTCCCTATCAGGGTCCGAACGAACAATGACGTCGCGTACCATAACGTGGGCGTACGACTCTCGCGACTGCTCCGTGACAAAATGACACTTGCGACTAAGACCGTGCAGGGTAGCGGCCCACGCCCGGTAAGACTGATGGGGCTGTTTCTTGCATTGATAGAACTCGACCCTAGCCGCCACAACATGCGTGCGGCGGCGATAATATGAAGACAGCAATGAACACAATGCGTCAAAAGACAAGGACGAGGGTTCCTGCAACGGCGCTAGCTGCCGCAAAACTTGATACAGTGAGGGAGATATCCAAGACAAGAAGGGAGCACGACATACCTCCGCATCGGCAACATGAAACGCCTGAAAATGCTGCCGAAGGCGATGTTCATATACGTCCCAATCCGCCGCTGTCTTGTCATACGGGGGAAAGGGAGGAGGGAACGGCGCCAGAGCAGACAGCGTGGAGAGCAACGCTGGAAGCACTTGTTTCATGGTGGCCATGAGTTCTGTCTGCTGCGCAACCAAAACTCGCACCAAATCCTCCATGCCGTGGAGAAGCTGCGAAAACGGAACGACGACGCAACACGCAAAAGAACGACCCTACTCGTCGCCAATTGTGTAGTAACACTGTTCACGTTTACGTCGCACTTCACTTAGCGTAGACCGGAATGTGTCCTAGGCATGCCCGATGTTAACTGACTGGGCACGGCCCGTGGTGCCGGAGTTGTTGCTGTTGTTGTTATTGTTGTTGTTGTCATGCCGGCAGAGGTCGCGTCCGAATTCTCGCGTGCCCTCTGGTGGACGGGACTCTACTTGCGGCAACTACCGTCCGTGACGCGGCGTGCCAATGTGCGCCTCCCGCGATCTTTCTGGTGGCTACTACAATGTGTAACAAGTCATATTGGCAGCCGAGGTAATATATAACATAACAGCAAGGGCTCCATTACACTTTCTGTGGCATGCCTGTAGTTACATATACATTTGTTAGTGGCACTCCATTCAAGACAACATGATGGGTCATTCCTAGAATCCAGTCACAAATTCTTTTGGGTGTATTAGTGAGTCAAATGCTTCTTGAAAGTCAAGAAGTACTGTATCTAATTGACAGCTGAATCCAGTCGCAAATTCTTTTGGGTGTATTAGTGAGTCAAATGCTTCTTGAAATTCAAGAAGTACTGTATCTAATTGACAGCTGAATCCAGTCACAAATTCTTTTGGGTGTATTAGTGAGTCAAATGCTTCTTGAAAGTCAAGAATCAATGTATCTAATTGACAGCTTTGATCTGTGGCTTTCTGAAAGTCATATGAGAAAAATACAAATTGATTTTTTCGTCATTGATGTTTTTGGAATCCATGCTTGTTGCCTGGGAGGAGGTCATTTTGTTCAAGATACCTCATTTGAGCTCAGTTTATGTTGTAAGATTCTACAACAAATGGATGTCAGTGTTGTGAGATAGTAGTTTTGTGGATCACTTCTTGTTTCTTCTTTGTAAAGGAGCATTCCAAAACCGAGTTTAGTATTTTTGCTCCTGTCCTGCTACTTCAATTTTGATTTGTGTCTCTGTGTGTGTGTGTGTGTGTGTGTGTGTGTGTGTGTGTGTGTGTGTGTGTGTCTGAACTTTAATGCTGCTTAGATTTCACATATGACCAGAATTTCTTTGGATTTTGTGACGGATATTTCAATACAGTTTTGCTGTGGCTGTCTCTGAAGGCTTGCTTCACACACCCTTTAGACAGCCACAGTTCCTGATCATTCACTTGCTCATAGCTGTGTGTTTTGAGTTTCTCCTTCACTTATAGCACTATTCTCTATTTATCTACTTTACTAAACATGTAAATCTTCGTGCTTGTTTTGGCTGCCCTTTGAATGTGGGTAATCATTGTTGCTGCAATTGCGTCTGATACCAGTTTCAGTGTGGACATCCTGAAAGAGGACACATCTGTTTGTTGCCATTAGATCCAATATATTTCCATCATGAGTAGGCATCTGAACTGTCCATTCTGTGTAGTTTTGAGAGGAAGCACAGACTATGGTCTCATAGGGTGCCTTGTCACTCCTACACTTTGCTCCAGTGTTCAGTCTGAAGACTGGTTTGATGCAGCTCTCTGCGCTAGTCTTTCCCGTGCAATGCTTTTCATACCTGCTGTAACCTATATCCATTTGATCTAGGTCTTTCTCTTCTATTTTCAGTACCCACCCTCTCCCTAACTCCCATCCATTACTAAAGTGACTATACCTTTATTTATCAGAATATGTGCTATTAACCGAGCCCTTCATTTAGTTTAGTCGTGTCCTAAATGTCTCATCTCTCCAATTCAATCTCCTCAATAGTTATTTGATCTACCTGTCTGATCTTCAGCCATTTCAAAAGCTTCTATTCTCTTCCTGCCTGAACTGCTGAACTTCCACTTCTCATTCTCATACGAGGCTACATTCCAGACAAAATACTTTCAGAAAAGACTTCGTAACACTTTACGTTATGTTAGTGTAGGTGTTAATAAATCCCTCTGATTTTGAAATACTTTTCTTGTTGCCTACCTTTAGAGCACTGTAATTATACCAATTGATTAGTGGATGATGAAAGTCTACTTCATTGGTGACAGTATTACGTGGAAACATATGTATCAGTAATCTTACATTTTCTGTAAAGTTTGTTGTTAAATCTACTAGTAAGTCTGATGGTCAATAGAAAGATCATTAAGTTTACACCCATCCTTAATACTTAGTCTTGTCCAAACAATCACACAAGCAACTTTAATTTATGTCTTGCAGGATTTGAGTTCCTTGCCTGATGCCACAAATACACTGCTCCCATTTCCTATTAGTTTATCCTAACAGTTTACACTTATACTATCCTCAAAAAACTCTTTGCTAGCCAGCTTCCTGTACCTACTATTATGTGTGCTGCAGTTATTTTTAGTTAGGAGTGCCTCAAACTTTAAAACTTCGTTGTGAATGCTTCGGCGGCTGCTCACTAGGATTTTAGCAGTTAACCTGTCAGAGAGGGATGGGGGAGGGTCAATTCTTTGGAACTTCCACTAATATTTAATGGTCTCCTACAGCTAACATTATCTAGACTGGACCCAAGTCACCTAATCTACAAAAAGAGCTTTTGTTTTCACCTCACATTTAGTCACCTACTTGGGTAGTATCCTACACCCCTGATCTATTTAGAGGGACTCTGCAGCTCTCACCCCAGTGACACAAGCATAAAAAATATATATATAAAAATCTCCTTGGCCATTTTGCATATTTAATGATCAAAAGTGACAATTGTTATTGGAGTTATGTAATGATCAGAAGCGGAGAACCAGTGTATGTGGAACTGTGCTGTAGAGAAATTTAAAATCAGCGAAAATGGAAAGGGTATTTACTGGCTGTGAAGTAAGACAGCTTTGAAATGACAGAATTGAAATCATTAATTTATGTAGGTCTGTTAACTGAATGAAAAGGGTTGCTATTTTGAATGTATGAAGCAATACTGCATATGGTGGCCTTGAATCTTTTATCTGTGCAGTGATTGCAGACTAACACTGATTGTTTACTTTCCATTGTCCTAATGGAGCCTGCATTAACAGTCCCCCATCCACAATCTTGCTTGTGCTCATTGAAATAGACATGCTACCTTTACCCACACAAAAATAATAAGTATATTTTCTTTTAGCTTCCTACTTTCAAATTAAACCTGTATAGCTCATCTTTGAGTCATGTGCCACATTTCTTCCTTCAACTTTTGTGTCAATAAGGTCATCTGTCATATTTGTTAACATTAAATTGAGAAACAGTGGCAATACATACATTTTCATGATGATATGACATTTCCCATAACACCTCCCCTTCCGTGAAACCCTCTTATGAACAAGTTGTATCTTGAAATTATGTTTAAGACTGAATGAGGAGCAAACTTAAATCATTGTTCACATCAGATACCAAAGTTACCATTCATGTAACAAGTGTCTCTTCAATCTTGTCATTGATCTTCAAAATTACACAGAATCCTCGCTCTTTAACATTGTCTGTCTTTTGTTCCAAGGTACTTACTTCCTCACAGAACACCAGAAATGAGATACACAAAACTTCCTCACAGAACACCAGAAATGAGATACACAAAACTTCCTCACAGAACACCAGAAATGTGTGTGTGTGTGTGTGTGTGTGTGTGTGTGTGTGTGCAGGAGGGGGGAGGAATATTGGCATGCACAATGTGTTCATCTACCACAAAATCTGTGTCAGCAACCTGTTGCTAACAACTTACTTCATCAGTGTATAAACATCTCTGTCATCATTCTCGTAATTTATTAGCTCTTAGCAAATTGTGTTCAATACATTGTCACAAATACAATGAATTTGTTATACAGGGTGTAACAGGTATAAGTTGCAGATATGTATGTTGGTGACTGTGGACGTTGTACTGAACAACAATGCATCAGTATTTACATCATCATCATTCCCCCCCCCCCCCCCCCCCCCCCCCCCCTCCCCTTCTCCCCTTCTGCAGGTCCGGGGGTTAGAATAGGCCCAAAACATTCCTGCCTGATGTAAGAGGCGACTAAAAGGAGTTTCACATGTTTCGGCCTTTATGTCCATGCCTGACATCAACCATTTCTACAACCTCTAAATACTCTCTGGGCAAAGCACTATCAAAAATCCTGATCAGTAGGAAGTGAGCTCAAGTCAGAACAACTCAAAAAATGGCAAAAATAAAAAAGCCGTCTTGTGACATCACTGTCACGACATATTTGATCCAGTTTTTTCTGGGATAATAACTACAGAATACTTCAAAACACAACTGTGCACTACCAAGGCACTGGAGACTAAGATAGTAAAATGGTTGCAGAACAGCTGCAACGCACATTGTATAAATTAGCTTCCAGTTTTGCACCATTGTCGCATTTGAAATTTTTGGTGAAGTTCATAGCAGTCTGCCTGACAATTCTCAGAAAAGGATTCATGTTAATGAGACTTTTGAATGTGTCTCTTTATTTTGCAATGTTGCTGATGTGCTGGTTTAATTCTGGTCTAAAGAGTAGCAAACCTACTTTTGGCCTTTTTACAAGAATCACCAATTTTGTCCTCAGTTTGTAAACATCAGTTTGTAAACTATAGGAAAGCAGTAAGAGAACAACATTTTGTATTCACAGACCCTGTGTTGGTAAGTTATCACATGCAAAGGTTCAGGTTTATCATACACTTTGCTCCTAAAGATATAAAAATCTAAACCTCACAGTTTTTTCAAGTGGCTGTTTTTTTGGCTGACTTTGTTTCAAATTATCTACATCAAAATTGCTCATGAAATCTTTTTTTTATTATTCCATCACAGGGAATGGAAAAAGATGTACAAGATGGCCTCTGTTTGTTTCTTTTGAGTAAATATTGCTGGAGGTGTTATGTCTCAAGGTTGGGAAAATCTCAAGGGTACACTGTAGAAAGCTATGGTATGGGGTCAAAGAAGTGACTATATCTCTGCAAGTACTAAACTGGTTAAAGTAAAACCTTACCAGTGTTAATTGGAAATGTACAAATGTTCAAAGAAAATTTTCGCAAAATCCATGCTGGTCAAGCGAGAACTTTTTCCATAATTAGACCAATTGCCATTATATTGTCAAACTGTTTTGTTGATATAAAGTACCTGCATAAAAAAATTGACATTATAAATCCTTTGAACTTACACCATTTATTGATTGTCTACATGTTAGTACTACAAAAAGAAACAAAAGTAAATGGTTTATATTAATTTTTACCATCATTTCCATTTTCTTGATGTTTAAGTCAGTTAATCATCATCATCACTGGTTTCATTATCTTCATTTCTTAGCCTACTGACATTTCTTCCTCCCTGACATATCTCATGTAGTGTGTCATATTCTGAGCCATCCATAGGATATGCAACAATAGGTTTGTTTATGAATAAATCTTCTGCTACTAGTCATGATTTTCTTTATTTACTTTTCGCACAATGCGTTTTGGGAAATGATTGACATTTTTAAGTACATTTTTTGTGTGTATTAAGCCATTTCTATTGATGTTCTCAATGTGTGAGATTCTGCTTCATTTCGTTGATTTTTACTGCAATATATAAGAAACGTGCCATTTTTTAGTTGGTTATGGATTCTGTTGGTGAAGTTAGTGGTGTAATTTAGAAGAATCTGTGCTTACAGTTTTCTAATGGTCCATTTGTCCAGAGTCCCACACACACTAAACATCACACACAACTTCTTGTACATTTTAAACATCGAAAATATCTTATATAAACAAAACAGTTTCAAAGATGTTCTTGCAAGTAGTCCACAGAGATAACATTATAGGTCTTCCACAGATTACATTATGCTTTTGTATAGAGGTTATTTATCTTAACAATTTGGCTGGTTGATTATGACAGCATATGCAAGCACAACATCTGTTAGTAAAAGGGGATACCAAAGACATCACAGGCATTCTAAATTACTTCAGTAATCTACATGAGAAAATCAAATTTACAGTGGAAAATGAGCAAAATAAAAGCATCAACTTCTGGACCTAAATATTACAAAAGACAACAACACATGCACATTCAAAATTTATAGAAAAGACACAATGACTTACACCACTATACCTACAACCTCATGTCACCAAAATATCCATAAACAGGCAGCATACAGGTCGATGCTACATAGGGCAACAAAAATATCATTGAACCAAGAAAACATGCTACAAGAAATAAACACAGTGAAAAAAATTGCTGTTGCCAATATTTCCATGGTTTGACACAATCCTAGACATAGTGAAGAAAGACCTAGGTGCAAACTGTGCCACAGAAAAGAAAGAGAAAAACAATTGTATATCTAGTATCCCATACATAGCCAACGTATCACAGAAGATTGCAAATATTTTCAAAAATCAGAAAGTAAAAATTGGGTTTTCTACATCTAATAAACTACAACAAAAACAAATACATAATATAAAGTGTAATCATGATCCATATTCAGACTGTGGAATATACAAGGTAAAATGCCAGGAATGCTCCATGTTCTACCTAGGACAAACAAGTTGAAATTTCAACACCAGGTACACAGAGCACATTAAAGCCTACACACACAACAAACACACTATGTCAGCAGTAGCAACACACATACATAATACAGGACACCCATTTGGAAAAATAGAGCAAAATGTCAAAGTACTCCACCGACTAAATAATGGACATAGAATGGATTTGCCAGAAGAACTGGAGATATATTCACATTACAGAAAATATGAAGATAAAATAATAAACGAAAAACTTGAAAGTGAATAACTGAATTTCTCCAGATGTTTCGATAGTATACTTAAATAAAAATAGTAAAACATAGAAATAAGCACAATTGTAAAATTGATATAGGTAAATTATGAGCCAAATTGTTAAGATAAATAACCTCTGTACAAAAGCATATCATAATCTGGGGAAGACCTATAATGTTATCTCTGTGGACTAGTTGTAAGAACATCTTTGAAACTCTTTTGTTTATATAAGATATTTTCGATGTTTAAAGTGTACAACAAGTTGTGTGGGATGTTTAGTGTGTGTGGGACTCTGCACAAATGGACCATTAGAAAACTGTAAGCACAAATTCTTGTAAATTACACCACTAACTTCACCAACAGAATCCATAACCAACTAAAAAATTGCATGTTTCTTATATATTGCAGTAAAAGTCAACGAAATGAAGCAGACTCTCACACATTAAGGACATCAATAGAAGTGGCTTAATACACACACAAAATGCACTTAAAAATGGGAATCATTTCCCAAAACGCGTCGTGTGACAAGTAAATAAAGAAAATCATGACTGGTAGCAGAAGATTTATTTTTAAACAAACCTATTGTTTTCACAGTTGCAGGCTTTCAAAAACCATTTAGAATGGATCAAATCAGGATGTGCATCTACACATCTACATGGTTACTCTGTAATTCACACTTAAGTGCCTGGCAGAGGGTTCATCAAACCATTTTCATACTACTACTCTACCATTCCACTCTCGAATGGTGCATGGGAAAAAGGAACACCAAAATCTTTCTGTTCGAACTTAGATTTCTCTTATTTTATTATGATGATCATTTCTCCCTACGTAGGTGGGTGTCAACAAAATATTTACACATTCGGAAGAGAAAGTTGGTGATTGAAATTTCGTAAATAGATCTTGCCGCATAGAAAACCACGTTTGTTTCAGTGACTGCCACCCCAACTCGCATATCATATCAGTGACACTCTCACACCTATTGCGTGATAACACAGAATGAGCTGCCCTTCTTTGCACTTTTTCGATGTCCTCCGTCAATCCTACCTGGTAAGGATTCCATACCATGCAGCAATATTCCAGCAGAGGATGAACAAGTGTAATGTAGGCTGTCTAATTAATGGGTTTGTCGAATCTTGTAAGTGTTCTGCCAACAAAGCACAGTCTTTGTTTCACCTTCCCAACAATATTATCTATGTGGTCTTTCCAATTTAAGTTGCTTGTAATTCTAATTCCTAGGTAATTAGTCGAATTGACAGCCCGTAAATTTGTGCGATTTATCGTATACCCAAAATTTATCTGATTTCTTTTATACCCTTGTGAATGACCTCACACTTTAGTGCTAATTGCCACTTTTTGTACCATACAGAAATTCTCTCTAGATCATTTTGTAATTGGAATTGATCATCTGATGATTGTACTGGACAGTAAATTACAGCGTCATCTGAAAACCGTCTGAGGAGGCTGCTCAGATTATCACCCTAGATCATTTATATAAATCAGGAACAGCAGAGGCCTATGACACTACCTTGCGGAACGCCAGATATCACTTGTGTTCTACTCGATGATTTACCGTCTATCACTACGAACTATGACTCCTCTGAGAGGAAATCATGAATCCAGTCACACAACTGAGACGATACTCCATATGCACGCAATTTGATTAATAATCACTTGTGAGGAATGGTATCAAAAGCCTTCTGGAAATCTGGGAATATGGAATCGATCTGAGATCCCTTGTCGACAGCACTTATTACTTCATAGGAATAAAGAGCTAGCTGTGTTGCACAAGAACAATATTTTCTGAATCCGTGTTGGTTATGTATCAATAAGTCATTTTCTTCAAGGCGATTTATAATGTTCGAGAACAGTATATGCTCCAAAATCATACTGCAAATTGAGGTCAGTGATATGGCTCTGTAATTCAATGAGTTACTCCTATTTCCTTTCTTGAATATTGGTGTGACCTGTGCTTCTTTCCAGTCTTTAGGATCAGACGTTTTGTCAAGTGAGCGGTTGTATATGATTGCTAAGAAAGGCGCTATTGTGTCTGTATACTCTGAGAGGAACCTGATTGGTATACCATTTGGACCTGAAGACTTGCCTTTCTTAAGTGATTTGAGTTGTTTCGCAACACCTAAGATATCCACTTCTATGTCACTCATGCTAACAGCTGTTCTGGTTTCAAATTCTGGAATATTTACTTCGTCTTCTTTTGTGAAGAAATTACAAAAAACTGTATTTAGTAACTCCACTTTAGTGGACCCCCACCATCGGTAACGTTTCCATCGCTATCTTGCAGTGACAGTATTGACTGTTTTTTGCCACTGGTGTACTTTACATACAACCAGAATGTCTTTGGGTTTTCTACTATATTTTGATACAATATTTCATTGTGGAAACTATTAAAAGCATCTCGCATTGACGTCCGCACTAAATTTCGAGCTTCCATGAAACTTAGCCAGTCTTGGGGATTTTGCATTCTTCTGAATTTAGCATGCTTTTTTCGTTGCTTCTGCAACAGTGTTCTGATGTGTTTTGTGTGCCATGGTGGATTAGTCCCATCTCTTATTCACTTGTGTGGTATGAATCTATCTATTGCTATCGATACTGTATCTTTGAATTTGACCCATTTCTGGTCTACATTTACATAATTAGCTCGGAAGGAATGGAGACTCTCTCTTAGGAGGGCATCAAGTGAATTTTTATCTGCTGTTTTAAATAGGTATATTTTGCGTTTTGGTTGATATGGTTTTGAGGCTCGCTACAATGACCTTGTGTTCACTAATCCCTGTATCCATCATGATGTTCTCTATTAGATCAGGATTATTTATGGCTAAGAGGTCAAGTGTATTTTGACAACCATTTACAATTTGCATGGGCTCATGAACTGATTGTTCAAAGTAATTCTCAGAGAAAGCATTTAGTACAATTTTGGAAGATGTTTTCTGTCTACCACCGGCTTTGAACATGTATTTTTGCCAACAAATCGAGGGTAGATTGAAGTCTGCACCAATTATAACTGTATGAGTTGGGTACTTATTTGTAATGAGATTCAAGTTTTCTTTAAAGTGTTCAGCTATTATATCATCAGAGTCAGGGGGTCGGTAGAAGAAGCCAATTATTATTTTGGTATGGCTGTTGAGTATAACCTCTACCCATAGTAATTCGCAGGAACTACCTATTTCAACTTCAATACAAGATAAACTACAACCAATAGACACAAACACACCACCACCTACTTTATTTAATCTATTCTTTCTGAACACGGTCTGCACCTCTGTAAGAATTTCGGCAGAATTTATCTCCGGCTTTAGCCGGCTTTCTGTTCCTATAACGATTTCAGCTTCAATGCTTTCTATCAGCGCTTGAAGCTCTGGTACTTTTCCAACACAGCTTTGACAATTTACAACTACAATACCGTCTGTTGCTTGGTCCATTCTTGTCATTTCTTTGCCCTGTACCCTTTGATACTGGAGCCCTTTTTGATGTTTCCCGGGACTGTGTAACCTAAAAAACCGCCCAGTCCACGTCACACAGCCCCTGCTACCCATGTAGCCGCCTCCTGTGTGTAGTGGATGCCTGAACTATTTAGCGGAACCTGAAACCCCACCACCCTATGGTGCAAGTCAAGTAATCTGCAGCCTACATGGTTGCAGAATCATCTGAGCCTCTGATTCAGTCCCTCCACTCCGCTCTGAACCAAAGTTCTGCAATCGGTCCTGTCGATGATGCTGCAGATGATGAGCTGTGCCTTCACTCGCTAGCAAGACTTGCAGTCTTCATCAACTCAGATAGCTGCCGAAAACCAGAGAGAATCTCTTTCGATCCACACACTTTTTTAATACCTTTATAATAGATTCAGTTAAGATTCTGCGACAGGCAGTAAGAATCCACAGGTCCAGCATGGATATTTAAGGTTCCTTAACTTCCCATAATAAATATTTATTGTTCATTTTACATATCTGAAAAAAATCTTGAAGGTTATTAATTGAGTGTAAGCCATTTACTTTTTCTTGTGAAGTAAAAGCTTATTACATTTACTCACGTATAGAGCTCATTATTGTGAGTGCTGTCTCTTATTGATTAGCTGGTGTGATAATTAAAAAAACAGTCTTGATCGCAAATTTCTTTTTAATCGTAATAACAGGTTTCAATCCTTAAGGATCATCTTCAGACTCCAGAATGGCTGGTGGACTTCCATGGAGCAAGCTGCGCTGACCCACGATGCTGAACCTGCACTGACATTATCCTTCTGTTCAGCGAAGAACCTGTTACTCTGTTCTAAGTAACCTTCAACCATTCTAGTGTCAGCCCATTAGTTGTCCAACTGTTTTCTTAGCACCAAATAATAGGGCCACCAGGCAGTTTCTCTTTCAGTATCATTTTCCTGTGAAGGATCACATATTAGAGGAACTTCCTTCCATCTGCTAGCACCCCCAGCATTACTGTTATTGTGTTTTTTTTTATTGCTGTAATTTTATATAGAAACACTTTTATGTCCTCCACAAACGCAGTAACATCTGACAGCATGTCAAAATAAACTGACATCTGATCAGGTTGCCCATAAGATTTAGAAAATAGTGTGTTGTTTCCTTAGACAATTATATGACACTGATACACAAGAAGATTCACGTCATATACTGCTTTAATATGCTGAGGTAGCATTGTTGTGTGTCATAACATAAGCCCTGCCATCTTCATAGTCTTCACATACCAGCAAGTACTTTCTTTGAATTCCGTGAAGCATGTTGTTGTTGTTGTTGTTGTTGTTGTCTTTCCATGCTACTCTATCCCTCTTTGTCTCCAAATAACTACTGTAATGTACTTCTTTCTGGATCTGCTTATTGTATTCATCTCTTGGTCTCCCTGTATGATTTTTATCCCCCACACTTCTCTCCAGTACTAAATTGGTGATCCCTTAATGTCTCAGAATGTGTCATGTCAACCAATCCATTCTTTTGGTCAAGTTGTGTCACAAATTCTTGTCTCCCCAGTTCTATTCAGTACTTCCTCATTAGTTAAATGATTGACCCATCTAATCTTCAGCATTCTTCTGTAGCACCACTTTTTGAAAGCTTCTCTTCCTTTTTTATCTAAATGCGTTATTACATTTAGAAAAGACTTCTTAACAGTTGAATCTCTATTCAGTGTTAACAAATTTCTCTTCTTCAGAAACGCTGTTCTTGCCAGTCTACATTTTATATCCTTTCTACTTTGGCCATCATCAGTTATTTTGCTGCCCAAATAGCAAAACTCATCTATTACTTTAAGTGTCTCATTTCCTAATCATATTCCCTTAGCATCACCTGATTTAATCCAAGTACATTCCAGTATCTGTGTTTTATTTTGTTGCTTATATTCCATTTAGCTGCTCTTCCAAGTTCTTTGCTGTCTCTGACAGAATTGCAATGTCATTGGTAAACATCAAAGTTTTCATTCCTTCTCCCTGAACTTTAATTCCTACTCCAAATTTTTCTTTGGTTTCCTTTACAGCTTGTTCGATGTACATATTGAATAACATTGGCGATAGGCTGCAACCCAACATCGGGGATAGGCTGCAACCCTATCACTCCCTCTACAACCACAGGCCCCCTTTCATGCCCCTTGACTCTAACAACTGCCATTTGGTTTCTGTACAAGTTGTAAATAGCTTTTAACTCCTTGTATTTTACCCCTGCCATCTTTAGAATTTGAAAGAGAGTATTCTAGTCAACATTGTCAGAAGCTTTCTCTAAGCCTACAGATGCTATAAATGTAGGTTTGCCTTTCCTTAACCTTTTTTCAAAAATAAGTCATAGAGTCATAATGCCTTTTGTGTTCCTACATTCTTCAGGAACCCAAACTGAGCTTCTCCGAGATTGGCTTCCACCACTTTTTCTGTTCTGTAAAGAATTTGTATTAGTGTTTTGCAACCATGACTTATCAAACTGATAGTTCAGTGATTTTCACATCTGTCAGCAACTGCTTTCTTTGGAATTGGAATTACTACATTCTTCTTGAAGTCTGAGTTTATTTCACTTGTGTCACGCAACTTGCTCACCAAATGGAAGAGTTTTGTCATGGCTCGCTCTCCTGAGGCTATCAGTAGTTCTGACAGAATATTGTCTACTCCTGAGGCCTTGTTTTGACTTAGATCTTTTAGAGCTTTATAAAATTCTTCTTGCATTATCATATCTCCCATCTCTTATTCATCTACATCCACTTCTCTTTCTACACATTGCTTCCATCCCCCTTGAATAGACCCTCTATATACTCCGTCTATCTTTCACCTTTCCTTTCTTTGCTTAGGACTGGTTTACCATCTGAGCTCTTTAAATCCATGCAGCTGTTTCTCTTTTCCCCAAAGGCTTTTTGTAATTTTCCTATAAGTGGTATCTATCCTTCCTGTAATGAAATAGGTATGCTTCTAAGTCCTTATTTTTGTCCTCTAGCCATTCCTGCATAGCAATTTTGCACTTCCTGCCAGTCTAATTTTTCAATAATGTGTATTTCCTTTCATCTGCTTCATTTGCTGCATTTTTAAATTTAGTTCTTTCATCAGTTAAATTCAGTATCTCTTGTGTTATCTGGGGATTTCTGCTAGACCTTGTCTTTTTACCTATTTGAGCCTCTGCTGCCCTCTCTTACAGCCAGCAATTTGTCTTCTGCTTATTCCTTTCACCTGTTCCAGTCAACCATTGCCCTTGGAAACTTTCAACAACCTTTGGTTCTTTCAACTTATCCAGGTCCCATCTCCTTAATTTCCTACCATTTTGTAATTTCTACAGTTTTAATTTACAGCTCATAGACACTAAATTATGGTCAGAATCCACATCTGCCCCTGGATGTGTCTTACAATGTAGACTTCTATTTCCTAAATATCTGTCTAAGCATTATATAATTGAACTGAAACCTTCCATGTCTGCAGGTCTCTTCAATGTATACAGTCTTCTTTTGTATTTTTAAACCAAATGTTACCAATGATTAAATTATGCTCTGAGCAGTAGGCTACCAGACAGGTTTCTCTTTCATTTCTTTCCCCCCAGTCCATATTAACCTACTACTTTTCCTTCTCTTCCTTTTCCTGCTATTTCCAGTCCCGCATCACGTTTCCTTTAATTAACTGAATAAATTATTTTATTTCATCATCTCTTCCATCATCTGTGGAGACAGTTGGCATGTAAACTTGTACTACTATGGTAGGCGTGGGCTTCGTGTCTATCTTGGCTACTATAATGCATTCACTATGCTCTCCATAGTAGCTTATCCAAAGTCCTGTTTTCTTATACATTACTAAACCCATTCCTGCATTACCCCTATTTGACTTGTATTTATAACCCCGTATTCACCTGACAAGAAGTCTTGTTCCTCCTGCCACCAGATTTCACTAATTCCCACTACATCTAACGTCAACCCATCCATTTCTCGTTTTAAATTTGCTAACCTGCCTGTATGGTTAAGGGATGTAATATTCCACACTCATAACTGTAGAATGTCAGTTTTGTTTCTCCTGATCATGACACACTGCTGAGTAGTCTCAGCCCATAGATCCGAATGGGGGACTATTTTACCCAACAGGACACCATCATCATTTAACCATACAGAAGAGGTGCATGTCCTCTAGAAAAATGATGGCTGCAGTTTCCCCTTGCCGTCAGCCGTTTGCAGTACCAGCACAGCTAGGCCATTTTGGTTGATGTTGCAAAGCCAGATCAGTCAATCATTCAGACTGTTGCCCCTGCAACAACTGAAAAGGTTGCTGTCCGTCTTCAGGAACCACATGTTTTTCTGCCCTCTCAATAGACACTCCCCTGTTGTGGTTGCACCTATGGTACAGCTATCTGTATCGCTGAGGCATGCAAGCCACTCCACTGATGGCAAGGTCTGTAGTCCATATAGTTGGATAATTCTTCATATAATTTCTAGAATAATCGGGAGCCTACATTGCATTTCTCTTGCACATTCTTCACAACATCATGGTACAATTTGTGAAACCTTCCCTGCTTTGGTCTGCTGAAAGTTTGGCATATAGAACTGGCATTCTTTAATTTATACTTTATCTGTCATCACCTATGAACATTTGCTTATATGGTGGCAAATTTTCTTCTTGCTGCAGTGTTGCTCATGACATCTGCTCCATGTATCACCACTAGCTTAAAATTAGCATTGTATTGTCTGCATGAACGAATTGTGAACTGCAAAATTGTAGATCCATGTTTCTCAACAAAGCCATGGCTGTAATTGTCATCAGTTTTAGATTCCTACAATTTATAGTGCTTACAGCGACAGCGCTGACAGTTTAAGCAAACTGTATGACAACAATATGTTGTGCTCTCAGCTCTCTACAGGTGAATCAACAGAAATTGTTCCGCTTTGGATTAACACTGTAGCCAACCTTGATAAAACAATAGCAACTTCAGCACCATTGGTGAAGCACATTTTTCATTTGTTATGTCACATGTTGAGTGAGTGTTCTGTTCAAATATATTTTTATTGGTTGTATGTGTTTAATATTCAGAGTTAGACAATGTATCAGTCTGCCAATTTTAAAGTCAATTCAGTTCTGATTACAAATGGATTCAAGTGACTGCATATTATACAGGGTAGATATTCATAAATAATAGCCAAGGTATGTGGTATATATTTATTCCAATGATTGACTGCACAATGAGTTTTGATGTCAGCTTATCACTCGTGTACCACATTCATCCTAATTCCCAGCCAAGCTGGTTTCATTAATCCAACTCCAAATGATCCGAAATCTTCAAATTAAGTCTGTGTGTGACTTCAATTGCCAATGCGTAATCTGTAAATTAAGATGACCCTATATTAATCTATTACACAATGTGGGAATGTTGACATCAGTAGCAACAAATTTGTATGCAAATCAAAGATGACCCTGTATTTTTTGTATGACAAATTTGGTAAAAAATCTCATCTTTATAGTTGTGTGAGTATGGTATTTAAGAATTTAAAAGGCTGGTGCTACACTGTTCATTCATTTTTCTCCCCCAGTCACTGCACATACATTATTTCGTAATGTAACACTACACCCACTTCCAGCTGAAGTCAGGATCATGACAACAGTGTTTAATTTCCATTATGTGTACTAGAATTTCCCATTTGCTATCATGAGAACCTGTCAACATCCCTCTGTAACCGTGGTTCCCATCCTTTCCACAGTCATTACCCCAGAGTGCAATCAGACAATTGGTGTAGTACCTGTCCTCCCTCCCCTCCCCTCCCCTCCCCTCCCCTCCCCTCCCCTCCCCTCCTCTCTCTCTCTCTCTCTCTCTCTCTCTCTCTCTCTCTCTCTCTCTCTCTCTCTCTCCACACACACACACACACACACACACACACACACACACACACACACACACACAGTGAACAAAATAGTACCCAATTAATCTTTAAAATGAAAAAGAATTTTCTTTGGAGACTCTTATTTTTAAAATAATGAAAGGTAAGTGAGGTATAGTTTGTACATAGTATCGCGTACACAGGGTATAAAAGGGCAGTGCATTGGCAGAGCTGTCATCTGTAGTCAGGCAATATATTTGGAAAGGTTTCTGACGTGATTGTGGCCATGCAATGGGAATTAACAGCTTTAAATGCAGAATGTATTTGTAGCTTGGCAGATTTTAGAAATCATTAGGGAATTCAGTATTCCGTGATCCACAGTGTCAAGATTGTGCTGAAAATACCACATTTCAAGCATTACATCTCACTACAGACAACACAGTGGCCAACAGCCTTCACTTAACGACTGAGAACAATGGAGTTTTCATAGAGTTGTCACTGCTGACAGACACCCAGCACTACATGTAATAATCACAGACATCAGTGTGAGACATATGATAATGTATGCATTAGGGCAGTGTGGCGAAATTTGGTGTTAATGGGGTATGGCAACAGTGACCAACTTGAGTTCATATCCTAAAAGCATGATGTTGCCTACAGCGCCTCGCCTAGTCTCCTGACCGTGTACGTTGGACCCTAGATGACTGGAAAACAGTGGTCTGCTCAGATGAGTCCCAATTTCAGTTGGTAAGAGCTGGTGGTGAGGTTCAGGTGTGGTGCGCACCCCACGAAGCCATAGACCCAAGTTGCCAGCAAGGGGCTGTGCAAGCTGGTGGTGGCTCTATAACAGTGTCAGGTATTTTTACATGAAATGGACTGGGTGCAACTGAACTTATCGTTAACCAGAAATGGTTATGTTTGGCCACTTGGAGACCATTTGCAGCCGTTCCTGGACTACATGTTCCCAAAGAATGATGGAATTTTTGTGGATGACAGTGCACTATATCACTGGGCCACAATTGTTCGCAGTTGATTTGAAAAACATTCTGGACAATTCGAGTCACTGAGTTGGCCACCCAGATTGGCTGACATGAATCCTGTCAAACATTTATGGGCCATAATTGAGAGGCCAGTTCATGCACAAAATTCTGCATTGGAAACACTTTCACCATTATGGATGGCTATAGAGGCGGCATGGCCCAGTATTTCTGCAGGGGCTGGCCAATGACTTCTTGAATGTGTGTTGTGACATGTATAATGAACCAATTTTTCATCCATTGTGGGAATGACTTTCAACTCAGAGAAAGCACTCTCACGAGATAGTTAAGCGTATGTTTAAAATGTACTGCCATAGATGCTGGGTACAGAGCATGTGGGTAGTGAGTGTAGTATGGAAGGAAGGTGCTGTTCATACAGTTATTTCACAGGCTGTAAACTCCACAACATTGTATCATGCTTTAATGCAAGTATTTGAGGAAAAGGTAATTATTCAAAACTTATGTGAACAGTAATACAGTATCGTGAAATAGTGATGGTAGCAAAATTTTTTAAAAAATAAATTTAGTTTTGTGACTGAAACACCATCAAACTGTTTGATTTTACCATTCAGTTAATTTAACTTTACCACTCAGGGGTTAATTACTCCCACGTTGGGAACCATTGCTCTATAGTTACCAAAATGTTGAGCTCAGATAGAGGATAAGGTATTAGTATTGTACATTGCGTAGTTTTGAGACTAATATTTTCCAGAAAAGGAGAAAAAACAAATAGTGTGAATAAGATTAGTCAAACGATAGATATTTTATTATTATTATTATTATTATTATTATTATTATTATTATTATCATCATTATCATCATCATCATCATTGCTGTTATTATTTACTCATGCTACATGTTTTATCACAACTCTCGTACCTGTTATCTCAGTAACCCTTCACTGTATAGAATACACTTCCGGAAAAGAAAAATTAGCACACCGTTTTATGATTACATTTACAAATCAATAGCACAAGCAGTTCTGAGGTACTAGGTATTGATCCACACTGAATCATCCATATCAGTACATTGTGTAGCCTCCAAAGGCAACAGTTCAGGCACAGACACTGGCATTCAGTTGATTGTACATATGGCATACCTTGTTTTAGGATACATTATGCCATGCCTGCTCGACTTGTTCGCATAGTTCTGTAATAATTGTTGGTTGACGAGTCACATGAGTCAGCCCTCATTCCGTCAAATCCCATGTGTGCTCTATTGGAGACAAGTCCAGGGAAGTTGCAGCATGTCTTGCAGAGGACGTTGAGCCTTACAGGTAGTATGCGGGCAAGCATTACACTGTTAGAACAACACATCCCCTTCTTGTTGCAGGAACGGCAAAAGAATGGGTCTAACAGCATTCTGCATATACTGAGTGCTGTTTAGTGTCACCTCCAGAAATCCCGAATGTGAACAAGAGTTGTAGCTTATTGCACCCTGGACCAGAAGGCCTGAGGTGAGGTCAATGATATTGGGAGAATACAGTCTACAAGACAGTGCTCACCAGGTCTACAATGAATGGCTGTCACTTCCATTCAGGCAGAATCTGCTTTCATCGCGATTCCATCGTCCAAGTGATCCTCTGATGACACCAGTCAAGCCCTGCATGTCAGTGCTGTGGCATGAGTGGCAGACAGGCTAGAGGTTTGCATATCCATAGTCCCACTGCTATTAACTGATTCGCAACAGTTTGTGTTGACACATCTGGGCTCACAACCTCTCTTATCTGTGCTGTGGCAGCTGTACGATCTGCCACTGCTGCCCTTATAATACGACAATCCTGGCCGGTGTCTGTGCCGCATGGATGTCTAGAACTTCGTCTACGGGTGTGAGGATGTTTGCGTGACCATACCATCATCATTGCACAACTGACACAGCACATATAATTTGTGTGACAATTCTCTGAAAGAACCATACCTCCACTCGGAAGGCCGAAGTTTGACCCCTTCCAAACTCACGCCCAGTTGCATCTTCATTACATGGTTTTCTGCTTGCTTCACACATTTGCACCACACTGTGTCTGTTGGCTGTGAGCATTCCTCATTAAAATGTAGACACAGATGTTGCTCTGATAGCTATGCTAGTATCCTGTGTGTTGGCAGACTACACAGAGATCATCATCAGTACATCTAGTAACCCCCCCCTCCAGGTGGCATATGCTGCCATTGGATCAAAATCGATGTCGTCTTTCCTGGGTACAAATTTTTTTTTTTTTCTTTTCTTTTTTTTCCCCCTGACAGTGTATATTGCTTACGAAGGACTTTTTAACTGCCTTTTAAAATATGTCTGTTTTAATAATGTTTTTAGACTACTTGGGCAAATAATTGTACTATTTTAGTCCTTGGTTTTGAGTTGTATGTTTATTCTTTCTTGGTAAATGTAAGTTGATTCTAGCTCTTGTTCCATTGTCATTGACAGCTGTTTGTGCAGTAATTAAAAGTATTATTTGTGATGTGCACAGCTGATTGGTAAATATACTCCCACAGTGCAGTTAAAATCCCCAGTGTTTTGAACAGATCATTACAGTGAGCTTGAATACTATTTTTGGTTGTTATTCTTATGGCCCATTTCTGTAGTTTGAAAACTGTGGTAATAAAAGATACTGGATGTTGCACATTGATGACAGCACTGATGAGATTTTTTTGCAAGTATCTTAGAGTGTTCACACCATTTCAGCTGAGAATCAATATTCATTCTGACAAATTTTGTGTTTTTTATGTGGTTTGTAGAGTGTTACCTACATTTAATTTAACATTTTCATTTTCTGTCTTCAAACTGAAATGAATGGAATTTATTTTGTCTTCAGTGTCAGTTT
This sequence comes from Schistocerca serialis cubense, assembly GCF_023864345.2. Classification (NCBI taxonomy): domain Eukaryota; kingdom Metazoa; phylum Arthropoda; class Insecta; order Orthoptera; family Acrididae; genus Schistocerca; species Schistocerca serialis. The sequence goes on from NC_064644.1 coordinate 564,039,436, forward strand.
ATTGCATATCAATCAAATGTAAACTTCCTTGCAGGTTTCATTTGCTTTCTCTGCAAGAGTTCCCTTGTTTTCTTAGTAACTATAATATTCCTATCATTAGTAAAATGAATTGTTTTTCCCTGGGTAACACTATTGGAAAAGTTGTTTACATAGATCAGTTATGGCATTGGCCTTAATGTAGTACTCTGAGGAACTCCTATTATTAATGTATTTTTGTCTGAACAGTTTAATCTCCTAATAATTCTGACTTATTTAATAGAATCGTCAAGTATCACTTTTGTGAATTCAACTGTGGCTTATTCTGTACTTCTGCCACTCCGGAGAGCAGATATATTTTATTTGTTCGAGTAATTCATTACTATTTCATTCATAACTGATTCTATTTTTGAGAATGATGATTGCAGGGAAATTGGCCAGCAGTTTCCTGTGACCTCTGCATTACCTTTCTTTTGTAGAGGCACAACTCGTATCTGTTTCAGATATTCTGGAAATTTCCCTGGTGTGAATGATTCATTTATTATGTTTGTTAAGGGAGCTTCTGTGCATTTTGTCAGCACACACATTCCTCTGAGCATACTGACATTACTTTTTAGGTTTTGTACATTTTTATTGACTTCATACTCTGCTGTAGGTAGTACTTAATGCATAATTATTTACAGATGTTTTATTTGCTTCGGGGTACTTTTTGTTATGATTTCCATGCAATTCTTGAATAATGTTCATTCACGTAGTTGCACGAATTTGAACCTGGTGAACAATGAGAGCTAGTGATACTAGTCAACATTCAAAGTCAGCTTTCGAGATAGTTATTTATGAATTGATTAGATACTGCAGACTATTAGGAATTGGAAGCTATGACTGTAGACACACCAGAATTCAATGCAAATTAGCAAAGGGGTCAGGGGACCTGCCGTTTTATATTTAAAAAAATGACTTTTTAATTGAAGATTAAGTAAGAAGAAACAGTTGGTGAAGAATACAACAAAATGAAAAGGAAGAGAAGAGAATTAAAGAAATGGAGTAGTATGGAAGGCAACCAGAGTTAACATTACTTGAGGCCAGTGTGGCTCGGTGGTTAAGTGCCACGCTACAGACCCAGATCTGTAGGGTCTGATCCTCAATCAGTCCTAGGATATTTCTCTGTCACTCATATCTTCTTCCCCTTCAGGAAATTCTTGTTAATGTGAAAAATGCTGAGTTATACAGTGGTTCAGAGCTGCTGATAACTGTGCATCCCTTTATAAGTATCTGGGTAAATGAGTTCAAAGGTCAGAAGAAGATGGGGGTTACCTCTTCCAATAGGACCATGCCTAGTAAACTAATATTGTTTCCAAACCAGTGTTGGAATGGAAGACAGATTTACCTTTTAAAGCTATGGGATGTAAAAAGGGAAAGATTATGGAGAATACATGAACTACAGATGTAGGTCATGAATTGAATAGTTAATCACACATAAAAGAGAACTAAGCTTCCAAATTATCTAAAAAGAAAATTTTACAGTGTGTCTCTTCACTTTGCCTTCTTGTGGTAGACACATACTTTAAATATGAAAATGATTCAAGAAATGGCGTGTTATCTGGGGAACAGTAGAGATATGCTAGATGGAAGTTACTGTCAGAGAAAGGAAACAAGTGAATCATTCTAGGAACAAACTGGTGTGGAATATGTAGTCATGACTGCAATAAGAATGAGACATAGCCACACAAGTGGATAGTTGCCTGGACAAAGTAAGTATTTTGATGGATTCTAAGACATAAGAAAAGACTGAAATACAAAATATGGAAGTAGCAGGAGCAACATGGGTGTATTTAGCTGAAAATCGCAATGCATGAAACAGCCTACAGGAAGCCCGTATCCAAATGTCTTATGGTTAATGTGGGAATTATGGTGATGAATAGTTTTTGGGGGGGAGGGGGGGGGGCTGCAGCTTATTAAGTATTGTGCTTATTCACTCTTGTACTCATGGAAATGTTAACAGTAGTCTGTGTGAGGAAAGCTCATGCTAACTAGAAAAAGAATGAGTCAATGAGACTCAGTTATGATCAGCAAGCAGTGAGACAAGAGTGAAAATAATCAGGAAGATGTGATTGTCTAGTGAAGGAGTATATTTTGTAAGTGAACCCTGATGATGGTGGACAGTTAGATAAATTAGATTTATTCTGTTGGATGGGTCCCACTACAGAAGTGAGGTAACATTTTTAAGTTCCTAGAACGACACAAAATTTTTTACAAGAAACAGCTATACGTTTGCTATTTTACTATCATGGATAAGTGGCCATATATAGACAGGAAAAGTTCAATAGTAGAACCATTGCTTCAGGATGTGTTCAATTTAACTGTGTTCTTGCTGGATATGTAGGTAAATAGTCACTTAACATACATAGCAGTAATTTGTGACAGAAAATGGACAGATTTCCTTTTTAATGTGTCCATATGGAGCTTATATTTTAAAGCACAAAAATAGATATATTTCTTCACATAATTATTGAGCCTCTGTTTCACTTAAAGGGAAAACTGCTTGCCCAAAGCATGGATTGACATTGGTTTGCTTCACTAGGCATGATCCTGTTTGAGGTGGTATGCCCTACCCTTGCGATAAACTGAGTTACACAGCCAGCCAGTTACATGAGGACCTACAGTTTAAAGTGGACTCGAAACCAAAGGGCTACTTTGCATTTTTCCCATATACATATCACTGCCAGGGGTGGAAGAAGTGATAGTTGACAGGAAAAAAATTCTAGGACTGACTGCTGATTGAACGCTGCAGGTTTGAATATGCAGTCCAACATCTTCCCACTGAGCTGCTGAGCCACCTGTTTATTGCTTACCAGCTGATAATCTTTGTGAGGAGTTTACTCGTTGAAATATTAAGAATGATCTCTCAACCTTTCAGTTATATCTTCAGACTATCTCACACTGTACATATTTTCATTCCTCTTCGTCTGTTATAAGAGAATTAAATGGCTTTGAGGCCTCCAATTTAAGTCTCTTTTCATTCCTTTCCACATTCCTATTAAACTTATTAGTGTTTCATATGACACTGAAGAGGAATATTTTTGAGCTTTTCCTGTGTTAACTTAATCTTAAGAATGTTCGTCTGTTGATGAGTGAACTATATTTTCTCATATTTTGTAGATGGGTTACAAACTTGAATATTTTACTACTTGTGGGTTGTAATATTTTGAGATGCCAGGGACACAAGGTGTGGCACACTCAGATTTGATGGTTCAATTACATGTAGTTGTTTTATCACCTTGAGAATTTTGTTGACGTGATTTTGCAATATAACAACTGTTGTAATACTTTAATTGCAAATAAAATCATAATAAAGCCAAAAACGTATTTTTCATGAAATAGGTAATCCACTTCAACTTAGCTCAAATCAGTTATAGGCTATAGTCATGTTAAGTCATTTTGTTTTTCAAGTGAGCATTATTTGTAATGTTTATGTGTACCTTAATTATTGAGGTAAGTGTTGAAAATGATGATGGAATGTTTTCATTTCAGTATTGTTTTGAGACTGAATGGTTTTAGAAATGTGTTTTAACTTCATCTGTTTCATACCTTTTTTAACATTTGTATCATTCTATTTCTTTTTTGCTTATTATTTAATTTTTCTTTCTCGCTTCTTGCACCAATATTTATTACAAGAAATAAAAATCATTTTGTGTTAATCAGTATGCAAAGAGATACAGAGGCTTCCCTCCTCTCTGGAAATATTATCTGTGACTACTACAGTAATTAAATATGCATTCCAAAGCAGAATGTTCTCATAAATATACTTTTTAATTCTGTATTTTTATATTGTGTATTGCTCAGTTTGGACTGATACGGGCTACAGTATAAATTCTATTGGATTTTCTGTCTCCTTTCCTCTCATTTTTAACTGAGTGAGAAAGTACTAATTAGCAAAACTCATTTATTGGAGTAATCTTTGAGAGTATTGGGAGCATGTAATGTAAATACACAGTTTGTGTTTGGTATCAGAAGCAGTTTTTTGCAGAAGAGCTCAAAACTGGGACAAGGAGCATGCTGTTGTGACTTGGAAATAACCCAAATGGTCTTACCATAAGATTTACAAAATGCTTTTAAATGACAGTACATACATACATACATTCTTTTTCTCTGTACATTTTTTTGCATGCTTCCTGCCTACGGTCTCTTGTGAATGTTTTGTGTGGCACACATGGCAGCCTGCCAAAATCAAGGTATTAGCAATCTTCATTTCTAATTTGAACGCTGCTTGTTATATGCTTATATTGTACTTCAGTGATTGTGCAGTAATTTGGCTTTAATTTCCTGCTAACTGGCATAACAGTTAGTAATATGGGTCACATGATAGTAGCAGTATGAAATTTCACAAGGCTGAGAGTATAAATGTAGATGCATCATAAAAATACTAAGATGATAATGTACAAGCTTTCTTTATAGTTAAGTGCACATTTTTTTGGCACTGGGTGTGGTTTGAAAATTCTGCATGGCCCACACTATGATGCTATATTAAAGTTATTCAGGAGGATCATTTTTTATCCTCAAAGTAACATCTTTTGTCTAAAATTTATATCACAATGAATGACAAATTATTGGTGTAATGTTATGAATATTTGATAATGTAAGTGTACATATAATCATTTATTTTTCTATTGGACTTGGGGGTGGGGGGTTAAAAAAATGAGTGTTGTCAACGAAAACTAGTTATCTTGATTTCATTGTACAAAGGATCGCCCAGTCATTAATAGTAGTTAATTCAGGAGAAAAAAAGAAAGAAAAAATCTGTTTCAGAAATAGATGACAAAATTGGACATTTCTTTGAAATTTACTACTTATAGTACTGCCCCCCTACCTCCCCCCCCCCCCCCTCTCGCTGTCTCTCTATCTATCTATCTATCTATCTATTTATTTATCTATCTATCTATCTCTTCCCCCCCCCCCCCTCTCCCCCTCCCCCTCTCTCGTTTCTGGATAGAAATTTATATATCAACTAGCTCTAATTTTGTTAGATAAGAAATAGATTACTTTTTTTTTTACTGCTGCTCAAGAAGCAGATGCTTTTGAAAATTTTGAATTATACATTTTGCAGAATAAACATATCATTGGGCCATTGATTCACAACAGATGTTAGTAAACATAGCTGCAGATGGGTTCCTTAGTTTCTCACTGTTAATACTCCTTCCATCCTTGGTTTCACTGATTTCTGAGGATTAAACTATGGTCCAAGATACATTTTTGTGCCAGATGTTTTGTCCTCTACTATAGAAGGCTTCCCCAGAGGCAGTTGAGACATAGTTAGTTAAGTCTGCTAAGGAAACTGCTTTAAAAAATGAATCAATGTATATTGTAATTGCTCAGGTAACTGAAACTGGCGGATTGTTTGTTTGTAATTAAACAATGGTTAACTCACAAAGTCTTCTGAATGTTGCCAAGGATTATGAAATCATGCCAGCATTGGTTATGAAGCAATTTCAGTCCTTCTTTTCTGTTACTCTTGTTTTGTGCTCCTGAATTTCTGTGACCTGTCTACATGTCCTGGCATTTTAGTGATTGGCTCTTAGTAAAACTTGAGTGTCAGAGTAAATTGAGTAGTGATATTTTGGAAGAAGATCGATAATTGAATGTATTGAGCTAAAGAAGTAGATTCTGCAAAATCTACTAATACACAGAACAACAAGATTGATGGGTTGCAAGAGGACAGTATTACTGTTCTACATTCTGATACAGATCACGTTGTTATTAATTGATCAGACATAGGATTGTCAAAGAATTACGGAGCCACGATAGCCAAAAGAGGCATGGGAGGTGGAGGGCAACTATGCAAGAGGACTATCTAGAATCCCAACAGAGGATATCTTTTTCTTCTGTTGACGGAGAATATGTCTCTTACCTAATCCAGCTGCAGATGAAATACCCATCAAATCAGCTAGGACATTTTCTAAGAACAACCTGCCTTGCATGCTTAACAAAATGCAAGAAGAAAAACCTTTTATAATCAACAGAATTATGAAAAGAACAGTTGCTACTCACCATTTAGCGGAGGCACTGAGTGACAGATAGGCACAACAAAAGGATTGTCACAAAATAACAAAACCTGTGTCAAAAATAGACAACAGACCGACACACACACACACACACACACACACACACACACACACACACAAATGCAATTCAAACACACACACACACACACACACACACACATACGACCACAGCCTCTGGCAGCTGAAGTCCTGCCAGATGCTGCCGTCATGTGTGTGTGTGTGTGTGTGTGTGTGTGTGTGTGTGTGTGTGTGTGTGTGTGTGTGTGGTCTATTTTTGACAAAGGACTTGTTGGCCGAAAGCTTATTTTGTGACAGTCCTTTTGTTGTGCCTATCTGCGACTCAGCATCTCCAATAAATGGTGAGTAGCAACTATCCTTTTCATAATATTGTTGCATTCCAACCTCGATTTTCCATTGTTTGATTTTTCTTCTATAATTAAGTTTGATAAAGACATTGTGTCTCAACTGAAACATTGTAAGGTTGTAATGTTTTTTGCTGTCACCTAGTGCACCTGGAAATCTCGGTCAAGGTAAACTGTGTTAGAACTTGGCCATACTCTTCGTTAGACATATGAACCAATTCAGCACAGTCCGAGTGCCTAACCTAAGGGATTGCCAAACAGTTGGCATTTCTCCCACAACAATTTGCAGGAAAAACTGCCAGTTACAGTAAAATCTTTGCTCACTTTATATTTAAAAAAAAACACGTGAAATTTAGTCCTGAGATAATATGATCAGTTACAGTGTTCTATCATTATTCATCATGGTTCCTCTGCTGCCAAAGCTGGATTGTATTTTTGCAAAATATATTGCAAATGACTCTCATCACTGTGTCACATAAACACTTTGAGGGGACAACAAACTCTATGAGCAAGCTGATGGCATGTCTGTGGGGAAACCATTCAGTTTAGTTCCAGTGAATTTTCATATGGAAAACTTGAAAGAAGCAGCTCTTTGGATGGCCAAGAATCAACTGTATCTGTTATGATATGTTGACATCAATGTTTTCATATAGCAGTTGACAATTACAGCAGTACTCTTGGTACATTACTGTTTCCTATTTTTCATTAGTCATTGCAAGACATCTATCTTGCTGCAGGCCCAAGATAAAATAAATTTAATGATATTTATTCAAGCACACAGTTCATAATGCAAAATGAGGGAAAGCGAAGGGAGCAGATTCCATTTTTTGATGTATAGGTGCTTCTGCATCTACTTGACTACTCTGCAATTAACACTCAAGTGTCTGGCAGAGGGTTCATAGCATCACTCCCAAACTATTTGACAACCATTCCACTCTCAAATAGCAATAGAAAATATGGACATGTAAATCTTTCTGTGCAAGTTGTGATTGATTTTATTTTATTTTATTACAATAGGCATTGAAGCTTGCCATGCCTGTAAAATTTCTACAGTTCCCATGGCGGGAGTCAACAAAATAATTTTGCATTCAGGGGGGGAGGGGGGGGGGGGGGGGGAAGTTGGTGGCTGAAATTTTGTGAAAAGATGCCACTGCAGCTAAAAAGCCTTTATTTTCATGTCAACTCACTTTTCATATCTATGATACTCTCAACCCTATTTTATGATAATACAAAACAAGCTGCCCTTCTTTGCGCTTTCTTGATTTTCTCTGTTAGTTCTGCCCGGTAGGGATTCTATACAGTGCAGCAATACTGCAGAAGAGGACAAACAAGTGTAGTGTTGGTAGTCTCTTTTAGTAGATTTGTTGAATCTTCTAAGTGTTTTGCAAGTAATACTAACTCTGTGGTTCACCTTCCCTACAATGTATTGTATGTGATGTTTTGGCTTTAATTCATCTGTAATTGTAATCCCTAGGTATGTAGTTGAATCTACAACCTTTAAATTTGTGTTATTTATCCTGTAACTGAAATTTAATGGATTTTTTCTTTAATACTCATTTGGAACAGCTCACACTTTTTTTTATTGTTTAGGATCAATTGCCACTTTTAGCAGCGTGGGGATATTTTTTCTAAATCATTTTTCAATTTGCAATGACCCTCTGATGACTTTACTACTGGATGGTGAGAAACAGAATTATCTGCAAATAGTAAATATCACTTCAGTTTCACTAGAGGACTTCCAGTCAGTTACTATAAACTGCAACATTTCCTATAGGAAATCACAAATCAAGTCACACAACTGAGATGATGCTCCATAGGCATGCAGTTTGATTAGAAGCCAGTTGTGGAGAACAAATCGGAAGCCTTCTGGAAATTCAAAAATATGGAATCAACTTGAGATCCCATGTTGATAGCACTGAATACTTCGCATGAATAAAGAGCCATTGTGTTTCACAAGAACAATATTTTCTTAATCCATGCTGGTTATATTTCAACATATTGTGTTCTTTGAAGTATTTTGTAATATTAAAAAATCCTCCTGCAAACCTGTCTTTGATACAGGGCTGTAATTTAGCAGATTGCATTCCTATCCTTGTGTATTGGTGTGACCTGGCTTCCCAGGCTTTAGGTTTGGATCTTTCATCTAGTGTATATAATTGCTAAAAATGGAGTTATTTCATCAGCAGACTTCGAAAAGACCCCATTTGTTATACGATCTGAACCAGAAGACTTGCCACTATTAAGTGATGTAAATAACTTCGCTACCCTGAGAGTATTTACCTCCAAATTACTGTTGTTCACAGCCATTGTTTATCTGGATCATGGAATGTTTGGTGCATCTTCTTTGGTGAAGGAATTTTAGAAAACTGTGTTTAGTAACTCCACTTTAGTGGCAGTGTCATTGGTAACATTACCATTGTCATCACACACTGGAGGTATTGATTGTGTTTTGCTGCTGGTATACTTAACTACTGCTGTTGCAAGTAGTGTTTCCTTACAATACAAGTAAAGGGTAGCTTTGTAATTAACCAGCTTAATTGAAGTATACTAACAGATATGATTTTTAACTGGAGGTACAAGGGATTGAGAATTGAGTTCCAACTTTTCTGTGTGAGAAGGTTGTAATTACTTCCAAACATAAAACTGCTATGTTCCTTTGGTACCCTTTCTGTGATCTCCATATGAAAAGTAGGAAATTCTTAGCTGTGTGCAATAAATTTTTGTAGGTTATTCAGGTACGACATGCAATCTTTAAATAATCATTTTTGTATAGTTAATGTGTAGTGTTTTATAGCCAAATGGAAGTATCATAATTCATTTAATATTTCCTCATTTAAAAAATATTTTCTGGTCATACTCTCCACATCAGTTCTCTCTCTCTCTCTCTCTCTCTCTCTCTCTCTCTCTCTCTCTCTCTCTCTCTCTCTCTCTCCTGTTTAATAATGTAGAGCAGTGATAGTCAACCAGGCCACCACCACCCACTATTAGGCATTCCAGCTGTCAAGGTGTGCAGTAGGAAATTGGGATTTTAAAAACATTTTCCTTAGATTTTCATAAAATTTTTACATTAAATTTTTTTGTAAATAATTGTTGTTATATGCTTTGACACACTGTAACCGTTCATTACGAGTTTTATGAAGTGAAGTTACTTTCCTACTTTATAGATCAGTATTAAAGTGGAAGCAATGAGTGATTAGAAAATTTCAGTGCTACGAGAGATAGAAAAGTGGGCAGTAGGTAAAATATGTTGGATATCCCTGATGTAGAGCCTTTGATTGTGGTGTTATTTTCGCTCAGAAAGAAAGATCATTTCAGGGACTGAAAGAATAACGAACCTTATGCAAAGATTAAGTAGATCTCCGCATTTAATTCACCCCAACGATGATGAATCTTAAAATGGTAGAACAGACCTGGAAAGATCCTACCATGGGTGGTTGCAGTGTGTATCATAGCAACAGGTGCACCTATTGAATGCACCTTAGTAAAGCTGGCATGTTATTAACAAAGTGTCGCAATGAATTAAATCCAGGATGCACATGTGATCTTCTGCTGATCAAAAGTAACCTAAAAATTTTCTTCTCTTGCAGTTACTGGCAGGCAGAATAAATCTTCTGTGTGGAAGTGAGTCTTATCTTTTCTCTGTGATTGTACTGACGTATCAAATTATTTTCCCCATGCTGTATGATGTTAACCAGGTATTTGTATAAGAGAGAGACAGTGGGAGAGAAAGTGAGGTACTGTATTTTGCAGTATGGCCAATCAAAGTGAGCTGAGTTGAGGTGTGAGCGTGGACCAGTCACGCTCAGGTATTTGCACATCCAGAGTCTGGACAACAGACACGCTACAAGTTTGCAGCTGAGTGGAGTAATGTTGGGCTGGCCACTAGTAGCTCAGTCACACCTTCAGTAGGCAAGCTGTAACTGGTCAAACATAGAGCATTACAGCACTCTATTGCATACAGAGTGCAGACAAGAATTTTCTCCTGCTTGGCAGCCGTATCTTTAAGCAGTGAACTGATCAGGGGTCACATGGGATCACTGGGTATCCCTCAGATCCCGACATCCATCCACCCACCCGTCCATCCATCCATCCATCCATCCATCCATCCATCCATCCACAGTGATTTTCATTGGCAACTGCCTCAAGCTGCACAAGTAAAGCCAGAACTGTCTGGAGCTGTGAGTGAAGGGTCTCCATGCAAACACAGCATTCATAGACCCTGTCCATACTGACGACACTGTAAACTTACATTACACAAACAAAAGAAATTAAGATTAAACTTCAGAAGCACAGAGATTAAGTTTAAAAAAGTAGCTCGCTCCTACTAGATGCTCATAATTTAATGAACAAACAATCTAAATGGCTGGCACTATTCCAACAGAGGTGGGCTCCACACTGATCTGGCCACAGTGGTCACAAGCCTTACAGTCATGCTGCAGACAGTCTAAATCTACACTACACAGTTACTAAACAGATGTCTACACCTCATATATACACAAACACACAAGAAATTACGATCTATAGTACAAAAGCACGAAGAGAGAGCTAAAACGTTAGGGCATAGTCTATAGAAAATCCACTCATTTGGGTAGGTACCTTCATAAAACATCCAACCACCAGACCATGCAGAAAAAGGTAATGATTAAGACATTGGTGGACTAGCATACAGTGCGCCACAGTACTTGGAGGAAGAACTGAATCAATTCAGAAATACTTTCAAAAGATATGTGTACTCTGACAAAGTGATAAATAGGTTGGACCAAAAGAGAAAACCCCACTCCCCAAAATCCCTTACACATGCAGTCATGTGTACATAGCAACTACAGTACAAAAGGCTTAAAGAAGACAAGGGCAGTTGTTATCTAAGCATTGTGGATAAATTCGTAGTAGAAATCTATGTAGTGCAACCAGGGAATCACCAAAATTGATTCTCTGATACCAAAACTTTGAGGTCAAAGCACTGCCATGTTAAGCTGTTTGTATAGAGTGTAGAAATTCAGAAACACAAAAACGCCTTTAACGGAAAAGGAGGAGGACTGAAATTAGACAAGGTATGTGTACTTAGTGCTAAATAAAGCAAATACCACTAATTCCTTTGTCATAAAGCTCCATAATATACATCACTTCAACTCGGAAATCTTTAGCAAGAAGCAAATGACTTCACGACTTGAGTGCTATATGGTTACAAATAAAGTTTTGCAGTTTAAGCCTGTAAAAAGTACAGTATACATGAATTCACTTCTTAAAGTAATTTGCACTGGAGAATCAACTCCTGATATCTCTATTAGCTCTGTAGATGTTTCCCCATGGTAGGAGACAAAATGTCACACCCAAAAAAATTGTGTTGGACTGTGTGTCTAATTTCCAGAAACTCAATGTCACCAGGTATGTAAACCCAGTTGCGAAAGCCTGTAATGTACAATTAAGGCTTTTTCCAGTCTCTACGTCAGTCTTTACTGATTTTTAACTATGTGTTCAAAAACAATAAAAATTCTGTATGCAAAAAAAAAAAAAATAAATAAATAAAATAAAAATAAAATTTAAATTACTAAAACCATGATTTTAGGGGCATGATTATGTAAGAAATGAATGACTGTAAATAAGGATCTGAAGAAAAGCAATATTGTTTGTTGTCATATCAAACGTAGGTGAACAGGAGAAACAGGCTTCATTGAAAAGAATATCTCGAATTTTGTGCAAAACTTTGAAAATTTGTTTGTTGATGTATTTGATTACAAACCTGTACCTTATTTACAATTGACAGTAAAGTTTTACAGTTGTGGAAGTGATTTCCTTGGGAAACTGAACCATTCACACCTAAAGGAAAATTTAAAATGACCTACAAAAATTAAAGCCAGAGCAAAATGTCAGGGGTGAATTAGTTGCGAGAAAGAGAGAAACATTTAAATGAAAGAAATTGTTCTGTCTTGGTTCTTGTTTCACTTATCTTTGTCAAGTAGAAGGAGACAAACAGTATATGGTGCAAATGATAAAGGAATAAAGAGATACTAACTTTCAATCCAAGGTTGAGAGTAAAGAACAAAATGCTTGATCAAAATCTCACTACCATAGGTGACCAGACAATAGCAGCAACAAATATTTTGATAATTGCAACAATTTAGCTGTAAGCAGTGCTGTTGTAATTGTACTAACAGCAGCCTTGTGATGAACATAATATCACTATGCCTGAACCAAAACAGATAATGGCAATTATCTAAATTTGCCAAATTCCCCTTCAAATGATATTCCTCGAACGGACTATTTATTTTTGCATGCTTTTCTAATAATATCCATCACTGTGAGTTTGATTTTTTTCTAGTGAAATCAGCACCTGAGATATATGAGATAATGGTGAAATGTCGTGACACACAATACATATTATGACAATAGACAAGAAGTCTCAGGTATATTACCACTTGAGGTAGCTTTAAATGTTGTGTATCAATGTCAGAAAGGAATAGGGTATGTAACATACCCAGTTAATATTGCATGAATTCGTTCCCTGAGTAATAACATTTCAGTGTCAGAACTTCATATAGCTTTCTTTTAAATGGACCTAAATTCATCTACATTATCTTGTTCCCTTTTAATTTATTATAAATTTTCAATCCCTTGTATAGAGACCCCTGTGCATACAATTTGAGGCAGTGGGTGGGTACCATAAAATTTTCTTGGTTTCTTGTATCATGTGAATGAACAAAATGGTTACCCTCAAATAATTCATGTCTGGTAGACAAAAAGATAGTAATTTCACACACACACACACACACACACACACACACACACACACACACACACAAGAAGAGACGGCACTATGTCTGTCGAGTTACCACAGAAAACAGTGCAATACCTACCATGGATTTAAAGTATCTTGTATATGCTATTTTTTGTGTGTCCATGTCAGTTACATTGGATAGTATTTGCTTTCCAAATGTTCCTCACTTTCCTTGCTAGGTACACAAATGTGATGTGTTGGCAAATGTGCCAACACCTTGTAGATAGAGGAAGCCGAAATGCACGCTATCTAACGCAGACGGGCGTGAATTCTGGAACAGGATAAGTATTGAATGCTAATAATAAAAGTATGCAGCTCCTCGAATACTTAACTTTTATTTATCCTTGTTGTGAATACAACGTTCTTGATGAGACATTTCATACGATAACTATCAATCTATGTAATGCTCATGGCGCCTTGCTAGGTCGTAGCCATGGACTTAGCTGAAGGCTATTCTAACTGTCTCTTGGCAAATGAGAGAAAGGCTTCGTTAGTGTAGTCGCTAGCAAAGTCGTCGTACAACTGGGGCGAGTGCTATTCCGTATCTCGAGACCTGCCTTGTGGTGGCGCTCGGTCTGCGATCTCACAGTGGCGACACGCGGGTCCGACATGTACTAAATGGACCGCGGCCGATTTAAGCTACCACCTAGCAAGTGTGGTGTCTGGCGGTGACACCACACAAATGTGTACCTGCCATCTCAAATTTTTATACAGATTTGATCCTAAGAATTGACTGAGTCAGCTTCTTCTGTATCTTGGTTGTTGTAAAAAAAATCTGAAAGTGGTCGCATATGCTAATGCGTTAATGCTGAACTGATTTATGCTGGAAAAAAAAAAATAGTTAAAATTTTGGCCACCAGGTGCAAATCTGGCACTGTACAGCATCTCGTCAACATTCCCGGTGCTGGAACAGTGTAAACATCAATTAATAATAAAATCAGCATTATGCATTTCACACTTGTGTGACCTTTTCTGCCCACGTCCTGTCCCTAATCTAATCCATATGGAAACTTTTTGGTATCTCTTTCTTGTATTCACAGTGCCATATTTTCAACCTGGTGACCAAACCTAGAACTAATTTTTTATTCCTAGCATAAATTTGGTCTGCTTTAACGAATTAGAATATCATATAATAACAACAACCAACACTGGACCTCCGTTAGTAGCTGCACTTGAATTACAAACACCCAATATGTAATTACAATAATAGAAAGAAAAATGTCATTAATTACTCTACATTGTAGTTGTCTTTAGTACAAAAAGGGATGCACAGTATGATGACTATCCAGTGACATAAAATGTCTGACAGACATCAAAGTAAAATTTGAAAAGGAACTGAAAAAGTTTCTCCACGACAACTCTTCCTGTTCTGTGGAAGAATTTCTGTTATCATAATTGATAAAAGTTGTTGCGTAGGAATTGATAACTCACATCTGTATATTTAAAAAAATCTCAATATATTCAACATTAAGCCATATTAAAGAATTAATTTGTAATGTTAATGTAAATGACTGATTCCACATCATTACAATTTCTTGTGCAAAATCGTCCAAACACTGTTGGCTTTGAGTAAAGTTAGTTATCTCATATAAACAGAGCTGCGAGCAGATGAAGACCACTATTCTTAAACACTGCAAATTATGTGTGTATTTCAGTGATTGTTGTTTGGCATACAATCTTATAGGATTTTCTATAGGTTTGTTAATGACGGGAAAGCATCAGGGATGTGGACTAATTTAGTATATAACTGTTAATTCAGTATAGGCCAGTTCTAAAACTGCCCACCTAATGGGTAACAGTTATGAAGTAAGGAAATGGGGATTGACGCTAAGGTAATTACAAGATATGTATTTATTCCCACTGCAGAAGCTCAGTGCAATTGCATTCATTATGTGTATAATGCCCACAGTACTGTAATACACTGAAGATGGTTTATTTCACAACTTCCATTGTTTTCACGTTGGTTAATGACATCACACTTCATAGATAATATCTGTATGTACCACTTCATTAATTTCACATTGCTTTTAAGAAAGCGAGTTTGTCAGCGGAAAGTTCTTTAAATCACTTTTCAACTATGCTGTATTTCCTACAAGAATTTTAATATATTATGGCAATTTATTGAAATATGTGCTTCTGTATGTAACTCCTTGAAACTGATGTTGAACCCTTGAAGTCTTTGTAGTTATTGTTATTGGTCTTGGGATTATAGTAGTCTTTTTGTTACTTTCTGTGGGTTGTTGAGTCTGGTTCTGTTGTGAAGTGCTATGGTTGATTCTAGTCAGACGTGGAGTTAATTTTCGGATTCTTGTCTTATTTCTGGGTGAAACAGGAATTTGATTCCATAAGCAGGTTAAGTTTTACAAGTCGTAGTGTACATCCCGATGCCAAAAGATTGAAAGCAACATCTAATTTGAGGATGGACAATGGCACACGTAAGAATCACTGATATGCGAGCAGCAACCCTTTCAAGTTTCAGACCATCAATATTAAATAAGTTGATATAACTGAAAATATTAAGCCTGAAACATGTGGAAAAAGAAAGGAGATTAAATTTAACAGCAAAATATTAGAAGCGAAAGAGTGACCCACCCTCCATCCTTCACTCCCCCCCCCCCCCCCCCAAAAAAAAAATCACTCACCCTCCCTTCCTCCCTCTCCCTCCCTCTCTCTCTTTCCGCCCTCCCCCTCTCCCCCTCCCTCCCCTCTCCCCCTCCCTCCCCTCTCCCCCTCCCCCCTCCCCTCCCTCCCTCTCTCCCTCCTTCCCTCCCCCTTTCCTCTCTCTTTTCAAAAAATTGAACTGCTGCCTACAAATATTGCAGGTATAAAATAAATTTGTAAATATCAGTTCATCATTTAAATATGAATACCAAGCATGGAGGAATAAAGCCTAGCATTTAATTACTGTTGATCAGTAACCAACCTTTCACCACATGAGAATGGATATAAAATATAGCAGATTCTATGATATATTCATACACTAATTTGAAACGCTTGTAATAAAACAATCACAAAAATCCTTCATCAGTAAATTTACCATCATTATCCATAGCAATTTGAAATTCACTGCTGAATAAAAGTCTTCTCTCTACCCCTCTGTGGACTGGGGCCTTCATATGCATCCTTCTTGCTCCTGCATATTTTTAGTGTTATTTGCCCACTGTCCATTAGATAATCTTCTCTGACTTTTCTCTTGTCTTGAATTTCAGCTAACTGCAGTATTTCTTTGGTCCATTTGCCTGACTTCACACCATATGTTTTATTTTCATTTCAGCAACAGTTTCATCTTGTATTTCAAACTTTTCTCTGATTCATTTGTTTGTTTTTCTGTTTCACCTAGTAATTCCCAACATGCTCATTGCTCGCTTAGCAAACTTTACTCAGTGAAAAATTGTTGAAAAGGACTGACAACTGAATAGGCTATATTCACCTCGATATGCAAAATTAGTAGCACTGGTAAGATTTTGTGCCTTATCTACGACTTATGAATGTCTGAAAAATGATATTCCTGTAAAAAATTAGAGTATTATTCAATAATTATGTACATATGCAGACAAGCAATGAGTGAAAGTTTATACCAAGGCTGCGATTCAAACCCGGGTCACCTGCTCACTAGGCAAATGTGCTAACTGCTGCACCATTCTGGCATACTGGCCTTGAACAACTGCACAGACTACCCTAGCACTGCTCCCTGCTCAGCCCAGATTCCCATTCATGCCTCAGCCCACTCAGTATTTCCCCTAAATTTGAACAGCATTGCAGAGGCTTTCAGACAGGATCCCCCATTCCATTTGATGCTGAGAAGCTATTCTAATACAGTTGGAGAGCCTCTGTACTGATGTTCTAGTTTATGAGAGGCATGAATGGGAATTTGGGTTTAGCAGGGAGGCATGCCAGGGTAGTCTGTGCAGTTGAGTACAGCCACTGTGGCAGGGTGGCATAGTGGTTAGCACATCTCCCTAATGAACAGGGGACCTGGGTTTGAATCCCAGCCTTGGTACAAATTTTCATTTGTCGCTTCACTCTGCATATGCACATCATAGATGTTTTGAGACTTGAGAAGATCTCTGGAATCGTATAGTTTCATATGATTATTGTTCAATAGTCAACACAGGATATTCACTGGTTTTAAATAACCATTCCAATAGCAAACAATTTACATAAGTTCCGAGAGTGTTGTCCAGCAGCCGGCCGGAGTGGCCAAGCGGTTCTAGGTGCTGCAGTCTGAAACTGCACGACTGCTACGGTCACAGGTTCGAATCCTGCCTCGGGCATGGATGTGTGTGATGTCCTTAGGTTAGTTAGGTTTAAGTAGTTCTAAGTTCTAAGGGACTGATGACCTCAGAAGTTAAGTCCCATAGTGCTCAGAGCCATTTGAACCATTTTGTTGTCCAGCAGTAGACACACTGAAAAAATCAAGCATGGAGCACCATCTGATTGCTGGTTGTGTCCTTCATTATTTTTTAATTCAAATTAATGACAGTCCGCTTCTATTGTCACAAGATATAAATTTTGTCCCCATTTACAGACTATTGACGTATAAAAATAAAAAATAAAAATTATCTTTTCATCCTGAAATGACATTAATGAAGATTTCAGCAAGTGGTTCAAGACACATGAATTATCATTGAAGTTTGGAGAAAAAAATACAATCACCGCTAAACAAAGTAAATAAAATGGGGTGTGATTTAAGTGGTTAGTCAATGTGATTTAAGCAGGGTGCAGTCATTGAATTCCTGACAGCAGAAAGTGTCACCCCAAAGGAGATTCATCAGAGAATGAAAGCAGTTTATGGTGATTGTGTTGATGCAAGTACTGTGTGTCATTGAGCTATGGTGATTGTGTTGATGTGAGTACTGTGCGTCATTGAGCGAGTAAGTTTAAAGATGTTGAGGCGGGAACATCTGACTTGCATGACAAATAAAGAGTTCGACATCCTGTGACAGCAACCACCGGATTTCATGACCAAAATGTTGACAGATTGATTCAGGATGATTATAATATCTCTCAGAGAGAAACTGAAAGCACAGTTGGCATTTCACAAGAACGTGTGGGTCATAGTACTGCTTTGTTTGGCTATTGGAAGATCTGTGCTGACTCCTGAAATGAAAGCGCACAGACTTGAAATTTGCCAGGAACTCCTCTCATGTTTTGAGAATAATGGTGATGCCTTTCTCCATTCAATTATGACAGGAGACGAAATGTGGGTACATCATTACGACCCGGAAACGAAATGTCAGTCTATGAAATATCGACACAAAGACTCGCCCCAGAAAAAGAAATTCAAGATGCAGCCCTCAGCTGGAAAAATCATGGCCACAGTGTCTTGGGATGCAGATGGGGTAACCCATGGTGATTTCCTTGATCGTGGAACAACAATACATTCAGAACATTACATCACAACACTGCAAACGCTGAAACGAAGGCTAACAAATGTGCGAAAGGAAGAGGGAAATGTTTTCCTGCAGCATGACAATGCCAAACCACACACTTCATGTGCCACAGCAGAACTTCAGAGACTGAATGGCATCCTCCATACAGTCCAGGTTTAGCACCGTCTGACTTCCATCTGCTCCTGATAATGAAAGACAATCTGCAGGGATATCATTATGCTTCTTATGAAGATGTTGAGACAACTGTGAGTCTGTGGTTGTGGAAACAGAGTTTCGACTTCTTCCATGACTGCTTCAGAAAATTTGTTCATTGTTGGCAGAAATGTATCCAATTGGCTGGTAATTATGTGGAAAAGTGAGTATTGGTAATTAGGATTATTTCTGCATTTGATTTATTAAAATATTCCCATCCAAACTGATTTAACGAAGGTGGAGGCATTACTTTTCATTCAACCCTCATAAGTTGCGGGCAATAGAATCATTTGACAGTCAGCTTAACATGCCGGTTCTCTAAATTTTAATTCATAGAAGAGGTTGGCAACAAGCCATTTATTTAATGTTTTACCAAATTCACATTCTTGAAAGTCTTGTACCCTCTGCAGAAGCTTATTAACATATGTATGGAATTATTATTCCTAATGTTGTGAACATGAATATTATTTCTACGTTTTACTTCATGTAGATTCTTTTTTGTTTGGGTTAACACTTGGTATCTATGCTGATTTATAACAGTCATTATTTTACATTCAGAGAAGAAAGGCTTACAATGTGCTTTATGCTGAGAACATGTGATGACTCTGATTGCATTCTTCTGCAGAAGTAATATGTTCTCAACATGGCTTGAGTTTCCCCAGAGAATAAGTCCATATGACATGGTACTTTGAAAAAGTGCAGAATAAGATGTTTTAATATAAGCTTCTGGTACACATTTCATAAGACATGTTAATAAGTAAATTACTCTGGATAAGTTAACACTAATGTGTTACTCCCAGGACAATTTTTCATCTAGTTGTACCCCCAAGAAATTTATATAACATGGATTATTAAGGGATTATTAAAAGGACTTTTGTCCTTTGGACTAAATACTATTTTTTGTGTTTTGTTCTCATTCAGGACAAACCCATTTGACCTGAACCAGTATGACGCTTGGACGAGTGTATTGTCAGCAGAATCTTTGAACTTATTTAGATCATTCTTGTAGTTTAGGAAGGTAGTGTCATCTGCAAATAGCATTGATTTGGAGCTTATAAAGGAACTCCCACCTTAGTTTGTTTCTCGATAGACTTTACTGTGCCGGTACACACTACATGCCTATGATTTTGGAGATAAGATTTTGGTAGTTTTAGGATGTACTCCTGGATGCCATACAAATGGAGTTTCTGTAGAAGTGTGTCATGTCCTACACAATCAAATGCTTTACTCATATCACAGAACGTGGAATGAGCAAATACCATCTCCTCAAACACTTGAAGAACATATTTAATTACAGAGTCTATTGTGTCTACTGTTGATGATTTTCTTCTATCCATATTGTGCTACATTAAATATTCCAGGTTTTTCAAAGTGAGCAGACAGCTGATGGTATAAATGATGTATTCTATCATTTTGGCCACGACTGGAGCTATTGATATTGGCCTGAAACTTAAAGGATTGTCTTTGTCACTGTTTTTGCACACAGGCGCCACACTAGATAATTTCAGTTCCTCTGAAAATGATTCATTTATGCAGTGAGTCAATGGATAAACAATGGAATCAGCGATCGCTGTTGCAGTGGCAGGTTATCAAGATTTAAGTGAGTCTGAACTTGGTGTTATAGTGGGCATGTGAGCTGGTGTTATAGTGGGCATGTGAGCAATGGGACACAGCATCTCTGAGGCAGCAATGAAATTGGGGTTTTCCCATATAACCATTTCCCAAGTGTACCATTAATATCAGGAAACTGGTAAACCATCAAATCTCTGACATTGCTGCGGGCAGAAAAAGATCCTGCAAGAACAGGACCAATGATGACTGAAGAGAGTCGTTCATCAGAGAGAGGTAAAATCCTTCCACAAATTGATGCAGATTTCAATGCTCGGCCATCAAAAAGTGTCAGTGCGCGAACCTTTCAATGAAACATCATTGATATGGGCTTTTGGAGCCGAAGGTCCACCTATGTACCCTTGATGACTGCATGACACAAAGCTTTACACCTCGCCTGGGCCTGTCAACGCCGACATTGGACTGTTGATGACTGGAAACATGTTGCCTGGTCGAACAAGTCTCATTTCGAATTGTATTGAGTGGATGGACATGTACGGGTGTGGAGACAACCTTGTGAATCCATGGACCTAGCATGTCAGTCTGGAATTGTTCAAGCTGGTTAAAGCTTTGTAATGGCATGGGGCGTGTGCATTTGGAGTGATATGGGACCCCTGATACATTTAGATATGACCCTACAGGTGACACATATGTAAGCATCCTGTCTGATCGCCTGCATCCGTTCATGTCCGTTGTGCATTCTGACGCACTTGGGCAATTCCAGCAGGACAATGGGACACCCCTCCCCCCAGGTCCAGAATTGCTACAGAGTGGCAGCAGGAACACTCTTCTGAGTTAAAAACTTTCGCTGGCCACCAAACTCCCCAGACATGAACATTGTTGAGCATACCAGGGATGGCTTGCGATGTGTTGTTCAGAAGAGATCTCCACCTCCTCATACTCTTACAGATTTATGGACCGCTCTGAAGGATTCATAGTGTCAGTTCCCTCCAGTACTATTTCAGACATTAGTCGAGTCCATGCCACGTCACGTTGCGGCACTTCTGCATGCTTGCAGGAGCCCAACATGATATTAGGCAGGTGTACCAGTTTCTTTGGCTCTTCAGTGTAAGAGGTCTACATCTACATCCACATTGATACTCCACAATCCAACTTACAGCACATGGCAGAGAGTTGCCATACCACTACTAGTAATTTTCTTTTCTCTTACACTCGCAAATAGAACAAAAGAATAAAGGCTGTCCATATGCCTCCGTATGAGCCTCAATTTCTCATATCTTATGTTCATGGTCCGTGGCTGCAATGTATGTTGGAGTAAACAGAATTTTTCTGCAGTAAGCTTCAAATGCTGATACTCTAAATTTTTTCAGTAGTGTTCCTTGAAAAGAACGTTGCTTTCCCTTCAGGAGTTCACATTTGAGTTCCTGAAGCATCCCCGTAACACATCCGTGTTGTTGGAACCTACCACTAACAAATCTAGCAACCTGCCTCTGAATTGCTTCAATGTCTTTCTTTAATCTGACCTTGCACAGATCCCAAGCACTTATGCAATACTCAAGAATAGGTCGCACAACATTCTATATGCGGTCTCCTTTAGAGATGAACAACACTTTCTCCCAATAGACCGAAGTTGAATATTCAACTTCCACACTACCGCAACCCTCACATGTTTGTTTCATGTCATATTGCCCATCTGTTTAAATGACATGATTATGTCAAGCATCCCACTACTAATGCTTTATCCAGACATTATGGGTTTGTTTTTCCTACTCATCCACATTACCTTACATTTTTCTACATACAGAGTTAGCTGCCATTCATCACATCAGCTACAAATTTTGTCTAGTCATCTTATATACTTCTACAGTCACTCATCTTCATCACCTTACCATACACTACAGCATCATCAGCAAACAACTGCAAATTACTGTCCATCCTGTCTGCCAAATCATTTATATAGAGAGAGAATAATAGCATTAGGGCACTCCTGATGATACTCGTGTCTCTAATGTCAACATCAACTGCAGCTTTTGAGTGTGGAAACTGCATATTAAGCATGACAGACAAGAAACAGGTGCCAGGAGGAGTGTTTATTGACTATTGAAAGCTTTTGACGTGGTGAATCAGTATTCTGCTGTCAAAGATTGAGAAGTATATGTCCTACAAATGGATCAGTTCCTTCCTGAGCAATCTTAAGCAGGTAGTGAGCACCAAGTATATTCTCAAATGTAAAGTTATTTCTGAACAAATGTCAGTGTGATTTAATTAAGTATGGTGTACTCCAAGGGCCCACTTTTGTTCCTTTCATAAATTGATGCCCGTAAATAATCATAGCTGCAGTTGACACCACAGTGCTATGAAAAGGAGAAAGTAACGAAAAATTATATCAGGAAATACTGTCACAAAACTGATCACAGAATAACCAGCTTTAACAAATAGTAAAAAAGATTACAGCACAAAAGTTTCACAATTTTCTGAACGAGGATATGTAAATCCTGTTTTCCTCTATGAATGATAAACCAAGTCATTCTGTTGCATTTCAGTTGTATATTATGTATACAACTGATTGCTCTTCACTGAATTGACTAAATATTGGTAGTTGTATCAAAGGAATATCCATAGAAAACTATGCACCATATAGATATGCTGAGTCACAGACAGGCATAATGAAAAGACTGCTCCACATTAAAGCTTTCGGCCAAAAGGCCTTCCTCTGAAGTGCACGCGCGCGCCCACACACACACACACACACACACACACACACACACACACACACACACACAAAATGACCATTGTCTCTGCCTGGACTGCCACAGTCCGGCTACAACACCCAGCGACTCTGTGTGTCAGTCAGTCAGTCTGTCTTTTCATTGTGCATGTCTGCAACTCAGCATCTTCTCTATGTGATGAGTGGCACTTTATCCTTTTCATAATATTGCCTTTATTCCATCCTGGAGTTCCCATTGTTCAAGAAAGAAAACTAATAGACTACAAAATACAATTGTTGGTGAGTACTATAAAACTAAAAGTTATACGCTTCCTAGCTTTTGGAACTAATTGTTCCTTCCTCAGGAAGGAGAGAGGGATATGTTTCAAGGATGAGAGAGATCCACCTGTGGGGAGGACAACGGTTGTCAAAAAGGATTGAGGAGATGTCAAAGATATGATAAACTGGTAAGCACTGGACCAACTTTTGTTCAGAGATGATAAGGACAGAGTGGGAAGTAAAGGTAAATAGTGGGTCATTTTCACCTACTGGGTACTGGGAGTCCCCAATATGGAGAGTTTTTCTGTGCCCATTGATGTCCTCAACCAATTTAGTGGTGGTCATGCAAAAATAAAACACAATGCAGTGGATGCAAGTTAGTTGTGGGGGAGGTTGAGAGAGCAATGGGAAGGTGATGTGGGGAGGACATCATGGACAGAGGATTTCATTTGTGGGTTTGACTTGACAAAATCATAGACTTGGCAGAGTAAAACATTGCAGTATTCAAGACTAGCGCAATACTGTGTAACAGTAGTTGTATTTCTAAGGTTTTCTCCCCCCCCCCCCCCCCTCCCGCATTTCCCCACCCTCTCTCTCTCTATTTCTTAATGGGGCTGTGTTAGTGTGTGACCTCCTGTGTCCTTTTTTAATCTTCCCCAACCTCTCCTCCTTGAGAAAGGAATTATTAGTTCTGAAAGATAGGTAGTGTGTCACTTTTATTTGTGTCTATCAACAGAAATACGATTCATGTTTTATAAGGTACAGGACTTGCAATGAGGAGGAGTCAATGTTGCAGTCCTGTCTAGCCATCGCAATTTAAGTTTTCCAGGGTTCTGTAGATCTATTAAGGTAAATGTCAGGGTGGTTCCTGTGTAAAGAACGTGATCAATATCTTTCCACATTCTTGCTCCATTTGAGTTATTGCTCCATCTCTAATAACCTCATCATTAGCAAGACAGTAAACTGTAATCTTCCTTTTCACTTACCTTCCCCCTTTCATGTAAAGTAAAGTAAAGTAACATAATTCCTAACAAAAAGGACAGACTTTTTAAAAAACTGACCAAATCTTGAGCTGTACTAATAAGTCTCTACTGGATACCTAGCATTAACTGTGGGTACAATTCATACGACACATTTCTGCATTCTGTGTACCCTAGTCAAGGAATCAGCATAGGTCCTTTGTCACTTCGAATTAGTACAGACAAATTTACTGTAGTGACTGAGGACACACAGACTAAGGACTACACACGGTGTAGCTGCATTGGAGTTCCTAACGTTGGTTAAACTCAAGGTGAGTGTCCACTACGTGCATTTGACTTGCATAACATGCAGGAACCATGTTGCTTATGTTTCTAGAAGGGAGCAAACTTCCTCAACCAAAGCCTGCACCTTCTGCAACAGACATCTGCCTGGGAGTAACCACAACTGTAAAAATAACAACTGCTGTTCAGGGGACGTGTAAATGATGTGGTAGGTGCCATAAATAGATATTCCATACATTGCATTTCACCGAGAGAATTGAATGCCAGCTGTGATAAAGTTGATGGCAGTGAGTGGTGAGTCAAAAATAGCTGCTGATGATGCTCTTCTATATTTTACAAATACTCCCAGTGTTTGTTCACAGTCCACTGATATGAATGCAACCCAGTGATGTGAACAGTGGGTAAGACACTGGTGCTGCTTTTGGGAGGGGAGAGGTTAGAACTGCTCTCTGACCACCCAGTTGTAGGTTCTCTGTAGTTTCCATAAATTGCTGAATGCAAATATTAGGATGGTTCTTTAAAAAGAACACTACTGGTTTCCTTCCACAACCTTGATGAGTTTATGCATTTACTCTATCTCTTGAAATCTGTCATCAACATGAGGTCCTTCATGATGTGATGAGAGTATGGAAAAACTTATTGCTATCCTTGTGTTATTCTGTTTTATTGCACACAATTCAGGTACACCCCCTGCAAAGTTAGAATGCACACAAAGCCTAATAACGCTATATTATCATAACCTAGGCCAAAATACTTTTCTGCAGGAAACCCGAGAGAGAGAGAGAGAGAGAGAGAGAGAGAGAGAGAGAGAGAGTGAGAGAGAGAGTCTGAAACCACATACTGTCAGAAGGCAGAGAAATGTTCATCCAAATATCATACAAAAATTGACACCAGAATGCAGAAGCAGCAGTTTGATCCAGTTTAGGTGTGCCACAATTGAAAAGCTGGCAATTGTAGGTGAAAGCTAGCAAAGAACACATGGTACAGTTGGAGCTAGATGTAGCGTCCCTTATTCCTTCTCCATCTGCAATGTGAAAGCCATGGGCAGTGGTCCTGCCATTGTCAGTGGCCTGTAGTTCACTTGCACCATCCATCTCTGATGGATCTGTCATTTCATTCTCAGAATCAAGTAAAGCTGCAATAGCCAAAAGGATATTCGACTACCTGTGGAAAAAGAAGACAACAACATGGATTAAGGAAGCTTGTAAAGATATGGAAAGGTTCAACATTCAGGAAGTTCAGATGTTAAGTAGGGATACATTTCGGACCATGATTCAAAATTTAGAAAGATTTCAAGTCAAAAGAACTAAGAAGACTGGAAGAGCATGGACGAATGAACAGCACAGTGGCCACATGAAAGAGTACTTTAGGAGGAGGAAACTTCAGACAAAGAAGAAATGAAATTGTAGCGTGATGCTAAGTGGTCAGTTCACAAATAAAAAAAAGTTTACAATACCTTGTCGTTGGTGGGGAGGCTTGCGTGCCTCAGCGATATAGATGGCCGTACTGTAGGTGCAACCGCAACGGAGGGGTATCTGTTGAGAGGCCAGACAAACGTGTGGTTCCTGAAGAGGGGCAGCAGCCTTTTCAGTAGTTGCAGGGGCAACAGTCTGGATGATTGACTGATCTGGCCTTGTAACACTAACCAAAACGGCCTTGCTGTGCTGGTACTGCGAACGGCTGAAAGCAAGGGGAAACTACAGTCGTAATTTTTCCCGAGGGCATGCAGCTTTACTGTATGGTTAAATGATGATGGCGTCCTCTTGGGTAAAATATTCCGGAGGTAAAATAGTCCCCCATTCGGATCTCTGAGCGGGGACTACTCAAGAGGACGTCATTATCAGGAGAAAGAAAACTGGCGTTCTACGGATCGGAGCATAGAATGTCAGATCCCTTAATCGGGCAGGTAGGTTAGAAAATTTAAAAAGGGAAATAGAATAGTAAGAATTAGTAAAGTTAGGTGGCAGGAGGAACAAGACTTTTGGTCAGGTGAATACAGGGTGATTGTTGTTGTTGTTGTCTTCAGTCCTGAGACTGGTTTGATGCAGCTATCCATGCTACTCTATCCTGTGCAAGCTTCTTCATCTCCCAGTACCTACTGCAACATACATCCTTCTGAATCTGTTTAGTGTATTCATCTCTCGGTCTCCCTCTACGATTTTTACCCTCCACGCTGCCCTCCAATACTAAATTGGTGATCCCTTGATGTCTCAGAACATGTCCTACCAACCGATCCCTTCTTCTAGTCAAGTTGTGCCACAAACTTCTCTTCTCCCCAATCCTATTCAGTACCTCCTAATTAGTTACGTGATCTACCCACCTTATCTTCAGCATTCTTCTGTAGCACCACATTTCGAAAGCTTCTATTCTCTTCTTGTCCAAACTAGTTATCGTCCATGTTTCACTTCCATACATGGCTACACTCCATACAAATACTTTCAGAAACGACTTCCTGACACTTAAATCTATACTCGATGTTAACAAATTTCTCTTCTTCAGAAACGATTTCCTTGCCATTGCCAGTCTACATTTTATATCCTCTCTACTTCGACCATCATCAGTTATTTTACTCCCTAAATAGCAAAACTCCTTTACTACTTTAAGTGTCTCATTTCCTAATCTAATTCCCTCAGCATCACCCGATTTAATTACATTCCATTATCCTCGTTTTGCTTTTGTTGATGTTTATCTTATATCCTCCTTTCAAGACACTGTCCATTCCGTTCAACTGCTCTTACGAGTCCTTTGCTGTCTCTGACAGAATTACAATGTCATCGGCGAACCTCAAAGTTTTTACTTCTTCTCCATGAATTTTAATACCTACTCCGAATTTTTCTTTTGTTTCCTTTACTGCTTGCTCAATATACAGATTGAATAATATCGGGGAGAGGCTACAACCCTGTCTCACTCCTTTCCCAACCACTGCTTCCCTTTCATGCCCCTCGACTCTTATAACTGCCATCTGATTTCTGTACAAATTGTAAATAGCCTTTCGCTCCCTGTATTTTATACCTGCCACCTTCAGAATTTGAAAGAGAGTATTCCAGTGTACATTGTCAAAAGCTTTCTCTAAGTCTACAAATGCTAAAAACGTAGGTTTGCCTTTTCTTAATCTTTCTTCTAAGATAAGTCGTAAGGTTAGTATTGCCTCACGTGTTCCAACATTTTTAGGAATCCAAACTGATCTTCCCCGAGGTCCGCTTCTACCAGTTTTTCCATTCGTCTGTAAAGAATTCGCGTTAGTATTTTGCAGCTGTGACTTATTAAACTGATAGATGGGTAATTTTCACATCTGTTAACACCTGCCTTCTTTGGGATTGGAATTATTATATTCTTCTTGAAGTCTGAGGGTATTTCGCCTGTCTCATACATCTTGCTCACCAGATGGTAGAGTTTTGTCTTGACTGGCTCTCCCAAGGCCATCAGTAGTTCTAATGGAATGTTGTCTACTCCCGGGGCCTTGTTTCGACTCAGGTCTTTCAGTGCTCTGTCAAACTCTTCACACAGTATCTTATCTCCCATTTCGTCTTCATCTACATCCTCTTCCATTTCCTTAATATTGTCCTCAAGTACATTGCCCTTGTATAAACCCTCTATATACTCCTTCTACCTTTCTGCCTTCCCTTCTTTGCTTAGAACTGGGTTGTCATCTGAGCTCTTGATATTCATACAAGTGGTTCTCTTATCTCCAAAGGTCTCTTTAATTTTCCTGTAGGCAGTATCTATCTTACCCCTAGTGAGACAAGCCTCTACATCCTTACATTTGTCCTCTAGCCATCCCTGCTTAGCCATTTTGCACTTCCTGTCGATCTCATTTTTGAGACGTTTGTATTCCTTTTTGCCTGCTTCATTTAATGCATTTTTATATTTTCTCCTTTCATCAATTAAATTCAATATTTCTTCAGTTACCCAAGGATTTCTATTCGCCATCGCCTTTTTACCTACTTGATCGTCTGCTGCCTTCACTACTTCAACTCTCAGAGCTACCCATTCTTCTTCTACTGTATTTATTTCCCCCATTCCTGTCAATTGTTCCCTTATGCTCTCCCTGAAACTCTGTACAACCTCTGGTTCTTTCAGTTTATCCAGGTCCCATCTCCTTAGATTCCCACCTTTTTGCAGTTTCTTCAGTTTCAATCTGCAGTTCATAACCAATAGATTGTTGTCAGAATCCACATCTGCGCCTGGAAATGTTTTACAATTTAAAACCTGGTTCCTAAATCTCTGTCTTACCATTATATAATCTATCTGATACCTTTTAGTATCTCCAGGATTCTTCCAGGTATACAACCTTCTTTTATGATTCTTGAACCAAGTGTTAGCTATGATTAAGTTATGCTCTGTGCAAAATTCTACAAGGCGGCTTCCTCTTTCATTTCTTCCCCCCAACCCATATTCACCTACTATGTTTCCTTCTCTCCCTTTTCCTACTCTTGAACACTTTGTTCTAGAATCATAAAAGAAGGTTGTATACATGGAAGAATCCTGGAGATACTAGAAGGTATCAGATAGATTATATAATGGTAAGGCAGAGATTTAGGAGCCAGGTTTTAAGTTGTAAGACATTTCCAGGGGCAGATGTGGACTCTGACCACAATCTATTGGTTATGAACTGTAGATTAAAACTGAAGAAACTGCAAAAAGGTGGGAATTCAAGGAAATGGGACCTGGATAAACTGACTAAACCAGAGGTTGTACAGAGTTTCAGGGAGAGCATAAGGGAACAATTGACAAGAATGGGGGAAAGTAATACAGTAAAAGAAGAATGGGTAGCTTTGAGAGATGAAGTAGTGAAGGCAGCAGAGGATCTATTAGGTAAAAAGACAAGGGCTAGTAGAAATCCTTGGGTAACAGAAGAAATATTGAATTTAAATGATGAAAAGAGAAAATATAAAAACGCAGTAAATGAATCAGGCAAAAAGGAATACAAACGTCTCAAAAATGAGGTCGACAGGAAGTGCAAAATGGCTAAGCAGGGATGGCTAGAGGACAAATGTAAGGATGTAGAGGCTTATCTCACTAGGGGCAAGATAGATACTGCCTACAGGAAAATTAAAGAGACATTTGGAGAAAAGAGAGCCACTTGTATGAATATCAAGAACTCAGATGGAAACCCAGTTCTTAGCAAAGAAGGGAAAGCAGAAAGGTGGAAGGAGTATATAGATGGTCTATAAAAGGGTGATGTACTTGAGGACAATATTATGGAAATGGAAGAGGATGTAGATGTAGATGAAGATGAAATGGGCAATACGATATAGCGTGAAGAGTTTGACAGAGCAATGAAAGACCTGAGTCGCAACAAGGCCGCGGGAGTAGACGGCATCCCATTGGAACTACTGATGGCCTTGGGAGAGCCAGTCAAGACAAAACTCTACCATCTGGTGAGCAAGATGTATGAGACAGGTGAAATACCCTCAGACTTCAAGAAGAATATAATAATTCCAATCCCAAAGAAAGCAGGTGCTGACAGATCTGAAAATTACCGAACTATCAGTTTAATAAGTCACTGCTGCAAAATACTAAGGCGAATTATTTACAGACGAATGGAAAAACTGGTAGAATCCGACCTCGGGGAAGATCAGTTTGGATTCCATAGAAATATTGGAACACGTGAGGCAATACTAACCTTACGACTTAACTTAGAAGAAAGTTTAAGGAAAGGCAAACCTACGTTTCCAGCATATGTAGACTTAGAGAAAGCTTTTGACAATGTACACTGGAATACTCTCTTTCAAATTCTAAAGGTGGCAGGGGTAAAATACAGGGAGCGAAAGGCTATTTACAATTTGTACAGAAACCAGATGGCAGTTATAAGAGTCGAGGGACATGAAAGGGAAGCAGTGGTTGGGAAGGGAGTGAGACAGTGTTGTAGCCTGTCCCCGATGTTATTCAATCTGTATATTGAGCAAGCACTAAAGGAAACAAAAGAACAATTTGGAGTAGGTATTAAAATCCATGGAGAAGAAATAAAAACTTTGAGGTTCGCAGATGACATTGTAATTCTGTCAGAGACAGCAAAGGACTTGGAAGAGGAGCTGAACGGAATGGACAGTGTCTTGAAAGGAGGATATAAGATGAACATCAACAAAAGCAAAACGAGGATAATGGAATGTGGTCAAATTAAGTCGGGTGATGCTGAGGGAATTAGATTAGGAAATGAGACACTTAAAGTAGTAAAGGAGTTTTGCTATTTGGGGAGCAAAATAACTGATGATGGTCGAAGTAGAGAGTATATAAAATGTAGACTGGCAATGGCAAGGAAAGTGTTTCTGAAGAAGAGAAATTTGTTAACATCGAGTATAGATTTAAGTGTCAGGAAGTCGTTTCTGAAAGTATTTGTATGGAGTGTAGCCATGTATGGAAGTGAAACATGGACGATAAATAGTTTGGACAAGAAAAGAATAGAAGCTTTCGAAATGCGGTGCTACAGAAGAATGCTGAAGATTAGATGGGTAGATCACATAACTAATGAGGAGGTATTGAATAGGATTCGGGAGAAGAGTAGTTTGTGGCACAACTTGACAAGAAGAAGGGACCAGTTGGTAGGACATGTTCTGAGGCATCAAGGGATCACAAATTTATCATTGGAGGGCAGCGTGGAGGGTAAAAATCATAGAGGGCGACCAATAGATGAATACACTAAACAGATTCAGAAGGATGTAGGTTGCAGTAAGTACTGGGAGATGAAGAAGCTTGCACAGGATAGAGTAGCATGGAGAGCTGCATCAAACCAGTCTCAGGACTGAAGACCACAACAAGAACAACAACATTACAATACATTACTTTTAACAGAAAACTTTATGTTCAGTGTATTGGAAGTAATATGTGACAGGGTATCCAGGACACAAATGCCAAAGCAAATGCGAAGCAGTTAAAGAAACTGAATTACAACCAAGAACAGAAATGCTGTTATGTTGTCTGAAATATTTTCGTTAATGATGGAAGAAAGAAAACCTGGTAATGATCAACCCTGTTATGACAGGTAGAAATCTGTTTTATTGGCAGATGTACAGCATGTGACTTACCCAGCAACAGGTAACACTAAAGTATTTTTCTCCAATGATTATGTATTTATTGCTTCAAAATAGGTGTCCCAGAATTGCTTCAAAATAAGTTTCCCAGAATTCACACATGAAGTAATTTTGATAGAAACAGGTAAAAAATTTAATTAAAGTATAGAGCACAGGGCTATGTGAGGAATAGCAAATTGGGTAAATGATCTCTACTACTTTGCTGGCACACACACACTCTGTTGTCAAAATTTTGCATGACATTTTGCATTAAGGTGCCTGAATTTTGTTGACACAACAAACTTTCTCCTTAAAGGTGTGAGTTGTTTTAGAAATCATATGATCTGGATGTCCTATTCTGATCATCAAAATGGGAAATGACACAACTTGGAAATGACTCAGGTAGTAATTGAATTGTTTCTTGGGCTGTATGGCATGTAGCTGTTATCTTGTTGAAACCACAAGTCATTTACATCCACATATTGCAATTTAGGCGCAAAAAAAATTACAGTTTTATCATGTCGGGATTGTGAGCATAATTAACTCTTGCTGCCTTAGTAGCCACATTTTGAAAGAAGAATGCTCCGATGGTGCCCCAGTGCCAAAATCACACCAATCAGTAAATAAGGATGCATTTGTTTCTCAACAATCACTTGGATTTTCTAAACCCCAAATGCAACAGTTTTGTCAATAACCCAGCTGTCAAGATGAAAATGAGCCTCATTGCGGAAGGTGAATTTATTTGATAAGTTGACATCCTCTTGAAATCCATTGAGTGATCTCTATTTGGTGTGTGTGTTCAGTAGACTTCAGTTTTTGAGTCAGCTGAACCTTGTAAATATGAAGATACAAATCTTTCATGAGAATACACTGTAGAGAGCTTCTTGAAATGTCCAGTTCTTGACCAGCTGGCAATTTGACGTACCCGGACTTTCAGCAACACTTTCACAAACTTCTTCAATGCTTTGTGTTGCACAGTTTGTTGAAGGATGGCCAGAGTGTTTGAGATCAGTAATTGATCCAGTCTCCATAATTTTTTAGTTAATTTTTTCACAGTTGACGAAGTTAAATTGCTGTTCCAATCATATTTTATACAGAAATTGCAAGCTGTAGCTGTCAGATCTTATAAAGACATTTTCTTTCGCGTGGCACTCCATTTTCGATAACCCTAAGTTGTCAGCTCTCTCTCTCTCTCTTTCTTTCTGTGTCCCTTTACACTTTGCCTCACAAATGGTGCAAAAT
This sequence comes from Schistocerca serialis cubense, assembly GCF_023864345.2. NCBI lineage: Eukaryota > Metazoa > Arthropoda > Insecta > Orthoptera > Acrididae > Schistocerca > Schistocerca serialis. The sequence goes on from NC_064644.1 coordinate 564,072,262, forward strand.
TCAAATCTTGCATGAAATTGTGGGGACACCCTTTACATCCTTGCAAAAGGGGGGTAGAATTAATCTGTTCTTGTATTTGAGCACAATGCCTGATTTCTATTACTTCAATTTCTGAGGAATAAAGTGATACTGTTAATACGTTAACAATAAATTTGACACATGGTCATTGTACCCAGATTATGCCACTCTGAATGTAGAAGACGTAAGACAACCACTAGTACATAACTAGAAAAAATTCTTCACTTTTAAGATTTACATTTTTAAACAAGTGGTTGATTTCGCATTCAATTTTCTTTTTGTAAAACTTTTGGTAAGAACTTCATAGCTGACAAAGGTAATACTTCTTCAAGAGTATGTAGACAGGATTCTGATCATGTGCTAAGAATACTAGCAACTACAAACAGATTACAACAAATTATTTGACTCACTTTTGAATTGGTGAAAAATTGTTCAACATCCTATATATTAGCATTAACATCCATGTAAATGCACAATATGACTCTTAAATAATTTCAGAGTAACTGCAATAGAGGCAGAAATAATTTTTTTCCCTGGAACCAACAGCATATTTCCTATGCTATATGGTATATGGTAACATTTATCAGCGATTGCTATTACTGGTCTATATACAATTTGTATACAAAATGATGAATGATATTCATTGAATATATGTGTACATTTACGACATAAATGAAAGAACATTAGTACTTAAGATCATCTTTATACCACTTTTGAATATTTATGTTGGATGAAATAGGTTTTATTTAAGTCATTTTCACATGCTGCTTCTGAATGAACTAAGTGACACACCATATACCCATGCTGGCAGTAATTAAATAATGTGAACCCATGTGTGTGTAACTATCATGAGTTTTTTTCTATTTTCTGGAGTCAGGCAGGTGTAATTCAGCATGCCATCCAGGGACCATCATTTTATATCTGTTCCAATTTCATAGCAAGATTTTTCAAGCAGAGACATGTAAAGTTATTCATCAAAATCAAATTCTGCCTGGATTAACAATATCTCAGAAAAGATACAGAAGCTAGAGATATGATCCTCCTTCGAGCAACATCTCAGTAATTCCTGTTGCAATTTTTTTAGTGTTGTACAATGCGATACATAGGACAACCATCTGGTTGGGAGAAATTTTGTATAGCAAAGAGTATCACAGCCCATTCCTTGTTTAACATTACAGATGAGATACAACTAATGGTTAACAATGGAGTGTACAAAGTGTGGTGATTGTTTTATGTTTTACATTTGCCAATCAAGTAGTGCTAAGCCACTTAGAGTGGCTGAGCGTGAACAGTATCTAAGATACTGGGAGTCTGACCTTACATGTGTTAAGCATGAGCTCACCCTGAGTCACTGCTACAAAGTCCTGCCTGTAATCTTAAAGTTAGCTAACAAACTGCAACATGGATTCTATGGGAAACTTGTAAAAGTTTAATCACTGATTTACAGCCCTCAGTAGACTTTCAATGAATACATGCATACTGGCACATAGACTTCTCCCATTTTTCCTCTTACCCTACAGATGCAAATATTTCTCTCAATCTGTTATCTGTGCTCCCTTTGCTTTTATGTTTTTAATACTTGTCATTCTACTTTAAACTTATAAATGTAATTGATTTCATCATTTTGTCATACATACATACATGTACAAATTCTTATATAAATAATGAAAAAGATATGGTAACATTTATCAGCGATTGCTATTACTGGTCTATATACAATTTGTATACAAAATGATGAATGATATTCATTGAATATATGTGTACATTTACGACATAAATGAAAGAACATTAGTACTTAAGATCATCTTTATACCACGTTTGAATATTTATGTTGGATGAAATAGATTTTATTTAAGTCATTTTCACATGCTGCTTCTGAATGAACTAAGTGACACACCATATACCCATGCTGGCAGTAATTAAATAATGTGAACCCATGTGTGTGTAACTGTCATGAGTTTTCTTCTGTTTTCTGGAGTCAGGCAGGTGTAATATCAATCTGTTCTGCTTTCTGTGGGTGCCATGCTGGTAAGCAGATTGTTGCACTTCATGGTTCCATAGCTTTTCCTTTGTTAATATCATGTAATTTAAAATAAAGACGAACATACCTGGTAGTATTTTTAATTTCTTGAACTATGGTGATAGCAGTCATTACTTTTGACTCCATAAATGCAGCTGCTAGCCTTTTTTTCCCATTAAGCTTTTTTCCCAAAAAGAAACTTTATGTAATGAGCAGCTGAAGAAAAAAGTATAATATGCTACGAACAGTAGCTTATCACTAACACATGACCTAGAATTTCTTAATAAATATTTAACTCATTATTCAGTATGAATTCTTCATGTCAATTTAAAGTGAAGATGAAACCCAAGTAGTTTAATAGAAGCACAGTCACATTTAACACATAAACAGAAGACAATGTTTAATTCAATCCACTATTACATTTTCTTGCATTTCCTTAGAGAAAGTAAATTGATACCTCTCTATATCACTTACCTTTTACACCAGAAATATAATAGAAACATTTTTTCTTTGTGAAATTATGTTTCTTGGTTCAAAAAATTGTTTGTTTAGTTATAACTTAACCATAAATCATAAATCCACGCACATTTATGCATTATATTGTGACACAGTGTTCTTGTGCTCAGACCTCAGAACTTCAGTACGGTATTTTGTATTTAATTGTTGCAGTTCAGTGTTACTCTCTGTGTACATTTTTATTAGAGCATTTGTTTAAATTCTTTAGTTACAAGTGCTGATCTTCTGTGCCCATGTTGTGTTCATGTGCCCACAATCTGTTACCGAACTTGTTTGATAATTTACTATTTGCCATTGTGTGTCTCTTGACACTTCTCATTTTGTCTCTGAACTTCTGTCACAAGTTACATTTAGTAGAGATTTATATCTATTTAGTATTGTCTGACTATAGCCACACCGGTGTTCATAGCTCAGCTTTGTGATTTAAAAGCAGTTTCAATTTGTAATATTTAAATTAAGATTCATTTTACAACTTGCAATGATAGTCAGATATCATAAATATTGATAACACTGTAAGTATCATTCATAAACAAAGGAAATACTAACAGAAACATTTTTAAATTTTTGTGATGATTAAGTTAGTACAATCAGATGATAGCAGCCTTAAAATTTCATGTGGATATAGGTATTATTTATGAGTTCCTGAAAAGTTTTGGATTAATCACTACTGTATTAAAAAACAGGCCAGCCCTGTACTGGCAAACACCTGCTGAGCTGGAAACTCCAGCTGATAACGAGTTTGTGTGTGCCCAGCCTTGCAAGAAGAAATTAACTACTTCACATATTCTAAATCAATCTGATCAGTTTCTTCATCATCATTTAACAGTTCCAGTTTCCTGGGTACTTCACTTCATCCTGTCCAAATACGCCTGTTCACAAAGAACATCATCCACTGTCCTTCCTCTAGTCACTAGATCACTAGATCAGCCTTAATCAAGTCCACCCATCGGGTTCGAGGTGTTTCTTGAGGTCTATTCCCATCCATCTGTCTTTCCAAATTTATTTTGGCTGTTCTAGTTGGCTCCAATCTCATCACATGCTTATACCATCGAAGTCTAGAAGCGGCAATTCAATCTAATAGAGATGTCTTTATTCCAGCTTCTTTCCTCACCTCCTCATTCCTTAACTTGTCCATCTTGGACTTCCGGACTGTGGATCTAAGAAATCTCATCTCTGATACTTGCAGCCTTGATGATTCTCTTTTTGTAAGGGTGCATGTTTGAATACCGTAGGTCAATATTGGTATGAAATAACTAATAAACATCATCAGTTTGGCCTGTTTTGGAATCAAGTCATCCCATAAAAGTGATCTTATTTGTTGGTAAAATTCAGATCCTTTTTATACTCTGTTGGTGATTTCATTTCTGACCAAATTATCACTGGAGATTACGCTTCAAAGGTAAGGAAAACTGTCCACACACTCTAGTAGGTGGTCTCCTACTTTTACACTGATCAGTTTCTCTGATAAGGAAATGTGGGAGATCCAGATTGTTCTACAGTCGGTTCAAGCATGTCATTAAATGCCCACTTATTAAGTTTGGTCATGTATGTGCTACTCTTTACATTGTGTCAGGTGTTACAGCTTTTTCATATAACATTAAATTAAATATACTCTTCTGTAAACCCATAATGAGCAGATCCTCAAGGATATAGAACTCGTCAGAAAACATGTAATACATATTTACAAGAGAACTAGCATGCTAATCTTTCTCCCACTAACTTTAAATGAAATGTTTCTGAAGAATGTGGAATAAATCAAATTTTTAAACATATTTTTATTTAAAAGTAATACAAAACTTATGACAAACAGATAAATTTGTACACTTTGAACCCCATATAGTGAGTATTTTGTATACTGTTGTAACCAAGAAATTTCAGAAGAAAAAAGTGTACAATAATTACTTACACAAATTGCATTACTGTGCTTGAAGAGATTCAAAGTTTAAAACTACAATGAACTCTTAGTGATGGTGATTGTTCTGAGCTACAAACACAAACAAGCAAATGGTCCTGACTTTTGTCTTGCAAATAAGCTCATGTTAAAAAAACAACACTTTGAACAACTAGATGTAGGATGTTTTTATTCGTAGGACATTTACACATTAGTATGTTCTGCAGAAATGATTAGCATTTCAGTCACTTTGGTTCAGCAGGCGTCATGTTGCCTAGTAGGCACAGGGTTTGCCATTTGCCCTCATAACTTGTTCCATGCATGGCATTGACACATATAAGGTGGGAAGCATCCTGCGGTATAGCCATCCATGCTGCGTTCACCAGGTTCCAAAGTTCATCTGTGGCTGTTGTCATTAGTTTTACCATATTCCAAACATTTTCGATTGGCAACAAGTCTGGTGACGTGGCAGGCGAGGGCAAAAGGCTGATATCCTCTGACACCTAGAAGGCATGTGTTCGTGCAGCAACATGAGGTCGTACATTGTCTTCCTGAAAAATTGTGTCTGGCTAGTTGTACAGAATTGGCATGCCAAAAGGTAACAGGATGATGTCATTCATGTAGGTCACATTGGTCGCAGTGCCATGAACACACACCAACTGTGATTAGTGGTTGTACCCAATTGTACCCCGCACCATACGGCCTTGAGTTGGCACTGTATTTCTCATGCGAATGCAGTCACTGTGACACCACTCTCCCTGTCTGCACAGAACCAAAATGTGGCCATCATTTTCAAACAAGTAGAACCAGGATTCCTCCAAAAACACTATCTAATGCCATTCCTGTACCTAGTGATGTCATTCCATACACCATCATTTCCATGTATAATGTTTCTGTACGTTCGTCAAAGGTCAGTGGAGAAGTGGACAACGTGCATGTATCCCATGTCGTAATAAATGGTGGCAAACTGTCAACTCTCATAGTGTACAATGTGTTATACTGTTTCACTAGAGAGGAAGAGAATGCAGATGTGTCCTGAAATACCATTCGGTGATATATCAATTTCTCGTGGGGTTGGCCTTGGTGGTGTGACTTGTCACATCTCATTGTGTTATATGGCCTTCTGTGAACCATTCGACACACACCCGTTGCACTACTGAAACATTCCCTTACGAGCAGCAATTTCCTGGATGGATGCATCACAGTCTCTCATGCCAATTATGTGCCCTGTTTCAAACTCACTGATTTGGTGGTACAGTTCGCAGATATATTTGCGAAGTATCCAGCCCATCTGCTCTAGTCACACTGATCCATTACCTTTGGTTTATAGCAACAACGAAAGCCACAGGCACATTTTGCCGGTAGGTGGTGTTGTGCCACAATATCGATGTTGACCTTGAACCTGCAGGCTGACATGGTTCAAATGACAATCATTTCTGTACAAGCCCTGTGAATATGAACATCCTATCTCTAGTCATTGAACGTGTTCTGTTTTTTTCTGAACATGAGTGTACTACACTGAAGAGCCAAAGAAACTGCGTAATATCATGTAGGGCCCCTGCGAGCACCCAGAAGTGCGGCAACACGACGTGACATGGACTCGACTAATGTCTGAAGCAGTGCTGAAGGGTAGTGACACCATTAATCATGCAGGGCTGTCCATAAATGTGTAAGAGGACGAACGGGAGGGTATCTCTGCTGAACAGTATGTTGTGAGGCATCCCAGATGTCCCCTGTAATGTTCATGTCTGGGGAGTTTGATGACCAGAAGAAGTGTTCAAACTCGGAAGAGTTTTCCTGGAACCACTCTGTAGCAATTCTGGACATGTGTGGTGTTGAACTGTCCTTCTGGAATTGCCCAAGTCTGTTGGAATGCACAACGAACATGGATGCAGGTGGTCAGACAGGATGCTTACGTTCATGTCACCTGTCAAGAGTCATATCTAGATGCTTCAGGGGTCCCATATCACTCCAACTGCACATGCCCCACACCATGACAGAGCCTCCGCCAGTTTGAACAGTCCCCTACTGATATTCAGAGTCCATGGAGTCATGAGGTTGTCTCCATACCTGTACATGTCCATCTGCTCGATACAATTTGAAATTAGACAGGTCCAACCAGGCAACACGCATCCAAGTCATCAACAATCCAATGTTGGTGTTGATGGGCCTGGGTGAGGTGTAAAGCTTTGTGTCATGCAGTCCTCAATGGTACATGACTGGGCCTTCAGCTCCAAAAGCCCATATCGATGATGTTTCGTTGAATGTCTCGTACGCTGACACTTGTTGATGGCCCAGCATTGAAATCTGCACCAGTTTGCAGACGGGTTGCACTTCTGTCACATTGAACAATTCTCTTCATCATTGCTGGTCCCATTCTTGCAGGATCTTTTTCCGGTTGCAACGATGTCGGAGATTTGATGCTTTACCAGATTCCTAATATTCACGGTACACTCATGAAATGGTTCTACACGAAAATCGCTATTTCTTTGCTGCCTCAGACATGCTGTGTCCCATTACTCATGTGTCGACTTAACACAACATTCAAATTCACCTTAAATCTTGATAACCTGCCATTTTAGCAGCAGTAACTGATCTAACAACTATGCCAGACACTTGTCGTCTTATATGGGCATTGCCAACCGCAGTGCCGTGTTTTGCCTGTTTACATATATCTGTATTTGAATATGCATGCCTATGCCAGTTTCTTTGGTGCTTCAGTGTATTTGTTGAATGTTTCCTGATCACTTTCAAATGGCATGAGAGGAGCCAAGGTCACAAATTTTGTCCAGTACTGTTTAGACTGCTGTGGGAAGAGCTATGGTGCAGGTGGAATGGAGGAAGTGAATAAATTCAAGCTACCTCATGTAGTGCTGGTGCCACCCATGTTCTATACCAGAAGTGGCAAATGTTTAAATGATTTGTAAAAGTTCTTAATTGACAAGTTTGTTGTTGTTAATAATAATAATAATAATAATAATAATAATAATAATAACCCGTGGAGGCCCGGGAAAAGAATAGGCCTCCGGTATGTTCTGCCACTCGTAAAAGGCAATGAAAAGAACAAACCACTAATAGGGCTAACCCCCCTTTTAGTGTGATTACTTGGTTCAGGACAGAACTAAAGAAGCCTCGGACAAGCGCCGTCATGGTCGGGGACAACGCTTGAACCCTATGCCCGCCCACAATGGTAACGACACTGCTAGCCAACTGGAAAATGATTTAAATCCAAATAGAGGTGTTTTGCAGGATATGCTTCCTGCAACCACCCTAGAAGGAAAACAAAGACAGAGGATGAGATGGTCAGATGAAGTTAATTGATACCTTATGTCCTGTTATTACCAAGCAACAAACCTAGGAACCAACACAACTGGATACAGATCACAAATATACACAACATTTATTACCAGATAACCAGAATTAAAATTTTTAACAGAACAATGACTAGCTGATCAGATCCATGTAATGATCAAAAATAACAGGATACCCCAGTCAGAATTAGAAAACATCAAACAACAACTACAACAAATACTGTAACAAAATAATGTGCAATCAGAAGAAGAAGAAAATACAGTAATGGACTCAAGCATTCCAGAGCAAACAAAGACCAACACGCATCAATTAAACAATCAGAGGAAAACGAAATCTTAAGACAGCCACCAGAACAAGCACAAATAGAACACGAAGTGACACACATGTTAGATATAGAAGAGAAATTTCAGCTGACATATATAGAATACAAAGACACAAATACAGACATTAGACCATTCTTGCATAGACCGCCAAATAACCCACAAGTCGAAACAACAATAAAAACTATCAACACAATCATACACAATAAAATAAATGAAAACACAACTATGGAAGAGTTACAACTACTGGTTTATATAGGAGCACTCACTACACTAAATATACACACTAGGCAGAGATCAGAACCAACCAACACACGGAAGACACCCACAAAACCAGCATGGCAACACAGGCTACAGATCAGAATAGAAAAACTGAGAAAAGACATCGGACAGCTAACACAATTTATAAGAAATGAAATATCAGACAAAAAACGAAAAAGGTTAGGTAAAATCTCACAACAAGAAGTGATAGAGCAATTAGATGAAAAGAAGCAGAAATTACAAGCATTGGCCAAACGACTTAGAAGATACAAAAAAAGTGAAAATAGAAGGAAACAAAACCAAACATTCAACACAAACCAAAAGAAATTTTACCAGACAATAGATAACACACACATTAAAATAGACAATCCACCAAGCATAACAGAAATGGAACACTTCTGGAGCAACACATGGTCAAACCCGGTACAACACAACAGGCATGCACGGTGGATACAAGCAGAAACAGACACATACAAGATGATACCGCGGATGCCTGAAGTGATAATTTTGCAACATGAAGTCACCCAAGCAATTAATTCTACTCACAATTGGAAAGCCCCTGGAAAAGATAAAATAGCAAATTTCTGGCTAAAGAAGTTCATCTCAACACATTCACCTCTAACTAAATTATTTAACATATGAATTAATAGAGGGAAACATTCCACGTGGGAAAAATACATCTAAAAACAAAGATGATGTGACTTACCAAACGAAAGCGCTGGCACGTCGATAGACATACACACACAAACAAACACAAACATACACACAATATTCAAGCTTTCGCAACAAACTGTTGCCTCATCAGGAAAGAGTCACAAAATTCAAGCTTTCGCAACGAACTGTTGCCTCATCAGGAAAGAGATAGGCAACAGTTTGTTGCGAAAGCTTGAATTTTGTGACTCTTTCCTGATGAGGCAACAGTTTGTTGCAAAAGCTTGAATTTTGTGTGTATGTTTGTGTTTGTTTGTGTGTGTCTATCGATGTGCCAGCGCTTTCGTTTGGTAAGTCACATCATCTTTGTTTTTAGATATAAATTATTTAACAGTTACATTGCAGACCCATACACATTCCCTGATACACTTACACATGGAATAACTTATCTGAAACCTGAAGATCAAGCAGACACAGCAAACCCAGCAAAATATCGTCCCATAACATGCCTACCAACAATATACAAAATATTAACTTCAGTCATTACACAGAAATTAATAACACATACAACACAGAACAAAATTATAAATGAAGAACAAAAAGGTTGTTGCAAAGGAGCACGAGGATGTAAAGAGCAACTGATAATAGATGCAGAGGTGACATATCAAGCTAAAACTAAACAAAGGTCGCTACACTACGCATACATTGATTACCAAAAAGCTTTTGATAGTGTACCCCACTCACGGTTTCTACAAATATTGGAAATATACAAAGTAGATCCTAAATTGATACAGTTCCTAAACATAGTAATGAAAAATTGGAAAACCACACTTAATATCTAAACAAATTCAAATAATATCACATCACAGCCAATACAGATTAAGCGTGGAATATACCAAGGAGACTCATTAAGTCCTTTCTGGTTCTGCCTTGCTCTGAACCCACTATCCAACATGCTAAATAATACAAATTATGGATACAATATTACTGGAACATACCAACACAAAATCACACATTTGCTATACATGGATGATCTAAAACTACTGGCAGCAACAAATCAACAACTCAACCAATTACTAAAGGTAACAGAAGTATTCAGCAATGATGTAAACATGGCTTTTGGAACAGACAAATGTAAGAAAAATAGCATAGTCAAGGGAAAACACACTAAACAAGAAGATTACATATTGGATAACCACAGCGACTGCATAGAAGCAATGGAAAAAACAGATGCCTATAAATATCTAGGATACAGACAAATAATAGGAATAGATAACACAAATATTAAAGAAGAACTAAAAGAAAAATATAGACAAAGACTAACAAAAATACTGAAAACAGAATTGACAGCAAGAAACAAGACAAAAGCTGTAAATACTTATGCTATACCAATATTGACCCACTCATTTGGAGTAGTGAAATGGAGTAACACAGACCTAGAAGCACTCAATACACTTACACGATGACAATGCCACAAATATAGAATACATCACATACATTCAGCAACAGAAAGATTCACATTAAGCGGAAAGGAAGGAGGAAGGGGATTTATCGACATAAATGACCTACATTATGGACAGGTAGACAATTTAAGAAAATTCTTTCTAGAACGAGAAGAAACTAGCAAAATACACAAAGCAATCACTCATATAAATACATCGGCTACACCACTGTAATTTCATAACCACTTCTACAACCCTCTAGATCACATAACATCAACAGATACGAAGAAAGTAAATTGGAAAAAGAAAACACTACATGGCAAGCACCCGTATCATCTTCATGATTGCAATACAGGATCAAACAATAAACACCAGATATTACAGCAAGCATATTATTAAAGATCCCAATACCACGACAGATAAATGCAGACTTTGCAAACAACAAATAGAAAAAGTAGATCACATCACAAGCGGATGTACAATACTAGCAAATACAGAATACCCCAGAAGACATGACAATGTAGCAAAAATAATACATCAACAGCTTGCCTTACAACATAAACTTATAAAACAACACGTTCCCACATACAAGTATGCACCACAAAATATACTGGAGAATGATGAATACAAATTATACTGGAACAGAACCATTATAACAGATAAAACACCACATAACAAACCTGACATCATACTCACCAATAAAAAGAAGAAAGTAACACAACTAATCGAAATATCTATACCCAATACAACAAATATACAAAAGAAAACAGGAGAAAAAATTGAAAAATACATCTAACTGGCTGAGGAAGTCAAGGACATGTGGCATCAGGATAAAGTTGACATTATACCAATTATACTATCAACTACAGGATTCATACCACACAATATCCACCAGTACATCAATGCAATACAGCTACATCCAAACTTATATATACAACTGCAGAAATCCGTAATTATTGATACATGTTCAATCACCCGAAAGTCCCTAAATGCAACATAACATATACCGTACAGTTAAAAGGAAGTCACGCTTGATCAAGGTCTGCGTCACTTTCCATTTTTGACCAGACATAACGTCTGAGAAAAGAAAGAAATAATAATAATAATACTTGGTTTATATAAAACCCCATGCTAATGTGTGTCCTGTAAAATGTTAGCAGGTGACCCTATCTTATATGGCTACTCACTGGCTGTTATTGTCTATCATTTATTTGGTGACTGATTTGCTGCACTGTGGCCTGCCTGTCTATCAATACAATCCTGTATAGTTAACAATACCTGCTGCTTGAGAGCATGTTATTGCCCACAACAATTGACTGTAGTGTTGGCAGTTTTTTTCCAAAACTAATGCTCACAGTATACACTTGAGACTACATCAGGTGAAAACCCGACTTCCTGCGTAATCATGAAGATGCAATCAAAGCTAGTGATATCATTCACCTTGCCCATTATATATGCTGACTATGAGGTCTGATGACATTTCATCAATGAGACAGGTTGAATTATTGCATTCACCGTTTTTACAGGAGTGCTATCCCTCTGACACAGAAAGCTGTATTTATTGATTCAGGGAGTGGGAAGGGGGAGGGGGGGGGGGGGGAGGAATGTATGTTGGAGGGTGAGTGTGAAATTATCAACATTTACTGCATGAGTAAACTAAAATTTTTTGTCCATTAGAGTCTTCAGCTATATGCTGCTGTGCTCATCCAGTCTGTTTTCTAATTTGATCTGCCCCATCTTCCATAAATACACTATCTTAGTCTTTTCTTATCTCTCATAATCATTCATTTGCCTATCCACATGCTTCAGCCCTTTCATTTTCATTTTGACTGTGCCTTCCACTTCAATCTGTTTCTTAAACGTTTGTTTGTTTTCCTGTCACTACTAGTAATTCCCAACATGCACTTCTCCATTGCTTGCTCCCTCCCACTCCATTCCCCAGTCTCTGTCCACCTTGTATGTCACCCACACACCAATGGAAACCAGGAAACCAGGTAGCTCTTACCCCCCAGTGCTTCTTTCCAGACAGTAAGTGTAGCGTGTATACTAAGTTTCGTTGAAATCAAGTCACACGTTTAAGAAGAGGTGGGTGTGTGGGGAGAGAAGGGGGGCGGGGGCATGTGACCTCACACTTCTATAATTTTATGAACAAAACACATTCTAGGTCACATATTTTTATTGTGACAACTGGTTTAGGCTGTGTTAGGCCATCTTCTCATACAAAATATGGAGGAGGAGTAGACTAGTGTGTAAGGTCCTGTCGACAACGAGGTCTTTAGAGACAGAGCACAAGCTCAGATTAGGGAAGGATGGGGAAGGAAATCGGCTGTGCCCTTTCACAGGAACTATCCTGGCATTTGCCTGAAGTGGTTTAGGGAGATCATGGAAAATCCAAATCAGGATGGCTGGGCGCATGTTTGAACCGTAGTCCTCCCGAATGTGAGTCCAGCGTGTTAACCACTGCACCACATCGCTCTGTACAAATTATGGAGAGGATGGTAGTTATGACCATCATGAATTGGTGAATGCTAAGATTTGACAATGTGCATCAGCTAATGCTTGTGATAGCTGTCATCCTCTCCAAATTTTGGAATGGCCTGATTTGGCTGAAACATGTTATTACAATAGAATTCATGATCTAGGCTGTGATTTTTTCATTACAAAAATCATTAAACTTTGCTGTGAACTTTTCTTTCTTTTTACTCAGAGTTTTCTTATTCTTTTCAAGTGAGCCTGTTTGCTCTCCTTTGCTTGAAAGGCACCTAGTCATGCATCTGGTTGTTCATGTAAGTTTATCCCATTGAACACTGTCGATTTTGCAGGATTACTCTTTTTCTTTTCAGGCTTAATACTTCCTTGGGTTTACTGTTCTCTCATTCTTGTAATAGTGTACTAAAATAATTATGTAATTTTTTAACTCTTGTTTATATAATTCAGGAAAACATTTTAAGCTGTGTATAAAATTATTGGCTTGAGAACAGTTCTATTGTGTTGTAACTTAATATTTTTGAAAAAGTCTCTCTTGTTTTACTTCACTCGTGATGTTGTGTAGGCTAGTTAGAGTTTCCACATTTGTCCTTGATGTGTAGATTTGCCTGTTCGTATTTTTCGTGATGATATTCCCAAACTACTTGCTTTGTTTTCTTTTTTCATGTGTACATATTTCATGTAATGTTTTGGTGATGCATCTTTAATATCGGCCATCACTTTAGTTTGCTTGGTGTGTCTTTTAACAACTTGATTCCAGTACCAATAATGTCCACATCAATTCACAATATGTTTATGCTTCTACAAAAATCTTTCAAAAAGGAAGTAGTTCATTTAAACATATGTCTGTAAAACCACTATTTGTTAATTATCAATCAAAGTTTACATTCACTCTGTGTTGAAAAAATATCCAAAAACTGTAGTTCATAGCCAAAAACTAAAATTAATTTCATAAGGTGGTTGAGTGATACCATTGATACAGGTCAGTCTCACAATACTTTCATGGTATCACAGATGGCGAAGTGTTGATTAAGAGTCACATTTGACTTGCAATTTTTGTGCATTTGTGATGATCTGTTTTGAACATTTTATATATGCATTGGTGGTGGTGGTGGTGGTGGTGGTGGTGGTGGCGGCGGCGGCAGAGGGGGGGGGGGGGGGTGAATTGCCTGGTAATTGATCGGTTTATTTAGGTTATATACTTAGTACTCTGACAGATATGATTTCAGTCTATGGGCATGCAAATGGCAGTGGAACTAAAACTGCACAGTTGAGAATAAAATAGCATTTTCATATGGGAATTAGACTTAACTATACAATCACTGTTGAATTTTACACTATTGGTCATTAAAATTGCTACAAGAAGAAGAAATGCAGATGATAAATGGGTATTCATTGGACATATATATTATACTAGAACTGACATGTGATTACATTTTCACACAATTTGGGTGCATAGATCCTGAGAAATCAGTACCCAGAACAACCACCTCTGGCCTTAATAATGGCCTTGATACGCCTGGACATTGAGTCAAACAGAGCTTGGATGGCGTGTACAGGTACAGCTGCCCGTGAAGCTTCCACGCAATACCACAGTTCATCAAGAGTAGTGACTGGCGTATTGTGACGAGCCAGTTGCTCGGCCACCATTGACCAGACATTTTCAATTGGTGAGAGATCTGGAGAATGTGCTGGCCAGGGCAGCAGTTGAACATTTTCTGTATCCAGAAAGGCCCATACAGGGCCTGCAACATGCAGTGGTGCATTATCCTGCTGAAATGTAGGGTTATGAAGGGTAGAGCCACAGGTCGTAACACATCTGAAATTTAACGTCCACTGTTCAAAGTGCCATCAATGCGAACAAGAGGTGACCAATACGGTGTAACCAATGGCACCCCATACCTTCATGCCAGGTGATACGCCAGTATGGCGATGATGAATACATGCTTCCAATGTGCGTTCACCGCTATGTCGCCAAACCCGGATGCGACCATCATGATGCTGTAAACAGAACCTGGATTCATTCGAAAAAATGCCGTTTTGCCATTAGTGCACCCAGGTTCGTAATTGAGTACAACATCGCAGGCAGTCCTATCTGTGATGCAGCGTCAAGGGTAACCACAGCCATGGTCTCTGAACTGATAGTCCATGCTGTTACAAACATCGTCGAACTGTTCGTGCAGATGGTTGTTGTCTTGCAAACGTCCCCATCTGTTGACTTAGGGATCGAGATGTGGCTGCACGATCCATTACAACCATGTGGATAAGATGCCTGCTAGTGATATGAGGCCGTTGGGATCCAGCACAGCGTTCCGTATTACCCTCCTGAACCCACCGATTCCATATTTTGCTAACAGTCATCAGATCTTGACCAACGCGAGCAGCAATGTCACGATACGATAAATCGCAATCGCCATAGGCTACAATCCGACCTTTATCAAAGTCGGAAACATGATGGTACGCATTTCTTCTCCTTACACGAGGCATCACAACAACGTCGGTCAACTGCTGTTTGTGTGTGAGAAATCAGTTGGAAACTTTCCTCATGTCAGCACGTTGTAGGTGTCGCCACCGGCGCCAACCTTGTGTGAATGCTCTGAAAAGCTAATCATTTGCATATAACAGCATTTTCTTCCTGTTGGTTAAATTTAGCATCTGTAGCATGTCCTCTTTGTGGTGTAGCAATTTTAATGGCCAGTAGTGTATTATGACATTGCTAAGACAGGATCCATAACACAACAAATGGTGTAATGAAGGAAACCAAGATTTAATCAGATGCCTGTCTAAAGCAGCATTTACACGGTGTCTGAAACATGTTTTACAACATTATTTGCAGCTATTGCTGGACTATCAGTGTTCACAGCATTTTGTTAATATGAAAGCAGGTATTCTTGACTCTGTTGGTACAGATCAAAGGAAACTTTGTCTCCGGCCTGCTGCTGCTAAATGCCACTATCTGGTGCTGGTGTTTGTTTATTTTTATGACTTGCTCCATGCAGCAATGCAGCAGAGTTTAGTAATTACGTTGTTCTGCATTGTGTGGTAAGGTCAAAAGTCTGTTGGTGTTGTGTTAAGACATAGATATTCATTGTGTTGTACTCTATAAGGCAGAGGAGAATGTGGAATGTGTGAGGTGCAAAGTATAAAAATCCCAGGGTAAAACGGCACTCCATATTAATGGATTTCAGTGTACAATAAAACATATAGTTTAGCATTATTTACATGATTGGATCACCTTTGCAAAATCCTTCAACCAACGCTTCAAAAATTGAAGCTAGAGCTGACTTTGAAAGGAATTTCCTGTATTTCTGAAAAATTTGTGCCTTTCTTTGAAACAAATAGCCATGAAAAATTTTGAAATCAAATCATGTAATCCTAGTGAAGCAGCACCATCTCCTACATTCATCTCGTGCAGTATATCAGTCCCGCAATGACTGCTATATTGTTTTTTTCAGCCAACACAAAACCTACATTTTTGTCTTCATCTGCTTCTATTGTTGAGTATTAATTATGCAGTGTGGCCTGAGCTCCCCGTTGGTGCACATCGACAGCGCAGAAAGATACTTATATAGCTTCTTTTCTGTGTTTACTTCGTAGATTCTTACTTACATTGCGTGTGAGTTTCGTATAGGAGGTGGAATTTTGAGTTTTAGTTACTGTACTCGTAAATTCAGGCAGATTGTAGCGCAGTTGTGAGGCATTTGTTTTGTTTTGGTACGTCAGTGGCACTTGTCTGTCTAGTAGGCTCTCAGAGACCAGTGTGGCCTCAGCTCCCAGTTGGTGCACATCGACAGCACAGAAAGATACGTATATAGCTTCTTTTCTGTGTTTACTTCGTAGATTCTTACTTAAATTGCATGTGAGTTTTGTATAGGAGGTGTAATTTCGAGTTTTAGTTAATCGTAAATTCAGGCAGATTGTAGCGCAGTTGTTAGGCATTTGTACAGGTTAATTCATACAGTCTTTGCGTGTTTCCCTTGCGTTATCTAGGCACGGACTCGTGTTTCAGTAACTGTTGTTTAACATCAACTAGAATGGACAGGGACTGTGATTGCTGTGTTCAGATGACGGCCAAGTTGGCATCCCTTCGCTCACAGCTGCAGGCGGCGCTGATTTTGGTCGCACAGCTTGAGGCTGTTGCCAATGGGCACCACTGTGGGGAGCCGGACTTGGGTATCACGGGGATGTCAACCTCATCGTGTCTGTCCCCAGATCGGTCTGCTGCTGTGGTTGCCCCAGTTGCTGCCCGCAGTGGGGCTGAGCCCTCGCCTGTGGTTGATTGGGAGGTCGTTCCAAGGCATGGCAGGCAGCGAAAGACGTCCCCAGAGGCTGATCAGGAAACCTCCCCGGTGCGTCTGACAAACAGGTTTTAAGTACTGTCTCTGGCTGAGAGGCAGATGCAGCTGCCTGCCCTGTTTCAGAGGATGATTCTCAGCCTTCAAGGTCCGGGCAATCGCAGAGGGTGGGCTTATTGGTAGTTGGGAGCTCCAATGTTAGGCCCATAATGGGGCCCCTTACGGATATGGCGGCTAAGGAGGGGAAGAAATCCAGTGTGCACTCTGTGTGCATTCCAGGTAGAGTCATTCCTGATGTGGGAAGGGTCCTTCCGGATGCTATGAAGAGCACAGGGGGCAGCCAGCTGCAGGTGGTGGCACATGTCGACACTAATGACGTGTGTTGCTTTGGATCTGAGGAAATTCTGTCTGGATTCCAGCGGCTATCTGATTTGGTGAAGGCTGCCGGTCTTGCTTACGAGATGAAGGCAGGAGCTCACCATCTGCAGCATCGTTGACAGAACCGACTGCGGACCTTTGGTGCAGAGCCGGGGTCTGAATCAGAGGCTCAGACGGTTTTGCGACCGTGTTGGCTGCAGATTCCTTGACTTGCACCATAGGGTGGTGGGGTTTCGGGTTCCACTGAATAGGTCAGGAGTTCACTACACTCAGCTGGCGGCTACACGGGTAGCGGAGGCTGTGTGGCGTGGACTGGGCGGTTTTTTAGGTTAGAAGGCCTCGGGAAAGTACGGGGTGGGCTGCAATCTCAAAGGGTGCATGGCAAATACAGGACGTGCTTGTATCAAGGAACATTCGGAATTGTAGTTTTAAATTGTTGTAGTTGTGCTGGGAAAGTCCCTGAGCTTCATGCGCTGATAGAAAGCACAGAAACTGAAATCGTTATAGGTACAGAAAGCTGGCTAAAGCCTGAAATAAGTTCTGCAGAAATTTTTACGAAGTCTCAGATGGTGTTCAGGAAAGATAGAAGATAGATTAGGCAGAATTGGTGGTGGAGTGTTTGTGTCTGTCAGTAGTGGTTTATCTTGTAGTGAAGCTGAAGTAGATACTCCGTGCGAATTGGTATGGGTGGATTTTATACTTAACAGCCAAACTAAGTTAATAATTGGCTCCTTCTACCAACCCCCAGACTCCGATGATATAGTTGCTGAACAGTTCAGAGAAAATTTGAGTCTCGTAACAAATAAATACCCCACTCATACGGTTATAGTTGGTGGGGACTTCAACCTTCCCTCGATATGTTGGCAAAAATACTTGTTCAAAACCGGTGGTAGGCAGAAAACATCTTCCGAGATTATCCTAAATGCTTTCTCCAAAAATTATTTCGAGCAGTTAGTCCACGAACCCACACGAATTGTAAATGGTTGCGAAAACACACTTGACCTCTTAGCCACAAACAATCCAGAGCTAATAGAGAGCATCGTGACTGATACAGGGATAAAAGTGATCACAAGGTCGTCATACCTAGGCTCAATACCGTTTCTTCCAAATCCACCAGAAACAAACGCAAAATAATTTTATTTAAAAAACAGTTAAAGTGTCACTAGAAGTCTTCCTAAGAGACAATCTCCATTCCTTCCAAACTGACTATGCAAATGTAGACGAGATGTGGCTCAAATTCAAAGATATAGTAGCAACAGCAATTGAGAGATTCGTACCTCATAAATTGGTAAGAGATGGAACTGATCCCCCATGGTACACAAAACAGGTCCAAACGCTGTTGCAGAGGCAACAGAAAAAGCATGCGAAGTTCAGAAGAACGCGAAATCTGGAAGATTAGCTAAAATTTACAGACGCGTGAAATTTGGCACGGACTTCAATGCAAGATGCCTTTAATAGGTTTCACAACGAAACATTTCCTCGAAATTTGGTAGAAAATCCGAAGAAATTCTGGTCGTATGTAAAGTACACAAGCAGAAAGACGCAGTCAATAACTCGCTGCGCAGTGCCGATGGTACTGTTACCGACGACTGTGCCGCTAAAGCGGAGTTATTGAACGTAGTTTTCCGAAATTCCTTCACCAGGGAAGACGAATGGAATATTCCAGAATTTGAAACACGAACAGCTGCTAGCATGAGTTTCTTAGAAGTAGATACCTTAGGGGTTGCGAAGCAACTCAAATCGCTTGATACGGGCAAGTCTTCAGGTCCAGATTGTATACCGATTAGGTTCCTTTCAGATTATGCTGATACAATAGCTCCCTACTTAGCAATCATATACAACCGCTCGCTCACCGATAGATCTGTACCTACAGATTGGAAAATAGTGCAGTTTGCACCAGTGTTTAAGAAGGGTAGTAGGAGTAATCCATCGAACTACAGATCTATCTCATTGACGTCAGTTTGCAATAGGGTTTTGGAGCATATACTGTATTCAAACATCATGAATCACCTTGAAGGGAATGATCTATTGATACGTAATCAGCATGGTTTCAGAAAACATTGTTCTTGTGAAACGCAGCTAGCTCTTTATTCGCACGAAGTAATGGCCGCTATCGACAGGGGATCTCAAGTTGATTCCGTATTACTAGATTTCCGGAAAGCTTTTGACACCGTTCCTCACAAGCGACTTCTGATCAAGCTGTGGGCCTATGGGGTATCGTCTCAGTTGTGCGACTGGATTCGTGATTTCCTGCCAGGAAGGTCGCAGTTCGTAGTAATAGACGGCAAATCATCGAGTGAAACTGAAGTGATATCAGTTGTTCCCCAGGGAAGCATCCTGGGACCTCTGCTGTTCCTGTTCTATATAAATGACCTGGGTGACAATCTGAGCAGATCTCTTAGGTTGTTCACAGATGATGCCGTAATTTACCATCTAGTAAGGTCATCCGAAGACCATTATCAGTTGCAAAGCGATTTAGAAAAGATTGCTGTATGGTGTGGCAGGTGGCAGTTGATGCTAAATAACAAAAAGTGTGACGATAAATAGTACATTTCTCAAGGCTGTCAATTCAACTAAGTACCTGGGTGTTAAAATTATGAACAACTTCAGTTGGAAAGACCACATAGATAATATTGTGGGGAAGGCGAGCCAAAGGTTGAGTTTCATTGGCAGGACACTTAGAAGATGCAACAAGTCCACTAAACAGACAGCTTACACTACACTCATTCATCCTCTGTTAGAATATTGCTGCGCGGTGTGGGATCCTTACCAGGTGGGATTGACGGAGGACATCGAAAGGGTGCAAAAAAGGGCAGTTCGTTTTGTATTATCACGTAATGGGGGAGAGAGTGTTGCAGATATGATACGCGAGTTGGGATGGAAGTCATTAAAGCAAAGACGTTTTTCGTCGTGGCGAGATCTATTTACGAAATTTCAGTCACCAACTTTCTCTTCCGAATGCAAAAATATTTTGTTGAGCCCAGCCTACATAGGTAGGAATGATCAAAATAAAATAAGAGAAATCAGAGCTCGAACAGAAAAGGTTTAGGTATTCGTTTTTTCCCGGGCGCTATTCGGGAGTGGAATGGTAAGAGAGATAGTATGATTGTGGTTCGATGAACCCTCTACCAAGCACTTAAATGTGAATTGCAGAGTAATCATGTAGATGTAGATGTAGACATATACATATCATTAATCCATTCTCTTGGCTGGACACAGTGTTGTGAACGATGCTTATACACATATAGAAATGTTTGTCACTAGTGTTAACGGGGACATGAACAACAAACATAGCTTCAAGTATGTTTCGGACACGGTTGGAAACATTGTTGCAAAAAGAAACATGTTTCTAAACTTACTGTAAATGCCCATCAAGAGAGACTCATTTTGCAGACTGTTGAAAGTGGTCCCAAAATCAAGGCACAGCATGTTGCCATAACATGTTATGTATCTCATAGGACCAAATGAAGGATGTGTCATAGCCAGTTCATGTATCTGTATCACCTTCAGCATATGTGGGTGTTACAGGAGCTGGTCACATCTGCCAATGGTTTGTAGCTCACTCTGCCAATCATTTGTTTTTTTGTTTTTGTCTCTTCAGTTTTGTGTACAGATGGGGCAATGGCTGGAAATTTGAATAACCATGAACAGCAGTTTATAATTAATGCGAGGGCTGGAATTGAAAGTTCACATATTCTCCTTGTCTCACAAGTGCTGTCTGTAAGGGCTTTTGTCAGAATAGTCTGCCAGATTTGTTACATGATACACTTTTTCAAATAAGAGGAAGCAGTTAGTATGTCTATGATGAGGATCCAGCACAGTTCAGTTATGTTATTTGAGGTACACTGGATACTTGCATACTTTGGATACTTTGGATACTTTGGGAGTGCCAGTTTCATGGCTCGCATATTCCCCTGATGGCAATTATTTCTATGATGAACATCTAAACAGTTAATTTATACAACTGGCATTCCAAATCGAGAGGAACTTCATGGGCACATCATGGAAACTTGCAAAACCATTTGACACCATACAGATGTGTCTGAAAGCATGTGACAAACCATGATACACTGAGTACATACACCTGCAAGAGCAAGTGAATGAAATTTTCAATGTTTCTGAGTTTGTGACTTTTAAATTTTGTAATATGATCTTCCATCACTACTTCAAAAACCAGAATTTTTTTTTTTTTTTTTTTTTACTGTTATGCCATAAAATAACAAGGACACAAAATGGCCACCAGTACTTCAACTCCAGGAGAGAATGTCTCAGTACTGGTGATAGACAATACAAAAATATTTTTTAGAAAAGTAAGTTCCTTTCTCAGGGAGGAGAGAGGTATAGGATGGGGAAGAATAGAAAGGAAGGACAGACCATCGATACGCCAGGTGACTCTCTCAGCTTGAGGTGAGTGTTGTGCCCCTCCTTCGTTAACTTCACTCTTTCCTGCCCAAGAAAGGAACTAACTTTTCTGAAAGCTAGACTACCTTTTTTTGTAATTATGTGTGCATCTAGCGGCAGTACTTAGGATCTCATCTCCTGAAGGGAAGTACTAGCTAATGATTCTGTCTCCTCATAATTTTACAATTTTGTTGCAGGCCCTTTCTCCCTGTTTTGCTTTCATGTACAGATTTTAACAACTCTCATAATATTTAACTGAAAGAACTATAATATGATCTTTGAAATCACCATTTTCCTAACTGTTATGTGAACTATTTCAACATTTTGTGGGAACTACTATTATTAATTTAAAGTTTGTCTTATCAAAGAGCTGGGATGTAACTTATCTTCTGTTTCTGTCAGATACTTGTTGAATAGAATGTACAAATATGTGTCTGGTCTTCTACCATCAAATAATAAATTCAAGACTAAGAGAAAAAAATAGGACAAATGGAAATCCATTTCTCCACCCAGTGATTTATACTGAAAATCATCCCATACATTTTAAATTCAGAGTATGACCACTGTAGGCCAACATGAGGTTGTTATAGTCTTACTAGCTGACATTCCCGACACTGCTTGAGTATTCATTTTTGTAGTGAAGTTTCAAAATGATTTCATTTCTATATATTTGTAAAAACAGATTTGAAATTATGAAATAGTCATACTAAGACATGTGCATACTGTATGAATGTATCAGTATCCAAATTAAGAAACATGATCCTCGACAATTTTTGTACACTGGATGCAACTGCTTCACAGTTCTACAATGTGATTCTGTAAATGTCTCTACAGCTATCATTTTCATCTATAGCTGTTTGCACTTCACAGTTGAAAGCTGTGAAAAACCCTGCCAGGTGTTAAGAATTTCCTTAAGTTGCTCAACTGTGGGATTGTCTTAGTAGTAAAGAATAAAGGTGTTAAAACTTTATTCATGATACAGCATTTTTTCACATATCTCAATTTTTATGATTTTGTATCTCTTGGGCTATGTGTCATGCAATGATATATGTGTGCAGGTACATTTAGCATCATTTGTGGAGACTGTCAGTGAAGTATGCAGCAAATGGAGTTAGTAGGAAAGAAGTAATAAATTTAAAGGTTATGCATGATGCAGCAATTTTCCATGCATCTCAGTGTTTCTTACATCATATCTCCTAATACACGTGTCTCACACAAAGATATATTTTTGTAGGTACATTCAGCAGCATGTGTGGGTAGTGTCTACAAAATGTGTTGTGAGTAGAGTTAGAAAAGGAGTATTAAATTTAAACGTCATGCACAATGTGGCAGTTTTTCACACGTCTTAATCATTATGACATCATACCTCTTGAACAGTGTGTGATACCAAGATATACTTTTATAGGTGCATGTAGCAGCATATGTAGATACTGCCTGTGAAATTTATTTTCAAATACATTTGGTAGCACAGAAATAATACATTTAAAGGTCATGCATGATGTGACATCTCATTGTTTATGATGTCTTATCTCCTAAACTATGATAGCTAGGTGGTTCTTAACCCTTGAAATCTGTCCAGTGACTTAGGAGGATATGTGGAGCATATGTACATACATGCATCCATTTTTATAATATGTATGGATGAATTTTGTATATTCTTGTGCTTGAACCTAACACATTCTGTGGCGTGTTTTTCATGTACAATGTACAGGCATAGCCTAGTGGGCCAAGGCATTTACATTTCCTAAGGCAGAAATTTATTTCTGGTACACTGTCTTAATTCACTATGTTCTAAATAATTTTTCTGGACAATATATGTTATCGGTATTCATAAATGCTAGAAAATATATGTTACTAGTATTCATAAATACCAGCAAATAGGATTGTTGACAAGGGTTACAAGACTGACTCTTTTGCAATGAAATCTGGCTTAGGATTACAGCAAGAAGAGAATGATGTTCATTTGAATTTTTTTATAAACAAATTTTGTTGTTTTCATTATTATCAACACAATTGCACATTTGTAAAGCTTCCAGATGAATTTGCATATGTCTGAGTTGTATTTCAAATCCGTTGTTTGTGTTTTGGTTCCATATAACTTGACATTCTTAATGTAATTAATGTGTTGTTTAATGAGAAAAGATATATTAGATTCCTTAATCAGGCATTATCATATATGAATATATCATACGGCAGTTATTTCACTGTCAAAAACACATAAAACCTGCAAAGCATTAAACATTTAATTTCACTTACATTCTTCCTATCTGAATCCACAGTTAAATGAAAGTACCTCTTTTTTTAGAGAAGCAAATGCCTCTGATATCTTTCATAAAAGAGCTTCTGTGCATTGTTTTAAAATATGCAGGCCCAGGAGTAGAAAAAAAATGCCCTGGCATTCTCAGACAGATTAAGTTATTCTTCTGCTTGGACAGCGTGTATTCTCATGTTAGTTCCCATCAACTTTATCTGCAGAGTAAGTTCGGATGTCGTTCAAGAGCTTGGGCAGAAGTACCAGCGAGTGATGAGACAATGCCGAAGGTAGCAGTGCGATTTGAGCACACTGTTGAGCCAAGGAGAGACCTCCATCCGCGCTCCTGGGGAAAGAACAAGCTACAAGGTGAAGTGCATGACCTGGAAATGGAACTGAACATGAGTTCACTGATTGGGCTTGCTGATTTTATTGAAGATGAAATTATACCAGAAGCTGTTCCCATGGAGGTTTGTAAAGTGTATACTTGTTTGTAATTTTATTATTTACATTTATTATTCAGCTGATTATAAGAAACAAAATCACTAACTAATATTCTGGCTTTGTTGATTTTTAAATGTAGCTGTGACTTTAAAAATTTCATGTAGTTGTTGTAATAATCAGCTGTTTATCATCCACTGACTGAAAAAATCCTTTTCTCGAATTTTCCATCCAGGTACTGTTGCCTGTATCCTGATGCTGTCTGCTTAACGTACAGTAGATTGTGCCACAT
The DNA here is from genome assembly GCF_023864345.2 of Schistocerca serialis cubense. Classification (NCBI taxonomy): domain Eukaryota; kingdom Metazoa; phylum Arthropoda; class Insecta; order Orthoptera; family Acrididae; genus Schistocerca; species Schistocerca serialis. Next base: position 564,097,238 of record NC_064644.1, read on the forward strand.
TGTCCAATCCTTTATTTGCTCACCTCATCTCTTGTCCTTTCACTAACACATTTGTTTATTGTAATGTGTTTTTCCCCCTCTGTACTGCTTTTAACTTATGTTAGATATATTTCAAGTTGTATATACTTAAGTTTTGTGTTTCTGTAGGATTGCTTAGAACTGACACTGCACATTAATTATTTTTAGACACATTGAGTTGTTAATTCAAAAATATAATCCCAGTTCCCCAGATGATCATCCAGCTATTTCTCCTCTCATATTTATTTACTTTAGTGTATATTTACACTTTTTGTTTCAACTGCTGTAACTATATGAATTTATTAATTGTAAAGGGGTTCTCTTATTCCTCACTGTCTTGCTCGAATATATGTACTAGCCATCATTTTGGTTTACTGCTGTTAATTTGCACTCATACCCCTAATACTTGTTCTACTGAGTTTTATCTTGTTGTAGTTCTTTTACAATTGAAGCAAAAATAAAATTAAAAAGTTAAAAACACACAGTAGCGTCCACAAATCATAAATGGTTCAGATAATATCCCCTTACACCTACTTCTCCTTCATACCAGTTCATTAATTTAGAAACATGCCAACACATTAGAGCAAAGTGTTGTTAAAATCAAGTTATATTGTCATCCAGTTCCTATAACATTTCCAAATTATTCTATTTCTGAGGATCTACTATCGACATTCCCTAATAAACTGACTTTTTCCATTTAATTTCTATTTTCTCAACAGGAATTACCATATATGTTATCAAATTAAAGTCAACATTTTTTAAAGGAAAAACAATAAATTCAAGATGCCGTGGCAGCTCATATTGATCACTGCTTTTTTCCCTGCATCCTCATTTACCCATTTCTAAAGACAGTTTTTCCTTATTCTCCTTAAATTTCATTTTTATTCAAATGGACATTTATCTAAGTGACACAGTGGCACAGAATACATTACAACACATCCATAACTTATTGAATGAAAGCAAAACAATAATAAAATGATTAATTATGAAATTCCAGTATGAGAATAACATAAAATAACATAGTACTTATAAACAATCAGCAATAGGATTTAGTATGTGTTACAAATTTTAATAACTGAAAGAGAACTTGTCAGTTGTAGATGATTTCTGCCAACAGTCATGGTATTTTCCTGAAATGATTTGGGAAAACCAAAGGAAACTCATGTCAGGATGACTGGAACAGATAAGGTTATCTAGATTCCATTCCAAGTGTTTCATTGTCCACTTTCTTGATGTGTCAGGGTTTTGGGAGGGTAAGGGGGTTGTACTAATCATAATGGACCTCCTGGAGGCCAAACTGATCATGTGGAGATGGTTGCATACTCTTTGGATCAACCCAACCATCCTAGTTGCCTTCAAAAGGGGAGTTAGTAGCTTGTTTACTTTCGTCTTGAGATATCTACAAACCATAATTTGTTTGTAATGGTCATCAGCTGGTGTTGTTGACTACAGGTGACCAATATGAAGTAGGTGTTCAATATTTTGTGTCTTACAATAGCAATCAAATGGTTGAATGACACTTTTGTGGTGTACCTCAATTTGTTAAGCAACTTCCTATGCTGACAGCCTTCCTTAGCATAAAGTAATAAAGTAACAATGCACAAGTGGTTTAAGCTTTAAATGTCCTTTTAAGGCATGTTTGTGACAACAATGCCCAGAAACCTCATAGTCCCATTCATAATTGGAGACGCAGTTGCACTACTTAGTGAGAGTGAGACAATTTTTTTATTTATTTTTGTATTTTTTGTAATTTTATTTTTTTATATAGCCTATTCAAAACACCCATACACATGAGTGTGTGTGTGTGTGTGTGTGTGTGTGTGTGTGTGTGTGTGTTTGAGCGAGAGAGAGAGAGAGTCTTAAAGAGGATATGGGGGGGAAATTTGAGGGCTTAAACTGGGTATGTGGTGGAGAATTGCAAGGTGCATTTGAAGCATAGAAAGAGCAACAGTTAAGAAACATATCTGTATATTCTGGAGAAATGGCTGGCACCATGCAGGATATGAGAATAGTATGATGGGGAAAAACACTAATGAGTGGAGTTTACAGATGAAGAAAAAGAGCCAAGCAAAGAAAGACACATCTCTGTACATGGAGAAGAAACTGAACAAAGGAAGTGCAGAATTGTTGGCTGGAAACAGTAGGGTGAAATTGGATGGCAATAAGAGAGGGTTAGGAAACAGGCTAGAGAAGAGTGACACATGAGGGGTTGTGGCAACAAAGAAGGGGTTGTGGCAACAAAGAATAAGTTTCAAGGAGAATTTCCGCTTGCACAAATAAGAAAAACTGAAACAGTGGGGAAGGTGGGTTAAGGATCAAAATGTCTTGGGTTGGGAAACAGTTCCTCAATTAACTGCTTTATGTTGAGCAACAAGTTCCATAATTGGGTGTTCTAGTTTAGCCATGACCACAGTTTGTCAGCAGCCACTCATCCAATTATATGGTTTGTTTGTGGCCACCCATATAAAACATTGTTCAGAAGATGCAGTGAAAATCATATATTTTGTTGCTGCTTTGTCAGGTAGTCCTGCTTCTACTGGAGTAGGAAATACCAGTGACAGGCTAAGAATAGAAGGAAGTGAACAAATGTGTGAGGCAGGTCTTGCAGCTCTGTCGTCCACAAATATGTACTATAGGACAGGGGTTGGAAACAGTTATGGTATAAGAATGGAGACAGATTTTATGTAAGTTGGGTGGGCAATGGGATGTTTATTGAGCAGGAAGCGTGAAGGATAATGTGAAGAGTATTTCTCATTTCAAGACATGATGAGAGGCAGTTAGAACTATTCAGAGAACACAGATCAGTTCTTACAGGCTTGGATGGTTTCACATGATGAAGGAGGAGCTCCTTTGTGACTGGTCCACAGTTGTGTGTATAGGGTTTGTGGGGATATCTGCTTTTGTACAAGACGAGGAGGGTTATTTGTTGTGTGAAGGCTGTGCAGTTTCTTTGCCATACTGGGAGAGTAAATACTTATCATTACAGACATAATCTTCACAGGTGGCCATACTGTATGTTAGAGACTTGGTGTACAGAGATGGCAGCTGTCAAAGTGAAGTAATTGTGATTGGTAGGATTGGTGTGTACAGAGGAGGTGAAATTTCAAATCCAGGAAGGTGGCTTACTCAGCTAAAGTACTCTTCCTTCTTTTTCTTTATCATTTCATGCAGTGTGGTTACAGCCTCGTCCATCTTCACTGAAGCCACTGTTTCCTGGTTGTGCTACATCTCTCTTTCTGCTCAGTTTATAATTGACTTTTTGTTTAATTAATCGATCTTCTTCCATTCAGTTGATATGCTGTTTCCATTTTATACATCATTGCTCCTTTTTTTCATTTGTGTAATATATATTAAGATGTTATCTTATAATATTGTTCTTTATTTGATCACACACACACACACACACACACACACACACACACACATACACACACACACACGCGCGCGCGCACACTCATGTGTACGGGTGTTTTGAATAGGCTATATATAAAAAAAAATTACAAAAAATACAAAAATAAATAAAAAAATTGTCTCACTCTTACTAAGTAGTGCTACTGCACATCATTTAAATTACCTTAAAAATTCAGTGGACTGTATTCTTCATTTGTCTTAATGTCCAAGTTTACTTCTGTATGTCAGAATAGGGAAGCCATTACTTATTAAAGTTTAGTGTTGTACACTTCCTTGTCCTGTAACCCAGTAAATCTTCTCATAAATATATGAGCAATATTGCCCACAGATCAGTGGATCAAATTTCAATTATGCAATAAGTAGACTTAAAGTATTCCTACTAAGGGTGAGGAGGAGTTTTCCAGAACACGAGCCTTAAATTGTATTTGGAAATATCTCGTTTGTCACTAGGAGTCATCAACTCCTGTGAAGACATATTCCAAATGTATGTCCAGAGTGCCGAACACCTTCTTCAATGGCATAATACTACTTCTTGTATCTTTTGTTCAGTGAATGAATGTTGCTGTCGCTTTTCAAAGAAATTCTTGTTCCCAACTGCACGTCCCATAAAAGAATAAATGTACGGTGATATCAGGATAAGAATCTCAGCTTTTTAAATAAGAGGAGGCTACATGAGTTCCATGAATTACCAACATGTATTTATTTATTTCTGTGGTTATCCATCTGTAGCAAATAAATATTGTAAGGATGTTTTGTCAAAATGTACATGTAAAATTTATTTGAAGTCATGACGAGGAATTGGAACATACAAATACATAACATAAGCTAATGCACACAAATAATACAAAGTGATACAGAATAAAATAGAATTTTTATTATAATATGATGTCATATAAAATTATTTGATGGAAAAATTGATCAGGCAATGAACACTGTTGTATGCCTACATAAGTATACCATGTGATCAAAAGTATCCGGACACCTGGCTGAAAATGACTTAGAAGTTCGTGGCGCCCTCCATTGGTAATGCTGGAATTCAGTGTGGTGTTGGCCTACCCTTACCCTTGATGACACCTTCCACTCTTGCAGTCATACATTCAATCAGGTGCTGGAAGGTATCTTTGGGAATGGCAGCCCATTCTTCACAGAGTGGTGTGCTGAGGAGAGGTATCAATGTCGGTCAGTGAGGCCTGGCATGCCAGGTGTTCTATAGGATTCAGGTCAGGACTATGTGCAGCCAGTCCATTACAGGGATGTTATTGTTGTGTAACCTCTCCGCCACAAGGTGTGCATTATGAACAAGTGCTCAATCGTGTTGAAAGATGCAATCGCCATCCTTGAATTGCTCGTCAACAGTGGGAAGCCAGAAGGTGCTTAAAATATCAGTGTAGTCCTGTGCTGTGATAGTGCCATGCAAAGCAACAAGGTGTGCAAGCCCCATCCATGAAAAACATGGCCACACCGTACACCACTGCCTCCAAATTTTATTGTGGCGCTACACACACTGACAGATGACATCCACCAGGCATTCGCCATACCCACACCCTGCCACACAATGTTTTTCTTCTTTTCAATCATCCAATGTTTACGTTCCTTACACCAAGTGAGGCGTCATTTGGCATTTACCAGCATGATGCGTGGCTTATGAGCAGCTGGTCGAACATGACATGCAAGTTCTTTCACCTCCTGCCTAACTGTCATAGTACTTGCAGTGGATCCTGATGCAGGTTGGAATTCCTGTGTGGTGGTCTGAATAGATGTCTGCCTATTACATATTACAACCCTCTTCAACTGTTGGTGGTCTCTGTCAGTCAACAGATGAGGTCAGCGTGTATGCTTTTGGCTGTACATGTCCCTTCAAGTTTCCACTTCACCATGACATTGGAAACAGTGCACCTACGGATGTTTAGGAGTGTGGAAAACTTGCATACAGACGTATGGCACAAGTGACACCAAATCACCTGACCATGTTTGAAGTCCGTGAGTTCTTCGTAGCGCCCCATTCTGCTCTCTCACAATGTCTAATGATTACTGAGGTCGCTGATATGGAGTACCTGGCAGTAGGTGGCAGCACAGTGCACCTAATATGAAAAAATTTGTTTTTGGCAGTGTTGGATACTTTTGATCATATAGTGTACACACACACACACACACACACACACACACACACATACACACCACACGAGAGAGAGAGAGAGAGAGAGAGAGAGAGAGATATGTATTACAATGTAAAAAGCTGAATTGGTGTTACATGTCTCCCTCTTTCTTACAATTTTCCACACTGTAATAACATTTCCTTTTTAAGTATTTGCCAATATTTGCTTCTGTAGTTTATAAATATGGTTGTACACGTGAATCCATTAAAAGAAACACAGATATTATATGAAGAAAAAAATAATATCGAGTACTTGTCTTCCTCGTTTATAATATCTTCCACAGTGTGATAAAATTTGCTTCTTAAATATTTTTCAGTGTTTAAGTGTGTAGTTTCTAGCTTGTAGTTTTGAGCATGGCCCATAATTTATTGTTAAGCTAAGCTTATGACAGGGCGACGTGTACTCTTATATATGCTTTGGTTCATAATCATACGTAAAAAAAGATAGAAAATCCTTTAAAAAGTTGCTTTTTGGTTTTTACAGAAAAGGCCTCCTTACTTAACCTTCCAAACCCATAGCTACTCCTACCCAAGCCTAATGATAACCCTAATCATATTCAAATACCTCACAACCTTGGCTTCCATTCAATCCTTAACATATCTGCCAGATCCCTCTCTGGTCTTGAGACATCCATTCTTTCTACAAGCCTAACCTTCAGCCCCATTCTCAAATTAACCACCCTACCCTAGCAAAGATCTCTTCTGATTTACCCAAAATCTCAACTGCAAATACCAATTTACCATCCAGTCCCAAACCACTACCAACAGAGTGAGTACCAAACCTGCCTGAAAAAGTTCCAGCCGAAATCCCAAATTCTCCTCCTCCTCTTTCCTAAAACCATCCTCCCGATATTCCAAGAATTCCTCACTTTCTGCATTCCCTCTCAATCTTTCCTGAAAAATATCACCAAAACCCCAAACCTTACTTGAGCAAAGTCCCAAGCTGTCACCGGCCTGAAAGCAGAAAACACTGTCATCCTCCTCCCTGCATACAAGAGCTCGACTACTGTGATGCTTGATTGTGAGGAGTATGTGACAGAGGGGCATTGTCAGATCCTGGACATCCCAGCATACGAAATTGGTCCGTATCACCCCATTCCTTTCATCCAAACTGAGCCACTGAAAATCCTACTAACCTTAGGTCCTTCACATCTGCTTCCGTGGAACTGCTCACCTCTTCTTATCTCGACACCCCTTCTCTCTACGTACTTCCCAAAATACACAAATAGTAGCTGTCTAGAAAGCCCCCATTGAATGCATGTCAGGACTGGTTGACCAACACATCCAACCCGCATCAAAGAGCCTCTCATCTACAAAAAAGACACCAGTAATCTCAAATCCATTCACTTCTCGAACCCCCCTAAACACTGTTCAAGTGACCTCACATTTATGCAAACATCTGGCATTCGTTTGATCTCTCAGCCCTAGAACACTACCTCTTCCAATGACCATCTCAAAGTCTTCCTGAAACTTCCTCTGTTGTCATCCTAGCCAACTTACCCATAACTTCTTCAACGAATCTCCTGAGCAGAATCTCCTCCCACACTCTGTCGAATACAGATCCCACATCCAAGGAACTCAAAAACACCCCTCATGTCACACAGAACCACCCTAGTCTTCAATACTTCAGTGTTTTACTCTGCCAATACTATAAATTTTTCGTCAAGCCTTGAAATGAGATGTAATCTCCTCGATATCCTCACCACATCACCCACTGTCACTGTCTGTCACACTCCTTACCTCAGTAATAACCTTGTGAAACCATATGAGATATTCTCAAACCATTACCCCTAACCATTGTTCCTACACCTGTAATGGGTCCCTGCTATAACTTGCCCCACGCACCCACCCACAACCACTTACTCTATGTTCACCATCCATAAACAGCACAGTATCAAATGTAGAGCAACTTGATTAACCATGTTCCCCCCTCCACCTATCTTCTCAATCTGTTCTTATCACCTCTGAACTGAAAATGCCTCAGTGCTTACCATTCTAACATTAGATGCTCTCTCTGGTGCCTCCCATTTCCTGCTCCTCTATCCTGGTCGTCACCACAGATAAAGCTCTCAAGTCGAAGTGACTTGTCCTTCCTTTTTAACATTCCCCATTCCTTGGAGAACAAACTATTATTTCTGAAAGCTAGGAGGTGTATCACATTTACTTTTACATGTCTGTTTTGGCAGTACTTTCGCCTCCTGAAGGTAAGTATTGGCTAGCAAAATTGTCTCATGACTTATTAGCCATCTCGATTTAATATTCATATTCATTTGATACAAGTAAAAAGAAAACAAGTTAATGTGGCACATTTAAATATTAAAGAGGAAATATTGCAGTTTCTAGATGTGCTTTTGTGATAAATCTCATTTGGTCATGTAGCGTGTAAAGTGTGAGGAGAATGAGCTTTTGGTGGAACTCAGATTGCATAGTGCCTCTAATTTAGTTGCGTATTGTTAATTATCACAAAGACATAATTAACGTTTTATATCTAGGAATTATTACATAGGTATGTGTTAAGCAAATCGTAAATGTATTTATTCGTGTGGGACGCTCTGCATAATACACCAACATTTCCTAAAAATTGCTTCAGGAATTTTAAATTGTTTTTTGCTTTATTTGACTGATAGGCTAATCTGACTTTTTAAGAAACATTACATATTAAACATTTCTATGATAAATTTGTACATGTTTCAGTGTTTAACTATTTGATTTTTCTGTATCTTTCACTTATCAGTTTGGTGTGCAGAATGTAAAATTTCAATTGAATGATGATCGCCCGCCTTCTAGCATAACTTCTCCCAGCCCTGTTCCAGTGAACTTAAAGATAGTTGATATATTATTAAAAAATGACAGCAACAGAGTTTTGACTGTGGAATCAAGAAGTGATATTTCAGGAATGAGCAAGAGTGTCAATACTAACATTGGTGAGTAGTATTCTAATTAAAATTTGATGTTTGTTGTTGGTGTTAAATTATCTTGTATACTGATCTGTGCTAGAAATAATAGGGATTTAATAGTTATCCTGGATTTTCAGCCCTTATGGTTCTGATTTTCTCAAGTGCTAGTTCAGGTAAAATAGCATAAACTGGAAGAAAACCATAGCCAGCCTCTTTGTTTTCTTCATTTGAGGTCCTGTACCTAGTTTCAATCCAGTGTGGCTCATATTCTGATGGATCTGCTTTTATGCAGGCTAATGTACACCAAACATGCCACTTGTAATTGTTTGTAGTAACCTATATGTCTGCTTGTGACTGTGTATGTGCGGATGGATGTGTGTGTGTGTGTGTGTGTGTGTGTGTGTGTGTGTGTGTATACCTGTCATTTTTTCCCCCTAAGGTAAGTCTTTCTGCTCCCGGGATTGGAATGACTCCTTACCCTCTCCCTTAAAACCCACATCCTTTTGTCTTTCCCTCTCCTTCCAACTGTTTTGGAAGGGATTACCAGGTAACAAGTATTTAAAGCCAGTGATATCACCTGTGATTTAAGCTCATTAGGGAAGAATCTTGGAAAAGAAGATCACTTAATAATAGTGAGGTGTGCAGTTTGGACCATAAACCTAATTTATACATTTGAGGATGACATCAGGCACATTGTTGAGAATGTTCCTCACAATATACATATTGTGTCGCTCTTTGAGTGATATGATAAGCCCTGGATGAAGAATTCGGTGGAACATGTTAATGTAGTACTTGGAAATTCTCTCTAGTGAGTGGGACATTCACAAGTTAATGTTTGCTGCAACAGGCAGATGATGTGTTTTGTTGGTGCTGCACATTTAATGATTTTGACCTAGATAAATTCATACTGCAGTGTTCTTCTTTGGTACACCAGTGTAGAAGTGTCCACAGAAACATCTAAGTGAAAAATCCGTGCAATAGGCACATTTGTTTCTATATAAAAGTCAACTTCAGAATTTTCCTTTGTGTGAGACCACATTTACAAGATTCATGTGCCAATTTGAAGTTCTAGAATTGCATATCTTACTATTCATGTTGCTTCTGCATAATCTTTCATTTGATTGCATCAGTACCTGTTTGTATTGTGACACATTGTCAAATTTAAAAACATTCGTAAGTGCTGCAGTAAACTCGTAGTGTTATCGTCAGTTGTAGGCTTAAACTTGAGTGTGCTCTTTTAAAATTTTTGAGAACAGGCCTATCCTCATTCAAGCCGTCATTCTCTAACTTCATTGTATAATTACAGGAGAAATAGTTTATTTTTGAGAATTTTTGGATGATTATGAAACTATATTTTACCATTATGAGTGTTTTGGTTACATAATTTATTTCATGGCAAATCAGCATTTGTGGTTCACAGTTAATGGCAAAGACTACACCACTCCTGAATTTCATTGTATATAAGTGCAAATAAAGATGTGTGTCTTTTTTTTTTTTTTTTTTTTTTGGGAGCAGTTATACCCTTTGCATAATCTATGAATAATTTGTAATAAATTGGCATTTGTGATTTAGTTACTGTATCAGATATTCTAAGTAACATATTGTGTTACATCTAGTTTTCCCATAAAAAGAGTTGTAGCCTTATATGTTATCTACATTAATAACAAATTAACTCTGTTTTCAACTCTGTTAGCAGACTATAGTTAACCTCAAACTGATTTAGGAAACTATTAATTTTTAGCACAGGTTTCTGTGTGGCCTTAATAGAAATCTTGCTTTGTGTATTTGCTTCAATTCTAATAGGGAATTAGCAACTTTCTGACTAACAGATTAAAAGATAATCAGTGGGCTTAAAGTTATTTATTTACTACCTGTAATACATTGCACCAGCCAAAATGCAGCACCACTGTGAATGCTGTTTTCAAACATGGGATGAGTTCATTGATGTTCGTAAGCAGCTGGAAATCACCTTGGCTACTGCCAAAAACTGAGAGCTGCTGCTGCGAATTGATGTGTTGGAAGAGCTCCTGAGAATCGTGTAACCTGTGATACCGGTACCAGAGGTACCTCAAGTACAATCCTCACCTGTGAATACTGTCTCCTGTGCAGAATCTGTCATTAAGATTTTTTTGAAAACAGCCACAAGTCACAGTTTTTATTTTTTATTTACTGGTTTCATTCTTCAAATGAATAAAGGCATCATTAGAATATTCATTTTAAAGTTGGCTGACAACATTAAAGATTGCATTTAAAGTTGGCTGATAACTCTGAAGATTAAACTGGTTGTACCCTAGTACTTAAACTTATGTTTAAAATGCAGCAGTAAATGATGACATTGACAGTGCTGTCAACGTCATCATTTACTACAGTACTTATTTGTTCTCCACTCCATGTGTTTCTCTACACCAGGGACACCTATTACTACGTCGTCCGTATGGGAGTCTGTCTGATGGACAAATGACAGTATGCTTGTATGATTCTCCTGTGTGAACAATTTCTGGAAGATGAAATTTAAAACTTCGGCTTTCGTTTTGCTATGTTTAACTGTCACACCGGACTGGTCAACAAGTGACTGAATGGATGCGTTAGACCCACTCAGCAATTTTACATAGTACCAGAATTTTCGTGGTTTCTCTGCCAGATCTTTTGCTAAGGTGTGACATTGGTGGTATTTGTATGCCTCAGACGTAGATCGTTTCACAGATTCATGGATCTCAACACTTAACCTTTGTTTGTCATCATTTGCATGTTCCCTTTTGAACCAAAAGTACAGCAGCCACTGCTTTTTCAGCAGTTTCCAAATCTCATTATTAAACCATGGTGGGTCTTTTCCATCCTTAATCCACTTACTAGGCACATAATTCTCCAGACCACAGTTTAAAATCTGCTTCAACTTTGCCCATAATTCCACTACATTCATTTTACTGAAAGTAAGTATCTAAGTGAGATGCTAACAGCTATTTATCTGCTCTTTCTAGCAGGAACACTCTCCTAGCCTTCTTAGTATGTTTTACAGACTATAAGACAATCTTTTTTTCTTAGAAAAATTGCCTCCAAAGTTCTGGTGCATCTTATACACAAAAATAATATAAAAAAGGCCATATATTCAGTGCTGTGTGAAACCTATGTCTATCTGGTAACATTGGATTCAGCTGACAGCAACAGTGCACTGATGCGATGAACATGAGTTGCAGGTATTCACAAGCTTGCTGACACTGTTGTAGTTGTACATTTCAAGTACACTGATGCTCAAAGTATATTTCATCGAAGTATGTCGTCAAAACCCCAGAACACTGTCTAGCCTACGATGCTTCACTGCTGTATACAGTGCCAGTGAACCTGAATTGAAAGTAATTTGCATTGTCAGTAATGGTACAGTATTTTTGTTAGTAGCTAGTTTCATAATGGAAAAAGTAAAAGGTATTCATATGATGCGGGCAATTAATTGAAAGTAATAGCATGTTCAGAAGAACGTGGAGACAGAGCAGCTGAGTGGTATTTTGACACCCCCCT